>NC_141693.1:474022604-474672917 GCF_964263255.1 Lissotriton vulgaris
CAGAGTTGGCGGTATAATCACCGGTAAAGGCAAAAATAGAAGAGCCCTGGATAGTCTCGCTAGGACCACACTCTAAATCGTTTGCTCGCTCCTTTGCGTTACCAGGATCAAGACCCACTTCAATGGTGGTATCAATAAGGGTGTTATCATCAACAATATCTCTAGTTAAAGTCCATATCTCATCACCCCCAGTCACTGATATCTTGGCACCTTTAACACCTTTAACACCCCCACACCCCTGCCCGGACACCTTACTTGAGGGTAGTGCTTGAACAAGTATTTTTCCTGCTCCTTCCTCCTCTGGTGCTGCCTTAGTCCTGGTTTTAGATTTAAGGCGACGAATCCTCTGATTTTTCTTTTTATCCACGTTGGGAGTACCACCTGATTGCGCTCCTTTGGTTTTGGCAGGGCACTTTTGAGAGGAATGAAGGCTGCTAAGATCCCCAAAAACTCCGCGAGCTGCCGCTCTGCGGCTCCTTCGCAGCTCCACGGCTGCCTCTGCCCACCGGGAAAGAGAGGCGGAAGGCGGGACTCTGAAGCCGCACATCCACACATCCACAGGTAGGCGCTCTCTCGAAGCTGAGCTCACCCGTAGGTACAGGGGCTAGAGCCGCTAATCCGCTGTGTCCCCCCCCCCAGCGGGAGACCAAAAAGTCTGCGCAGACCTCCGTGGCAGTCTTACAGCTCTCCAGAGACAACCGACAAGCAGCCGACAAGCAGATCAGCGGCACGGCTAATGCGAGCAGACGGAGCCGCCCGTGCCTCTCCTACAGCGCCCGCTCGTTCAGAACGGCTCCTGTCACGGAAAGGACGCCGGAAAATGGAAAAGGTAAAGGCAGAATAGGTCTCCAGTAGTAACCACGATTAGGACGAGGATCAGCACAACCGGCAATCACTGCATCTTCCAATTTGGTAAAAGACTGTCGACTATGTTACGCCGTTTCACTGGGCTTGCAGGAGCTCCGTGAGAGAGACGCGACCCGCCCTAGCCGGCGGCCGCCATGTTTTCCCCTCCCTCTGTCTCAACGCTCAAGCGCTTGCATGAACGACATAAATCATATATATGTGCAATGATAATTATAATAAACCAAATGAAATAGGTTATTGGTTCTAAAGGTATTATTTCTAAAATCATTTTTTGTTA
Organism: Lissotriton vulgaris; assembly: GCF_964263255.1. NCBI lineage: Eukaryota > Metazoa > Chordata > Amphibia > Caudata > Salamandridae > Lissotriton > Lissotriton vulgaris. The sequence continues at coordinate 474,023,749 of NC_141693.1, forward strand.
TAAATTGTGTCTGTTATGATATTATCAATTTGTGACTCAACCCCCGTGTTACGATATTGTATCCATGTTTGTAATCGCGGTTAATTAAAACCACAATATTAATAATTGTCCCCGCCTCTGTCGTATTGAAAATATTGAAAAGTTCTCCAAAATACAGGCAAATCTTCTCTGTATCAAAGGCAATAACCTCTAACTTTCAGAAATAGTCGGATCCTAGTTAAAGACCTATCATATCCTGATGCACGGTTAACAGAGAATTAAAACATCAAATAAAGACAAGAACAGGAAAAGAGGAGAGTGGATAATATAAAATAAGCATAGAGTCCATTCATATTGTACTAATTCCAATGACTCCATATCAGATCATGTGTATATATGCTAGACAGATTACATATTGTTCATCATACCAATACAATCGCAGATTAAATTTATATTGTGAATATGTTGCCTTATGATATACAATGAATACAGTACATTTCACTGAGCCCAGTAGGAAGTAAGGCTACATTCTTACAAAAAATAATGCATCTCCTCATCAGTATTGTGCCCAAGACTGGTGGCCCTCAAACGACAAATCCACTATAGCATGGAACCAAAAATTAAGGTAATCAGGATGTTCGGCAGTATAATGGTTCGTAATGGGGTATCTTATGTCCCTAGTTTTTATAGCGCGTCTATGTTCTTGTATCCTGAGTTTCAGGGGGCGTACTGTACTGCCCACGTAAATGATACTACACCTGCAACCAAGTACATACACCATATGTGTAGTATTGCAGTTAATGAAATAATCAATCCGATGATTTTTGTTCAAGTTGTAACTGAAATTAGAAATCTTATTTTTACCCTTAGGACATATATTACACGTACCACATGTAAAAAAGCCTTTTGGTCTGTCTGGGAACCATGTCGGAATGGATTTTGGAGTAGTCACATAGCTAGGGCATAGTGTATTTCTCAAAGATACACCTCTCCTGTATGTCACAGAGGTTCTATTTTCAATATACTCTTTGAGCCCTGTGATGCCCTGCAGGAGGTGCCAATGTTTCCGGAGGATGTTAAAAATTGCACCACTGTGTGTGGTGTATTGGGTCACAAAACTAGCTTTCGGTGTTTGGTCTCACCCATCTTTTTGTCTTTTAGTGTGTCGTCCCTGCTTAAATTTTTGACTCTCTGTTCTGCTCTTTCAAGTGTTCTTTTGTTGTATCCTCTCTTTGTGAACCTGTTGACAGTATCCTTAATATTTGCAGTAAAGGTTTCATCTTCACTGCAATTTTGTCGGATTCTTATCATCTCTCCGTATGGGAGATTGTTTTTCACTGAGGGGGGGTGAGCACTTGCTGCATGTAATACTGAGTTACATGATGTTTTCTTTCTATACAGGGTGCTACTGATCCGACCATCCTTGACATAAAAGTGAATATCAAGGAAGTTGATTTGTTCTTTGGGATACATCATGGTTAATTTGATGTTAAAAGGGTTGTCATTCAAAAAGGCAACATATTGCTTCAGCTGTCCTGTAGTGCCAGACCAAAGGCAAATCACGTCATCGATGTACCTCCCCCAGTACACGATGTTGTTGGTCCAGGGGGAGGCACCTCGACCCCAAGCGTGCTCCCTCTCAAACCACCCCATAAAGAGGCAGGCATAAGAGGAAGCAAACTTGGAGCCCATAGCAGTTCCATGTGTCTGTTGATACCAGCAGTTGTCAAACAAGAAGAAATTATTCGTCAGGATGATTTCAATCATTGAGATGATCATCTCGTTATACTCATATAACCCTGCAGCGTCTCTGTCCAAAAAAGAGCGTATTGCTCTAACCCCATATTCTTTATTGATGGAAGTGTAAAGACTTTCTACATCAAGGGTTACAAATAGTAAATCCTCAGACCACTCAAAATCTTTGAATTTTGTTAGGATATCTTTACTATCTCTAACAAACGAAGGTAGATTGGGAACCAGTTTCTGAAGTTTTTGATCAACAAATTGAGAGTTTTTCAGTGGGGGAACCGATCCCTGATATTATGGGTCTTCCAGGAGGGAAATCACCCGCCTTGTGTACCTTAGGCAGTATATATATACAGGGGAAGGAGGCACTATCAACCCTTAGGAATCTATAATCATCCTCACTGAGGAGACCCATGTCTCTCCACTCAATGAGCTGGGTGTTGATCATGACAGTACTTTTGGGGATCAGATTTTTATCAATCTCCCTGTAAAACATTGGATTTTCAAGTTGTCTTTTGATCTCCCCCATGTAGTCTATATGACTTTATACTAGAGGGATTCTTGGCTACACACCTACATACATGCTAGGAATACTTAGGTACATCTAGTTAGGATCGCATTGTAGGAGTATCCTTTTACTCTGTTGGTGCTTATCATTATTTATATCTGTTTCTGTATAATGGTTGTTTCAGCAGACCTATTTTACACTAGAATGATATTGTTTCATTAAATGCTTATTGGAAAACGTCCCCACCGTAAATTCTGTGTATCTCCCTCAGAAAAAGTAAACCTGAGTGACTGAGCGAAAAGTACTGTACTGTTTCCACGATCCCTGATGGGACAGAGTTTTCATGTTCTATAGTTGCCAAGAACTATTCTGTCCTTGGTAAGAGGGGTTGCTAGTGGCACTGGGACCTATCTGGGATATAGACAAACATACCCAGTGGGGGTGTCTAGAATCAGTTTGGACACTAATCCTACATTCTATGAGGCTCATTAGGATGGCGGCCGGAAAATCACCCCGACCGCCATGGAAGTGGAAAAAAAACACCAGCCGGGACGTGGAAAAACCGGCAGTTAAATTAGGATCAACCGCCAAAAAAGACTGACCGTGGCGGAACTGACCCAAGGAAAACCACCCGTCGCAGGTGGTGAAGGCCAAAATCTGACCACGGTGGTCGGAAACGCAGCGGAAAATCAACAACCCACCGCAAGCCTAGCGGAGACACCACACAGGAAATTGAGATATCCCCGATGGTCCCGCGGTATGATCCGCTGTTTTCGACCGCCGCTGTCACACACGGGAATGAATGGTAGAGCCAGTGGAAGAGCTGCAGCATACCCACTGCTACGGACGATCCGTAGAAAACATGGTGGACGAAGCAAAAACTCCACAATAAGGGAGAAACATTGAACTATTCAAAGTAGCCATGCACCCCAAATACACAAAATCACATCCCAATGAAAAAGACACATGCCAAACAGAAGCATAAAATTCTAAGGACAACACCTACAACACACCTGACAGGAATACCCCATTTGGACACACCCACAGAGCTGAGTATAAAACCAGCCCCTACCCAGACCACAATCCGTTTCAACACTCAATAAGAGATCTGATAGGAGAGGTAAAAGAACACAGCACACACACATCACCACCATCACCATCACACCAGCACCAACAAGGCCCCAGCACATAACACACCTCACATACCACCACCACACACACACACCATACACACCCCTGCACCCACAAACACTTTGTTCACCACACACCATGTCCACACATAAAATGCCCAAATTCACAGAGAGTGAGTTGTAAGTCATGGTAAATGAGATACTCAGAGTGGAACCACAACTGTTTGGTAGCCTGGTCCAACATATACCATTAGCCACAAGGACTCAAATGTGGGAAAGGATAGTACAAAGGGTCAATACAGTAGGGACAACCCTGCGATCCAAGAAGGAGATAATAAAGTGGTGGCATGACCTGAATAGGGTTGTAAAAGAGAAGAGGAGCAAGAACTGGGAGCTGGCAAACCGGACTGGCAGTGGCCCTCCCAATCCACAAAAACATTTACACCATGGGAGGATAAGGTGCTTGCCATAATGCATCTAGAGAGTCTCATAGGACTAACCGGGGGAGTGGAGGCTGGTAAGTACAAACACATGACTACCACCACACTGATATGTACTGTCTTACACAGCTACAAAGCTACACCACCTAGGATAACTATCATTCATCTGCTCCACACATTACATTCACACAAACATGTCTCACAGATCCAACAATCACTCACTCCCATTCACCCCAAACATAGCCACCAACATCACCATGGGGGCATGTGTATAGGCAGCCAGCACTATAACTCCCACCAGGCACCCTTATTCCACAGCATCAGCAAGATGGACCCCCCCCACACCCCACCCAAAAGCATGTGTCAGCCATTACACAACCCACTTCAAACTAACAGGTAGGTAGACATCTTGCCATGGAGTGTTGTATATGGGAGAGAGGCCTGCACTATTACTCCCACCATGCCCCCTGTCCCACAGCATCATCATGATGGATCCCTCCCCCACCCCACCCAGAAGCACTTGGCAGCCATTGCAATACACCAAACAACATAACAGGTAAGTAGCCATCTTCTCTGGGAGGGCTGTTTGGGGGGGGGGAGGCCTGAACTACTACTCCCACCATGCCCCTGTCCCACAGCATCATCAAGATGGATCCCTTCACCACCCCACCCAGAAGCACTTGGAAGCCATTCCATTGTTTAGCTTCACCTAATATGCAGGTAGCCATCTTGCCTGGGAGGGCTGTTTGGGGTGGGAGGCCTGTATCACTACTCCCACCATTCCCCCTGTCCCACAGCATCATCAAGATGGATCCCTCCCACACCCCACCCAGAAGCACCTGGAAGCTATTGCATTGTTCAGCTTCACCTAACAGATAGGTAGACATCTTCCCTGGGAGGGCTGTTTGGGGGTGGGAGGCCTGTACCACTACTCCCACCATGCCCCCTGTCCCACAGCATCATCAAGATGGATCCCTTCCCCACCCCACCTAGAAGCACTTGGAAGCCATTGAAGTACACCAAACGACATAACAGGTAGGTAGCCATCTTCCCTGGGAGGGCTGGTTGGGGGTGGGAGGCCTGTACCACTACTCCCACCATGCCCCCTGTCCCACAGCATCATCAAGATGGATCCCTTCCCCACCCCACCTAGAAGCACTTGGAAGCCATTGAAGTACACCAAACGACATAACAGGTAGGTAGCTACCTTCCCTGCCAGGGTTGTTTGGGGGCGGGAGGCCTGTTCCACCACTCCCACCATGCCCCTGTTCCACAGCATCATCAAGATGGATCCCTCCTGCACCCCACCTAGAAGCACTTGGAAGCAATTGCATTGTTCAGCTTCACCTAACAGGTAGGTAGCCATCTTCCCTGGGAGGGCTGTTTGGGGGTGCGAGGCCTGTAATACTACTCCCACCATGCCCCCTGTCCCATAGCATCATCAAGATGGAGCCCTCCCCCACCCCACCCAGAAGCACTTGGCAGCCATTGCAGTAAACCAAACGACATAACAGGTAGGTAGCCATCTTCCCTGGGAGGGCTGTTTTGGGGTGGGAGGCTTGTACCACTACTCCCACCATGCCCCCTGTCCCACAGCAACATCAAGATGGATCCCTCCCCCACCCCACCCAGAAGCAATTGGAAGCCATTGCAGTACACCAAATGATATAACAGGTAGGTAGCCATCTTCTCTGGGAGGGCTGTTTGGAGTGGGAGGCCTGCACTACTACTCCCACCATGCCCCCTGTCCCACAGCATCATCAAGATGGATCCCTCCCCCACCCCACCCAGAAGCACCTGGAAGCTATTGCATTGTTCAGCTTCACCTAACAGGTAGGTAGACATCTTCCCTGGGAGGGCTGTTTGGGGGTGGGAGGCCTGTACCACTACTCCCACCATGTCTCACAGCATCATCAAGATGGATCCCTCCCCCACCCCACCCAGAAGCACTTGACAGCCATTGTAGTAAACCAAACAACATAACAGGTAGGTAGCCATCTTCCCTGGGAGGGCTGGTTGGGGGTGGGAGGCCTGTACCACTACTCCCACCATGCCCCCTGTCCCACAGCATCATCAAGATGGATCCCTTCCCCACCCCACCCAGAAGCACTTGGAAGCCATAGCACTGTTCAGCTTCACCTAACAGGTAGGTAGCCATCTTCCCTGGGAGGGCTGTTTGGGTGTGACAGGCCTGTACCACTACTCCCACCATGCCCCCTGCCCCACAGCAACATCAAGATGGATCCCTCCCCCACCCCACCTAGAAGCACTTGGAAGCCATTGAAGTACACCAAACGACATAACAGGTAGGTAGTTACCTTCCCTGCCAGGGTTGTTGGGGGCGGGAGGCCTGTTCCACCACTCCCACCATGCCCCTGTTCCACAGCATCATCAAGATGGATCCCTCCTGCACCCCACCTAGAAGCACTTGGAAGCAATTGCATTGTTCAGCTTCACCTAACAGGTAGGTAGCCATCTTCCCTGGGAGGGCTGTTTGGGGGTGCGAGGCCTGTAATACTACTCCCACCATGCCCCCTGTCCCATAGCATCATCAAGATGGAGCCCTCCCCCACCCCACCCAGAAGCACTTGGCAGCCATTGCAGTAAACCAAACGACATAACAGGTAGGTAGCCATCTTCCCTGGGAGGGCTGTTTTGGGGTGGGAGGCTTGTACCACTACTCCCATCATGCCCCCTGTCCCACAGCAACATCAAGATGGATCCCTCCCCCACCCCACCCAGAAGCAATTGGAAGCCATTGCAGTACACCAAATGATATAACAGGTAGGTAGCCATCTTCTCTGGGAGGGCTGTTTGGGGTGGGAGGCCTGCACTACTACTCCCACCATGCCCCCTGTCCCACAGCATCATCAAGATGGATCCCTCCCCCACCCCACCCAGAAGCACCTGGAAGCTATTGCATTGTTCAGCTTCACCTAACAGGTAGGTAGCCATCTTCCCTGGGAGGGCTGTTTGGGGGTGGGAGGCCCGTACCATTACTCCCACCATGTCCCACAGCATCATCAAGATGGATCCCTCCCCCATCCCACCCAGAAGCACCTGGAAGCTATTGCATTGTTCAGCTTCACCTAACAGGTAGGTAGCCATCTTCCCTAGGAGGGCTGTTTGGGCGTGGGAGGCCTGTACCACTACTCCCTCCATGCCCCCTGTCCCATAGCATCATCAAGATTGATCCCTCCCGCACCCCACCCAGAAGCACTTTGCAGCCATTGCAGTACACCAAATGACATAACAGGTAGGTAGCCATCTCCACTGGGCGGGCTGTTTTCGGGTGGGAGGCCTGCACTACTACTCCCACCATGCTCCCTTGTTCTACAGTACAGCAAGATGAAGCACACCATACCACAAGATGCATGTGTCATCTAATGGACCCCCTCAACCAAATCACTAGGTAGGTAGACATATTCTCCGGTTCCATGACACCATTGAGCAGAATATAATCCTCCCCCACGCACACACAGATGTGCTACACCACAAAACCAAATGTGAGGATGTCACAGGTAAGTTGCCATTATGTGCACCCACAAATTTGTCACTAAAGAAATGGCGCCATATGGCAACACCAGCCCTCTCATTGCACAAATATGCTCGCCGAACCCGCTTGCCACGCACAGTGTGCACACAGGTAAGCAAAGGGAACTGTCACACCTACCAATGAGTCACACACCAATGCAGATGCACAAGGAAGACTGGGCACAATCATGCACAGCACACACTGATGAGTGCATTGCCATGGGGCCCAACCGAGAATTACCATTTAAAAATAGAGAAAGCATGTGTGGGGTTACAAATCAAGATATGTACATGACAGGACAAAGGTATGCAGGACAATACAATGCCCAGTCCATGGCCAGATGTGACGTCTGCCAGGATAGACAAATCAACAAGGAGTCAACAATGAAAAAAGGTTGTGCTGGTCCCTACATGGCAACAGGTCCCTGTGAACATGATTCCTGCATGAGTTGCATGGCATGCATTGTTACCTCACACCATGTACAAGTATTGTATGTACCACTGCATCATGTTAGGAGGCACAGTAGTGGACATAATAAACGATGTGAAGATCATTCAATTGTGTAGTGTACAGATAGTGAATGACAAACATGTAACACAATGCTTGCAGAGTGCACTACAATGACCATTTCCCATCTAATCCACAGGTGACCAAGAACTTACTGCAGAGGACAACACCAATGACCTGCAGAGCCAGTCTCCCCCCCCGGTACATGGACTCTCGGATGTAGACTCCCAGGATTTTCCGGACGATGAGCTCGAGGCCGGCCCATCTGGTGTGCCAGGGAGCAACAGGTCCCAGGACCCCATCCTCCCCACCACCACATCTGCTGTAAAATCAACTGCACAGCAGACCCATGCTATTACAGCCTGTGCGTCCACCGCCACCACCACCAGTGCCACCTGCAACACCCTCCCTGTTGCAGAGGGTGCCCACCCCAGACCACCAACTGAGGACGGCAGGGAGAGTGTGCAGGGACCCACAGTGGCAAGGCGACAGGTCCGTGGCAGCAGGGTAGGTGGGACAAGTCAAACTACTCAATATAGTCTCCATTGTGTCTATATTCATTGCCTTCCTGTATTTCTTTTTGCATGGGACTACTGTTGTTTTGAAAATATGTTCCCGAGGTCCTATGCTGACTCATATGGGTGCCCTTGTTGTTTTGGAGATACAGTAACATATCCACTCACAGCTGAGTTGACAACTGGCAGTTTTCACTATTCGCACATAGCCCTTCACGACAACAGCAAAATCACCAGACAATGGGTATGTTGTAAATGGGTATGTTGTACATTGTCACCCACCTTCAAGTGAAGTAGCGGGTGTTGCTCTGCTGTGTTGGACTCTTCCCTGTGTAGCCTCCCATGTACTGGCTGTGCACTTTGCCATGCCCACTGGCCGTGTTGCTCTGCTGTGTTGGACTCTTCCCTGTGCAGCCTCTAATGTACTTGCTGTGCACTTTGCCATGCCCACTGGCACTGTTGCTCTGCTGTGTTGGACTCTTCCCTGTGCAGCCTCTCATGTACATGCTGTGCACTTTGCCCGGGACACTGGCCCTGTTGCTCTGCTGTGTTGGACTCTTCCCTGTGCAGCCTCTCATGTACTTGCTGTGCATTCTGCCCGGGACACTGGCCCTGTTGCTCTGCTGTGTTGGACTCTTCTCTGTTCAGCCTCTCATGTACTTGCTGTGCACTTTGCCATGCCCACTGTCCTTCCTGTTTTGAGCTTGCCTGTGCAGATTCTAATGCATATGCTCAGCATTGTGTGCCTTGCTCTTCTCTACTGTTGATCTACTGTAACATCTGTGTAATATGTGAATAAAGACAGTTACTCCTGTTGTCTGTTTTGTCAGTGTCCTTACTGAATAAAGTTATTTTGGTGTGTGCATGTGGTTGGCTGTGCCCCATGCTCTATGTGGCACTTCAACATTGCCAAGGTCTTTGCCCTCCTAATCTTTTTTTCACAGGGGTGACAGGGACTTCAGTTCTTTCAGACACTGATACTTGTGGTATCTGTGGTGTCAATTTTACCTGTAATGCAGTTCTCATTTTCATGGTTTTCTATTGTTGACTACATTGTTAACATGTCAGGTTGGGGGACACTCCCAGCACAGGGTGTGATTCTGTGCACAGCTTTGCATGCAGGCTGGGCATTGTCATCATGTATGTGTGTTATTCCTTTATGTGTGCCCAGCTGTGTATGTGTATGGTCATCTTGTGATGGCCCGTAATCCTGGTTACATGGCCTACATGAGATGTGTGCTCTTGGGTAGTCAAGAGGTGTGCAGTGTGAAGGGTGTGACTTTGTAGGGGGTGTTGATGTGTGTGTGCCCCTGGATTGTCAACCACACACATGTGTCACCCAGGAGTTGTGTGCCTGTTGTTTTGAATGTTCAGCCCTGTGGATGTGGTTGTATGCACATGTGTGAGGTGTCTGTTGTGCACTGTGCAGTGTGTTGGTGTGTCCATGCTGTTCTGTCTGACTCCTACTTGTTGTTTTAGTCACTTGTGAGTGTGCAGAGTGTGTGACTAGCACATCAGTGTTGTGTTTGTTTGATCATCCTTGTGTCTTGAGTCTGTTTGTGTAGACTGTGCAGACCTGCTGCTCCACACTGCCATTGTGGTTGTGTTTCTCATGCATTGCAGGCACATGGTGCCTTTTATCCTCCTGTATGGCATGGTGTGTGTGGTGTAATGCCATCCCCTATGTGTGCTTTAGATGCCTACCCATTGTGAGTCTGCACTTCCTCTATTTGTGTATGGTACACTCCTTACATGTCCACTACTGACATGTAAGACACTTCACTTTGATGCCAGCTGTCCCCTTGGTTTATATATGTGTGTGCCTCCCCATCACTTCATTTGTGACACTGTGCTTTGTGGTGCAGTTCCTTGGCCAGGAGAAATGTGCTACTCGGGACTTTTCCCCAATGGGTTATATGTGATGTTCTTGTGCTGTTTATCAGTCATGGTTGCTCAAGTGCACTTCAGCTGTGTGTGCTACCCAGTGCTCTGGCCAAGATCGTTCTGCCTTTGTATCCCAGATGTGTGCATCTGTTGTTGATGTGTTGGATGTATGTGTGTTGGCTGTTGTATTGCTTCACTTCCTGGGTGTGTTGTTGTGTTTGTGCTGTGCTGATTTGTGTTGTGTGGGTTGATGTTGTGTCACTCATGTCTGTGTGTGACTGTTATGCTTGGTGTACACACACTGCTTGTTGTGCGTACAGTGCTGTGTGTGTGTGGCCTTGTCATTGCCTGATGTGTATCCCCTGATGTCCTGCAGTGTTTGTTCATTTTTTTGCCTGTGCATCTGTAGTTGGTTTGATGTGGTTGTGTTGTTCTGTGAAGGAGCACTTCTTGTGTGATTTGTGTTATATTGTGTGTGTTTTGTTCCTGAGTGATGAGGTTGTACACTCCTGTTGTGTCTGTGCGCCCATTGCCTTTCCACAGTTTGACTGACAGGGTGTGTCTGTTTCTGTTGGGGTTCTGTGTGTGTTCCAGCTGTGTTTGTGTGTTGTTTGTATGCTGACATCTGTTCTGGCATCCATGTGTGTGTGTGATATTTGTGGCTGCACCCAGGGTGTGTGTTTGTTTGTGTGTGTATGGACTGGCAAGTATTGACAGCCTTCAGTGTGTTTGGCACTGGTGTTGTGTGCTGCTGGTGTGAGGGGGGTATGGGTGTACATCCCTCCTGGTGTTTGGCCGTCAAGGAGTGTGTCAATGGGCCCTGTGTGTTGTGCTGCTGTTGTACTCCTGTGAGGTGGTTGTATGCATGTGTGACTGTTCCCAGTTTGACTTCCAGGCCTTCCTTTGTTCCTTGTGCCTTTACCTGGTTTGCCTTGATGTCTCCCTGTGTTGTTGCACTGTGGTGCCTGTGGTTTGACTTCACTGACTGTACCCGCCATGTGTGGTTTGATGGTCTGAGGGGGGTGCTGTGTGTTCCTTGTCTTGCATGTGATGTGCACATGCTTGTTGTGTGTCTCCATGGCCTTCCATTTGTGTGCATCCCACTTTGGCTTTCCAATTTGTTGGGCTCCATTGCTGTTGGCATTTGGTGTTTGTGTCTGTGTGTCAGTCTGTGGTATGTATGTGTAACTATGCAGGCTGTGTGTCCATTTGTTCCTTGTATGTGTTCATTTGGTGCTTGTACTCATGTTTGTTTCCATGTGTGTGGTGGTGTTGTGGTGTGTGTGTTTCCCTGCCCCTGTGCTACTGTGCTGTGTGTTGTCTGTTCCTGTGCAGCCACTCCTGCTGTGGCTGTCTCCCTGGTTGCTTTTTGTGTGGTGCGGGGTGTGCTTTGACCTGGCTTATTATTGTGCATGGGTGTGCTCAGGATGGGCACATGTCATGTCCTTCCTGGGGTGTGCTCATGTGTGGTGGGAGGAGGTGTGGCCCTGGGGTCGTTGTGCCCTGCCCATGACTTGGACTGGCCCTGCCTCCTGCATTGTGCGCATGTATTCCCTTGTGTTCGCCGCTGCGGTGACGTGACCGGGACATTGTTGCATGATCGCGGAAGATGTGTGTCCAGGATGCAGAGGGGTGACGTGCTGGCAGTTGGGTCGTGTGTAGGTGCCCTTGTGGATATGTCCCTGTCCCCAGCAGGGTGTCTGATGTGGATTTGGACCCTATGTCAGCCCGTGTGTTGTGTGTTGTATTTGTGTAGGTGCGTACCTGCTGCGGCGTCTGCGGTGGTCCATGAGTTGCTGGTGATGTAGCAGGTACCGCATCGGGAACACGTGTAGGGCAGGGTCCATGGCGGTCGTGACCGGGTGGTGTGTACCGGGAGTCTGGTTTCACGCTCCGCTGTCGAGCTTCCGCCGTCTCTGTTTGGGCGATGTATCCGCTGCGGTGTGTCTGCTTGTTTGGGGCATCCTAATTTGTGGAGTGGGGAAGACGTCATTCCACATGGCGGTGAGTCTCCATTGGCTCACACCGCCTCAGTGGCGGGCGCACTTTGATGGCGGTGCGTGCAGCTCCATGGCGGACGGGAATTGCCCTTTATTTGGCCATACTAATATGTTGGACGTGAGTTCCGCTACTCGCAGGTCAACACCACCGCCTGACATCCTAATGGACCCCTATGTTGTCTAAACGCGCAGATCCTATATAGGTTTATAGGAACTACATGACACAGGGTCTGACACAACCAATGGGGATGATCCTTCCAAAGTTGTAGATTGTCTTTTGGGAATTACAGATAATGTGTCTCTCTTGAATTTACAGTGTAAAAGTATACCCGTATATTCCATACGTTTTGATGGTGTTGAGATGCTCATCGAAGCCGATTCTGGGTCTACCTATACCAATTACAACAAGGATCAGTGGGATAAGAACTTCACTGTAGTACTTGACTCATCCTTGTTACCACCTGACGTTGCACCAGAAAGTTTTAAGGGTAAAAAAATATCTCTTGTGAGCTACAGGGAACTTAGGGGCTCATTATGATGGTGGCCAGACTGACTCCGTCGACCATAGCGGTGTGAACGGGGACCGTCCGTCATGCATGTGGTGGTCCCACATACCCTATTATGATGGGACCGCCACCGCGGTGGTCTCGTTCCACACCATTAACATTGTGGCGGTGGCTGCTGACAGCAGCACCACCGAGATGCCAAAAAGAGCATGTTGTGCATTTCACTGCACAACATGGCAGGCACTACACTATGCCTGCCACTTGGTGCAGTGACATGTTGGGGGTACCATGGGCACCCTCTCCTCCCCCCAACAAAAGGGGTGCCCGCAACTCTCCCCCAAAACCAAACTACGCATGCCTTTCAACGGCTGGTGCACCCCCGCGGAAAGGCTGGCTGGAGACCTCATCATAATTTGGCAGACGGTTCTTGCTAGGCACCCCCACCATTTTATGGATGCAGACCACTCCGCAGGGCAATCCTGATGATTGGCTGAGATGTTTCCATGGTGGACGGGCTCTTGATACCACCGCCATCGTAATCTGGCGGTGGGAGAATCCCGGTCCGCAGGACCTGCGGACCTCACCGCCGAACTGGTGGTGGTGGTCCTTCCGCCATTGTAATGGGCCCCTTAATTTTGAATTTAAAGGAAGATCAGCCATTGGGAAATAGTATGTCGCTTTGGAGGGTCCTTTGAATTGGGTTGGATAGACCAGGAAAATATAAACATTATATTAGACCCTAATAGTTCTGAACAAGTCCTTGTAGTAAATCATAAAGATCTCTGTAGTCAGAAATTAAATGATGAATATCCTGAAGTGTTTTCAGGCAAGATTGGAAGTCTGTGTGGATTTGTACATAAAATCATTCTTAAAAAAGATGCCAAACCCAAGTTTCACAAATCTAGAAGTATTCCATGTGTTCTAAGAGAGGAGGTTGAATAGGAGTTAAAGACGTTATTGGATGGTGGTATCATTGAAGAGGTTGATGCCTCTGAATTGTTAGCGCCCATGGTTATAGTGCGTAATGCCAAATGGGAAGAATCATTTATGCATCGATTTGAGAAGTCTTAACAAGAATATTGTGGTTGAGAAGTTTCCCCTCCCAAAGATTATTGAGTTAGTGTCACTCACTACGAATATGAAATAGTTTTTGATGATGTATTTGTCATCGGCATACCATCAGTTCATGTTACATGAAGATAGCAAGTAACTACGTTTATGACTCCCCAATGTTGTTATCGTTGTATACGTATGCCTTTTGGGCTAGCGTCAGCGGCTGCCATCTTTCAGAAACTCATGCAGTAGTTTTTTTCCAGGACAACATCCTTATTATGTGGGAGTCGTATAAGGTCCATGATAGTAGGGTACACATTATCACTGAGAGGTTATTTGAAAGTGAGTTGACTGCAGAGTTATCCAAATGCAAATTTGGTGTTCAGTCTGTAGATTACAATGGGCACGAGATCTCGGCAGAAGGGATTAGAGCAAGGAAACATGTATTAAATGCTATAAAGGATACTCTTTCACCCCAAAACAAGGTTGGTTGTGGTCTATTCTGGGCCTCATAGCATTCTACAGCAAGTTTATTAGTGATTTTTCTGAAAAAACATACAATTTACGGCAGCTGTTAAAGAACAAATCCACCTTCTTATAGACGAAGTACCTAGAATCTGATTTTGACAAGATAAAACAGGAATTGTGTGTAGCAACGAATTTAGTGGGATTTTAATCAGAACGAGTATAGGAGCTGTTTTATGGCACACAGACAAGAATGGGAAAGAGGGCACAGCGGTACATGCTGCTAGAGCATTGTCCCCAGTGGAAGAACACTATTCGGTCATAGAGAGAGAGACTCTAGCAGTTGTGTGGGGATTAGAGCACTTCAGTAGCTTCATTTGGGGTCTCCAGGTATAAGGTGTTATCATAAACCGCTTCTCAAAGTTTTATCTACTGAAGGGTTACTTAAAGCCACACCAAGAATTGCTAGGATGCCTGTACATTTACTTGATTACAGGTATTCTGTGAATTACATACCTGGAGTGAAGAACCAAGTTGCCCATTGCCTTATCAGGTTGCCTCTGCCTCTAGAGAGTGCACCAGAGTCATGGGATGATTTGTGTGTAGCGTCGCTTGATGTTCCTTTTGGGAGTGAAACTGTAGACATTAATGAATGGATTGATGTTGTTCGCCAAAATGAGGTTTAAAGCAAAGTCAGAATGTTTGTTGTACAAGGATGACCTGAAAAAGAGTCCTTAAGTGAAGATTTAAGACATTTTTGGGAGGTGCGTGAGGTTCTGATAAGACTCAGAGTATAGTTAAGACTCCCTTGTCACCTATTTCTTGTCCTGATATGGCGTGAATACCATAAGACTTGATATCATGGGCCCCATAGTTGATCATCAGCAAAGGTGGTTCATTCTGGTCGCGATTGACCACTTTTCATAATGACCAGAAGTCTAGTTTGTGGAACGTGCTGACTCAGAGAGTGTAATTCGGTTCTTAGATGAGATGTTCCAAAGAGAAGGATTGCTCAAGCAGCCACGGCCCGTGTAGGGCATGCCACTGGGCGGTGACGAGGGGTGGGGGGTTGTAAAATGCGGGAAACGGACGATTTCAGGTAAGTACCGAAAAAAAACCGAATTTCGTTGCACGCGCTGCATCGCCAAATGTGATGCAGCACACGCAACAAAATTCGTATTTTGTTTTCCGTTACTTAGCTGAAATCGTCCTGTTGCCCCACGCGGATTCCCTGATTCCCTGATTCACTCCTGGTTTGAACGCCGCATCGGCCCCGGACTTTGACGACGGACCGATCCCATACTCGAGGAATTCATACCAAGGACAGTAGTCCCTACTCATTCGGGGCCTGTCCCCTGATATCAATCCGGGTGAAGATGCTTTTCCCTAGCCAGAAAGGGGCTCCGTTCCTGTGCCCTCGCTTCACCACATTCGGACTTCATCTCGGACTCCGATGAGCCGTAACCACTTCATTGGAAACCATACCTCCAGCCCCGGATCCCCCGGAGATCCACCAGTTCATCCCCTGCAGCTCACTCACCTATCTGGCAACCCGATCCTGATGAAGATCCTAAATAAATAGGATCGAAAAGCCGTCAACCCTCCTACAGCGCGACTTATGGTGCACCATCAACCTTGGTTCACAAAATAGACAATCATCACCTATTGAGGACGAACAATTGCTTTTGTATATTCTGTGTTTTTTACCACACTGTCACCTTGCGTCCACGCTGTATCCACCCACTTATCACTTGCGCCGTCACTCTTTGCTTCACTATCACGTAGTGCACAAAGCCCACCTGGGTTGCCTCCGCATTTTATGCCCACAGTGCTACCTTAACTGTTCTGTATGAAATGTATCCTTAAATATATGATGCTACGTGCACTTTCTAAAACCGAAATTCAGAGTCTCTCTTCCTTTTTTTCCCACACTCCTGCAATGATGTGTGCATAAATGTGAATACTTGCCCCCCTTCTACTGAATCCGATTGAGATATTTTTGCTGATAATACAAGTACACCCAGATCTTAATTCGGTCTATGGTTTATACTCCTGTCATTTTACCCTATAGTGTGTAAGCATGCGGCATGATTCACACATGTACATGGATAATGCTGTGGCTGCCATTTTTTCAAATTTACCATTCCAAAATGGAGGACGCTTATCTCACAGTGGTAAACTGAAAAAAACAATAAAGGGTGCTTTAAAACTCATTTTCAGAAAGGAGTAGCCCAGCAGCAAATTGCAGCTGCTGGAACCTCTAAAAATATTAATATTTGTTTTAAAAAAAGGACATGCGGGGAAGGGAGCAAGAGACATATTAAAGTGGGAAAGGTTAGAATGAAACGCCAATAAACAACAAGAGAAAAGGGGAAGACCAGCGAAGGAGCTGGGTCGAGGTGGTATTTAAAAAAATGTAATCTGAGCATGATGCAGAATAGGAGGTTAGGAGGCAGGGGAATCTGAAGGTGAAGCTGCACATTGGGTGAAAAGCAAGACAACACACGCACTCCCAAGCATCCGCATGGAGTGCTGGAAGTAAAATAAAAAAAGAAGTCCCCTCCATAAAGCAGTGGAATGATGCAACTCATCTAATCAGACAGTATGTGACCAAAATGCTTCTTGGCAGGTGAAATACAAGAATAGGAAAGAAAACCATCAAATCAGGAACAGGTAAGTGAAATAAATGACAGTCATTCAATCATGAACTGGGAGCATACCCAAAGCGAACTCTATGCTATGTAGATTGCAAACAATATGTCTGGCCAACAGATAGCTAAATCTGTAGCAGCTGAGACTAACAAATGTGTGCTTCTGATACCAAACTGAATAGCAGTATGTTTAGCAACTATAAATAATCATGCATAAGGCACATGGAGTTCTTAGCAAGTGATGTATGTTTTACTAATAGGACCCACAGAATACGAATGATGTTAATTAATTTTCTAGTTGCACAAGAGTCAATTATAAACAAATCTTATCTTTGTCAGAACACATGTGGTTATGAAGCTTGGGGGTAGCTATATTAGTAACAGAGGGAACGAGTTAACAAACAGGGGTTCATTTCTCTTTATGCTTCAGTTTCAGAAACCTCAGATTCATGCTAGCACACAGAGAGCTGGTTATACAGAGATACTTTAAGGTATCACACAGTTTGGGAAAATATAATGATGGTCAAGTGCTTAGCTACCACCTATTAGACTAGTGCCTAGCCAGGTTGATAACAGAAACTCTATATCACTCATACGATATATCACAAAAACAAGTGTTTCAAATAAGCATACATTTCTCATGGATTATATTTCACTGTGATTTATTATCACAAGATGGTCTTCAAATGGGCGCGCTTCAGAGCCCACTGCAATATGACCGCATTTTAGTGTAGCTCTGTCGGCTGGGACAAACCATCCAACAATAATCCTGTCATTCAGCCATCAAAAACTCAATTGAAAGGATGGGTGGGGGAATGGCAGTAAAGGCCTGCAGAGCCCAGCAATTTGCTTCCTGAACGCATGGCTGCAGGCATTGCCGGACTGTGGCCGTGAGCCGCATGGAGTGCCCTCCGGGGCTGAGCCACACCCGAGCAGTGAGGAAGACTGATGTCGGCCCATTGGACTGCAGAGGGTGAAGCGGTGTCACCTTGAGCTCCGGGGACAGACACCTGGAAGAGTGCTTGCTGAAAAACGAGTCCATGAGCTGGCGAGGGTGAGTTGAGTGATGGCTGGAGTTCAGGCCAGACCACATGGGCTGAGGGCTGGGGTGCTGGCCAGACTAGAACCGGAGGAAAGTCCTTCTCCTTCCGCACTGCCAAGACCTAGAACATCCTACCCCTCCACCTCAGACTATCCCCATGCTACCCCAGTTCAGGAAAGACCTCAAGACCTGGCTCTTTGAATGACCCAATCACTTAGTGCTCCCCACCACCGAACATGACGAGTACGGCCAGGGGCGACGGAGGTGAACCCAGGGCAAGAATATCCCCATCGGGCCTGCTGACATGTGCACCTTTACAGGCTGCAGCGCTCAGAAGAGAAAGACAACGCCCATGGCTGCTCACCTCACTGTGCTTATGTGTCGACTCCCGCAGCGCCTACAGTATTGTTACATGAGTCAGTAGCCCTATTCCTGCGGGCTGACAACACAGGGCTCTTATTTGCTGACCTTGCCTCTGCTGTGGCCGTGCTTATGAGACTCTGCAGGCTGGCCTCTTTGGGTATTCCGAACTGCCCCCATTTTTTCTGAAAGTGTGAGCCCAAGGTAGGGGCAAATGCATTGGGTCTGTGAAGCTGGACTATTGTGGTGTGGAGATCGCTGGAACAGGGGCTTCGTAGCACGATAATAGGGCCGCGAGAACTGGGGGCCCTGTCTCAAGCATTTCTGCTGTGCCTCACTGGGCTGTGCCTGCATAGTACTACACTTCCTACTTCTGCACATTAAAGGAGCATTGCTTTTAAGAATTCTATAAGCACGGCCTGCGTTTACCATTATTGTAGATGATCAGAGGCAACTTGATGGGGTGCTAGTGGACCTGCCAATCCCTGTTTGTTCCACTGAGTGACTTCAGAGAAGACTTCCTGCATGGAGTGAACACTGGATTGCATGGTCAGGCTGAGTGAAATCCCTTGCGGAAAGACCCGTAGTGCAATTTTCTGCAGCCATAGGAAAGGTTCACCGCACCCAGGCACACTCACCTGACATTCGAATCTAAGCGCTCCACTAACACAGCACCAGAGACAATGTCAGAATAGGTAACAGATGTGGGAACACATGGTGTGCCTTCCCTGGTGTCCTCGCTAGGGGCCATGCACCACAGCCTCCAGTCCATAGATGGTAAGATAGGCTCTTTGAACATGCCGATTGACCAAATGTCCACGAAGCATGACAAGCAAACAGCAGGTATCACGGCAGTGGAACAGCGCATCTGTACCGCGGAAGATGAGCAACAATCAGTGAGGACAAGATGCCAAGCAGTCAAACAGGCTAAAAAGAAACAACTTGCGCATCACTGGCATTCCAGAATCCACCATCACAGGCAAAATGGAAGCCTATATAGAAACAATCCTCAAAGCGCTCGCTGACCCTAAACAAATGTCGTAATTGCTGGTGATGGAGAGAGCACATCAGTCCCTCATGGCACATCCACCTCTGGTAGCACCTCCGGGCCTAATATTAGCAAAATGTTGAACTACTGTGACCGTGACACAGTGCTCAGGTGGGAGTATGAGATGAAGGACACGGCATACCAGGGTAAGCACATTGCTTTTTTTACGGATTTTCCGGTGGCGGTACAGCCTGCCCAAAGAGAATTCTTACCCACCAAAAGGAAATTGCAAAAGGCAGAACCTCCTTATGCAATGCAATACCTAGCACGCTTGGGAATAGACCTTCATGGTACACAGAAAATCTTCACGATTCCACGTGCTGTAAATGAATATCTCAAGACCATCACCCAGAAATGAATGAGTCATCAATTGACTTTGAACTTACAAGATGGTGCTGTGGTATAGTGCAAACTTATTGCACATGAGGTGCTGTGTGTATAGGGGACATGTAGCCCTGACCTCACTGTGGCACACCCTGCTTTAAACTTCTCGGTCACCAACACAGGCCAGAACACTGCTGTATTTTTTTCATTTTTGTCCTAGCCACCTCTGATCATCTGGGTGAATGCTGGGACTCTGGCGACCCCCCTGGGAGGGAGCACCCCAGATGACACTGATATTTGGTAACTGGTTAACTAAGAAGAGATTCACTGTTAAGATTGTATTTCTGTTCTCTATGTCTTTTGATTGTGGGACTGTCTTTAGCATGATTCGGATGCTGAAGTTGGTGTTGTGGGCGGACTTTGTTTGTTGTTTTGGTGACCTTACAAGTACTCAATGTCATTATCTTGTTTCTGTACCTTGCACACATATTACCCTGATCTGTAATACACTATTGACCTACAGATTAATCTAATGGAACGACCCTGAGGACAAGTAGTTCTCCTAACTTGGAATGTTCTAGAGCATAACAATCCTCACAAAACTAGACAGTTCCTCTTCTATTTAGACAGACATCATAAACAGATTGCATTCTTGTAAGAAACACACCTCACCCACCTCACAGAACTAGCTGTTGCCATTGGGCGGCTTATAAATTGGCTTCTTCCTATTCCTCATATTTCATGGGAGTCATAATTTTCTTCAAAAGGGGTCCTCTTCACGATAACACACTTAGTGGTAGACAACAAGGGCCGATATGTTATAGTACAGGGTATGCTACGTGGAACACTTATTACTCTGATCAATACATATGCTCTTAATGTGGATTATCAGGGATTTTGCATCAAATATGGAGCAATTTTCACGCATTGCCTCTGAGGAATGTTCTATGGGGGGGGGGGATATTATCAAGTCAATCCGTGCCATGCCACACTGGTTGCCATTCGGGAACACATTACCAGCTTTAATAAGCTGGCTACATAGAAATTGTACTTCTTGTCCAAATGTCACAGGGCTAGGACATATGGAGCGAGTGGATGACCAGGCTGGAGTTTAGCTACAAAGCTGAGATCACCAAGGGGGTAGGCACATATTGTACAGATCAACACCCCAGATGTAGTGTCCTAATATGATACTCCCTCTATTATAAGTGAATTTAAGAACCTCTATACCAGCCTGTATGGTGCGCAGCATTCTACCACAGAGGTAGAATTAGGGGAATATGTTGAGGATATAGCGCTGTCATGGCTGTTCATGGATCAGTAGGAATATCTTACACAGCCCATTACACTAGAGGAGATTAACAATGCTTTATGCGCACTCCCGGTTGGTAAGGCTCGCCGACTAGATGGATTAACTGGCAAGTTCTTCCAGGAAATTGTAGTGTTGCTGGCACCACATTTACATCCCCTTTATGAAGAGGCATACACTAGGCAGATACTGCCCCCCTCTTTATGGGAGGCTCTCATTGTTTTGCTGCTGAAGTCACACACGCCGACAGAAGGCTGTGAATCGAACAGACTATTGTCACTAATAAACATTGATGCAAAGATACTAGCTAACATATTGGCAACTTGGCTGCAACCCTTGCTCCCAAGAATGGTGTTGGCAGATAAGCCAGGTTTTGTGACGACCCCTCTCTACCACAAACAACTTGAGTACATTGTTTTCTTTGTTACACCATCTGAATTCATTATTACAGCCAACAGCAGTCCTGTTGGATGCTGTCAAGGCTTTTGATTCAAGAGAATGTGATTATATATTCATGATTGTGGACAAGATGGGGATACTGGCAGCATTCCTGAGATGGATTTCCTTACTCTGCACAAACCCGGTGGCCCAAGTGTGTCGATAGGGGCACAAGACAGTGGTGACCTCTGTTGCCATTAGTATTTGCTATTGCAATGTAACTCTTCCTGTGTGTGATCAGACAAGGGAATGTTGCCTCTGCACTACACTTCCGCTTGTGCCTTTTGGGTATCTCCTTCCATACAGATGATTTGCTGTTGTACATTATGAACCCCGCAACATATATAGCACCAGTTATACGTTAATATATTCGATTTGAACGATAATCGGGCCTGAGCATTAATTGGTCAAAATAGTTGGTATTCCCCAACACCGAACACCCAACCATGCACACTAGACTTTACCTTGCAGTGGAGGATAAACCCTGTTAAATACTTAGGTATTTTGATCCATAGTGATCCTGAGCTGGTAATACCATGTAACTATGGCAGTGGCCATCGCGCACTTGAAGGATCAAGTTCAAAGGTGGTCAAGGCTAACACTCTCTTTAGCAGACAGAATAGCTATCATGAAAATGATAATACTACAAAAACAAATTTTACCTCTTTATCAACATTCCAATTCTGCTGCCACAACATGTTTTTTAAAACTTAGGGTTATACTGACATGGAAGTGGTGGAGAGAGGCGTTAGCCTTCTTGGCTTAACGCCTCTCCGCCACTTCTGAAAAGCAAGGCTGCACCATATCCACAAGGACATGGTGCAGCCTTGCTTTTCCCCCTGTGATGGTGCTAAGTTTCACAACTTAGCGCCAACTCAGGCACCCTTGCACCAGAGTGCAAGTGTGTCTGCAAGCAGGGAGGTTTGTTTATGTACAGGAAGGTATCCCTTACTGCACATAAACAAATCTAAAATGCCAGTGTGTTTCTCACATGTGTGCTGCTTCATGCAGCACACGTATGTTACAAAACATTATTTTTTGCAAAAAGGTTTGTTTATGTACAGGAAGGGACACCTTCCTGTACATAAAAAAACCATGACATTTCGCATTTTCCATGTGTGCTGCACACGGCAGCACACATGGAAAATGCAAAAACAAGGAGAAATAAAGCATAACTTCTCATATCGCCAACTTAAGACCAGGGCATTCCTGGTCTTAAGTTTGGCATTAGCTCCTATTTACGCCTCCCTTGTGAATAGGGAGCAGCGTAAATATCAATAGGTGTTGCTGTGGAACACCCACCACAACACCCACTGCACACCCCTTTCACACTAAACACAGCATGAAAGGGGGCCTATTCACAAGGCAGCGTTAAGCCACGTTAAGTGGCTTAACGCTGCCTTGTGAATAAGGCGAGGCACCCATCGGCACCACGACGTCACTGAAAGTGACGCTGTGGCGGCGATAGGGGCTTGTGAATATGCCCCTCAGAGCACACATGATTACATTGGCGTGGGTAGGGAAACAGCCACATATAACCTGAAATGTCCTAATTTTGCCGTACACACTAGGAGGCATTAATGCACCAGAGTTACATCTATACTATTTGTGTGACCAGGCCCATTTCTCTCACTAATGGTATGTTCCCCATGAATATGTTCCTTATCTAGCGGTAGAACATGACAATGCATGTCCCAGTCCAATGCAAGCAACACTACCACATAAGTGCGGGAGCATCCTATGCACTGAAATCAATCACCCCATATGCTTTGGCGGGCCCTGGGGCTCAGGCGGGCAATGGGGCATATTACCAACGAATAGTGATATTTATCGCTAACTAGGCTTAGCAACAATTTTTTTATCGCTAAGCATCGCCGGAAATTATCGCTGAGATAACGTGCTATTAGCTACGTTTATCTCCAAAGTGATAATTTTTCCGGCGATAGCATGAATATCGCTGAGACTACAGCGATATTCACGCATTAGCGACTAAATGTTCTTAGCCATGTTATCCACCTCCCATTGGATAACATGGCTAAGAACTTGTCTGGGCAGGTGTTAGTTTTTGGCGATATTCGCGCTTAGCGCGAATATTGCCATCGCTAAGCTTGCCTTGCTAATAGGCTTTAGCGACGTTAGCGACTGCTTTCAGTCGCTAACGGGTTGGGAACGCCCACTTTGCATGTCATTAGTGATAATTATCGCTAACGTGCAAAGCGGCCCCAAACCGCTCGCTATCGCCTACAAACTGTCGCTAACTGCTGTTAGCGACAGCTTGCTAATAGGGCGATAGAATTTTCGCCGCTTAGCAGCTGAAAACGGCCGCTAAAGCGTTGAAAATTGCCTATCGCCCTCCTTGATAATATGCCCCCGGTCCCTTTGTATGCTCCACAACTCCTGCTGAAATTCCACCCTGCCTTAACGGTCAAGCAGGAAAATAAGGCGTTGGGATTGCTTGGTCAGGCTGGACTGAAGACAGTGGGGGATGCCTGCCTGAATGGCACGTTCATGGCATAGCCTTGAATGACATCTCACAGACACAGCGAAACACTCCGCCATTGACCTTCACATACTATCGCCTCAGAGCTGCTTTTGCGAGTGTACTATCCCCAGTTTCCTAATGCACCCTTAAAGTGAGATGGTAACTCCGGTAAAAATGTTAATTTTCAAGATTTATATAAGGTAACTGTACCTTCGCACGAATATACTTTGCTTACTGGCAAATATGGCTTTCAAATGGAATACAATGTTATAAAGAAATGCGTGGCGCTCGAGCGATCAGTCTGCGTGAAGTGATAGAAAATATGAAATGTTTAGGTTGTCTTTCACCTACCCTTTGTGGCATATATTATGATAGAATGCCTCAGGAATTTTATTCTTACTTTGTAAATTTTGAATTAGAGTGCTTTATGCTATTTTTTCAAGGTACTGAGATGGATCATGCAATCCGACAATACTTGAAATGGTGTTTTTTCCCCAAATGAGTGTAGTTCACAGCATGGCGGTGTAACACGTGAAATATGTATCTGTCCGTAATTGCTAAGATAATGTCCGGTGCTTGTTAAATATTTGGGAATCAAGCCATAGGAAATATGCTGTTTTAACTTTGAGCGTTGTGGTGTATATATATATTACAGGAGTGAAGACTTTGAATGCTATGTTATGGGGTGTGTTTCAGTTAGAAAACATTAGGGTAAATCTTTAAGGAAATGGGATATGTATTGACCTAATTAAGATAGGACATCACCCTTTCTATGTGCAGGAGACAAAAAGTTCAAGCTTTAGGAAGATTTACAGGACTCATGAGCACAGGGAATAAGAGACTGTGAAGCAATAATAGGCACCCATTCCCTCGCCATTAGCAAATGACCTCATTAATAACCACAAAACTCATATTGTTGACTAAGAGAGGGTGAGTAGGGATAGAATTAAGTTATGATTTCGATATTGTGGACTCCTTGCATCCCTAAGCATAAACAAAATAACTATATTAAGAGCTGATAACTTTTGATTGGCTAAACTATTAGTCACTTTTGTAAACTCAAGTGTTCCAAAAGCTTGGAGTTTCAATAATGTAAATGTAGTGTATTTTGTAAAGCGCACAGCTGCCCCAACGGGGCGTCCCGGCGCTGAATAACGCTGTGGAACCCTCCTGGCTCTCCCTGTGAGATGCCCCTCATGGGCACCCCCAAGGTGAAGCCAGGCATCCCAGTGTTGTAGGGGCCGTTGTGGAGATTAAGCAAGCTATTGCCCAGAGTTGCAGCGTGGGACCCATGATTAGAGTAGGCGCCGAAGCGAGAATTATCGAGTCCGTGGACATTGAGCCCAAGACCCTGCCGCGTCAGGACTTGAACCCTGGTCCCGAGCCTGATCTCTGCTTCAGAGTCTGCCGCTCTAACCAGTGAGCCACACTTCTCCACCAGTAATAATGTTGGATGTACACAGCATGCACTCTATTACTGTTTATGTTAATAGTCTTTGACTGTTCTATTGGCAAACAATTTTGAATCTTCACATGGTACAAAATTGATAATTGTGAAAGTCCACATGTAGTATGACAGGTGAGTGGCCAAACAGTATTCTGAGATAATATACCTGTTTGTCAAGATTGTGATGTTATAGAGGAATGTAAGTAAAAATAACTGTTGTTATTCATAGTCAGCACTGAAGAAGCAGCTGTGTCACTGCAAAACACGTGGTGGCTGAAAGTTTTAATAATTATGATGATTGCCAACTAAATGGAATTAAAGAAAGTTATACAATGATTTGCAATATGAATGTGAAGACAATCTTGAGATAATAAATCACAATTAAATATAATCCATGAGAAAGGTTCGCTTATTTGTAACACTTATGTTATTGTGATAGCTCCCTACAAGTGATACTATATACTTCAAGGTGTTTCCTTTCCACTGTTAAGGTTAGCTGAAGACCTTTTATGCCTGTTGACTAAGAAATCTTATATGGCCATTGGATACCGCATTGGCACTGAAAGATTAAGTCCTTCATGTCTAGATGATAATGGCCAGATCCATGTGACACAGCTCGGGAAGAAATAAATAAAGCTTTGCAGGTTCAGCTACAGAGCATATATACTTGAAAGGGAATGTGACCAACGAGGAACAACTTATGAGGAGGGTTGGGCTTTCCCGGCTGCTCATAGTTATTAGGGAGGAACTAATCCCTATCAGGTGTGCATCTGTGTGCAGCCCTGAGTGACATGCAAAATGGAAAGATCCCTGCATAGACAGTTTACTGCCTGAGTTTAATACATTTCCTGAGTCTACTTCTGGACAAAGTCTTGGAGGTGACTGAAGAAGCCTACCACATTGGCCATTTGCCAATTACAATGAGGGAAGCTCTAATTGTCACAATTCCCAAAGCAGGTAAAGACCCTCACTAGATAGGCTCATACTGCACTTTTTGTATGATCAACACAGATACCGAGATCTTCAGTATACTGTTGGCCCACCGACTGACACATGCCATGTTTCCTGTGAATGAAGACCAAACAGAGGTACCATTTTTAGTCTTCATGGACTGGCATAGGTGGAATACACCTACCTGCCAAGGCTGGGGTGTATGTGGTGGCCCACTCAATATCAAAGAAGCCTCTGATACCTTTGGGTGGGAAATATGTTTCATGTGTTGAAAGAGTTGAATTGTGGCCCTCGCATGCTGGGTTGGTAATGGCTATTATATATCCAATCCGAAGCTAGGGTCAAAACTGAAAGGTTGTTGTCATCCAAGTCAGGGTTGAGGAGGGGTGCACGACAGGTGTGCCCTTAGTCTCTCTTGCTGTTCGTCTCGGCCACGGAATCACTGTCAAATGTGTTGCAGCAGGACATGGCAGACAGGGAGATCCATATAGGCATTATGACACACATGGTGTTGATGTATGAGGTACGATACAATGGGAGGTGTTCAAATAAATATAATCTTAGCTACTAATTCGGCAAAGTCAAGACTGTTTCCTATTGCTGCATTGGCCCACAGTCCACCAGGACAGCTTGTTGATTATGCAGCTCACACCCATAAAATATTTAATAATTAATTTGTTCCATCCACAGAGGATATTGATTTAAATATTGAAGGAGTGTTTCGGAGTAGGGTGCGCACTTCCATTCTTGTGGCAGCTGCCACTGTCCCTTGTGAGCAGGGCAGCCCTTTTTAAAGATGATTATGCTCCCCAGATGCACATATGTATTCCAGGGTACAGTGCACTTTCTACCCAGATCTGTTTTCCACATGATCCAGATATCTTGCATGAATTTGTTAACTTTTATCCAAATGTATACTCTCCAGAAACCCAACCATTACAATCAGACTTGACCAAATACTTTCAATCCATTTCTTCTCCTCCCTCATATCATATTGATTTCGATCCACTTTGAGCTGATATTTCAGTCTCAGAAATTACTCATGCAGCCTCTATAGTATGAAGATGGAAAGCCCCTGAGCCTGATGGCTTTACAATTGAATATTATAGCCATTTTTGCAAAGCTTCTTCTTTCCAACCTTTTATTATTATTTAACTGATTCATCACTAAGAGTGCTTATCAAGGCTCCTTGTAGGGCACCATGATTTGCTTAATTTCAAAACATAGTAAAGATCTCTCACAGTGCAAGAATTACCATCCAGTTTCTTTAGTTTATACTGATTACTAAATTTTGCAAACATTTTGGAGTTGCGCATTGACTATTATATCTGATCTCATAGTCCCTGAGCAGTCCGATTTCATTAAGGGTAGATTGAGCTCTGACAATGGTCAAGTCTTTTTCAATTTCCTTAGTAAGGCATCTACACTAGATCATCCTATTGCTGCTATTTCTGCAGACAGAGAAAAAGCTTTCGATGGGATGGGTTGGGATTTTAGGCATTAAAATGGATTAGTTTCACACCCAAATTGATTGCTTTAATTTTCCTGTTATACATAGGCCCGAAAGCTACAATTCTTGTTAACGGTATGCCTTCAGACTACTTTACTTTGTTCAGAGTGGTACGCCACTATAACCTATTTTGTATATTATTGCACTTGAATCCATTCTAATACAAATTGGACAAGATGTGCAAATTTCAGGCTTTCAAACTGGGTCTCAGCAAATTAAAATGTTAGTTTCTGATGATGTAAATGTAAATGTAAATGTATAGGCATTTATATAGCGCACTACTTACCCGGAGGGTCCCAAGGCGCTTCGACCGCTGCGAAACCCTTCCTGGCTTCCCTGAGAGATGGTCCCTTAATGGGTATCTCCAGGGTGAGACCAGGCATCCCCGGCAGTCTGGTGGGGCCGTTAGTGAAGATGAGGCAAGCTAATGCCCAGAGTTGCCGAGTGTGATCGCTGATCAGAGTGGGCACCGAGGCGAGAGAATTATCGAGTCCGCTGACCCTGGTCCAGAAACCTGCCGTGCCAGGAATCGAACCCTGGTCCCGGGCCGTCCTCTGCTCTCGGGTCTGCCGCCACATCCTTCTTTATTGTTCTAACCCTACTGTTTCCCCTCCTCCTTTCCTTCAGCAGGTTACAACTTTTTCCCATTTGTCATGATCTCGACGTTACACAGATAAATGTGAGGTATTACCTTTAAATGTCTTGTGTAATAAGCAACTTTTTGATCAAACGGAATTTGCTTGGCAACCCTCCAAAATAACATTTCTGGGATTCAGAAGATTAAAGAAACTTTAAAACGAAATTTGAATGACATTACCAGGACACTAAATGACAATATTGCCCAATGGCATCCACTCTTTCTTTCTTGGTAGGGCAAAATTAACTCTATTAAAATGATGCTCACTCCCCTGATATTATATATTATTGCCATGAGTCCTATTCACATCCCTGGGCACTATTTTAAGAAAATAGACTCCCTTTATTAAAATTACTGTGTGAAAAGGCAAATCTCCTCGTATAGCTTTATCCTCATTAAAAAAGGATATATCTAAAAGAGACCTTCACTTCCCAGACTTTAAGAAATACCATTATGCTTTCTTTTTAAAAACAAGCTGCCCAATGGCTCCCTGTAGATCTCCCCTTACACCCTGCCTCCTTTGTGGCTACAGCTAGAGAAAACTCCTTGTCACCCCTTCTCATTTTAAACAAATTCTTGCTTTCACAAAACATTTTTCTCAAGCACGCTCTCCAGTTATTTCCTATTCCTAGCGAACGCTTTATCATCCTTGAACATTTTCCATATGTATGAAGATGACACGCAACTTTATCTGAAAATCAATTTCTCTGAAGACTTCGTCTCACTCAATTCCTCCTTGACGATTACCCAAAACTGGCTAACCGAAACACCGCCAAAACAGAATTCCTTCTCATCTCCCCTCCTAAGCACACCCCCAAGATTGACGTCTGGATGAAACACCTCTCTACCTTCAACTGTTCCCCGCTTATCATCGACTCAGCTAAAACTCTTGGAATCACCCTAGACTGGCACTTAAACATGGAGAAAAATATTAGCAAGATATTTCACTTGATGCGCACCACCAAATGAGGATTCTTAGAAACCTAAAAGATGACTTCAAGCAGGAGGTACATGTGCTTGTCCTACCGAGGCTGACTATGGGACCGTGACGCTCAGTGCCTCCCCAAATATACTTTGGTCCCCCTCAGGGCTTCATTTAATGCCACTGCCAGATTGATCACTGATACAAAAAGAAATGATCACATATCCCTAACCTTAAGATCTCTAATGTGGTTACCCTACGCAACAAGAATACAACTAAAGATTGCTTGTTTGACACACAAAGCCCTCCACTTCAAAACCCCAGGCCACCTGGCTCAAAAACTGAAACTATCAGATGGGGCAGACCATCAAGAAGTGCAAATTCTCTACTACTGAAACCTCAGACCTTTCGCAAAAAGAGATCAAGGCTCAGAGCCGTCTCTGGTTCGGTGCAGAAGATCTGGAACTCTCTCCCACTGGAAATCCGCAGAATCCCCTACATGGCTGCTTTAAAACACGAAGTAAAAACAATCCCAATGAACAAGTTCCTGCCTTAGATGGCTATGGTTTGCTTGTTTGCTGAATTTCCTTTTACTTTTTTTTCCTTTGCTTAACAATTGTAGTGTGTTTTCTGTCTCACCTTATTAAGAAATCTTTGCTCGCATCCTTGTACATTCTTAGTAGCTCATTATGTTACCCTCTCTTACCCTCTTTATTTCCCCTTTACTTTGTTCCTCCCTTCCATTGCTGTGAAGCGCTCTGATACACTTTTGGGTCTTGTTCACGATATACAAAACTTTTTAAATAAATAAATAAAATAAATTCCTGTAAAATCCTGACACCTCTTCTACCTTCCACATACACTTGGTTGCTATCTATCAACAACAACACATCTGGCATTATAAATTACTTCGAATTAGGAATCATTCTATATATTTAAAAACATGGTGAGCCAAGGGTCTTTGTTGGGTATTGCAACTATTTACAGATGGTCAACTTTTATCCTTTTCTGATCTCCAAACAAAATACTCTCTGCCATCAACATCCAAAACACAATATGAACTTATATTTGCCTCCCTCGACCAATACATTTCCACATTGCCATCTACATCCTTCACCCCCTCAATATCTGTTACACTTTTTCAATATTAAACAATAATCCATCAGCTATCTATAAATCATTATAAGTGACTTTGGATAGAGCCAAGTCAAAGACTGAGTTAGCTTGGGGAAAGGGTTTAATGGAGTATTGGCCTACTACCTTCTGGGATAAGATGTGGCTTAAGTTTCATGACACTACATGGGCTAAGAATACTAAGCAAGCCCTTTACTTTGTCTATCAACGTTTGTTATTTAACGCTGTGACCCTAAACCAAAGGCCTGACTCGCTTGTGGAAACCACAGCAATACTACCCCAGGGCACCCCCGAAGCCCCCAAGGCTGATTCTAACTCGCAGAACTTGGTTTTTGTCCACAAGTCCATCAATGTACAAAAAACAACAACTGGTGAGAATACCCAAATTAAATTGCAACAAGTTGCCAAAGGAGTCAGGAGGCCTGTTAGAAACAAAACAAATCTAGTTGTGGTATGCCTTCTGTCCTCTCTTCTCCTTTACCTGTGTGCATTAGCACTTCTACTAAAAATTAAGGATCAATTTGCATTGCTAAACTGAGCTGGGTGGATGATCTGATGGAAGTGCTTTTGACAAGGTTAAAGAGATCTTAAGGGAGAAAGTTCCGCTGTTCTGCCTAGACTGGCAGCGATTGAATTATCAATCAGACTCACAACTAAACCTGTGGCACCGCCTCAACAACCCACTAAAATAGGAATTACAGTGTCTACCATATTTAATTGACATTCCTAGCCAGAAATGGCGGGTAGTACCAGTGGTAGCATTATGGTCCTCACCACAACATGACTGACTAGTACCAGTGATTCTGCAAGGTTACATGGGGCTGCAACGGTAATGGATTCTGATCCTAGGCAAATCTACCCCCAGGAAGGCAGCTTAGGGTGTTATGGGACAAGAAGCTGGAGCTCCTATTCAAGAAACTAGGGATCTCCCTGTCATCATCCTGCCGCCCGCAGCCTGCCCCTATTTGACTGTACTAACTGGAGTTATGGGGTTGCATGAAGGGCAGAACAAAACCCACACCAAACTGGAAAGCAAGTGTTTAAATTGGTAGGGGAAAAAAAAGAACTTCTAGGCGTCATTTGATGAATAATATCCTCTTCGTGCAAAGGGTGAGGCGAATTGGAAAGGGACAAAAAGAACGCCTGGAGATTGTACCATATAGGCCTGGGTGGAGTTTGCAGAGTTCGAAACGGAAATCCATGAAGTGACCAAAATCTCTGCTGCGCTACGTTGAATTCCTTAAGCAGCGGAGTGCATTAAGTCATGTTGTTCGTGCTGCACCCAGTGTTTGTCCCATGCTGGAAAATTAGCGCAAATGGCACCATGCACAGCGCAAGAGGGTGCTGCTTCTTTCTGACACTCGGGTAGATGTTCTACTCTAGCAGCAGCTTCCTCAATGTGAATGGGTGGTTTCTCAACGCGAGAAGTCAAGACCATCCGCAACTGCCTGTGTTGAGAAATCTCGCTGGGATGTGGTCTAGCATTGGATTTTCCTAGCTCATGCTCACTATCTTAAACACCAGAGGGAGCAAGCAATATCACTAAGATCCCAGACCAGCCACGGCTGGCTTCTAAGCTATTTTCACTTTTGGATTGTGCTCCTTCTTTTTGACTTTGTCTTTTCCTTGGATAGTGATTAACTCAAGTAAATGAGATTTCAATGTTTTGTTGTTTGTATAATGTATTTGTTGTGGAATGTATGATAATTGTAAATATGTGGTTGTAAATAATAATGTATTGTAATTGAAATGCAATGAATGTATAGTTTTTTCCTTTTTTGCGAAACGTATAAAAAGTGTGAAAAATTTGATAAAGTAAACAGGTATAAATAAAAATACCAGGTCAAACTCAGAAATTGTGTTTGTCCCATCCATCAAAAATAATTTCGGCTAAACTGGTTGGGTGTAGGCATTTCTGTGTTTTGTGATATATTAGGGTCCAGCCTATTGGGACCTAACTCCTTAGTTTCATAAAACACCATCTTAATGTTGGTGTGACTGAGCAGAAAAAAACTCCGCTCCTCAAGCTTACAAATGGAGCGAAGTTCACCGCCCAGGCCTAGTGCCAATTTCAAAGACCCTGCAGCAGTTTATAAATAGTTTTTTGATGTTGCACATCCCAGGGTGGAGGAATCGAGAATTGTTATAATATAATAATAAACAAAAAGATACAGAAATTAAAGTTTATACAGCACCTAATTGGTCTGTTTAAATCTCAAAAATCATGTAAGAGACTGTCACTGTGCCTCATGGTCCTTCAAGGAGCTGAAGGGACGCCTGTAGTCAAACCTTCCTCAAGGCAACTTCCTTACTGAAAACCTGACTTGCTCGCTTGAGGCTCCGGAATGTATAAACTTTAATTCCTGTATCTTTTTGTTTATTAATAAATTTTATTAGTTGAATAGAACTTTAGAAGTGTGAGCATTCTTTCTCCTTTGAGGTCCTGAAGAAAAGCCTTGGGGTAGGGCTTGAAACTAGTCGACCCACCAGGGAAACAGCAGGTATTTCGCCTCAAGCATTTCCCACTTGTCCCCAGATTTTAGCATATTAACTAGGGGAGTAAAATAAAGTGTTTTTTTGTCCCACTATTCTGATATTTTTAACCCACTCCATCTCAAGGAACCACATAGGTGTGTAGGTTTTCAGGAACACCCCTTTTTCCATAAAGTGCTCCCATGTCTCCATAGGTAGCAGCACACCCCTGTCCGTAGAGGGCAGGGATGAACTCTATGAGGAAGCATGCCACCAAGGGGCAACCCGAGTTGGTGAGGGTTATCAGAAAGAAAATGATTTTTCTTTCTTTTCAGTCCTACTAGGAGGTTTGCTTTTCCTTCTTTGACAGAAGGGACTCTCTATTGGTTATTTGATAGATTTGTGGAGGATGAGTCCCATTTCTCCTACCTCTACTCTCGCTTTTTGTTGTGATATTACAAAAAGTAAACATTTGTATACATTTTTTTATTTCTTTTAAAACATATAACATTATGTAACTGTTTTTGTAGAATTATATAATATGTTTTTTACAAATTTCTATCTTATATATTTTATTATTAATGCAGTGAATATTCTTTTTAATAAAACAATACTTATATTACAAAATGTAAAAAAACTATAACAAAAATATTTGTTAACATACATTTTATAATTAAACAATTCTATGTGTTTTTGTATGTTTACAATATATGAAACAAACTCCAGCTAGATGCTAAACTACGAAATGCCAGGCCTTAAGAGCTTTTCTGAAAGGGAGCAGAAGGGGAATA
This sequence comes from Lissotriton vulgaris, assembly GCF_964263255.1. Lineage (NCBI taxonomy): Eukaryota > Metazoa > Chordata > Amphibia > Caudata > Salamandridae > Lissotriton > Lissotriton vulgaris. The sequence continues at coordinate 474,057,535 of NC_141693.1, forward strand.
GACCTAAGGGCAAGGGGTAGAGAGTTCCAAAGCTTGCTTGTAGCCACCGGGAATGCTCTGTCCCACCCCTTCTTCTTGGTTCTTGATACAACCAGTTGCATTTGGAGGGAAGAATGCAAGGGTCTGCTGGGAGAATGCCACTTGAACATAGTCCTTAAGCTTGACGGATAGGGAGCATGCAGCGATTTATGAACCATACAAAGTGATTTGAAAGAAATACGTTTTTCAATGGGGAGCCAGTGCAGGAACTCCAGTCCCTTACCAGCAGATTGTTTCCTGGCAATGTCCAGAATGAGTCTTACCAGTGCGTTCTGCAGTACCTGGAGTTTGTACTGCATACTCTCATTGGCGGCCAGGTATAATGCATTACAGTTGTTGAGTCTGGACATTACCAAGGCCAGTGCTACCTGTATACCGGCTGGGCGTTGGATATAAGGGAAGAATTTTTTTTTAACATCCTTATGAACCAGGAGTATGCAGAGATGGTATGGTTCATTTGGATATTAAAGCTGAGTTCAATATCCATCAGAACTCAGAGGAGCTTAGCCTTTTTGCTCGGAGCAGGACTGCATCCCTAGGATTGAGCCAGAAGTTACTATTCGACTTATATGACCCTGATCCAAATATCATCACTTCTGTTTTCTCCCCATTGAGTTTCAAAAAGTTAACAGACATCCATTCTGCCACTTTGGTCATGCATCCAAGAATATTTTCTGACGATGAGTATTGTCGGTTATGGAAAGTAACCATAATCTGTATATAATTTGCATATGACACCACCTCCAGTCTAAATGAGTGGATCACAGTTGCTAAGGGTGCCACATACAGATCAAAAAGAGTAGGGTTCAGAGATGATCCCTGCGGAACTCCACAGGGTAGAACATAGGAGTCTGAGTAAAAAGATTTTAAATTCACCCTTTGGCATCTCCCTGTCAGAAATGAGGACAGGAGGGCTAGCGCTTGATGCGAGACACCGAGACTCCAGAATCTATCCTGCAGCAGAATAGGTGAAATGGTATCAAATGCTGCTGACAGATCCAAGAGAATCAGCACAATCCCCTGCCCTCCATCCACAGTACTCCTAATATAGTCAGTGGCTGATATTAAAGCAGTTTCTGTTCCATGATGCCTCCTAAATTCAAACTGAGAATAATTGAGCCATGATTCTTCTTCTGCAGTTTCCATGAGCTGCTTGTTAAGATGCAGCTCCAGGATTTTAGCTGGTCAGGAAGCATGGATATGGGACTGTAGTTCTTGCAGTCCCTAGGATCTAAGTTAGATTTTCTTAGAAGTGGTCTAATAATGGCCTGTTTCCAACTCTGGGGATGACTTCCAGATCAAATGATATTATTCATTAGTTTACAGAGGGATTCTGCTACGGTGTTAGCAGCCATATGGAGAATTTCAGGTGGACACGCCTCCATGGGAGAACCAGCAGGCGTTCTCAAAAGATATTGTGCAACAAGAAGTTGCGTGTGATCAGAGAATGTTGAAAGATCTCTATTCTTGCTACAGGGCTCCAAAGGTGCCTCCTCGATAAGGCTGCTAAATACTGGTTATAATGGGCATTCCAAGGTGTGGATCAAAGCCGGTATATATATCCATGATTTTGGTTTGAAAGAAGACTGACAGTTGATCGGAGAATACTTGTGATGTTTCTGGTTCTGCTATGGGTTGAGAGGATGAAAGCTGTTGTACCAGCTTAAATTACTCTTTTGTATATGTTGAATTTTCAATTATGTGTGTACAGTATTTGGATTTTTCTTCCACTAGTGCATATGTATATTCCTTAATACTAGCTTTGTATAAAGCTCTTTCAGGTTCCTCTAGGGTTATCCTCCAGGCTCGCTCAGCACGACGACAAGCTTGTTTTAATAGTCTGAGTATGCCGTTACACCTGGGAGCCCAGGGATGGCATTTTTTACGGGTATGTGATTTCAGGGGTGCCAATATATTAGCTGCAGATTCTAGCCCGGTCGCAAAAGCCTCAGCCCCAAGATTAGAATCCTCTTGATTGTACAAGAAATATTTTTTAATGAATTTTATTAGGCAAATGAGGGGATCTCTGATCTCCTCATTTGCCACACGTCGACGGGCGTAAAAGCGGTAGACGGTCTTCCCGTCCGCCGCGGTACCTCCGCAGTCATAATATGGGGGGGGGGGGGGTAAATGGCATGCGGGCGGTGTGTTATGGTGGGCAGATCACCACTGCCGTTTGGGCGGTGGCTATCCGCCCGCCATACTTATAGACCCCTTAATGTTTGAGTTTTTTTGGTGGAGTTATGGTGAAGTATAATCTGGGAAATATAAAAGATAACATTATCCTTTTGGTTAATTAGATTATTTTTATTATTTAGTCTCTATTTTTTATGTGTAAATAAAAAATATACTTACTTTTTTAGTTGATGAAGTATCTTTTGTTGATGTTGTGTCTATGTTGATTTCTGTAGAAGCTGTTAAAAAAACATTTGTTAGCTATGTTTTCTTTTTTATTAAATGAATTACTTTGAAATACTTTACTCTATTTGATGGTTAAGTCATATACTTTGTGATATATTTTTGAAAATGTTGATTTTATTATTGTTGTGTAAATCTTTGTGTTGAATTTTCTAGGTGGAATTTTAGTGAATTGAAATCTGTGATATGTAAAGGAAAACATGTTATAATTATTTTTAGTATTCATTTTATTTATTTAGTTACAAAGTTTTGTTCTTACCTTTATTGAGAGATTTTCGGAATAGTTGCATGTGTAGTTGTTCTTCGTTCTGTGTTCTCTCTGGTAAAGGTTTGATATGATTGTCTGTTATACGGTAAATTGTATTTTAATTCATTGATTTGTTTTATAGTGTTTATTTAATTAGTTAGAGTTTGCTATTGGTTTGTGTTGGTGTAGTTTAAATGTATTAGTTGGGATAGCTTTTTTGAATTTTTTTAGCTGTTCCATTTAATTTATTTCACATTTATTAGGTTTATTTATTGTTTGTTTAATTTTGTTAATTGTTTTTATTTAAATGTATATATATAAATAAATGTGATATATTTTTATATATATTTGTGTTTGTTTATTTTCAGTAGTTGCAATATATCTTTTATGTTTTATTGTTTGTTTATTTATTTGTTTTTGTATGTTTAATTTATTTGTTTTGATTTTTTTTCAAATTATTTTTTTAGTTTGTTTAACATATTTGTTATATTTTATTTTATTATATTATTGCAAATGTTATTTTTCAATATAGTTTATATGTTTTTTATCAATGTTTGTGTTGTCGATATTGTTTATATCGATATTTTCTTATGTGTTTAATGTTATTTTAATGTTATCAATGTTTTTGTTTCATTTTTGTTGTCGATATTTTTCTCATCCAGATATTTTTAGAAAATAGTTTTTTACAGATGTTAGTGTCATTACTGTTTTGTGTATTGTGTATCAATATTTTTGTATACAATATTGTATCGATATTTTTGTAGTGCAATCTTATTAGAGTCAATGTTGTATCAGTGATCCGATGTTTGTTTGGTGGGGAATTCTGGAGTTTGGGGTTTCTAAATGCTGGGGACTCCCATTTAGCCCTCCTCTCGTCTAAAGCTTATGCACAGCAGTAATTTGGCAAAAACCCATCATTTTGGTTCAATCAAAATATGTAAGTTTTAATTCAGAAATACTGTAAATGTAGTAAGGTGAAGATGGTGGTTAAGCTAATTCTGTCAAGTTAAAATCATTTGACTTTGACTGGGATGTGGGTTTCGAGCTGGATTGAGGTAAAGATTGTTCTGCTGGAAGCCTTTGCCTTCTAGTTATATTCTGGGGTTGTTCACATCATGATGACTTGATTTGCTGGAGTATAGATTTGCAAACCTATTGGCCCTTCCTGGTTATTTAGTGTTGGTCCTTTACATTCATAGTTGTTGCAAATTTGACCTTCCTATACGGTCAGCATGGTTATTTGCCTTTTGTATTCAACCCTAATTTTGTTGGCTGTAGAACTCTGTAACTTACACCTGCTAATGTCATATGGATACTTCATTACATATATTGCGTTAAGTTAGCATGAGTGTATTACATGTTTAAACAGCCGTTTTGCCTTCGGCTTCAGTTTTGCACACGACACGTACTTGTTGTTGTAGCTTAAGCATGAGCGAATTTTGCGGATCTCGCGTTCGCGAATTTTGCGGATTTGCGGATTCGCAATCCGCAAAATCCGCGAATTCCCGCGAATTTGCGGATTTTTTTTTTTTTGTGTTCGCCCGTGTTTCTGCCAGTTCGCGAGGGGTTTTTACAATTTCGCAATTTGCGAACTTACCTGTCGGGTCGCAAGTTTTGCGAACTTGTTGTTTCTACGTGTCCAACCTGGGACACTCTTCTTCATCACTGCCACTCTCTGTCACCACTGCCACTCTCTGACTACTCATGCCACCCTCTGGCCCACCCATGCCACCCTCTGTTTCATCACCACACCCTCTGGTTGTCCAGTGTACATTATTTTCGGCAAAGCAAAGCACACCTTCCCTGCCTCAAGTGACCTGAATTAATTTGGGGCTGATTAATGTGTCACAGAATATTTTTTTAGCTGGCACCTGCTTCCTTAGTGCGCCCTGATTAGTGATCTTTTGCACTTGCTAAGTGCTTTCATTGTTGCAAAATTAGTTACAACACCTGCCCTGCCCCAACTGACAATAATGAATTAGGGGCTGATTAATGGATTTTAACTTCCAGCCTGGCTCCTGCTTGTCTCCCTTAGCTGTAATTCATGACCTTTGTGGCATATGTGTAACTATTCTGAGGTTCAGAGCAGGGTCACATAATAGTTTCAACTGGCAACTGAACTCTGGAGGGGCCCCTCAGGAAGCACTACAGGAAATGGCTACTAATGATGTGCCTGAACTTTTGAACCTGGTAAGTAGTTACTTTCAGTTTTGCTTAGATCGTATTTCTGCAATTTCGCACTTATTCGCGGGGCGCGAACTCACGCGAACAGTGCGAGCAGTGCGAGCAAAATCCGCTGCTCGCGGATTTGCGGATTTTGCAGGAAATTCGCAAATCTCGCGGATTGCGGATTTCCCGAAAATCCGCAAAATCCGCGAGCGGAACGGATTTTCCGCCCATGCCTATTGTAGCTTTCACCCTAGAAGCGGCGAGTTGCTTTATTTGAGAATAATATGTTATTCCTATGCTATCAGCTTTGCCTGGTACACTTGGTACAACTGTCTGCACACTGAGAGCTGCACACTCTAAGATTAACCTAACACAAGGTTGCTAGGAGGTCTGATCCTCGCACCACATTAGACATTAGACATAACACAAATAATGTTGATGCCAACATTTTGGGCTCTACGCGGGTTTAAGATAGAGTTACACGGAATGAACGCAGACACTTGGTGCTGCGCATGAAGAGAGCTGGTAGCGGTTGATGTGAACTGCTCCTACTGACATTGAGAGGTATGGGGTCGCCCTGCTAAAGCCCGAATGAGACCTTCTTAGATATAATATAATATACTAGATAGGGTGCGCGAAATATAGGTGATATAGATTTCTATAGAAATTGCATTATAACATGCTAGCACCTTTTGCTTACTATGGATTAGTGACTATGCTGCTGACTCTGATTTTTATAATCTGCATTTTGGTATTATACAAGATACTGCGTTTGAGAACTTTGCATTGAATAATAAATATTTCAAACTTGCACTTGTGTTCTTTGACTCTCAGTTTTGGTTTGAAATGATTATATAACGAAAGAGTGTTCATGTGTTCCACGACTCCTGAGGTATTCTAAAGATCATGTTCTGGTTTGTCTAATACATGTATCATTCCATAATGATCCATGAGACACTGTAGCTAGCTAGGTAACGAGATTTCTGACACTGAGATGAGTTTTTGGATCATCCTAACTCACTAAGGTTCTAGATCTCTATGCACAGTTCTGTGGGAGAACGGAAACCCTGCTACATGGCGCCCAACGGATTGGTTGGCCGTATTTCATGACACTCGAGTAGTATATCATTCATACCTTGACACCTTCATTTCCGTTTCCGGTAAACGGCGGTGTCGGAAAACCTACCTGTTTTTGAAATAGGTCTTTTCAAGCTTGAATTCTTCTAAAAAGGTTTCTTTGAATCACTACCCAGTTGTGCTACAAAGTGTTCTTTGTCTAGTTTTTCTTCTTCCTGTGCTAACATGGCAGTGGAAATAGCGCAGCATAGCCGCGTCGCGGTTCGCGACCACTTGCGGGGATATAATGTACCCGCGGAAGGCTTAGCTGTGGTTCTAGTAGTGAGTGCGGAACATGCGTACCCGTACGAATTGTTTTATTCCTGGGTGACATTTCCGGAAATAGACGCTAATTCGGGTGTCTATCATTCATACACTGCCACGGATGTACCGGGGGCTTATGCTCCGTACAGGGCACTGGAAGTACCTATAGACGCTTGGCAGCACGGAGTTTGGTTTGGTGGCGCCCTACCCCATTCTTTAACGGCTCCGAGGTTAGGTCCCTTATCCATTCCGGGCACAAATTGGCCCGCTTTGGGTGGATTTACTCCTCATCCTAATCGCACCACTTGTAATGTGGGTGACCTGCGGCGTCTTCATGAGGTCGCAGTTGGTGTGATTAGAGCGCTTGTTCATTACATTGGTCGTAATATTCATGGCGCAGCCCCTGCAGGGGCGCAGCTTCGAGCAGACCAGGCTGGCTTGAAAATAAGTCCGGTCTTGGTGAATTCCGTTATGGGCAGAAAGCCAGATGTTAAGGATGATTTTCCTTACTGGCTTGCCGAGAAATTCGACCAGCTGGAGGCTGTGTTTCCTAATACGACTCCGGGTGAAAAACACCGGATTCTTACGCTTAGTTTACCGAAAGATTTAGCCCCGGAACTTGTTGACTGTGAGACATGGGGTAAGACTTTTGCAGCGGTTTACTCGAGGTGCTTTGGCACACCGTCAGTGTCGAACCTGTCTGCAATCCTCAAACGTGTTCAGGATGATCACGGACCTGAGTCGGCGGTTGAGTTGGGTATGCGCCTGAACGGTTCATTTGAGACAGTTTGCGGTATTATCCTTGCCAATGTAAAAGGGGATGCAGTGAACTTTCAAGTGGCCAATGGTCTGGCGTTAATTCCCGATGCCGAGAAACCCCGTCAGCTGGCAAGAATAATTGTGGCGGCTTATAAAATGGTTGGCCGCAATTCTAAGGGTGCGAAGGTTTTTCTTGAAAAAGAAAAGAAGCAACCCCAGGGGCAGTCTTCGGAAACAGGTGGACAGCCCAGGTCCAAGAAACAAAATTGGCCTAAAAAGCAGAATCAGGGTAAGCAACAACAACAACAGACACAGGTCTCGAGTCCGGCGCCTTCACAACCTGCGCAGTCAGAGCGTGTTTATGAATTGCGCGATCGCGCTACGATTAAAACACCTGATAGATATCAGGCATCTGACCAACGCTCTCCTCGTTCCTTTCAGGACTCATCGGCTCCGTCAACCGGTGGTGGAGGGGGCGGCAGGGGCAGGGGTGGTCAGCAAGGACGTGGCCAGCCCCGCACGCGAAGTGAAGGGGATCAGCGGGACGACTCTACGCCTAAGAGACCGCAGTTTGCCAAGAAGAAGGTCGCTGCCTTAACGGCGCATCGATATGCCCCAGATAGTGAGAACGCGGCTTCGGAATCTGACGTGGGCTCTGACCTTGCTGGACAGCGCGGCGGAGATTACCATAGTGAGAGAGGCCCTCCGTCCACTGTTGAAGGTGACAGCGACTGAGACTTTTATTGTAATTGAAACAGCTGATACGCATGTTGCTCCCCCTGAACGACTTTTTGAAATTGTCCTGTTAATTGAAGGTGACATGCAGCGAACTGTAAAAGGGGTATTTTGGGAGAATCTTTCGGATACGTATGACATTTTGCTTTCGGAGGCTGACTGGCCCCCACCTTTTGTTCTCGCAGCTCCGCGAGGGGAGGAGGTAATCCTCCCCAGTTTCGCGCACACTGTACCGAGAGTGGAAGCGCTGCATTTTGCAGAAGAGTGGGCTCTGGCGCTTGCGCCGGCTGTGTACCGAAATCAGTGTGGCTGGGATAAATTGTCCCCTAGCCATGAGATTCCTTTACGATCACAGCCTCAGCCACAACCCCAGTATCCCATACGGCGTGAAGCTAAGGCTTCAGTCGCGGCTATCCTTGAACAATTGGAATATCAAGGTGTAATTGAAACATGTGTGTCACCAATGAATAATCCCCTTTTTACTGTTAACAAGCCGGACGGCTCGTATCGTCTAGTTTTGGATTACCGGCATTTGAACTCGCATTGCCGTAACTGTGCAGTACAGAATACTCACGGCTCTGCCCTAGTGAATAGTCTTGAGCGTAAACGGTTCAAAACCACGCTTGACATTTCCAATGGTTTTTATGCACATAGATTAGATGGTCTAAGTTCCCAATGGACCAGTTTTACGTGCGGCGGCGTACAAAAAATGTTTAAACGTCTCCCAATGGGATATAAAAATAGTCCTGGAGTGTTTTCCGCCCGCATAGTCTCTCTTTTGGAGAGTTTCGATCCAGTTGCATGTTCGTATGTGGATGACATTTATCTCACAGACGACGAGCTTTGGGTGCATCTGTGTCGAGTAAACAGCATAATTTGTAACTTTGCAGACATGGGTTACAAGTTTAACTTTGCGAAGTCACACATTGCGGAGTACACAGTGTTGTTTCTAGGTTATGAACTTAACCATGAGGGAAAGGGATTGGCTCCTCACTTCCTGGAGAAGTGCGCGCAGTTGCGCTCTCCGACAACTCTGAAAAAATTACAGTCTTTACTGGGTTTTTTAAATTTCGGGAGGACATACATTCCGGAATATGCCCAGCGTATCAAGCCTTTATATGCCTTGGTACAACCATCTTTTTCCAAATCATGCTGGCTGCCTGAGCATTCAGCCATTCTGCAGTCTTTGCAGGCTGATTTGCTCACTTCTGACTACTTACAAACCCGTGATAACCAGACCAACCTGGTGATAAGAATTATCCCTGGGACGGTGGGTTTCACGTACCTGACTTTTAACGAGGGGGATACTGTGCCTATTGCTTACAAGTCACACTTGTACACTTCGGCTGAACTGCGTTTTTCCACTGTGGAGAAAGTGTTAACGGCTGTGCAGATGGCAATTCTTAAAGAACGTGCCCTGTCGCAGGGAAAGCGCATGTTGGTTGTTACCCCGTGTCCTGCCTTGGAGGCGGTCACGAAAGCCAGTGTACCTAATTCTAAAGCTTTGCACCCTCGGTGGATTCAGTGGGCTACTTCCTTGACATCTCAGGATGTCACGTTTATTTTTGACGCCGCTTTACGGTCGCAGGAGTATTTACAGTATGAATTTGTTCATCCTGCTCCTTTAGCAATGCGGCCGTTGGAGGATTTCCACTGTATCATTTACACGGATGGTTCGGCGCAGGTTGCGCATGGCTCTAAACATGCCTACGTTTCCGCTTGCGCCATTGTGGTCGGTGCAATGGTGAACGATGAGTTCGAGTCCAGTGTCGTGCACACGCAGACACTTGGGGACTGCACTGCACAATTAGCAGAGCTACGTGCTCTGATGCTTGCATTGGAGTACGCAGATCCTAGTGTGACGACTTTAATCGTAAGTGATTCTTACTACTGTGTCCAGTCTTACAATGAGAACTTGTTCTTTTGGATTCAGAATGATTTTCGTGATTCCAAAGGTAGCACAATAAAACATAAAATGATCTGGGTCCGAGTAGCGGAACTTAAAGAAAAGCTACCGCTCGTGTTTGTGATTCATACTCTCGGCCACCAGCGCGTGGGAGTCCACGCTGTTGGCAACTCGCTTGCTGATGAAGCAGCGAAATCAGCAGTATCTAAATACTTAGTTGCAGCAGTCACGAGGTCCAAAAGCAAAATAGATGATGACATCTTGGCGGCTGTTGCTGCCACAGCGAAGGGAGGTAAATATCCTGCGGGGTTCCCTTCGAAATACACATACCACTTAAGTCCCGATAAGGTTCCTTATGTGAAAATTCCTGAAGTTGGAGAGCGTCTAGTTCCCAACTCGGATCGCAGAGCTTCTCTGATTACAGCGGCTCATGAAGGTGTGGTGTCTGCGCATGCGGGCGTCTCAGCCACTGTATCTCAGCTACAACAGAGATTCTGGTGGCGGGGACTGTACAGACAGACGCGCGATTATGTCCTTATGTGTGACATTTGTCAGCAGATTAAGCCTTCTACTGCTGCGCGTCCGCCTCAGACACAGTTGTACATCTCTAATAAACCACTTGGATGTGTTTATTTAGATCACTGCGGTCCTTTCTCTTCTGATACTGCGTATAAATACATCTTAGTAGCAGTCGACTCATGCACACGCTTTGTGTGGTTATGGCCGCATCGCAGCGCTGATTCACGGACTGTCATTAAGGATTTGCGTGTCTTTGTGGGAATCTTTGCTTGTGGTGCTTTCCATTCGGACCAGGGTCCGGCTTTCGCCTCTAAGGCGTATAAGGATGCTATGGTTTCGTTGGGAGTACAGGTGAAGTTTTCAAGCCCCTACAGGCCTGAGGGCAATTCTGTGGTAGAAAGAATGAACCGCGACTTAAAGCAATCTTTGACAGCCCGAGTTATAGGCACTGGTAGAAACTGGCTGACCCACCTCTATGGCGTGCAGCGTGCGCTTAATAATCTCCCTAGAAGGTCTCTGGGTGGGCGGACCCCATACGAAATGCTCTTTGGTATCAAGATGTACGTCCCTGACCTTGATGGTGCAGACTGCGAGGCCCAGGCCGCGGCCTTTGACGTAGATGAACATTGCAATGTTTTACAGGATCTACAAAAGACCAGAGACAGTCTTGCAAAGGAACACTTGCCCTCCACGTCGGATGATGCGTTGCAGATCCCGGTAGTTGGCTGGCTACCCCAAGTTGGAGAACTGGTTCGAGAGAAGATCGAAAACAAAAAGGAGTTTGGTCCCTCATATCGAGCGCCAGTTCGGGTCCTTGGAGTGAAGGGCACAAGAACAGTCATTTTACCACCACTTCCAGGTCGTAAAGAAAACAGATTTATTTCTATTGACAATGTCAAGACACACAGGGTGGCCGATTCTTCATAGCATGACACCGGCTGTATCCTGTCCTTCCATGGTGAGGCACTCTGTGCTGGCTATTACATCTGGTGCAGATCAGGAGGTGTCCCTCGAGATGCCTGCCATATCAAGTCCTTTATTAAATACTATTCCTGTTACTAACATTGATGAGGTGACCTATGCAGATCCTGCTGATTTATCTATGTCCGATTTACATGCTCGTTTGGCTAACCAGTCCAGATTCTCTTTTGACTCTGATTCGGAACTTTCAAAGAAACCATCGACTATTGCAAAATATGCCACGTTGTTTAAAAAACATTTTTTAGTTCCACCTTGGACATACATTTGGCTGATACTATTTTCATTTTATCTTTTTATGTCAATTGGTTTTGTGTTTTATTTTTTCCGCCTGATTGATGGCCATTATGTGAAAGAAAGAACAGGAATTCGGTACCTTAATGGAACATTGGCCCCTCACTCCTCCTCACATTCAGCACACAGACTAAAGAGAGACTTACATTCAGTACAAATTACTGCTTGGCCTGTCCTTGATGGGATTGTGTGGGATGCGGTTAGGTTTCAGATACATGGCCCCACAGAAGTTATTAATGTTCCTAATGTGCTTAGAGTAAACATGGGAGATGTCATTAAGCAAAATATTCGTTCTGATGATTGGGATCTTCAGGCCGTAGAAGCATTGTTCTCTGATTTGAAATATTATGCGGCCTTTGATGATGAGGATTTGTATTTAGATTCTGTCAATTATGGTGATTTGTTTTGTTACCAACATTATGGAAATCATTTCTTGCACAAGACAAGTTCCAGGCGGGTTCCTGTGAATTACACTCAGTGGGAACATTGCCCTGCTCCTTTACAGGGGAGCTCAAGTACTTTTCTGGGAAAATACTCTTACTTTACAGATTTTAATCAATCAAATCCTGAGTCTTTTTACTTCAAGGTGAAACAGAAATCCATGCCAAAAGTTAGACTGACTGACACAAAATTGTTATATTCAAAGTCCTTTCTAGAAAGGTTATCTGTGGATGGCTATGAGTTATGGAAGGATGCTATTGACCTTAAATCGGTTTGGGGTACCAAAGATTGGCAGGTACAAGGCACTGAGGCTTTGCATCGTGCATGTCTCATCCCGAATCACATGTTGTTTTTAAATTCGACTATTTCCCAAACAACATGTTTTGGATTGGCTACATCTAAAAAATTAAATACCCCAACTATCCCTGATTTGGAAGAATATTCAGGTTGGAGTAATTTCACTACATTGTCCATAAGTGAGATACAAGCACTTTTGCAGAATTCCTCCTTTAATATTTCCAGTTTTGATCCGGACGGGTGGCTTTTATGGCAAAGAAGTTCTGATTCTTGCCAAAGTCGTTTTTTGGGTTTGTCTGAGGGTTTTACACGCATCAGGCCAGATCCCAGGTTTGACTCAGATCACACTGTTACAACTTATTCAGTAGGCAAATTGTGTCAGAACTGGTTACAACATTCCACTTTAGCTGCAGTTAAACTGCATCTATCCCAGTTGAATGAGAACATAGAGTTAAATGATTTTATAAAAGGCCCGACTAAGGGTAGGTCTAAACGCTTTATTTATGCTATTTATAATGAAATTTGGAAATTTTCAAAAGTCGAAGCAGCTAAACGCCTGAGGGCTATTGATCAAGCCAATTTGGAAAAAGTGCTTGCAGTGGTCGATAATAGTATTAACACGCTTTCTTCCAGAATTTACACATTGGATAATATTGTTTCTTCTGTTGTGGATATTGTACATGATGAAGTGTCCACGTTATACCATGGTCAAAATCAATTACGTTCTGTAATGCAGTTTGCCTGGACTCTACAGACAATTAAGGCTGGTCGAGTTCCCTGGACCTCATTGAACGTTTCATCACTTTTTGCCCCTTTTAATCTTACTGATAAACAGCGCATGCTTTCAATGCGTGATGCATCGTTTTCTATGTTACATATTGAGAAGCTAGAATCCTTACCTTTCTCTGTTGCTGAAACCACCACTGCCACGTGGCTTATTCATGGTTTAATTACATTACCATTTCCTTTATATAAATTTACTAACTGTATGCGGTATATTGCTATAGGACGGTATGAGCCACTAGGCAATGCATTCCTACATGAGGCGTGGTCATTACCATACACATACAGATGTCTGAAAGATGGAAAAGAAGTGAATCTTAATGGTGAGGAATGCACACAGTCACCTGACCATTCATTAATATGCAGACACATTCAGTTACACGGTTCTTGTAATCAGGACCGCCCAAATTTAGCATGTGTTTTAAAAGGCACGCCAGTTCCAGCAGTAGTTCCCACATTTACTTTATTAGCTAATGGTAGTTATTTGCTTTTAAACAACGAATTATGTTGTGGTTTATTAATTGGTGTGGCTTATATAGTTACTGTATCAGAGCGTGTAGTGTGCTGCAAGAACGTCCTATACCCACCCACGCATGGCTCTTCAGATGTCTCCATCTGGCCACGGATCCCAACCTTGGAAGCGAAATTCAATGGTTTAAGCAGAATAAGGGCTCTTTTGTCTCAAAAACAAGTGACCCTGAGTTCGGCCCGGGAAACTTATGTCCTTCACATAGCTAACACCCGCACAGAGGTGCAGGCGCTTTTAAACACTGATTTGCCATTTCATTTCTGCGAGCTGGTACACCAGATTTTTAATGCTTCTTCAACGACTGGCCTTGCACATTTTTTTAAATTAGTAAGCAGTGGCCTCGTGACTACGTTTGAAAAAGTTTTTGGTCTCATTCCCACGTTTTTCCACACTATTTTTTCGAGTTTGTTTGGTGGACTACCTGTGTTGCTGGCTGTAGCCGCAGGCTTTCTGTTGGTGTTTTTCTTCATAAAACATGGATGCCCATCCTGCGCAAGACGCCGTTCAACGCCTCCTGACACTGTGCCGTAATCGGATGCTCAATTACTATGGAACATTGCCGCTTGCAGCATTAAGCACGGCCTATAGATTGTCATTTCGGTTCACCGACTTCACGTGTGTCCAACCTGTGTTTCACTGCCTGAGCTGCGAGTTTGATTGGGCTATTGATTTATGCCTATGCTTGAGGACTGCTCCTGACGTCGATTTTGATCAGCTAATGCGTCCCGTTGTGGCTCACGAGCTGATCTGTTCTGGCGAGAGAGTTATGGCCTTGGCAGCGATAAATGGAGTTCTAGGCCAATGGGAGATCTCTGCAGCGGCGAATGCCTTTCTGACACACAGCGATCTGGTGAACCCACCGAGTTGTCCTCTGACGTTGCAGGAGGATCCGATGCTGGAGGAGCACGTATGTTCTTTCCCATTGCTAAATTGGATGGCTGAACTATTTTCGGATGATGGCAGTGATTTCATACTGGAGGCTGTTGCAACTTTCTTTGCATATACTTTCCAATCGTGAGATGCCTGGGAGGAATGCTTTGTGGTGAAATATGACTTTCCCCTCGCTGAATTGGAGAGATGAACTATGTTCAGCTGATGGAGAGTTCACTCACGTGATGTCGCTGGAGATAACGTCTAGGTGGCACATGACTTTGGATATCGGATAAGTGCCTTGGTTTTTCTCTTACAAACATTTGAAAGGATGAGACCTGGTTCTACATTTCGTAATTTTGAGACCTGGCGGATGACTTTTGATTCAAGGGTTTTTGTGGTTTTTTTTTTATTTAGAATTGAGGCCACTATAGGCATTTATACATATTCATTCATACATATTCATTCATACATATTTTTAGCTTATTTTTGCTCAAGATTATTGAATTTTGCTTTCAATTTTTGTATCTGATTTAGTATTGCCTTTTCCCTTATGATTGGCGGTGCTCGGACCAATGGGGGGGTGTCATATGGATACTTCATTACATATATTGCGTTAAGTTAGCATGAGTGTATTACATGTTTAAACAGCCGTTTTGCCTTCGGCTTCAGTTTTGCACACGACACGTACTTGTTGTTGTAGCTTTCACCCTAGAAGCGGCGAGTTGCTTTATTTGAGAATAATATGTTATTCCTATGCTATCAGCTTTGCCTGGTACACTTGGTACAACTGTCTGCACACTGAGAGCTGCACACTCTAAGATTAACCTAACACAAGGTTGCTAGGAGGTCTGATCCTCGCACCACATTAGACATTAGACATAACACAAATAATGTTGATGCCAACATTTTGGGCTCTACGCGGGTTTAAGATAGAGTTACACGGAATGAACGCAGACACTTGGTGCTGCGCATGAAGAGAGCTGGTAGCGGTTGATGTGAACTGCTCCTACTGACATTGAGAGGTATGGGGTCGCCCTGCTAAAGCCCGAATGAGACCTTCTTAGATATAATATAATATACTAGATAGGGTGCGCGAAATATAGGTGATATAGATTTCTATAGAAATTGCATTATAACATGCTAGCACCTTTTGCTTACTATGGATTAGTGACTATGCTGCTGACTCTGATTTTTATAATCTGCATTTTGGTATTATACAAGATACTGCGTTTGAGAACTTTGCATTGAATAATAAATATTTCAAACTTGCACTTGTGTTCTTTGACTCTCAGTTTTGGTTTGAAATGATTATATAACGAAAGAGTGTTCATGTGTTCCACGACTCCTGAGGTATTCTAAAGATCATGTTCTGGTTTGTCTAATACATGTATCATTCCATAATGATCCATGAGACACTGTAGCTAGCTAGGTAACGAGATTTCTGACACTGAGATGAGTTTTTGGATCATCCTAACTCACTAAGGTTCTAGATCTCTATGCACAGTTCTGTGGGAGAACGGAAACCCTGCTACACTAACCAGTGGTAAAGTGAGTGCGCTCTCTTTTTACATGTTAAAATTGGTTTACATCCGATTGGCACATTTAATTTGTATTTAGGTCCCTAATATATGGTACCACTAGTACCCAGGCCCTGCAAATTAGATGCTACTAGTGGGCTGCAGCACTCATTGTGCCACCCAATACAGTAGCACTGTAAAACATATCTCGAGGCCTGACACTGCAGCCCGGGTGTACAGTTTTAAACTACCATTTCGACCTGGTAAAATAAACCTTTTGCCAGCCCTAAGTCTTCCTTTATAATACTTATTAGTCAGGGCCGGCCTTAGGCATGTGCAAGCTGTGCACCTGCACAGGGCCACCAAATCCCAGGGGCCACCACATCAATATATATCCTTAATATAATAATCCTCTGAGGATGGATATATATTTGTGTGGGGGCCCCTGGCAGGAATTTGGTGGCCTCTGGCTCTATACAACTTCCAAACACCATGCCCCCCTCTTCACTGGCCTCCGCGCTCCGCCCCACCCGGACCCCCTCTTCCGGGGCCCCCTACCTACGCTCCCTGCCCAGGGCCACCATGAACCTAGAGCCGCCCCTGTATTAGTGATCTCTAAGGTAGAGCATAAAACCCCATTGGACAGGGTACATGGTATTAAAAAGTAGGACATGTTTATTTAGGGGGGATATTTGCTATTTTTTCACACAACACATGGCAGCAGGTAAAGTTGATGCACTGTGTCACATAAAGATGGGGGCAGCAGAAATGTGCCATATCTACTAAGATATTAGCATAATTCTGCTGTCTCTTAGTGCTGGCGCACCTTGTGTTGCCTAGCACCAATGCAGGCACCCTTGCACCATGGTGGATGGGTGCCTTTGTTACAGGCAGGATTGTTTTTGTGCAGGAAGGGACACCTTCCTGAACACCAGCAATCCTTAAAGGCATTTTCCTCTTTCTCTACGTGCTGCAGAAAAGTTTCTACGTCAGAAGGTAAACTTTGCACTGGGCTGAACCTGGTCCCTGTATAAAATCCATGCTCCAACGCAGAAGGCCTTAACTTTTGACTTTGATCTGGTCAAGCGCACCCAGATAACTGGAGTTATGACCAAAGCATGAGAACTGGGATACAACAAACAAGCGAAATGGTCAGAACATGGGAGTAAATCTATATCAATACAACAAATATAAAAACAAATAGGTTAACACTATCCATTCCGGAGGAAACCTATTTATTATCAATGATTTTGCAAAAATAAATAAATATCCGCCTTCATAGATTAAAGAAAAAACACAGTTATTGATGCCATAGTTAGGTTATAATTCACTATTGCCTTAAATCACTTTGTACATAAATTTCACGTACCCGCATATGCATGACATTACTACAGACATGCAATTGGCCTAAATCATTTCCACCACAAACGATAAATAGTGGGATTATATAGATGAGTTTCACTTCTGTGTACATGTGTTGTAGGTGAAAGATTTTCAACTAACCTTGTTTCAGGAGCTGCTTGCCGTTTGACGCTCTATGTACGTTCCCATTATTTCAGGCTGTTGGTCCACAAGAAGATCACTCACCATTTGTAGGGGAGTTGGAAACTTCACAATGGCTTTGTAGCTTCGGTGAATGTCCTTTTTGCAGTTCCACACCCATGAAGGATCTTCCGTCACATTGATTATAGATAAAGGCGGAGTTACACTTTTGGTGTTTCCATGCATGTAGGTGGGTTGCAGCCGCGGTTGGCAGTAGGAGTTCCAGCAGGGCGGTGACGTTGGGAGGGGAGGGGCAGGGACAGGGTGGGGGGTAGTAATGTATGGATTACGGAGTTTAACGGGTAAGTAAACATATAAATAAATAAAGCAAATTTCGTTGCGTGCACTGCATTGCATTTGGTGATGCAGTGCACACAACGAAATTCGTTTTATTTATTTAAATGTTTACTTACCTGTTAAACTCCATAATTCATACATTACTACCCCCCACCCTGCCCCTCCCCCTCCCCACATCACTGCCCTGCTGGAACTCCATCTGCCGACCGTGGCTGGTGGATTGTAGGTATGCAAATTCAGAGTTATCTACTTCACATTCACAAGATGACCGACTGATAAGAGAGAAAAGACATAGCGGTGCACTATAATAAAGTATTGCAGGCCTTTTGGTAGGGTGATTTGGCAGCGGCGCATGGTAAAAAGTAAAAGACAATTCTGATTTTATGCATGAATTGAGGTTTTGCTGTTGTTTATTCTGAAACCGTTCTTGTCTTTTAGTGGTCCTGAGGAGACCAAGAACAATTTGGGCTGAAAAGGATCAACCTTTCATGTGGAGGAGGCTGACGATTTAAAATGAGATGTAAACAACAGCAGGAAGAAGGACGTAAAGGAAATTTGTGAGAAACTGTTCCTTTATAGATTCCCTTGTTTATATATGGACTACCTCCCAGTGGTTTAGGGGGTGAAACAAAATATATACCACTGAAACCGGAGAATCATACACTAAGAGACAAGAAGTGTTTTATTGTTTGTAATATGGAAATCACCTGGTTACTTACCGGTAATCTTCATTACTCTAAGTATTGCTTCCTTGCTACATGAGTTACAAAGTGATCTTCATCTGCACACCAGAACCCTCCAAAGCAATTTACATTCTATGCCCCCCACCCCTCCTCAACATGGCTGACCACCATCACCCTTGACAAAGTATAAGGGGAGGGATGACTCACCCGACTTCCTGTAGAACTGCCAAGCCCCATAAAGCAATCACATGAAGCTAATAGCAAAACAGAGAGGGATGGATGGAAACTTATGTGGAGAGAAAGACAATACTTGGAGTAATGAAGATTACCAGTAAGAAACCAGGGAGTTACCTCCTCATAAGTCTTTCTCTCCACCAGAGTTACAAAGTGAGTACAAATCCAAGCCCAGTGGCTTCATGAACACTCACAAGAAACCACAGACTACAGGATAATGCAAACACCAGATTTAATCCAAAAAAACTATACAGATGGAAAAAAACACAAGGAGACGCCCACAGCAGGAGCAACAAGCAAGTGCCGGAAGAGCCAGCCAGCCTGGGGAACAGCACAGCAAAAAACCCCACAGAAGGATCACCCAACACCACGCGGTAGTGATGCATGAACATGTGAAGGGAGGACCATGTAGTTGCCTTACTGATATCCTTAGTGGAGACCCCCTTGAAAAAGGCCCAGGAGACACGCAAACTCCGGTAGACTGACCCTGGATCCTGGCAGACACCTCTGACCCAATGGGAACGATAGGCCAGCAAGGTCGCCTACTTAATCCACCTACTCAGGGTGGAGAGAGAAGGCTTATGACTAGACCCAACAGGGCCAAAAATGACAGACTATCACAGTTGCAAAAGGGCAAAGTCTGTTCCAAATACACCAACACTGCCCGCCGGACATCCAACAAAGAGAGACCAGCATCCACCCCGGACCCAATGACCAGAGGGAAAGTAGGCAGAATGACCTCCTGGAAATGGTTGACAACTGGCGGGACCATGGGCAGTAACTTAGGATCGGGGCGCAAAACAATATGGTCCGGCAAGACCGCAAAAAAGATCCGGCTCCCCAATCCGACCAGCGGACACAATGGCCACCAGAAACACCACTTTCATAGTTAAGAAGTGCCTGCAAAACCAACGGAAGATCCCAAGAAGGGGCAAGACAAATTGCCCTAGGACGTTGCAGAAAACAACTCTGAAGCAACTGGGCAACTAAAGGGTCTAGACAGTCCAACTGAGGACTTCAGAATGCCCGCAAGGCCACTCACTGATCTCGGAGAGTTGAAAGAGCCAGGCCTAAGGCAAAACCATCTAACAGGAAATCTAGCACCCTCATCGGATCCACAGAATCAGATTCTAAGCCCTTAGAAACACACCACTGAGAGAAAGATCCCCAATGGCGGAAATTAGATTGAAGAGTTGCCAGGCAACGGGAACCCTGCAGCAAGTCAACCACCTGCATGGAGCAGCTCAGAGACAAGGGGCTCACCCTCTCAAGTGCCAGGTCTGAAGATGGAGTCAACTCAGAACCCCCATAGGAAGAGGAGGGCCCCTGAATGGGTACTGAAGATCCAGGATACCCAACACTCCTGGACGGCCACCTACCTCAGCAGCTGAAACCAAGGGCGGCAAACCCAACCGGGCACCACCATCAGAACAAACAACTTGTCCAGGTGTATGTTGCACAGAACCCGAGGAATCAAAGGAATCAGAGGAAATGCGTAGAGCAGGGAGTCAACCCGCCATACCTCGGACATGGAAGAATCGAGCAGAAGCGGGGCAGGTGAGCGTTGGCCCTGTCTGCAAACAAAATCAACATCGGGCATCCAAACCTCGACTGCAACACCTGGAACACCTCCCCTGTCAGGGAGATGGAAGCCATGGGAGGAAACACCCTGCTCAGGTGGTCCGCCGCACAGTGCTCCCTCCCCGAAAGATAGATTTCCTGGAGAGCCAACACCGTCTCCTATGCCCAGGTCAGAATCTCCTGAGCCAGGAGCCACAGAGAGCGACCCATGAGCCCCCCCTGGTGATTGATGTACCCCATCACAACCTGATTGTCCGTACTGGCCAGAACATGATGCCCCTGAAGGGCAAAAGCAAACTCCAGGCAAGCCATCTGAAAGGCCTTCAGTTCCTGGAAGTTGGACGTTGGACAAGCAACCAGCCTGCAGATGATTCCACAGACCTTGCACAGACCGGGAATCCAACGTCGTCCCCCAGCCCAGCTCGCTTGCATCCGTCATCACCACCAGGGAGGGGGAGACCAGAAAAGGTAGACCCTAGAACAGATTGGACTCCACCATCCACCAACCCACATCGGACTGAATCTGAGGAGACACCACCACCAGCAGATCGTAAGCTGCGGAGCAAGGAGACCAATGGGACAAGAGATGGTTCACCAATGGATACAGGAGTGGACGAGCACAAGGCAGATCATTTATCGCTGCTGACATCAAACCTTGCACCCTCTATCATTGGGGCACTGGGGCTTAATCAAAGGCCAGAAGAGAGCCCAGGTCCCTCCTCAACGTTGCCCTCCTCCTTGCCAGTAAAAACACCAGCCCCTTGACCATGTCCAAGTGACCCCCGATGAACATCAAGTCCTGAGTCGGAGTCAGATGGGACTTTTTGTGGTTGATCAGGAACCTGTGCCTCTCTAGGACCTCACACACCCTCTGGACATGAAGAGTCCACTTAGAAAAAGAAGAGGCAGAGATAATCCAGTCGTCAAGGTACAGGAACACCTGAATCCCCTCCCTGTGGATGATCCAAACCAAGGGGGCTAAAATCTTTGTGGAGACCCTCAGGCAGAAGACAAGCCAAAGGGCAGTACCTGGAATTGGAAGTGTTGGGTCCCCACACAAAACCAGAGGAACCGCTAAGAGGACGTGTGAATGGGCACGTGGAGGTAGACATCGAGCAGATCCATGGAAGCCACTGCGTCCCCCTGAACCAGCAAAGGAAGAATCTCCTGCAAAGAGAGCATCTTAAATTTAACATGAGGTATACGTGAGTTCACCCTCTTCAAATCCTTCAGAATCTTCAGAATCGGAGGCCCTGCTCAGCGGGCTCATTTCTGTCAGGTTTGGCTCGCCCGTCCTCTCTCGGCATCCTGGAGCTCTTACCAGTTTAAGAGTGCTCCTGGGGCCGTCTGGTTTGACGGCATGGCTTGCAGCCTGATGATTCCACAAACAGTGATTATAAGGCGCCCTCCCAAGCGTTTCTTTGTGCCGACGCTGCATTAGGGTGAGCAGAGGTTTTTACGATCTTCTACTTCCCTCTTGACCGGCCTTCACGAGGGAGGCGCTTCGCCCGGTTGGCTTCCCACATTGTGAATGGAGGTTGCTTGGCAACCGGCTGCTTCTCTCAGTCATGTTTTGGTTTCATGACAGTTTTTTTTCTATTTAATGGCATCTCACACTATGGTTTTTTTCTGTCAGTGGGATGTAGCCAGGGAGCCTGGTGAGGCTCCCCAGGTGGAGGCTGTGCCCAGCACTCAGGCCCCTGCAGATACTCTTTCACTCCAGGCCATTCAATCCATGATTCAGGCTGCTGTGGCTGTAGCTTTTAAAGAGCAAGATGGCCCTTCTTCCCCTAAAAAACAGCACATTGAGTCTTACACCAGTGCTGATGGTGAGGGAGAGGAGGAGGATCTCTACGGCAGATAGAGTAGGAGGAGGCAGTACCAGAGATGGGAGACGGTATATCTGCCCTTGCATCCCTCTATAAAGAGAGTGTATTATGTCATGTTATGTTGTTATATATGTTATGTTATGTCTTCTCAGGTGTGTGAAAAATACATGAGTATTCGTACTCGTCAGGGAGGGACAAGACTTTTATTCCACCAAGCATTTCCCCGGTGGGCCGGAGCCATTAGCGGCGGGGTTTGAAAGACCAGGGCTGCTCCTAATTCACTTTCCCCAGCTCCCCGAGGTTAATTACACTATACACAGGGAGACTTCTAGAGAAGGATCGAGAGAAGAGAAGAGAAGAGAAGAGAAGAGAAGAGAAGAGAAGAGAAGAGAAGAGGAGGAAAGAGAAGAGAAGAGAAGAGAAGAGAAGAGAAGAGAAGAGAAGAGAAGAGAAGAGAAGAGGAGGGAAGAGAAGAGAAGAGAAGAGAAGAGAAGAGAAGAGAAGAGAAGAGAAGAGAAGAGAAGAGAAGAGAAGAGAAGAGAAGAGAAGAGGAGGAAAGAGAAGAGAAGAGAAGAGAAGAGAAGAGAAGAGAAGAGAAGAGAAGAGAAGAGAAGAGAAGAGAAGAGGAGGGAAGAGAAGAGAAGAGAAGAGAAGAGAAGAGAAGAGAAGAGAAGAGAAGAGAAGAGAAGAGAAGAGAAGAGAAGAGAAGAGAAGAGAAGAGCTGAGCTGAGCTGAGCTTTTGCATAGAGATTGGGGTTTGTTTGAGCAATTTTCCAAAGCTGCTTTTGGTTCCCCAATCTGGCCCTGGTACTCGTGGGCGTACACATCAACCCTTAGGGCACTTCTCCTGCGGCAAGGGCTGCTGTCTTAGATTTACAGCTCACTGCTGCCACGCGTGACATCTTCATTATCTGGTAAGGGAATTCTCACACAATCCTCCTGCTGCTCTGAGCTTTCCAGCACCTAAGGTAGCCTGGCATCTCCTTGCATGTTGCAAATACGTATTTAC
Source organism: Lissotriton vulgaris (assembly GCF_964263255.1). NCBI lineage: Eukaryota > Metazoa > Chordata > Amphibia > Caudata > Salamandridae > Lissotriton > Lissotriton vulgaris. Next base: position 474,080,594 of record NC_141693.1, read on the forward strand.
TGTTGCATTAGGAGATGATTGCAGCTTCTGTGCCGCCCTTGCAGCCTTGTGCTACTTGAGCCTATAGATGGTGTTCACTTGTGCTAAATTTGTACATTTCAGCCTCATTCTAAAATAAACCGTGAGTTGATTTTTCCACAAAGCACTCTAATTGCATGGTTACAACTGTTGGCGTTGTTATTTTGCTTAGCAATAAATGTCAAATTCAATTTATCTACAGAGAAAAAATGAAACGTATTGTGTTTTCAGTTTGTTGATGGCCCACTATAATAAGGCATTTATAACAACTTAAATATTATTTACAAAATAAGTATTATGCACACAATTATATGAATAAGCACCATGCAGTACATTAAGCACATAATATAACCTGAAAAATATTTAGTAACTATTACGATGAAGTGTTATCTAGTAGTATTGTTAAAACATTGCTAGCATATTGGTTGTTTTAATGATATAAAGCAGAGCACTGTGCATCTTGTAGCAGGGGCGCAGCTATCAATAGTGCAGCAGGTGCAGTGGCATCGGGGCCCAGTGGTGTGAGGGGATCAGTACACCCCGTTCATGCCCACATCTTACAACTCAACAGATACATGAGGGCATTTTTAGGGTCCTTGGCATTCTTGCAATGCCACTAAACCTACATTGAGTTGGGGATGTAGCCAAGCATTCCTAAATTGCCACCAAGAAGACACAGACTTAAGTTTGCATTAAAGTTTACCCCAGCTGATCAATTATGTACTTTAAAAAAAAAGCAGATATTCAGTGAAGTTGAAAAAAAGGCAGGGAAAGTTGATTCAAATGAACAGGCGTTGGCACCTGAGGACAGGCCTCCGGCGAGTCGGTGTAATTGGTATTCACATAGTTATACATATCCCAGGGAGAACAATTGTACATCCGTCCAAGGTAATTATGTCCAAGAGCTTAGTGAGATACAGCTGGATACCTGTCCTGCATCGAATGTGATTTGTGCATTTCTTCTAACTCTTCCTATGTGTGAGAGATAAGCCAGGGTTAATGAAGTTTCATGCCACTGAATAGAACAAAGCAGAATCTCAGTAGGCACTACAATATTTAACTCATTTGGGCAAACTCTCACAGGAGAATGAATTTACCTGGGTCTTAAAAGTGTGGGTGAAGTCTGCGTAATTTGCTTTTGTGTAATTACGCCACAATTTTGGGGGACATCACACAGAATTACGCATATTTCCACAAAATGCATTCCGTCATCTAGCGCTATGCTATAGAATAAAATGCGGCCTCGTGTCAATGTTTGACATGTAACGCATTTTCAGGCACATGCATCAAGCGATTTAGGAATCGCAAACGGTGCGAATCGCAAAATTCGGCCGTTTGCGATTCCCAAATCACTATTTGGGATGCATTATCCTAAAAGTGAAGAAATCGCTATTTTTGCGATTTTTTAAAGTGCGATTGCTTTTAAGGAATCGCAATTTTGCGATTCCTTAAAAGCAATGCATGAAACTGAAATAAATTGCGATTTCGCAATTAGAGAGAAAAAATTACCATGAGGTTGGACCTCATGGTAATTTTGCGAAATGTTAGAAATATGCAATTTTGTGCATTTTTCTAACTTTCATGTTGTGCACACACATGCCCTTAGGGCATGTGTGTACACAACATATGTGCATTGTTTGATTTCAGGGGTGCAACAGGGTGTCCTTTGGACACCCCTGCACCCTTGAAATCGCAATCTCAATTTGCGATTAGCTAATTGCGAATCGCAAATTGAGATTGTCTTCCCATTCATTCCTATGGGCCTCTAGGCACATAGGAATGAATGGGACGGGAATCTTTAATTGCGATTCGCAAAATGCTAATCGCAATTAAGGAATTCTAAGAAATCGCAATTTATTTAGCGATTTCTTAATGCATAGGCATTTGCAATTACTTAATTGCGATTCCTTAAAAATCGCAATTAAGGAATCGCAAATGCCGAGATTGATGCATGTACCTGTTTGTGCTAAAAAATGCAAAAATACAAGTGCGATTTACAGCAGCAGCTTTCATTTTTCTGTTCACATTGTTCCCGAGCTATCATTTTGCTGAAAAGAGCAGCGCAATTAGGTGATGTGGTCTAATAGGACAATTTTGGGGATTTTGCATACCAAGCATAACGTGAAGTTCCCAAAATTACGCTTATTGTGCTGTCACAATTTAAATTGTGTTCTGCCTAGTATGAATGTGTGCAGTCTCTCACGGGCAGTAAGATAGAAGCTTACACGCTTTCTTCAACACTTTTATCTTAGAATAGAGCAGGCTTGATATTTTGATGAGCAAACCTTCTGCTATACTTCATTTAACAGATGGAACCTCATATTAGATTTTACATGAGCTTATGTGGACTTCTCATGCAACATTTTCAACCAATTAATATTCTGGAATGTTCATATTAATTCTCAGAATTGCTTTACATAATTATTTTCTAAAAACTCAACTTTTTACAGGTATCCTGAAATAACTGATGGTATAGGCTCAAATGACACTTAATACATATCTCAGGAAGTATGTCTGTGGTATTTACGTAGAGGTAGGTGTGTGGAATTTGCGTAGTGCTGACCTAACTGAAAGGCAGAGTATATGTAATGACATAACACACCACCACTTATCTGTCTTGAACTTCAAGAATGATAATCCCATTTTGTTTGGCCTATGGCCAGACAACACAACTTTTCAGAGACATGTTAAGACATGGGCAAAGTGAGTAACTGCCCAGGGCCTCAGGGGCAGTTACTGCTTTAGGGCTCTGGGGCTCCACTCCTCTGAAATTCCTACATCTTTTCACAGGCATAGGTCCCACCCGTTCCATTCGTCACGGAGTAGGGCTGGATGCAAGGGCAGTAAATCAGATTTGGTGCTATGCCCTTGGTAACAGTAAGGGACCGATTCCGATTCCATGTTCAGGAGCCCTTCCGACCAAAATTGGTCACTGCCGGCCGGATTCCTTTCCGACCGAGCCATTCCGATGGGTCGTTAGAAGGGAATCCAACTCGCATTTCCGGATTGCAGACGACAGGTAGCCTGTTTGCAGTCCGGCAATCCTCCAGTACTCCCCCGGTCGCCTCTGTACGACCGAGGGAGTACGATGGCAGCTTTTCACTGCCTTTTCGCGCTGGTATGTCAGGCACGAAAAGGCAGTTGGAGACTGTCTCTGGGGGCCCCCAGCAGGACCCCCAAGGGTGTGAGGCCGCCGAATGGTGCCCCTCCGTTAATCCCTGCACCTGGTGGCAGGCACCTTGGGGTGCCTGCCACAGGGTGCAGAGATGAACGGCACCCCTGCTTTCTACATTGCAAGCTTGCATTGTAAGGTATAGTTCGGTCGCATCGTACAAGCATCGTCACAGCTCCTGCCCGATGTCGGACGGACTCAGGTCCGTCTGACATCGGAATAGTCCCCTATGTGTTAATGATAAATTTTTATTCGTTTTTTTCCCCACATATTTATATAGCGCAAACTCGACCCAAAGGTATTGAAGCGCTTTACATGAACACCGTATTTACATTACACATTCAGGCACGGGGAGATTAAGTGATTTGCCCAGAGTCACAGGATGTGGACGCGAGGTATTATTGTGCTCAGACGTCTTGTAAATCTAACCTATTCCCCCACTGTGACAACCTCGGCCCCAAACAGTGGCTGTGGGTCGCTCTCCGCTTTAGAAGTGGAGATGCCGTAATTGTTCCCCGACGAAGTTGATCCAAAAGTCATGCAGGGCTTTTGCTCCCAGGCAAAGTTGATCCAAATATCCTCAGCTTTTGTGGATATCAAACGCAAAGGGAGACATATGTGCATCCAGTGTCCTGATTTGTAGAATACCAAAAAATGTAAGAAAAAACATTAAATGCTATGAATATACATGCCTAGAATACGGTGCATATTCTTATTACTTATTAAGGTCCCGAATTATTTTGATTGATTGGCGCAATGGTTCTAGAATATGTTATCGTCACTCTGGATATGTTTTGATTTTAAATACAGATGCTGTAGCATGCTAGATGCATGTACGTCAATTAGGGGTTGCCAGGAGTCGCAGCTGTGACCCCTTGTTTGCCTCTTGCGACCCCTGGCACTGCATTTATAATCCCTGGCCTCAGAGATCACACAGTCGGAGCCAGAAACAAAGAGGCAGCACATCCTGATTTTTAAAAGCAGTAAGGGCTCCAATCTCCGTGTTTTTTGTCAAAATTGTATTGCACTTATAGTGAGTAATAATATATTATTTACTATTAGTGTAATAAACAAGCATTTGCAATGCAATCAGTCTCGCCTTTCAGACCTTATATGTATTTAGCTATGCAGCACATTAGCCTGGGTGCTGAAACATCAACTGTTGTTTAACATGGAGGGGTACCTAAGCACCAAACTGCATGAAACACCAGGTATGGGAACACATGGAGAGAAATATTGCTTTTCAGCAGGAAACGGTACAGTCCAAAGCTCTGTTTTTATTATAAAATCAGGGCCTTCGGTGGTCAAATCATTAAAATACAAGATTCGAAAAAAATATTATTGCCTACGGGTGCTCGTGGAAGACAATTTCTATGTGCTGGAATCTAAAGAATGCTAAAGTGATTCTGGGATTTTACTGACCTCTGCAGGTCGTTTTCTATCAAGACAGTTAAATTGAGGCAGTTGCCTGAAAAATTAGAAAAAGGTCCTCAGCAGAAAGCAATTCTGATATTTTACTGACCTCTACTGGGAATTTTCTATCAGGACAGTTAAATAGAGGTAGTTGAACAGAAAAAAAGTCCCTGAGCAGAAGCAGACAACTCCTAGAGCTGATCTCCAGAGCCCACAAAGTACATACACATATATGTATATACAAGAGGACTCGAATGCTTGACCTAAAAATGGAGTGCATTTAGCTTAAATATGATCCTCCCTGGCAGGAGAGGTAAATGAAAAATACTTTTACATGTATGCGTGCATGCATACAGGTGAGAGCGTGTGTGCTTATGTGTAATTGTGTGTGTATGTGGAAGCATGGGTGTGTGTGTGCGCGAGTGAACATAAAGGTCAAGTGATGTGTGATGTCACTTCCACTACCACAGGCCTTTTGGTGAATTGATGTTAATGGAAGATGATTGTGGATGCATAATTCTGGGGATATGGCTCTGTCATGTAGCATTAAAACAGACATTGAAACTGGTCCCTGTTGGACCCTACGTTCCTGCCCTAAACTTTAATACGAAAAACACTGAGTGATTCAGAGCAATAAATGTTAAAAACATTAAAGTAATGCATGTCTCCTATTTCGTATCTTTTTCTATTTTATGTGTTTTACTTAATTTTGCATTTCTCAAGATTGTTGCCTATTTCCATCCTAGCAAAACTAGCCTGTGTACTGTTTTTCCAGTAGTTGGCTTAACACGCATTATTTCTGGGCACTTCTTACCTGAACAGATGGATATCACAAAGAACATTACGAAGACCTCGGCCTTAGAGGTGTTACATTTTGGGAAGTTTATGGACATCAACTAAAGAAATACAGCCTGTAATTAAGAAAGGAGAAGAGATTGGTCAATGTACTCTCTCGACCTACCCTCTAGACCAGTGATACTCGAAGTACGGCCGGGGGCCGCTTGCGGCCCTCTTGACCTTTACATGCGTCCCCCCTGAGAACCAGTCGCAGAAGCTACTGTTTAGTTGTTGCACACTAATGTTCAGTTTTTAAAAAAAATAAACAGGGAAGCATTTATTAACCTGCAAATAAATGCTTGCCCATTTATTTAATATTTTTTTTAAACTCCTTACACAGTACTGATCCACCCAGACCCCCTACCACAACCCTGCTGGCATCTACGCATGGGCGTAAAATCCGTTCCGCTCGCGGATTTCGCGGATTTTCGGTAAATTCGCAATCCGCGAACTCTCGCGAATTTGGCGAAAATCCGCAAATTCGCATGAGGCGGATTTTTTGCTTGGTGATACAATATTGCGGCGCGCGGCGTTCACTTTCCGTCATTCAGCGTTTGCAGAGTTGTTTTTCTCGATATTTTGCGAGTGCTGCGCCATTTTGGATCTTACTGCAGGATTCCGCGGGAGTTTGGCGACCGCGATTACGTCATCGCGGCTTGCCACCTTGCACAGCGAGTACGCCGTGATCACGTATCGCGGGAGTTCGCAATTGCGAACACGTAGATGCGGCGGGCAGCAACAATCTCGCACTCGCAAAATTAAAAAATTTGCAATTCTGCACAAGAAATCCACCAGCAAGCAACATAAACCTTCTGAAAATGATGATTTTATCAGAATAACTCCTCAGGTTGACATTTGCCTGCACTTTTTTGGATTTGAGGCCTTTTTGACTTTCTTTGGATCACTTTTGGATTAGAAATCAACTTTCACAAATAAGTTTGTTTGGGGCATTACAGTTGCTGTTCTGCAGAAAAACGAGTTTTGCAAAACTGAAAGCACTCAGCAGGTGCAAAAGTTCAAACTCATCATTAGTAACCATTCCCTGTAGTGCTTCCTGAGGGGCCCCTCCAGAGTTTAGTTGCCTACAATTGTTTGGGGCATTACAGTTGCTGTTCTGCAGAAAAACGAGTTTTGCAAAACTGAAAGCACTCAGCAGGTGCAAAAGTTCAAACTCATCATTAGTAACCATTCCCTGTAGTGCTTCCTGAGGGGCCCCTCCAGATTTCAGTTGCCTATTTGCAACTATTCTATGACCCTGCTCTGACCCTCACAGCAGTCTCATAGAATAGCTACAAGTAGGCCACAAAGGTCCTGGGAAAAAAAATTGCACTGCAACAGAAAGCAAATTACAGATAAGGAAGCAGGTGCCAGACTGGAAGTTTAAATTCAGTGACACATTAATAATTCAACCCCAAATTAATTCATGTCAGTTGAAGCAGGGCAGGTGTGCTTGCTTTCCCCCACCATAATCTACAGTGATGAACCAGAGGGTGGCAGTGATGTACCAGAGGGTGGCATGGGTGAACCAGAGGGTGTCAGTGTTGATACAGAGGGTGCTGTGAACCTGTGATGATGAACCAGACGTAGAAACAACATAGTCGCGACCGTTGCGAGCTGACAAGTAAGTTCGCATTTGCGAACTGGTACAAAACCCTCGCGAACTGGCAGAAACCCTTGCGAACACAAAAAAACCAAAAAATCTGCAAATTCGCGAGAGTTCGTGGATTTTGCGGATTGCGAATTCGCGAATACGCAAATTCGCGAACGCCAGATTCGCAAAATTCGCCCATGCTTACTGGCATTAGAGCTGCGCTTGGACACACCACAGACCGTACTTTGTGGCCCCATGGCAAATGTTTGTGAGTACCCATGCTCTAGACACACTAAATATGTTAAAAAGCAGGGGCGAAGAGATGGAGCACTGGTGAATACTACAGCAGAGATGAGGGGCTGAAAAGATGAAGGAAGGAAGGATCACCAGTGAAATCTCTTGGCACAGAAAAATTAGTTCCAGTCTAAACTGTGCTTCTTGCAGAAGTCTCTTGAGCACGAGATGCTGGTACACTCTATCAAATGCTGACAACAGGTAAAGTAAAGCACTTAGCCCCACTCCGCAACCATCCACCTCCCATCAAAGGTCATATATCACAGCAAGGACCAGAAGCTCCATGCTGTGGCCAGTTCTAAAACCATACAACCCGTGAGTTGACCTATAGCTTGCCTTTCAAGCAATTTAGGGGCCTATTAGGATCAGTGGCGGATCGCCGGGCCGGCGGTGGTGATCTGCCCGCTAAATGTACCTGTGTCATCCCCGCCATATTAGTATGGTGAGGGCCACTGCGGCGGACGGAAAAACCATCTGCCGCTTTACCTCCGGTCAGATTGCTGGCCGGGCGGAAAAGGCAGACAATATGGTGGTGGCGCCTGCATATTATAATGTGCAATTTGAAAGGCCTTGGCTGGCGGGAAACGCTTTGGGGGCCCGTTACGGGCCCCTGGAGGGGTGGAGGGTCGGGGGGCTGCACTTGAGGGGTACCTAAGGTACCCCCCTTCATTGGCATACACAAGGTGGCAGGCACCGCGCGGTACCTGTCACGTTATGCATGCCAATGCACAACATGCATATTTCACATTGCAGCGGGTACTGCTTACAGCACCGCCCGCCGCAACGTCAAATATGCGGGATGCAACCGTCAGTGTGATGGTCGCATCCTAATGGGCCTAGCGGAACCGCCGCACCTCTGGCGGTCGGTCACGTTTACCGTTACGGTGGCAGGCCGACTATGCGTGATAAAAGAGATTACCTGAAAGTTGACAATAGTCTTTGATTCAATGCACGTTTATGTATTGCTGAACTTTTCTTTCTATGCAAATGAAATTGCACAGTAGAAGAATGCTAAAGTCCCCAAAATACAAGAGCATAACAATTGAGCGTCTTCACAGGTGATAACAGAGCATCGGTTGCTACACCCACTTCCCATTTGTACTTGCTAGAATAGGGATTAACACACTGGTAACACGTTGTCCCTTTTTTGAGGCGTAAATACTCTGCATGAGCACTATTTTCCCAGCAAATTTGCGATAGTTTTAGCCTTGTAAAAATCTTCCAATCAAAAACCTTGCTGGGAGAAACGTCTAGAGGAGTTGTTATTCTGTGTTAGGTAAACATGGGAGGTGGTGCCCAAAACGGAATTACCACAAAAAGTGACATTTAGCACCAGATGTGTTCTGCAAAACAAACCTTATGCAGAAGCATTTTCCTTGTGTTAGATGTGGGTATAAGCAAACATAAATTGTTGCGAAAAAGTCATGATTTTGATGCAAATGAGGACAACTAAATACATTTGAAACCTTCCCCCTTAAATGTTACATCGAATTTTGAGAGTTTCAAAAACCTAGTAAATTTGCATATACATGATGTCCAGACAAGATGCATTTGTTTTTCATTGTAGCCTTTATAACAGTATAATAGAAAATCGGATGTTAGAACATTTTCAATGAACGTTCCATTAAAAAAAGTACAGAGTGAGGTCCCAAAACAGGCTCTCTGTGTTATGTCCTGATGAACAGCTAAGCACTTTTTAGGCCTGTCAATAAACAACTGTCTGCCAGAGCTCATGTCATGAGCAACACCAATAGCAGGGATAAGCTTTAAGTCAGCCCCCTTTGGCCATTGCTTGTTTGAAGTGTCTTTCACTTTTTTATCAGCCTACAGGAGTACTGTGCAATTATTCTTTCTGCAGTGGTGATTGGAAAAGGAGTACATTTGTAGCACTGCATTCACAGTGTAATATAAAACTAGATAGGAATTGAATATAAGGGTGTTTAATGCTCTACTGACAGAATAGTTCAAATGGTGGCATTGAGAAGAGAATCAGTACAGCCCATGCCTTTTTACTCAGCCCACTCAAATGTTTGAAATAATCCATTTGTGAGGATAAATGAAAATCAGAAGTAAGAAGACAGTCCCACTGTGTGATAACATCCTCAGGATAGAATGGATATGCAAATGAACCCTGCTGCTTGCTGGACAGTGTGCTGTACGGGATACTAATGGAAATGAAACGAAGATCAGAGTGCTTATAGTGGGGGAAGCTTCAACATATAGGACACCAGCAAAAGGCCTGACAGGTGGCTGGCAATATTTTAAAGATATGCCTTACTACAGCCACTTCTAAAAGACGAAGGCATTGATAGAAATGTTGATTTTGTGTTGATATCATATGTGTTTATGTCATATCTATTACTTCGCTTTACCTTCACTATAACCGCAGCCATCATTAAACCTTTGCCCAATTGTATACCAAAGAACATATCAATAGCAACAGTTCTAAACAAAAAAAGGAAAAAACCTAAAAAAGATCCGTAACACTGTAAAACCTAAAGAAATAAAGACACAGAAAGAAAGGCGGAACGTTAACCACCAGTGCAACCAATTTTAATGATTAGAATATTTAAGTTAGAAAGCATTCTGTAGGCCTCCTCAAAAACATCTGGTTGCTTGATGCTTATTCTGGTGCATTTTCTGGATGTTTCTGTGGCGCCTGAAACCTGACCTTGCATATACATGGTAAAACATTTGTAAAAGCTATTAAGCCTTTTCAAATAAACTAGGGAACACCAGCTGCAGCTAGCTATTACCATCAGCTTGTAATATGGTCCAAAGTCAGGGTACAAGATGTTTGTTCATTCATAAGTGTTGGGAGGAATAATATGAGTCATGCTCGTATATTGTGATAGTCAATTGAGGTGAGCTGTGGCAGGAATTCTGACAGTCGCCCCTCCCAAAGGCAGTCTTACAGTTCATGGTTTGGTGGGGTGGAGGGCATGAAATCATCTCACCAGGCAGGGGGCATGAACTGAGGAGGCCGGTTCCCAGGAACACTTTGAAAGGTCATAACCCTTCCAATCTATAAGCTAATATAGTTTTACCTGAAATAGTTTAGATTCCAGGATACAGTTAAATTCGTACTCTTGATGGCCATTAATCAAATTGGGTGGGGGCGGGATATCTTTTTGTGTGGCAGAGTGGTATGGCTTGATCAGTGAAATGTGAAAAAGTGGATGGATAGTGTATTCAGGGGAAGCCATAGCTTGGCGGTCACTGCATTAATGATCTTGATAATGTGATAGGACCTATAAACTGTGGGCGTAGTTTCCTTGGACCTTATAGTCGTGCGGGTAACCATACCCTGTCTCCTTCTTTGCATATAGGAGCTAGGGCTCAATGCTTGTCAGCTTGTGCCTTCATGACCAATTTGACTTTTGCTAAACTTGTCCTAGAGTGTTTTTGAAACTCATGCAGTTGTTCTAATCTTTCTGTGACTGAAGGTAGCGTAGTAGAAACTCCTGATATATCAATGGGAAGGGCCTGAGGATGTTGTTCTGATATAAAGAAGAAGGGTGTGTAACCTGTAACTGAGGGGGTGCTGTTATTATAGGGGAATCCAGCTAGGGTTAAGGCCTGATCCCACTGTCCTGTGTACATGGATAAAAAGCCTCTTAGTGGACTTTCTAGGGATTGGTTGACCCGCTCAGTCTGCCTGTCCGTGTATGGAGAGAAAGCAGATAACAAGGCTACCTCTAACCCTAACTTATCACAGAGTGTTCTCCAAAATGTAGATGTGAACTGAACTCTGTTATCTGAAATGATTCAGTAGACCATGCAGTCTTACAATATGAACCATTAATATTTGACTAACTTCTATGGCTGTGGGTATCTTTTTGAGGTAGACGAAATGTGGCATTTTTTATAACATGTCAACGACTACTAAAGTGGCAGTGAAGGAATTACTTGCTGGAAGGCTAGTAATACAATCCAGACTAATGGTGTGCCATGGAACTGGGAGTATTGGTAGAGATTGTAATAGGCCTGCAGGTGCAGCAAGAGTGTTTATGTTTCGTGCATGAATTGGGCAACCTGATACCTATTCTTGTATATCCTTCTGCAAGTTGTTCCACCAGAAAGTTTTTTGACAATCCCTTAAAGTTTTCGTTATACCGGGTCTCCTGTTAATGCTGTGTTGTGATTCCATTGGATTACCTGATATCCTAATTCTATAGTAGGGATGTACAGTTTCTAAGCGTGAAGTAACATATTGTCTGTGATAGTATAGTTAGGTGTTGTGATCCATTCTTTGGTCTTTAATTTTTTTTTTATTCTTCATGTAGAGCCAACATAAAGGTGTCACCCTCGGTGACTGCAAATACCTTTTCCTGTGGAAGGTTAGTAGGGGAGTCTGATGTGGAATGGAAACAGTGGGCATATCCCAGTCTTGAAATAACAGCAGACTGCAACAGCTTGGCCACTGGACGATAGGTGATGATGAAATCGAACCCCCTGAAGAAATGCAGCCATCGCATTTGATGGGGGATGAAAGCTCTAACGGAGCTAAAAATTGTGAATTTATATGATCTAAGAATATTGTGACAATATGTTTAGCCCCCTGCAGGTAATATCTCCATTCAGGGAACACCAGTTTAATGGCCAGAAGTTCTCTGCCACTGTATACCTTTGCTCCGCTGAGAAAGAATTCCTCCTACGGCTACATGCGAAGTATCGGCTTTGACGAAATAGGCTGGTCTGGATTTGGATGCTGAAGGATGGGTGCAGTGGTGAATTTAGTTTTTAACAGTTGCAATGCCTGATTGGCTTCTGGAGACCACATTAGTGATTGCCCTTTTTTTAGCAGCTGTATTTGTGGGCACCACTATCTCTGAAAAGTGCGGGTTGAAACAACGGTAGAAATTGACAAAGCCAAGTACCTGTTGAATTTCCTTGATGTTTGTTGGAGTTGGCCAATTGGTAATGGCTTCTACCTTTTTGGGTCCATAGTGATGGCTGCTGGAGATAAGAGATACCCCAGAAACTCTACCGACTGTACATGGAAGGAACATTTGTCTAGTTTTCCAAAGTGAGCCCTTTCCCTTAGGCATTGCAAGATGGCGCGTACATGCTGTACATGTTCTTGTTCTGAGTTTTAGTAATTCAGAGCACCATCTATATAGACGATTGAACAAACATCCATAAACTACCTCAAGCCCTCGCTAATTAAATATTGAAATGCTTCCAGAGCATTACAAAGCCCAAAGGGCATAACAGTATTCTAAAACAACCTGAACTTAGTCCTACAGGCAGTTTTCCATTCATCGCCTTCTCGCAAATAAATAAGGTGGTAAGTACCCCGTAAATCTATTTCATGTACATGGTGGAATTTCTGACATGATCAAGTAGCCTCGGAATTCATGGGAGACGATAGTGGTTGTGCTGCAAAGGGGTGTGCAGTTCCTAACAAAGGGACAAGGGAAAGGAAAGGTCTTTCTTCGTGATACCCTCACACACCCTGAAGGATGTCATGCTTCATCATTGGGCTCTGCTCCTTGTCGGCCTGGCGCTGCATTGCCCGACGAAGTCCCGTAAATGTTGAAAATTTTGTGGAAGCACTACGTGGATGCAATGTTCCTAGAGGGCTATTGCAGTGTAACCTGACAACTGCAGAAAGTGTTTTTAACCGAGTGTGTATTACCAGCTTATTACATCCTGCCCGCTCCATTACCGCTGTTAAGCATGCATACGAGCTCAACAATGTACGGTAATTTTAATCGAAGTTGGTTTTACACTCACCGCCTAATAAGCACTTTTTAGGCACAAAACCGAACGGTTTTTGAGGACCGGGATCACCATTTATGATGATGTTAGCTCTCATTTAACCACTACCACAAAAACTTGTGTCACAATGATGTGTCAAAGTATATAGATATAGACACATCAGAGTTTGAGTAGCACCGTTGACTATAAGGTGCACCTTACCCAATCACTGCAATAGCTGTTTCCATGACTGGCATCATATGATTATGCCTCAAATAATCACCCGCATAGCACTAACATACAATAATGGTTTCTACCATCGACGCTTCCTATGGTTTTTACCACCCACGCATGCTATGAACCTGTCACAGCCTAGCCAGTTATTAGGTCTTAACACCACCCCCATACTCAAAAGAGAAACTTCATGCTTGTCCAGGTTTTAATTTTAATTTACATTGTTGTTGTGTGTTTCTCCCCTTCCCTCCCCCTACAGGTCTACAACAGCCCAGTATAGGTCTAGTAGGATTACACTCTATTGTGTCTGGCTACCATACTATTTCTATGGAACCAGACCTCTAGTAGTGCACCATTAATTCACTTAGGTCCTGATGAAGTGCCACACGACTCGTTAGGAGCGACTAGGGCACAAAACATGTCGACCCATTACACTGCGATAGCCCTCTAGTAACATTGCATCCATGTAGGGCTACCACACAATTTGTAACTAAGCTGGAACTACCTGAACCATTAAAATAATCTTTACAGGACTGCTCCAGACTTATTTTATAACTCACTACCTGTGCACTACACTGTCCTTGCCCTCTTACCCACACGCACCGCACAGTTTCTTCAAAAGATCTCCACCAAAGAGCCCCGTTTACCGGAGCCCATCGGGCATTGCAGCACCGACCCAACGAGGAGCAGAGCCCAATGATGAAGCATGACATCCTTCAGGGTGTGTGAGGGCATCATGAAGAAAGACCTGTCCTTTCCCTTGTCCCTTTGTTAGAAACTGCACACCCCTTTGCAGCACAGTTATATATAAGCCTTGTGTGCAGGACCTGGTTTAAATAACAGCTCTTGGCCCCCCTTTTTTTGACAGAGGATAGTGGTTCTCAATAGTCACCTTATTGACTGCCACTTTCATAAAGGTCGCATTCTAATTGTTTGTAACAAGGAACCGGTGCAGATAATTAACTTGACGAGGCTGCCTTGTAGAAGGTGCTTTAGAATGTTCACAAAGTTTGTGTTCTAATTGCTTATGGCAAGGAATTGATGCAGATGATTAATTTGATGAGGTGTTGGGTTATAAAATTAGATATATATGTGATTGGCCCACTATGTATCATATAACTGTGGATATATAAGAATAGCTATATACTGTTATGTAGATATGCGTATGCCTGTTGCATTGTTCATGCGTTCATGCAGGCCTATTCAGGCCTATTGATATAACCACGGCCTATTTGTTCGTTTCCCTGTGTTCATGTACCATTTCCCAGAAGTCACGTGAGTTAGGCCTCGCTACGAAACCATGTTGCCATGCCCGGTTTCCCTCTCTGATCTTTAGTGTGTAGCTCAGGGAAACTCAAGGTGGCACCTGCCTCTCTTGTGGGATGCGTGCATTCCAGCAGAGCCCGTTCCTGTACTCCCCGGGCTCCAGATAGACAGGAAGGCACCCCATTGACCTACCCCCGGAATAGCTTCTTACTAGCTACTAGCAATCAATTGTGCCTTATATGGGTCTTCCTGCTGGCTCACTGACAACTTGTGTTTTTCCTTCTAGGGTGTCGACTGAGATGTGCGAAACGTATATATGCTTTATATCTTTTGCATGAAGTTAGTCTCCTCTGCGCACCCCCTCAGGTCGTGTCGTGTAGACCGAGGATCCCCTGACAGGGCTTGTATTCGATTTGAATAAACGATTCGACTCTCTCCATTGCCGACTGCCTTATTCTTCAATTGTATTATATATGGGCTATTGGTAAGTATAGCTCGGTTTGTGAAATTTCGATTCCTTCAGTTGGCGACTCCACCGGGACTCCACGATAGGGTCGTCCCCTCCTGTAAACAGGAGTAGAAGGGACAGGGAGGAGTTCTGGCCGAGTGGGTGGACAAACAGTATTTTGAGTTGAAACACCCGTTTGTGGTATGACAATTGGAGATACCGCCCTCAAGCCCAGTATCCCTCCCAGCTGTTGAAGACCCTACGCCGGAGTCCTTCGGGCTTAACCCGAGAAAAGAACAGGCTGTGTCGGTCTGTTTAGAAATCGGCAGTGGAGAAGTCGGGATCGGCCTGAGTGCACCAGGTGAGTGAGTTTTTGATTATGGACACTTGAGGAAAGTGTTAATTTGAAAATAGCAGTCTGCTTTTTGATGGTGGTCGGGGAAGCCGGTCCACACAGGGAATCGAAGGGATCTGACGTGGCGGTGCAGGGGCTGCACGGGTAGATACCCTATGGTTTTGTTTGTCTAAATATCTATAATACTTGGTGCCTCGTAGAGCACGGAGTGCTTGCAGGGCCGAACTCGCTCCGGGAATATCCTGGGCGCAGCTGGGTAAGCTAGGGTTCTGGAGCTTCTAGCCCCGAAACACCGGCCCAACCAGAATGCGACCAGGGGATGCTTAGGAAGTGGGTTTGTGGTTTTCCTACCAAGTGGCTTGTCAGTGGTTGAATTCCGGATTGGTCTGGGGTTCTTTTTGAATTGATTCCCCGAACGAGAGTCGACGGGCTCCGTTCGTATTTGAAGACATGTCATTTGCATTTGAATTTGTATTGAGCTCATTTGTTACCCTGATGCACTTTGCTTTATAGGTGTAAGAAACAGGAAGAGTATGAGAGAGTGAATGGTGAAGAGGGTGCGCCCGCATGAAAGGAATGATTGAAAACTTATAAATAAGAATTGTGATATCGTTGTTATCATGCCTTGTTTCAGCAAAATATGTTATGGGTGCTGCTGTCGGAGAGGTGCTCGGCTGGAAGAAAGGCAGCCTGCCCCTCCCGAGGGAAGCCCCAGTTTTGATATGTACGTTAAACATGGCCTTACACCAATTTTATTTAATATATTATGGCACAAGTATACGAAAGATAATACTGAATTGCAATGGCCTTTGACAGGATCGTTTGATGAGAAAAAGATTACTTATTTGCAGAATAAAATGTTTATGAAGAAAAGTCGCCAGTCAATGTTTGACTCCTTGAACCTATGGTTGAAGGAGGCTAAACAACGGCGAATAAGGGAAGAGAAACTGGGAAGGATTAAATCTGGGCAGACTGTAACCCAAAAAGCCATAGCTTTTGATAAAGGAAAAGTGGAGGAAAATATTGCCCAAATGGACAGACAGTTCCGTTTGGAGACAGAAAAGAGTAATGTAACTCGACCCGATACTGGAGATGAGATAGATGATTTGTTAGAAACCCGTCCGCCTCCTCCTTATGCTCCACAGGGTTTATACCCAGCAGTACCCTTAGTTCGAATAGATCATCCAGTGACTGCGTTGGACCTTAAGGATCTTACGGGAGCAGCGGCTACAGCCCCACCTCACGGGTCTGTACGGAGTGCGCTGCTTCCGCCTCCCTCACTCCGACCATCTACCTCACCTTTGATTTTGTTACAGCTGGACTCGGTTGTCCCCTCTATTTCAAGCCCAGTGTTTCTCTCCCCTCCGGCTCGAAGTATTATAGATCCCCGAGCGTTGGCTACTATAGACACTACACCTAAACGTCTTGGGTTGGATTCGAGCTACCAACGGATTTGTACCAGATCCTCGTTAGGTATGGCAGAGCGGAAGGCGATAGTAAATCAGGCATCCCAATGGATGCGGAATGCGATCTATACAATGGAAGATATTTGGAGTTCTATGAAATATTTTGAGCACGTTGCGCAGCAATTAGCTTTAGAAAATATGGCGATTCGATTGATTTCGCTATGGGAACAGTGTTTCAAGGAAGGGTTCGCTCCTCAAATACTGGGAGACATAAGAGAACGAGCCCACACATTCCAACTGCAGTCTGATGAAGTATATCAAAATGTAGCAACTCTCTTGCAGTATCGAGAGCGGATGCATCGAAAATGTGCAGATTGGGGGACCCAGAACCCTATGAGAGAGGTACATCCTCTTTTCTTTCCGGAATTATCTGAACTTACAGATAATGGGGTGCAATGTAACTCGAGCAAGAGTAGACGCAAGGCTTCAGGAGAAGTGGGTTTATACCCCTTGGAAACGAAGCGAGGTTCTTACATTAAAAGCCCAGCTCCCTGACCCTCGTAAGAACCCCACTGCTTATTACAAGGAATTGGCCGAAGCTGCCAACTCCGTGATTATGACCATACCAGATATTGAGTTGTTTTTCGGTCTTTTGATCCCGGTTGATATTTGGAGACAGATACATGATACGGATCACATTCCCGAGCTAGGAGGAACGTGGGATCAATTGAAAACTTGGGATAAGGAACGAAAACCTGGTAGAAACCACAAGATGAAATTTTAGCAGTGCCAGATAAAATCATTACATATATGCAAACCCTCCTGCCTCCCAAGAAAATAGATTGGGATAAGTTAGCTGCCTGTAAACAAAAGAAGGATGAAAGTGTCTCGGATTTCTTCACGAGGTTTGAGAAGACATTCATAGATTTTAGTGGTCAGGATTTATCCACCGATGGGGGAATACGACTGTTTGTAAATAGATTTGTGACAAATCTATTACCGGAGATTATGTCCCGCCTACAGGCAGCTGAAAGTACGTGAACTACTGCCACCCCGTCCGTGATCCTCATTATGGCTCAGTATTATGAGCATCGAGAGAATAAGAGCAAGGAAAAGACTGACAAGAAAACGAAAGACTTAAAGACTAGAGTCTTGTTGCAGCAAGTTAGTAGAGGACAGAATATGGGACGAGGTGGGCGTGGTTCCTTCCAAAGAGGAGCAGGCAGAGGAAGAGGAGGTCCCCCGAATATTGGTCTAAATCAATGCTCGTATTGTAAGCAGGAGGGGCATTGGAGGGCGGACTGTCCTTTGTTGATGGCAAGAAATGGCCCCGGTAGAGGACGAGGACGGGGTCGGGGAAATGTTGATCGAAATAGCATGCGGAGGGAAGACGAGGATTCCCAAAAAAACTATTTTGATAATCCATAGAATAGGCAGTACTATAATGAGAGCTACAGGGACGATGGGTATGATGGACAAGATTATGCATGAGACAGCCAAGGACAGAGAGGGGGCCACATTACAGTACCAGTTGACCAAGAGGGACCTTATGTACAAGGGGAACTGTTGGGTGCATCAGGAAAATTCCTAGTGGATACTGGAGCAATGAATAGTTCAGTTGCTCATACAATGGTCCCAGGGGCTGCTCTATCTGGCCAAAATAATATATCAGTAGGGTTCTCTGGAATACCTGTGGTAAGCCCCATTTCTAACCCTTTGCCTTTCACTATAGGTCCTATTTCGATACAGTCCCCTTTCTTGTTGACATCTAATTGCGGTGAGAATCTGTTGGGTTTAGATATCTTGAAGAAATTACATGCTCGGATTTATTGTTCACCAGATGGTGTATATTTGACAATGCAGAAACCCTCGTTGAGGGACGCTCAATATTTTGCGAAAAATGAGCGGCTTCCCCCTGAATTCTCTGCAATTCCTCAGACTTTGTGGACAACAGGAGACACTGATGTTGGCCTGTTAAAGATAACCCCCGTGTCCATTACCCTGAAACCTAATGCACAGCTGCCTCGAATTTCACAGTATAAAATTTCACCCGAAGGTGAACTGGCTATGTTACACATTATTCGTGACCTCATTAAAAAAGGGGTAGTGGAAGAAACGATGGCAAATACTTGTAATAGCCCAATTTTACCGATTCTGAAGAAATCCCCAATTGATGGTGCTCCCGATTATAAGGACACATATCGTTTTGTGATTGACCTTAGAGAGGTTAATAAGATAGTGGTTCCACAATACCCAGTAGTACCTGATATAACTGCAATTTTGACCATGATTCCTCCCACAGCGCAGTATTTCTAGGTAATAGATCTGAAGAATGCCTACTTTAGCATCCCGATTCATCCAGATAGCAGGCATATCTTCGGATTCTCATTGGCTGGCCGAAGTTTTAGATTTACACGCGCTCCTCAAGGCTATACTGAAAGTCCCAGTATTTATAGTCAATCCTTAAAAGCAGTCCTTGATGAATTGATTCTGCCAGCCGGAAATACCATTATCCAACATGTAGATGATATACTAGTGGCCTCTGATACTAAAGAGGGATGCAAGGAGGCTACAGTGAAATTGTTACATCATTTGGCTGAAAAGGGCAATAAAGTGTCCCTTTCCAAATTTCATTATTGTCGACAGGAAGTGACCTAATTAGGCCATTTCCTGTTGAAAGCGGGGAGGCGATTAACTCCTGAATGAATATCTGTTATAACTAACATGTCTGTACCTCGTACTCGATGTGATGTTCGTGCTTTTCTTGGAATAACCTCTTATTGTCGTCAATGGATTCCTAACTATTCACTTCTCTCTAAACCCTTGTTGCAACTGACAACCAAAGATGTGCATGAACCCCTGCCCTGGACGGATGAATGTCAAGAAGCCTTTGAATCTTTAAAGTCTGCTCTTTGTTCTGCACCTGTGTTGGGAACTCCAGATTACCGGAAGCCTTTTTCACTTTACGTGCATGAGGTAGATGGTTGTTCATTATCAGTGTTAACACAGACTTTTGGTGGGAAACAGAGACCCTGTGCATTTTTCTCTTCGGTTTTGGACATTGTTGCACATGCCCTCCCAAGCTGTCTGAGGGCCACCGCTGCAGTGGCACTGGCCATCCGACAGTCAGAAGGAATAGTCCTTAACACTGATCTCACAGTCATGGTACCGCATGCTATGGATATCCTTCTGAATAGGACCAAGACGCAACACCTTACCAGTGCTAGATTGACAGGATATGAACTGACATTGTTTGCCCCTCACATTACTATTAAAAGATGCACTACTTTGAATCCCGCCACATTATTGCCTCTCCCTGAGTAAGATGAAAGAGTTGATACCCATGATTGTGTATTTAGAACAGAAGAGAAAACAAAGGGACGTGTGGATTTAACTGACACCCCTTTGCTTGAACCCGATGGTGAATTATATGTGGATGGCTCTTGCTTTAAGTTACCAGATGGCACTGCAACAGCTGCATATGCCATTACCACTTTAAAGACCGTAGTGGAAACCGCAAGGTTTTCACACCACTCAGCACAAGCAGCTGAGCTAATAGCTTTGTTAAGAGCCTGTGAAATGAGCGAAGGTCTAAGGGTGAATAGTTTTACGGACAGCCAGTACGCCTTTGGCGTTGCCCATAGTTTTGGGAGGCTATGGAGGGAGCGGGGTTTCTTTACTACACATGGCCAGAAAATTCAGCATGGTCCCTTGATTGATCGATTGTTATTTGCCTTAACCTTACCAAAGAAGCTAGCCATTATTAAATGCAGTGCACATAAGAAGGTTGTAGATTCTACTGGAAAAGGAAACGCCTTTGCCGATTCAGTAGCAAAAGAAACGGCTCAGGCTAAAGGAAGTCCCATGTTTTTCAGTACGTCTGCCCGATGGCCCACCGAAACATCTCTTTTTGATAATACCCTTGAAAGTGTGAAAGAATTACAGAAAGAAGCGACTGTTGAAGAGTTGCAGAGGTGGGAAAGGGAGATTGGGAAACTAGATGAGAATGAATGTTGGATAGACCGATCTGAGAAGCAGCGATGGTTGCTCCCTAATGCACTGGTGCATGCAGTAGCCAACATGGCTCATGGCCCGGACCATATCAGTGCTAAAGGAATTAGCACGATATTAGACCCGGTATGGAATAACCCCAACCTTTCCAAAATAGCAGCCCACATTGTTAAATATTGTCCCGTGTGTTTACGATATAACCCTGGAGGTAGAGAATCTGTTTTGAGTGGCAATTTTGCCCCGCCATCCTTGCCCTTTGAAGTACTACAGATAGATTTCATACAAATGGAACGTGTGAATAATTTGAAGTATGTATTGGTGGTGGTATGTGTTTTTAGTAAATGGGTTGAGGCCTACCCCACCAAAGATGCCACTGCGATTACCACTGCCAAAGTTCTGATCAAAGAGTTTTTCCCTAGGTTTTGTTTGCCCCGAATTATCTGGTCGGACAACGGGCCCCACTCCAATGCTACACTTGTACGAAGTGTTTGTGATGGACTAAAAATTAGACAAAAATTCCATGCCGCTAGACATCCCCAATCAGCGGGCCTGGTCGAAAAATATAATGGCATATTAAAGCTTAAAATGGCCAAAATCTGTGCGGACACTAGACTAAAGTGGCCCAATGCCCTCCCATTAGCTTTGCTATCCCTTAGAACGACTCCTCATTCTAGGACTGGTCTGTCCCCTATGAAGTAATATTTGGCCGTCCTGCAAATGTGTGGGGAGTCCTTAGGCCCAGATCTTTTAGAGATATTGATTATCCATTGATGACAGACTACCTTTATGCCTTGACTAAAGATGCAGTTCTATTCACCAACAGGTATCGGACACACTGCAGCCACTACCGGAGGGTCCTGGACATCGACTGGAGCCTGGCCAGTGGATACTGGTGAAGAATTATCAGCGAACATCGAGTTTGGAGCCCAGATGGTCTGAGCCCTATCAAATTCTCTTGGTGACGAGGACGGCGGTGAAGGTGCATAGCCGCAAACACTGAATTCATGCAAGCCACGTCAAGCGCCTCCCGCTGCCCCTGCCCTCTGACCGACAAAACAAAGATGGAGTGCCGAGTCAGGAAGGAGAAGCGATTCTAAGCTTTGTGCCCTTTTTGAATGCATAAGAAAAGGGGCAATCAAGTGCTGTGTTACCTGAAGGGGAAGGTGAGATAGCTCAATCAGAAGCGACTGCCAGTCCCAAGGCAGCACGAGAGGTGATCGAGTCTGTCACCCATGCCACTGAATTATTTCCTGACCAGGAGCAACCTGGCCGTTGTCGATACGATCTGCGGCCCCGAAAACAGCGCGGTACCCCACTCACTAATGGAAAAAAATAGACCAAGACTTTGTGTTGAAACACCTTAAGGAGTGCTTTGGGGTACTGAGCGAGACACTGGACTGAACTCGTAGAGAGCTTGGAACATTGTGCAAAAAGGGCTCTGTTCAGAAAGAAAGACTGAGTTAAGGGCCGCAATCGTACTTATGGAACCTGGCAAATGTTGTTTTGTTTTCCTTGGAAGTGATAAGAGTCTGCCTGTGAGGCTCTAAGACGGACACAGGGAGAAGATCCCTTTGTGGGAAGAAGAAACCCTCTGGTGGTGTGCGTGCTTTGTGGATACGAAGTTTAGATTTTTGGACTTTAAGCAAGGGACCGAGATAGATTTGGACTTTTAGCAAGCATGTTTCCCTTTGATCGATTTTGTGATGGTAGATGAAAGACCACTTGCCCCTCGACGTCATATTCATGATATGCAATTGTTTTCCGGATGGCCCACTAGAGTGAAGATGGCATTCGTTGCTTGTATTCTTATAATTACTGTAATATTGATGAGTGTGTTTATATACTTGGAAATTCAGCATCCAGTGCAGACATTTTTGAAAACTACTCCTGCTCCAGAAGAGCATCTCTTTTATTCTCTGCCCCCGCATAAGGCTAGACATAGGGAGACTTATTCGAAAAATGTTTTTATAGAAATGTTGCATCAAACCCACAGCACCACGAACAAGACGAACTGTTGGGTTTGGAGATTATTACCATCGGTCATGCATCAGCACGAGGTATTTATCTCCCTTCCTTTGTCTTATTTAGCTAGTTGCGAAGCCTGGTAGCAACTGTTGACATTAATGTATTCCCACTATGTCAAGAATCCTAAAATATATTCCGAGAGAGATTATGAAGCTATTTTAAAGTACATAGAGCGACACCAAGGATTTGATGCTGAAGGGGATAGGGGTCAGGGTTCCTTAGAACCGAATGCGTGCATGAATGTATATACCGATAATGCTAATGATACCTGGTTAGAGGATGAAATGCAGGATTTTGAACTTTTCAATTCTACCTTGTATTTCCAGCATTTTCAGGAACGAAATGTTACGAATGACAAGGCATTCCCGATCCCTATAATTAATGCCACCTCCTTGTTCTGTATTAGGGGGCGGGGTCACGTTAGGGTCGGGAGTAGTACTTGTAATTACACCTATACATTGCAGACTGACAGTACTCCCCCAATGATCACCCCTCCAAATGTATATTTTGTATGTGGGCAGAATGCTTATACCTGGCTCCCTCGAGGGTGGTCTGGGCGGTGCTATCTGTCTTTTTTTTACCCCCTGTCTATGTTGCCCCTTCGGATTAT
The DNA here is from genome assembly GCF_964263255.1 of Lissotriton vulgaris. Lineage (NCBI taxonomy): Eukaryota > Metazoa > Chordata > Amphibia > Caudata > Salamandridae > Lissotriton > Lissotriton vulgaris. The sequence goes on from NC_141693.1 coordinate 474,103,977, forward strand.
CACAGGACCCATCAGGTGGTAAAAAGAACCGTAGAATATAATATAACCATTAGAAGCTATGATACTGATAGTACAGATCAAACAGATACCTCACTGCAGCAATTTGAAGATATCTCAAAGGGCCTGGTTCCGTTTTGGGGTCCGATTTTTAACAGTCAAAACATAAGACGCCTATCTAGAATAGTGGAAAATGTGGTTCAAACCACGACCAAAATTTTAACAAACATTACGGTTGAACTTCAGGCTACGAGGCTTGTTTCTCTTCAAAATCGGATGGTTTTAGACGTCATCCTGGCAGATAGGGGTGGAGCCTGTCGCGTGATCGGCAGTTCTTGTTGCGTGTATATTCCTGATTCGGCCCCTACCATACACCTCGCAATTAAGAAGTTACATCGATTAGCTACCGAACTTCATGAAGAGAACGGCACCTGGTCCCTTAGTGGATGGTTCTGGGGCCTCCTTACAACCTGGGGTTGGAAAATATTTATGATCTTGGTAGGAGCGTTTGGGGTCCTTTTTACCTGTTGCATATGTCTTCAATGCGGCCCGACGTGTTGCACCTTTTGTGCCGCCAAAATAACTTCAGCCCTAACCCATTCCCGACAGGAAAAGAAAGAGAAACAAATGGTTCATGCAGCTTGATGAAGGAGTGTTTGTAGAGTAGAACAGTTATATTGGCCATAGTAGGCCAAAAGGGCCATCTGTTGGGTTATAAAATTAGATATATATGTGATTGGCCCACTATGTATCATATAACTGTGGATATATAAGAATAGCTATATACTGTTATGTAGATATGCGTATGCCTGTTGCATTGTTCATGCGTTCATGCAGGCCTATTCAGGCCTATTGATATAACCATGGCCTACTTGTTCGTTTCCCTGTGTTCATGTACCATTTCCCAGAAGTCACGTGAGTTAGGCCTTGCTACGAAACCATGTTGCCATGACCGGTTTCCCTCTCTGATCTTTAGTGTGTAGCTCAGGGAAACTCAAGGTCGCACCTGCCTCTCTTGTGGGATACGTGCATTCCAGCAGAGCCCATTCCTGTACTCCCCGGGCTCCAGATAGACAAGAAGGCACCCCATTGACCTACCCCCGGAATAGCTTCTTACTAGCTACTAGCAATCAATTGTGCCTTATATGGGTCTTCCTGCTGGCTCACTGACAACTTGTGTCTTTCCTTCTAGGGTGTCGACTGAGATGTGCGAAACGTATATATGCTTTGTATCTTTTGCATGAAGTTAGTCTCCTCTGCGCACCCCTGAGGTCGTGTAGACCGAGGCTCCCCTGACAGGGCTTGTATTTGATTTGAATAAACGATTTGACTCTCTCCATTGCCGACTGCCTTATTCTTCAATTGTATTATATATGGGCTATTGGTAAGTATAGCTCGGTTTGTGAAATTTCGATTCCCTCAGAGGCTGTCTTCTAGAAGGTGTTTTAGAATTTTCACAAAGGTCGCATTGTAATTCCTTATAGCAAGGAACAGGTGTAGATGATTAATTTAATGAGAATGTCAGTCAATCAGAATAACTTTATTTCGCCAACACAATGTAGGCATAAAAAGTATGCTACAGTAAAAAGAAAGATTTGCAATGTTTCACAGCATACAGCATGGTTAAAGTATATAAAAAATGGTAATTTAAAAATACAAATTCAGAATTATTTACACAATACAATAAAATCAGTTCATTGTTCGGTATATAATTTCACAAAATTGCACGTCTCTTTTTTAATGCAGATAGCAAAAAGGACGCCAGAGACCAACAAACAAAAGGGTCAGGTAATGATTGGAGGTAATAAAGGGCTACACGACACTGTCTGAACTTCATTTTACTCATAGTGGGGATAATAAATCGCTTCCTTTCATCACAATAAACTTTACAGAAAAACAAAAAGTGTATGTCATTCTGAGTAGATTGCTGATCACATGGACAAAATGGGAGGTCAGAAGCAATATAAACATTACGGGGAAAGCCCAGCAGTAAAGGTACATAATTCAGACGAAATCTCACCAGAATGTACCTATGCTGTAGATTAGTGACAAAGGTTAAATATATGGTATTTGTATCCTTCTGCATTATGCTAGGAGAAGTCAAGTATGTCTTTACTGTTGACAGGTTAATATTTTTAGCCGCCCTTTCTATCTGCTGATTAGAAAGAAATTGCATTTTTAGGTAAATTTTTGAGATTGAACAACAAGTAGTGGGGTCCAAAAAAAGGCGATGTAGCCCAACCGCTTTCAATTTGGATTCAACATAGGTTAACCAAGTGATGCTACCCACCCCATCTAATTTCAGAACGGGGGCAAGGACGCACCCCTGCCTTACACCTCTTACAACTTTGAAGGAACTAGTACACTCGACGTCCCGTCCATAGTGAACACATGCTGTGGCACCTGAATACAGGTCACAAATAATATTAATGTTATTCAGGTCGATTCCCATGGCCTCCATGATCTGCCACAGCTTAGGCTGTGCCACGCAGTCAAAGGCTGCGGACAAATCCATGAAGGCCAGGTGGAGATGATCTTTTTTTGTAGCCGTGTATTCCGCTATAATTAGGCTCAAATTCAGACACTGATCACCAGTGCCTTTCCCTTTTCTAAAGCCAAACTGGCAAGGAATATTAATATTTTTTCCAGGGCCCAATCCTCTAATCTATTTAAAATCAAACGGCCCATTAACTTTGCAGTAGAATCAATCTGAGAGACAGGTCTATAGTTTTTCGCAATTGATCAGTCCCCCTTTTTATATATTGGGACAATTATGATAGTGGTGCACATGTTTGGGCAATTTTATTAAAAACATTTGTAAGAAGTGAGGCCCACAGATCTTGGTTATCTAAAAACAGGTCAATAGGGACTCCATCTGGTCCTAGTGCTTTTGCTCGTTTGCATTCTTTTAGGGTGTGCTTAGTTTCAGCAGGTGTAAAACTAGCAGGAGTCTCATTACTTTCTGTAGATTGGGAATCAGATTGTAGAGTTGGCATATCACCCGCTCCGAAAAGCCCTTCAAAGTGGGTTACCCATTCTTCCTGGTCTACGTTGGTATCCGTGGTCATAGCCTGTTCTTCCTTTAAGAACGGAGCATTGATCAAAGACCAAAATGCTTGCAAGCTTTTTAGTTTTGCAGCCTTCTGCAGGTTTTCCCACAATACTTCTTTCAAGGTTTTAAGCCTGGTAATTCTTGCTTTTTATAGGCTGTACGTAGAGGTTTAACTAATATTGTGTCTCGGGTTTGGACTTCAAAGCTACATGTAAAGTTTTCAGAGTTTTATCACAATCGTCATCAAACCAACTATGTTTTTTATGAATAACGCAAGTTAAACTATTTTTAGCATCAGATAGAATTAGCTCAAAATCCCAAATAATTCTCTCATGTAAAACTGAATCCAAGCAAAGCATTATCTCCGCAAGGCGTTTGGACACTAGGTTGGTCAAAAAACTCAGAGCGTCTATTTTTTCCCATTTTATGACAATCCCATTTTCTCTTGCAATTACGGGGTTTATAGGGAGTTTAAAAGCACAATCGGCTTACTTTACGGATTGCATGGAAAAGATTATTGCAGCTTGATCACTAAATGGGTAGAACACAATCTCAAAAGGAGAAAAACTGCCTTTTATAGCATCAGAGACCAACACATAGTCAAGGGTAGAAGTAGAAAAATTATTTAAAAAAGTAGATTCTAACTGACCAGTTACATTTTCAGACTTATTTAGAAATACAAGATTATTTATTATTAATATTCTATTCAAGGTATTACCATACTCCTGTGACTGAAGTGAAAGATGCTCTCCCCATCATCATCCTGCATTCTACAAGCTAACACATTTATCTTATCACATGGGTGAATATTGAAATCCCCAAGCCAAATTATGTTGCAAGGTTTGGTACACTTATCTTGTAGCTCATTAATATCCTTTTCAAAAAGGAGCAGCACATCTGCTTGATTACTTCCAAATTTGTTATTATAGAAGTTGATAAAGAGCCAGCAGTAATCCACACAATGATCAATTAAAATAATATGATAATAAGGTGACTTGTTCAAAAATGACTTCACTTTAAAAGAAAAGGCATTAGACAGCAACATCAACAAACCACCATTGGCCCGACCAGCAGGTGATGGTATAGCAGGAGTATAAAAGGAACGATACCTATTCAAGAATATTGGATCTATTTCCCAGGTCTCCTGAAGGCACACTATGGCAATAGGTGTCAAAAGAGGCAACCAGTCAGCATTAGTCCTTTTTTGGTTGAAACCAGAAATGTTCCATGACATAGTTGCTATAGACCCTGAAAGATTCTCTCGAGGTAGTGGGATCTTTGGCAGGTTTAAACTGTCTTGATGACTGGCTAAAGTCAAACTAGAATTTATAGGAGAGAGAGTGTGTGAGGGAGACAGCTTTTGTAGATCTAAGACACCATCTCCATTAGGTAATATAGCCTCAGATTCCAATCAATCACAAGCAGACATGCCTTCTAAGGCAGCAAATCTATTCCTTAAGGGAAGCAATGGGAGTTAAGAGGGAAATGGCAGATTTAACGGGAGGTGTGAAGGCCTCCAAAGAACATTAGATCTAACAGTAGACAGCTGTTGTGAAGAATAGGGTTTATAAAAGAAACCCAGAGGTAGAGCAAAGATTTGCAAATGAAATGAAGGCGTGTTAGGTAAGACAGATAAAAGTTCACCCACTATATGATGGTTATCAAAGTTTACTACGATACACTCTCCTTTGATACTTTTGGGAGCTCTTCTTACCCAGGAGACCCTCCTAGCCATAATGAGAATGTCTTCTAGAAGGTTTTTTAGAATGTTCACAAAGGTTGCGTTCTAATTGCTTATAGCAAGGAACAGGTACACAAGACTAATTTGATAAGGGCTGTCTTCTGGAAGGTTCACATTGAGGTAATCTATGCCGATTGCTTGATGCTTAGTCTAATGGATTTTCTGGATGTTTCCGTGATGTCTGAAACATGACCTTGCACATGAATGGTAAAAGATTTTTAAAAGTTATTAAGCCTTTTCATACAAACCGGGGACCACCAGCTGCATCTAGCTATTATCAACAGCATGTAATATTGTCAAAAGTCAGGGTACAAGACATTTGTTCATTCATAAATGTTGGGCGGAATAACATGAGTCATGCTGGTATATTGTGATAGTTAAAAGAGGTGTGCTGTGGCAGAAATCCTGACAATTATCCTACATAAATATTGTATTCTAAACATTGTTTTAAACATTATCTTCTCATTGTCTGTAGATTTTCTATTACTAATTGCAATGGGTCAGTGCATTTTAAAAGATATTTAGGGCAAATATTTAAATTAAACTATATACTTATACTTTGGTTTCACACCCCTTTCACCCAATGATCCGTATGTCACAAGACTACTGGGAAATGGTGGCAGTATCTTTCCCATTTTAATGGTGGTGTGACATCACAGGATTTTCTTGGTCCGAACCCGCCATGCAAGAAATGGGTTTTCTTGCCAGCAAAAATAATCAAGGTCTACGTTGAATGGTGAGGAAGTTCTCTGTTCATATGAATCATTCTATTTTTATCTGAAAAAACTCCCATTTTGGAAGATTGAAATACAAAACTAAAATTACTGAATATTGTAAAATACAATGCCTAGAGAATTCTGTCTACTGGGTGGTTCTACTTTAGGGTGTGGAGGTAGGTCCTCCATCAACCCAGACAGCTTGCTGCCCACTCATCAAATTCTGCAAGAGCCCCTAAATCTTCCCCTATTCAAATACTGGGAAAAACCACACACAAAAGTCCATCATTCCAACAATTAAACTCAGTAGAACTTTTCAAAATAATATCTTCCAGCAATACATTAGCATATGATGATGAGCGAATACCAGCCACTATAAAAGAAATCATACGCCCAATATGTTATACAATCAACAAAAAAACGAATGAATGCCTTACATTCAGGATTCTGACCCAAATGCAGCATGGAAATGGCAACACTTAAAATACTCAATGACACAGTTCATAATCTGGAAGTCGCTTGACTCCTTGTGTTATTTGTATTGACAGAGGAATTAGACTGAGGTCACTATGACACCTTGTTGAACATCATCTTAAGCAGGATGGACATATAAGACATAATCCTAACTTGCTTGTGCTGCAGTCTTTAAGCAAGATCTCAATTTGTGAAATGGACTATTATAAATCAAACCTCTATCTGTAACTTGAGGTGTAACCCAAAGATCAAACCTCTCCCTTAACCTATTCAGCCTCTACATGTATGAACAAGACTCTGCTAAGAGACAATGATATTCGAATACTTCAAGATGCAAGTGTTACACACTTCTGCCTCAAAATGTTGAACCTATCAAACATTTCAAGCCTAAAACGTCCTTGGAAAATTGATTCATTGGATGGGCACCTTATACTGGAAATAAAAAATTCTTCTAAAGTTGAATTGTTCTCATTTATTACAGTGAATCTCCTCTTCCTGTAAAAAAGCATCTGAAAATGCTAACTCAATTAGGTATCACCCCATCACTTGTCCTCTATGCCAAATCACTTGGTTTCATCATCGACTAAAACCTAACTACATCTGTTATGTATCACCACCTCCTCCCCCTATACCTAGACCAGGTAAAACTCTTTGATACATCAGCTCCTTGGATTCCTTGTTTTGAAAAACTAGGAAAGCTACATTTTCTCAGCTCATTTGACAATTGTTTTCCAGGCAATAAGATCTTAATGTTAAATAGCATTATTTGTATTTCTGTAGTATAAGCAGTGTTATGTTGCACTGGTAGTTGGAATTGTCAACCATTTAACCATGCATTTAATAGTGTCTGTGTTTATGTGATAATACAGGTCTCTCTGATGAGCAAGTGTTGTACAAAAGGACCTCAATATTCAGATAATATGCAGGCAAAAAACTCAAAAAGTGGATCAAGTGACTGTGAAAAAGAAGAAGAAAGAACGAAATTAGTATTCTGGGTACGCTTAAATGTATATATTTCAGTCATGTGCTCACAAAAAAACAGATGTTTGACTTGGTATCTTTTGGCGTGTTTCCCATGTATTTTTGCTTTATGACCTCCCAGTTTTGGCTCTGTTTTTGCTAGTTTAATATCTCTGCACACTTTCTCACTGCTGTTCGGTGTTAAAGTGCAAGTGCTCCTGTTGTAAATTGTTGTTATGGATTTGTGATTCCATGATTGGTCATTTGATTTACTAGTCAGTCCCTAGTACTGTGCACTGTGTGTGCCCATGGCCTGTAAATCAAATGCTGCTATTGGGCTTGCAGCACTGGTTGTGCCACCCACACAAAGGTAACTCAGATCGGCCACTGCAGTGCCTGTGAGCAGTCTAGTACTGCCTTGTCAACTTGGCAAGTGGACCCACTTGCCAGGCCCTAACCTTTCCTTTTCTTACATGTGAGTCACCCGTAAGGTAGGCCCATGATACCCCTGTGGGCAGGGTGCAGTGTATGTGAAAGGTAGGACATGCCAAGATGTGTGTGGCATGCCCTGATAGGGAAATACTGCTAATTTAATGTTTCATATTGAAAGGCTATCTGACCCACAAGAAAGCATGGGAGTTCCTTTATAACATCTTATCAATATAACTTACAATTGGGGCCAGACAGGAAAATAAAGTTTAGTATGCCTGAACTCAGAATGTAAAGATGCATCTTTTAGTAAAAGTGATTTTTACATTCTGTGTTTGAAAATACCACTTTTAGAAAGTAGGTGTTTTCTTAGTTAACCATCCTGCCTTGACTATTTGGCTTTAGAGTGACAGGGGCTGGGGATGTGTCAGTGTTTCCAGAGAGTCTGAATGAGTCAGGGCTGAGCTGAATAGATCTGGGACGCATTTAGAGTAGTGGGAGGAAAGTCTCTTGCACCTGAATGGGCCTGGTATGCCTTCGATAATGCTGTCTCCACCTCCTGCCAGGAACCTGGGCCAGAGAGGACAGAACTGGTTTGGACTAAGCATGGACACTCCCTGACTGCGAAGACAAAAGATTTTGGGGTATCAATATTGGGGTCCAGACCCCAGAACTTTAGAATTCTTTTGGAACCAGGAAGACGGCCAAGAAGAAGAGCTGGAGGAGAAGCTGTGAGGAGGGACTGCCACTTTGCTGTGTGCTTAGCTTTGTTGACCTGCAGTGGCTACTGCTATCTTGGGCAGTGAAAGGAGTGGACTGCACCTTCTGCACTGGGGACTGAATGTGCTGGAACAGAAGAAAACCCAGCAGCGTTTATGACGCCGCTGCTGACTCCGTATCCTAAAGGCACCGTAGAGGGCACCGCCGCATGCTGCAACTCAACCCTGGTCTCACTGACGATGCCACCCGATGCCGCCACTGAGCCACTGCTTGCACTGTGACCTGTGGGCACCGCACTTCACACCTCCATGCTTCTGGATGCCACCTTGGTATCCCCGACGATGCCACACCACGCTGACATCAATGCCCCTGCTCGCACTGTGACCTGTGGCCACCGCACTTCACACCGCCTTGCTTCACAACGCCGCCTTGGTATCTCTGACGATGCCCCTCCATGCTGACATCGAAACCGCTGCTTGCACCGTAGTTCAAGGGCACCACTCGTAAGTTACTCAATACACCATCCTCATCTTGCACAGCAGCCTTGGCCTATTGATGCCGGCGCCATCGACTCCAGTACATCAGCCGACGACAGTACTTCAGCAACGATGACGCTCCTGCTTGCACCATGACCTGCCAGCACCGTGATGAGCATTGCATCACTTTGCACTGCAGCCCTGGTCTCACCGACACCACTGGATGACTGACATGAGACACTACCTGCACCACGACCTGATGACACTGCACGGGCTGGACTTCGCACCACAGCCCTGATGCACGCCGATGCGGGCACTCCCGACTTCAACCATGAGGAGTTCGATCTGCAACGCGTGTGATTTGAAGGGACTGACGACTCCTGCACCAACCTCCGGAATCAATGCCTGCGGATGCCAGCTCTTTAGGGCTCATACAGAGGTCACCGACACACTACATTTCTAAAGCTTCTGTTTAGCGGGTCTTCCTGAAAATGTAGTTGGTCTGCGCGCCGCGGTCAGCCAGAACTGTTTGAATTTGTTGTTTTCGATGCCGTGATAGCTCCATACGGCGCTATCGACTTCCTGTATTTCAAGTCTATTTTGATTATTGAAGATTTCTGAGAACTGTATGGTGGATTTGTTTCAGTTTTGGTCTTGTTTTGGATATATAAAAATATTGAATATTTTTCTAAACTGGGGTGGTGTCCTTTTGTAGTGTCTTCACTGTATTACTGTTGATTATGTGCTTTATGCTTTACACACTGCCTCTAAGATAAGCCTGACTGCTCGTGCCAAGCTACCAAGGAGGTGAGCAGGGGTTATTTTAGGAGTGTAACTCCCTTATCCTGACTAGAAGGAAGGGTCCCTACTTGGACAAAGGTGCAAACCCTTGCCAACTAGAGACCCTCATTTCTAACTACAGACTTATCCAGAATGTACCAGGAACACTCTTTACTTCGTATATAAGAATAAAAAAGGCTGTGAAAAGAAAATTCAACTGTATCAAATGCTAGAGGCACATAGAAAAAACAAACATAAATGATTTTTCATATACATGGTGGTATGCATCATCAACTCTCCACCAGCAGACATTTGTCAGAGAGAAGACACGTCTGTCAGAAAACATTCAACAGTCCATGGTAATGCCGCTCAAACAATGTGTGCAGAAAGGATGTGCTTTTGGGCACGTGCTGGATGTAAAATGGCAGCCATGTTTCATGCACAAACATTTATGAAAATTCCATGTGGTGATATGGAAGCCTACAAATGAAATCCTCAAAACGTTTGTTGTGATAAAAACACATAAGTGGCATTTCGGCTTTATTCTGTCACACACTGAAAAAACATGCCAGCTGTCATCACAGTCAAAAATGTCAAATTAGATAGCAAGTAAAAAGTGCAAGATGAAGGAAAAAGTGCACTACGATGGCCAAAAATCATGTTTAAAAGAGCATAAATATTTCAAACATGAACCCTACCTACATAGCATGAGGCAAGTCCACATACATAGGCAACAGGAATAATCAGTAATTCAATGAATTAATGTGGTATAAGTAAATACTTTTCAAAACACTTTTCAATAGCTAATCACATGTTAACAGTTATTCAACACATCAGCTTACCCCACAAGGGTAAGGAAAATGCAAGAATGGCAGGTGAATCCAACAGCTAGTGTGTGCCAGGGATGTATGACGGTACCACGCGTACTTTTACAACGCGTACCGTTACCACGCTACTTTTACCACGCAAGTCGTTACAACGACTTGCGTGGAGGGGCCCTGGATAGTAAATTATTTAAATTACTATTCCAACTCCAGTCCCCGTGGACTCTAGGGAAAGGAGTTGGATAGTAAATTAAAGTATTTACTATCCTGGAGCGCCCCCCAGTGCATTTAGTTGTAACGACCTGCGTGCTAATAGTAGCGTGGTAACGGTACCGCGTTGTAAAATATGCGTGGTAACCGTTGTATACCGTGTGCCAGCCATCATCATGTGCCCAAATAGCCACTTGGGCGTAGCCAAACTTCTGAGTTCTTACGTTTTATGTGGTCCATCAACCCCTTTATGTAGCAAGTCCATACATCAGCGTTATTGTTTGGTCAATAGATTTTACCAAATGTCGCCTCCTCTGGCAGGAATTTGGTGTAACCACTTTGATCACCTACCAATTACAAATCATTTTCTATGTGTTCATAAGTCCTGTAATTTTGTAGTAGCGTATCACTGAGAAATCCATAATTCTGCTCTGGTGTTGACATAACTTTTAATTGACCATATAAGGCAGTACACAATTGGACAATGGCATTTGATAGCATAAAACATGTTTGAGGTAGTAAAATTTGAAAAGGAGGTTGAGATGTGTCAAGTGTCGTACAGTGGAGAGGTGTAGAGTAGATTGGCATAGAGCAGAGTAAAGTGTCATGGAGCGGAGTGGAGTGGAGAGCAGTGGCATAAAGTGAAGTAAAGTATGATAGAGAGTAGACTGGAGTGGCACTGAGTGGAATGGAGTGCCGTGGAGTGTCATTGAGTTAAGTGGCGTGGAGTGGCCGAGAGTGGAGCACAGTATCATAGAGTAGAGTGGCATAGGGTGCAGTAGATTGGTACAGAGTGAAGTGGCATAGAGGAAAAGGCATGGTGTAGATTGTAGCGGCATACATTGGAGAAGAATGAAGGGGCATGGAGTGGCATAGAGTTGAGTGTTGTAGAGTGGAGTTGCGGAAAGTGGAGTACCAAAAAATGGAGTAGAGTGTTGTAGAGTGTCCTAGAAGGGGGAACAACCTTTACAACAAAGGTTTTACAACGCTGTACTGTTACCACACAACTTTTACACCGCAAGTCGTTACAACGACTTGCACTGGGGGGCGCTCCAGGATAGTAAATAGTTTAATTAACTATCCAACTCCTTCCCTACTATCCACGGGGACTGGAGTTGGAATAGTAAATTAAAATATTTATTATCCAGCACCCCTCAACCCAAGTCGTTGTAATGACTTGCGTTGTAAAAGTTGCCTAGTAACGGCACGCGTTGTAAAAGTATGCGTTGTAACGTCGTACATTCCCTGGTAGTGGAGTATCATAGAGTGACGTAGACTGGAGTGTTGTAGAGTATGGTATCATAGAGTGGAGTGGTGTAGATTGCAGTGACTTGGAATAGAGTGGCATTGGGTTAAGTAGAGTGGAATGGAGTGATGTAGAGTGGAGAAGAGTGTTGTAGAGTGGAGTAGTGTGTTGTAGAGTGTAGTGTCATGGAGTCGGGCAGCATGGAGTGGAGTGGCGTAGAGAGGCATAGAGTGGATTAGAGTGGAGCGGAGTTGAGTGTTTTAGAGTAGAGTGTCATAGAGTGGAGTGTGTAGAGTGAAGTAAACTGTTGTTTAATGGAATTGAGTGGTGTAGGCAGAAGTGACATAGAGTCTTGTGGGGTGTCGTAGAGTGGAGTAGAGTGACCCAGAGTGAAGTGGTGCAGAGTGAAGTGGCATGGAGTGGTGTAGACTGAAGTGGCATAGAATGTTATGGAGTGTTTTGGAGTGTCATAGAGTGGAGTGTCATAGAGTGGAGAGTGTCGTAGAGTGTCATAGAGTGGAGTGTCATAGAGTGGAGTAGAGTGGCAAAGAGAGGAGTGTTGTAGAGTGTCATAGAGTGGAGTGTCACAAAGTGGAGTGTCATTGAGTGTCAGACAGTGGAGTAGCATAAAGTAGTATAACAGTCGAGTGGCATAGAGTGGAGTGGCATCAATTGAAATGGCATATAGTGGAGTAGAGTGCCATAGCGTGGAGTGCCTTAGAGTGGAGTACAGTATTGTAGAGTAGAGTGACATAGGGTGGTATAGAGTGAAGTGGCATAGAGGAAAGTGGTGTGGCATAGATTTGAGTGCGGTAAAGTGGAGTAGAGTGGAGGAGCGTGGAGTGGCATAGAGTTGAGTACAGTGTTGTAGAGTGGAGTAGCATAAAGTGGAGTAGCGAAAAATGTAGTAGAGTGTTGTAGAGCGCCTTAAAGTGGAGTATCATATAATGACTTAGACTAGAGTGGTTTAAAGTATGCTGTCATAGAATTGATTGGTGTAGAGTGGAGTGGCTTAGAATGGCGTTGCATAGGGTGGAATAGAGTGAAGTAGAGTGGAGAAGAGTGTTGTAGAGTGGAGCAGTCTTTTGTAGCGTGGAGTGTTATAAAGTGGAGTAGCGTGGGGTGGAGTGCAGGGGCATGGAGTGGCGTAGAGTGGATTACAGGGACTGGAGTGAAGTAGAGTGTTTTAGAGTAAAGTGTCATAGAGTGGAGTGTGTCGAGTGGAGTAAATTGTTGTATGGTGGAATAGAGTGGTGAAGGCAGAAGTGGCATGGAGTGTTGTGGAGTGTTGTAGAGTGAAGTAGAGTGCCGCTCAGCGAAGTGGTGTAGAGTGAAGTGGCATGGAGTGGTGTATATGGAAGTGGCATAGAATGTTGTTGAGCGTTTTTAAGTGTTGAGTGGAGTAGAGTGGCAAAGAGAGGAGTGTCATACAGTGGAGCATAATTGAGTGTCAGAGAGTGGAATACCATAGAGTTGTGTACAGTGGAGTGGCATAGAGTGCAGTGGCATCAAGTGGAATGGAGTAGAGTGGAGTAGAATGTTGTGGAGTGCAGTGTTGTTGAGTGGAATGGCATAGAGTGGAGTGCCATAGCGTGGAGTGTAGTGGCATAGAGTGGAGTACAGTATCGTAGAATAGAGTGGCATAGGGTGCAGAAGAGTGCTATAAAGCAAAGTGGCATAAAGGAAAGTGGAGTGGCTTAGATTGGAGTAGTGTAAAGTGGTGAAGCGTGGAGGGGCATATAGTGGCACAGAGTTGAGTAGAGTGTTGTAGATTGGAGTGGCATAAAGTGAAGTAACGAACAATAGAGTAGAGTGTTGAAGAATATTGTGTCATAGAGTGGATTGGTGTAGAGTAGAGTGGCTTACAATGGAGTGCCATAGGGTGGAGTAGAGTGGAATGAAGGGAAGTGGAGTAGAGTGGATAAGAGTGTTGTAGAGTGGAGTAGTGTGTTGTAGAGTGGAGTGCCATAGAGTGGAGTAGCGTGGGGTGGGGTGGAATAGAGTGGATTAGAATTGGAGTGAAGTGGAATAGAGTGTTTTAGAGTAGTGTCATAGGGTGGAATGTGTGCAACTGTCGTGTAGTGGAATGGAATGATGTTGGTCAGAAATGGCATAGAGTGTTGTGGAGTGCCAGAGAGTGGAGTAGAGCAAACCAGAGTGAAGTGGTGTAGAGTGAAGTGGCATGGAGTGGTGTAGACTGAAGCAGCATAGTACTTTTTGGAGTGGAGTGGAGTGGAGTGGAGTGGAGTAGAGTGGCAAAGAGAGGTGTGGCATAGGGTGGAGTGTCATAGAGTGTCAGAGAGTGGAGTAGCATAGAGTGGTGTATAGTGGAGTAGCATAGAGTGGAGAAGCATCGAGTGGATTGGAGTAGAGTGGAGTAGAATGTTGCAGAGTGGAGTGTAGTAGAGTGGAATGGCATAGAGTGGAGTGGAGGTCCATAGAGTGGAGTGTCGTAAACTGGAGTAGAGTGTTGGAGAGTAGAGTGTTGTAGAGTGGAGTGTCATAGGGTGGAGTGGCGTAGAGTAGAGTAAAGTGTTGTTGACTGGAGTACACTGTCATAGAGTGGAGTGGCGGACAGTAGAGTGGTTTGGAGTGGTGTACAATGAAGTAAAGTGTCATAGAGTGGAGTAGAGTGGAGTGAAGTGGAATCAAATGGAATGGCATAGAATGGAGTAAAGTGTTGCAGAGTGAAATCTCATGTATTGTAGAAGTGTAACTTAAGTAGAATGTCATAGAGTGGAGAGTCGTAGATTGGAGTCTCATAGAGTAGCGAAGTGTAGGGTGGATTAGTGTGTTGTAGAGTGGTGTGTCATAAAGTGGAGTAGCGTAGCGTGGCGTAGAGTGGAGTGGCATTGAGTGGAGTGGAGGGGAGTGGAGAGAAGTAGAGTATTGTAGAGTTTAGTGTCGTACAGTGGCGTGGGCTGGAGTGTAGTCTTGTATAGTGTAGTGGTGTAGGTTGAAATGGTATAGTGTCATGGAGTGTCATAGAGTGAAGTGTCATAGAGTGGAGTAGAGTAGACTTGAGTGGAGTAATGTAGTGTGAAGTGGCATAGAGTGGTGTAGACTGGAGTGGCATAGAGTTGATTGTCGTGGAGAATCATAGAGTGAGTACTGTGGCGTGGAGTGGCGTAGAGTGGGGTGGTGTAGAGTGGAGTAGAGTGGAGTGTCTTTGAGTGTCTTTGAGTGACATAGAATAGAGTAGCGTGTCATAGAGTTCCGTGGCATAGAGTGGAATGGAGAAGAGCGGAGTGGTGTGATATCTTCTAGATCGTTTTTCTAATGGAATGATGTAACAGAATGCTGGGACACATTCTTCGTCCAGTGAGGTGATGTGTGTGAAGTTCTGATTCTGGCAGCTGAGCCAGGATCCTGTAACTTGTGGATATGAGATGCTCCTAATAAAGAATCTACATACCTTTCTCTGGAATGCTTGATCTTTACAGTATCAAATAAACAAATTCCCTTTTCTACTGGATACACAAACAAAACAGAATAGTACTTTCTTGGCAGATCATGCGTTATAAGTATCTTGAGAGAAAAACATCTAAAGGACTTGAAAACATTAGACTGTCAGTTTCAGAATTATTGTAAAATTTGTTTATGAATTGCAATTGTATTTATTTTATGTTTATGTATGGGAATAATTTTGATCTCCAAGAGATTGTTATATGTTTTTAAATACATGACAATGAAGTTTTAAATACCAAGATTCTTGAATAATAAAAACTATTTTTTTAAAATTAATATTACATAGTTGGGTATTTTTCTCCTTTTCCTTTTTTGAAAAAAGCATTGCATTTTCGTTTATTGTTGTGTAGTAACCACAATATGTATACTCTTTGTCTCCCTCTCTAATAAGATATTGGTTGTCTAAAGTTTTCAAGTCATTTAGATGTTTTTCTCTCAAGATACTTATAACACATGATCTGCTAAGATATACATGATCTGCCAAGATAGTACTGTTCTATGTTTTATTTGTATATCCAGTAGACAAGGGGATTTGTTTATTTTATGCTTTGCATGCCTGTCACTTTTTCTATAGATTAGGGTATCTCCCTCATAGTTGAGCAAATTGATCTTTACAGTGGCAACGACTGGGTAGGAACACCTCCACTATACAACTGAATGTGCATTACGTATTCTTAGGACCTGGTAGGAGCAACGTTTTCTTTAGCCTCAGAAGAATTTGGCACCTGGCACCTGGCAATAAGACATTCAGTTTTTAACTTGTGATTGCTGTTTCTGCAGTGGGGTATTGAGTGCATGGTACGTGGGGCTGCAAGCGCTATGAATGCAAGGGCTGCTTAAGGGTCTGAAGTGTTAAGCGATGTGCCTTTTATCAGAGGAAAATCCTCATTGAAGTGTTCAGGTACACTACAATGGTGCATCTTTGGAGATGGCTAACCCTAATCTGTATCAACAGTTCACGCATATTAACTCTATAACAAGGTCCTTGTAAGTGCTGGACGCTGTGTAAACTGTATACGCTGAGGAAACTTTGCTCTAACTTTATAGCTCAGTTCGCATGTGACGACTGGAACTGTATGCTGCCCGGTTCTGTTATGAGGGACGTTCCCAAAATGTATATGCTGAGAAAACATTGTTGCTTCTAATTTCAAAGCGCAGGGCGTGCATGCTGACTGGAAACTCTTTGTGGGCTGGTTCTGTCATGATCAGTGTTCACAGTGACAGCGTTTGCTGCATTTGTCACAAAAAGGAATGTTGTGTGGGGAGTGCGCATGCTGAGTTAGCCGTGTGCTTACCATCAATCAATCAGGAGATGGATTTCAAGACTTACAAGCCACACTTGTGTGGCAAATATTGGTGTGTGCTTACCTGAAGTTGGCCATTCGATTGATAACCCTTCTTCAGGTCATATTCCTGCCAGATTACCTCAAGGTTCCAAGAGATCTGTTTCATTGTGCCCGCCAAAGCACATGATACTGCTTAATGGAACTAGGTGGCACAGAGGTCTTAAGGTAGTGACTCATCTGTGCACTCCATATGGAAACTCTTCCTTTTTGGGTGAAATTTGCTCCACCCTATCATGTGATTCTGCACGGGAAAGCTAGTATGCTAACTGTTCAGTACTAGCACTACATGTGCATTTTTTAGGCTTTTTTTAGTATGACACTTTGTCTCAGAACTACTGAGGTCCTGAATTGCTTTTCTTAATTAATGTGCACTCTTTGAGTTCTTTATAAGGATTAGAAAGCAAAATATTGTGCCTTCTCCTTTTTTCTGGACCTCACCAGGAGAGCTTACCATCAAAAGGAAAAAAAGCTTTTTGCATTATTCAAAGTTGTGGTGGTGGATCTCACTCTGGAAAGGAAAACCTCTCTTCTAATGCATTGCCTTGAGTGTGACGGGCAAGAGATTTTTTTAAATTTGCCAGATCTGGAAGGGGATGATGAGGAGGATGTCCTTAATGAATATGTAACATGAGCCAAAACAATAGATTTGCACTTCTTGCCCAAGGGCCCAAGGTCAGCACGGTATTAGAAAGTTACCATTTTGAAAGAGAGAACTGAAAAGCGAAGAGACTGTTGAAACTAGCCTTGTCTTGTAAATGTGGGACAACAGTGGAGGAACTCTAAAGGGATAATTTTCTGCTGCGCTGCCGCTCTGACAAGATAAGACAAGACTTATGTTTAAATGATGATCCTCCGTTGAACACGTAACTACAATTGCTAAACATGTGGTACATACATTGGCCTGTGTAGAAGAACGGAAGAGGAACAAGAAATCCAAGACTTTTTTTGGGGGGGGGACATGGTGGCTGGGAGGTAGTCCTGGTTGCGATCTCTTGCACTCCGGTGTGTGATGTAGCGCGTATTAAGAGTGTCTGCCTAGTGTTTTGCAGAATTTTCAAGAGGAATTTTAAGGGTTCCTGAAGAATTACCTTTTTACGGCATTTCCTTCTTCGCTTTTTCGAAATCCGACGATCGGGGGCTCTGGTGGATTCCTCATTGGAACTACAGCCAGAGAGGCACTGGGAGGAGTCAGGGTGGAGGCTGTGGCACGGCTCAGCTGGAACCGCCGCATCACGGCTAGAATCGGTTTCCTGCGGGGAGGCGGTGGTGAACTACAGCATATTCGACCCACGAGCTTCGGTGGATGTGTTAGAGCAACCCAGCGTAATCCGGGCGATGCCGGTAGGAAACTATTCATGATCCCGGTAAGGAGGGGGGCGCAGGAATTGCCAGAGGAGTGTGGTGATCCGATGGAGAGATCCAACCAGGAGCAGAAAGAAGCATGCTGTGTGGTTAAGTAAAAAAGGGGGAGACAGGGCCACTCTAAAAGAACAGTGAGGGAAATAAACAGGTATGCATTACGGAGCAGGGGAGTTTGGGGCAAAGAAGAGGGAAACAACACTTACAACGCAACTTTTACAACGCACTACCTTTACAACACAACTTTTACAACGCCACATCCATTACAACACATGCCATTACAACGCAACCATTACAACGCATGTCACTACAACGCATACCACTACAACGCATACCTTTACAACGCAGTCATTACAATGCATACCATTACAACGCATACCTACACTATCCAACACTTACCCTACTGTTGCACCCCCTGGAGTTAGAATAGTAATTTTTACCCCTACACTATCCAATACTTACTCTACTGTTGCACCCCCTGGAGTTAGAATAATAATTTTTACCCCTACACTATCCAATACTTACCCTACTGTTGCACCCCCCTGGAGTTAGAATAGTAATTTTAACCCTTACACTATCCAACACTTACCCTACTGTTGCACCCCCTGGAGTTAGAATAGTAATTTTTACCCCTACACTATCCAATACTTACCATACATGCAATGTAATGGTATGCTTTGTAATGGTATGCGTTGTAAGTGTAGTATGCGTTGTAGTGGAATGCGTTGTAAAGGTAGTTTCAAAGATTTCGTTGTAATGGCATGCGTTGTAATGGAATGCGTTGTAATGGATGTTGCGGTGTAAAAAATACATTGTAAAAGTATGCGTTGTAGCGACATACATCCCAAAGAAGAACCAGGGGGCATATTACCAAGCAATAGCGATAATTATCGCTATTGCTTGGTTAGAGACAAAAATTTACCGCTGAGCTGCGGTGATTTTTACCGCAAATAAACCTTGGTATTACCAAGGTTTATCGCAAATGCGATAAAAATCGCCGCAATGCATGAATATCGCTGAAAAGTCAGCGATATTCATGCATTACCGCGCTAATGCTCTTAGCCATGTTATCCACCTCCCATTGGATAATATGGCTAAGAACTGCTCAGGGCAGGTGTTAGCTTTTGGAGATATTCGCGCTTAGCGCGAATATCTCCAAAAGTTGGTAATAGGAGATAGCGATGTTAGCAACTGTTTCCAGTCGCTAACATCTTGGCACGCCCACTTTGCATGTCATTAGTGATAAATATCACTGACATGCAAAGTGGGGCCCAAGATGGTGTCTATCTCCTACTAGCTGTTGCTAACTTGGTGTTAGCGACAGCTAGGTAATAGGGAGATAATTTTATCTCCGCTTTCTTGGCTTTTAAAGCCAAAAAAGCGGAGATAAACCCCCTTGATAATATGCCCCCTGGTGTATCCTTGGTTAAAAGTTCCCATATTAAAGGTCAGATAGCCTCTCCTTCTAATCAGTTAGATCAATTAAAAAAGTCAGACCTGTGTGCAAACCACCAGGCGGTGGTGAAATTAAATAAAAAGGTATTAGAACCCACTACTCTCCAGTCAAATACAAAGAGACTCACAAAGAAGATACCGGACAAAATAAAAGTTACTCCTTCGCTCCTCTCATATTTCAAAGTCAAAGCCCAGGGTCCAGTAGCCATGGTAGATACGTGGATAGCACTCTCTGAACCTCAGCAGGAGAATTTAAATATCGAAGGGAGGATGGCATCTGGTACTAAAGAAGTCCCCGCAAAACAGATCTTGTTAAAAATAGATATGATCCCCTGCTCAGCATTGATGAAAATACTATTACCTCTTCAGAAGATAACATCGATAACCAAAACCCTCGAGCTGCTTCCGAGCAACAGATAGCTCCAACTGCCCTTTTACAGGTCAATAATGAGACAAACTCGTCTGAGCTTGAAAATACAATGGCGATAATGTTAACAGAGCTGAGCGAGAGGTTCGCGACATTTGAACTCAACCAGCAGAGAATTCAAGGGTACTGTGAGACTATGGAGGGAAAAATTAATAGCCTGGTGGACAGATTAGGGGCGATGGAGTTGGTACAAAATGAGATCACTAAAAAAATGGATATTAATCAGGAAGAGATTCTGAAGCTTAAGAAAAACGAAAGAGACCTTAGAGATAAGTTAGAGTCTCTTGAAAACAATGCGAGAAGAAATATTATCAGAATTTTAAATGTTCCTGAGGGTAGCGAAGGAGGTGATATCAAGGCTTTCGTAACCAATCCTCTAAAAGAGTATAACACAAACTTGGATTTAGATACTTTAGAGCAAGATGTGCAAAGAGTTCACAGAGCTCCTTTTGTGGCCCGTCCTGGAAGGAAAACAGCAAGAAGGATTTTAGTGAACTTCAAAACATACTCACTAAAAGAAAGCATTCTCGCCACGGCACTAAAAGTAGCAACATATAAGAAAGATGACTGGTCTTTTCACATTCGTTCAGATGTATCACGAGAAACCTTAGATAGGCAGTGGGAGCTAGGGAAATATATTCAAGATTTGAGAGATCTAGGAGCCACGGAAAATATGTGTTTCCTTGCCTTGCTGAAGGTTATGAGGAACAATAAAATGCACACCTTCAGGGACCTCGATGATGTGAAGATCTTCATGAAACAGATTAAGGCACAGTACAAATATCACAATATAGTCAATCCACCAGGAGGTGGGAGAGCTCATAGGAGTTGACAATATACCTCGTGTTAGTAGGGAGGGTTACCCGGGGAGGGTGGGGTGGGTCACTTGTAAAAACTTAGAGTATAGAGAATCACATAAGACACAAAGGGTGTTGGTGCAAGTGGGAGAAAATTTTAAAAAACTGCCCTACAATGTTTGGTCCAGTCGACCTGGTTTCTTTTTGCCTTCTTTTTGCTTTTATTTTGGTTTTTTTGCCCTTACGGGACACCACCAGTTTAGGAGAGGTTATGTTCTCGAGCTATTTTTAAGATATGACATTCCTGTTTCTTCACATAATTTATGGCAGGTCTAGACAATGTTAAATCCTTAACAGTGTAATCATGGAATGTTAACGGCTTGAGAGTGATTCCAATGAGGAAGAAGATAGTGGAATATCTGAAGTTGAGGGAGGCAGATGTTATTTTTATCCAAGAATCTCACCTGCTAAAAGATGAATGGCTTGACATTGTTAAATCCCAAACATGGATAGACCACTGTATATGTACATCGCAAACAGTTACAGTCAAGGGGGTGGCTATAATATTAAAAAAACAGTCCAATGTGTCATTGCTGAAGTTAAGGTCGACTCTCTAGGTAGGTGGGTGATTGTTAGGGCAAGGATTCAGGGCACATGGCTAGTTTTTGCATCATACTACGGCCCTAATCTGGACGACCCATTGCCCCTACGTACATTAATGCTGCATTTACTTGAATTTAATGATCCAGTTATTAAGGAGGGTGACTTTAATGTAATTCTTGACCCAGTTCAAGACACCACTTCTAAGAAGACTGCTGTGGTAACCTCAAAAATGAGAACCACCCTAAAATCTATAATGCAGGATTTTGGTCTGGTAGATATTTGGAAGGATAAAGGCTTAAGAAGGGGGGAGAGTCGGGGAATTTTACTTTTCACAATAAAAAACATGGGCATCGATCCAGGATTGATTTCTTCCTGATATCCCGCCCCATTAGCTTTTCTGTTAAGACGGTTATCCACATACCAGAGCATTTATCAGACCATTCGGCTATTTCTTTGCAGCTCCAGCTTCGAGGCAAATCCCTAGACCGACGTTGGACACTAAATCGTTCCCTTCTTCTTGAAATCCTGATAATTGATCATTTGAAAAAACAAACAAAAGAGTTTTTTCTTTTTAACCTCGATACAGCCCCCCTAAACAAGGTCTGGGATACGTATAAAGCATATCTTAGAGGTATCCTAATTAGCCAAAACGTCATGCAAAATAAGAAGGTAAAAAAGTAATTTACCTCTTTAGAAGACCATATTACAGTAATTCAAATTAATTTGGCCCCAACTGTAGATACCAATGTCAAACTTTTATTAGAAGCGGATCTTGCCAAGGATAAGACACGCTTAGCAGATTATTTGGAACTCAGAGTAAAACAAAGATGGGAAGCGAGTAAGCTTGCCAACTATGAATATGGGGAGGGTAGCGGTAAGCTCTTGTCCTGGAAGGCCAAAGCTGATCGGATCAGAAATAACATCAAGGACCTGAAAGGTAAATCTACGGGTGATATCTTTTTAGAGGAGGGGGCTATTGAACAGGAATTTGTTCAGTTCTTTGACGATCTGTATACAGATGATATAGTCATAAATAATGACCAGACATTCGCCTTCTTTCGAGATATAGATCTCCCGCGGTTAAGTGATGAAGACAGAGAGGAACTATTGGCCCCTTTCACATTGGCAGAAGTTCATAGCACAATTAAGATTTTGAAAAAAGGTAAGGCTGCAGGGCCAGATGCTATTCCAAATTAACTATATGCCCTGCTGAAGGAAGAATTAGCCCCAATACTGCTCAATCTTTTTAATTCGGCCTTTATTTTAAAGCAGGAGACCCCCTTGTCCTGGGACTTAGCAACTCTAATTATTCTCCTTAAACCCACCAAAAATCCTAGATTATGCCAAAGTGGGAGGGGAGATAGAGAGACAGGAAAGGTAGTAGCTAGCTATCTCGACCCTCTAGTGAGGTTGACATGTTTCTTGCCTAAAGGAAAGAAGAAACATATTCAGTATAACAGTATAATGTTGGCAGGAGGCCAGGGTCAACAGACTCCAAATAAAATACATACATACTAATTATACAAACATTAGTATGTATGTGTTTTATTTGGAGTCAGTTGACCCTGGCCTCCTGCCAACATTATACTGAATATGTTTCTTCTTTCCTTTAGGGTCTCCATACCAGAGTAGGACATTAAGCCTTTCAATTACCGACCTAGTGAGGTTGTATTTTTTTTTCTTTTTCTTTATCACAAATTGTTCACTGTGTAGTACTGTCACTATAGGTCCTGAAGAATTGCCCGTTAGGCAAGAAACATGTCGACCTCACTAGAGGGTCGAGATAGCTAGCTACTACCTTTCCTGTCTCTCTATCTCCCCTCCCACTTTTTAAATGAGGGAACCAGCCACATCAATGTCCTGCTTCATCAATGACTGTGGACTGTTTCACCTTGTTTTAATTCACCACTCCTGCACGACTACACGAGTTTTTCTGAACCCCTCACACGCACTCACCAACTGGCCGGAACAGAAGAACTCTGACAAAGAGCACCTATAAGGTGCCCGTCAGACATTGCAGCGCCAGTCTGACGAGGAGCAGAAGGCCAGTGATGAAGCAGGACATCTAGCTTGCTGGGTGTGTGAGGCTTTCTAGTTCCAATAAGGGAACCCCTTAGTTCCCTGTGCAGATACTCTCGACTCCTCAACACATACCTCCTTGTCCTCTCACTCCCTTACGGGAACTTTGTTGCTTACCAAAAATATCTATCTTACCCAAATATACATTAATTTTCAACAAAATCTCACTGGAATTCAAGAAGGAATGGATTGAAAAAGTGCAAGGTTTTTTCTCCAGTTTTATCTGGAGGAAGAAAAGGCCCAGAATTGCATGGAAGAAATGTAGGGAAAAGAAGGAAAATGGGGGTATAGCGAGTCCAGACCTTTTACAATATCAGAGACCTTTTCATCTGAAAGTTTTTAGACAGCTGTTAAAAGACTCTGCTAATCTCTCGCTCCTGTTTCGTGCATTGACGTATGGCCCACCAGATTTATCCAGCTTCTTTCTCTTTAAGTTCGGAGACCCCAAATAAAAAAAAATAAGACCAAAGACCCTTCAGTGGGCCTTGAAATTGTGATATCAAATTAGAGTGACGCTACAGATTTCATATTCTAGTCATTATGCCCCAATATGGAGATCTCCTGGAACTCCGGTCTGCTTGCAAGACTCTCTAGCAATTCCAATAAGGGAAAAGGGAATCTGCTAATGGGGCCAGCTACTTGAAGGAACGCAGCTAAAATCTTGGCAAGTCTCCCATTTGAAGTACTGTCAGCTATTAAGCTGGGCAAAGACTCTGAGACAGGAGGGAAAGCAAATCGAACTCTTTGAGGCAAAAATAGCTCTGTGTCCTGCATCCTGCGATACAGAAAGAGGTATCAGTATGGTACTGGCTGCTGGTTCAATCCTCAGAAGACCCACTTTCATGTTTTACGGAGACTTGGAGGAGGGAACTGCCGGAGTACAAGTTAGAAGCACTATGGCAATTGTCTACATCTCTTTTGTGGTATTTTGTGAAATCCGCACCTTTAAAGAAAAAACATCTTTTTACCATTCACAAGGCCTACTGGACACCTCGAAGATTGACAAAGATGGGCCTACAAATGGTGAGGAAGTACCAAAAGTGCAGAGAGATCAATGCAGATGAAACGCACATGTTCTGGTGGTGTCCCTCCATCCAATCTTTTTAGCAGGAAGCGGGCAAGATTCGGTCAGATATGGTCGGTCAAGAAGTGGAGGTGAGTCTTGCTTTGGTAATATTTGGGGTGATACCGGAAGAGGACTCTATTGGTTTTGTATCTAAACATTTAAAGGTTCTCATCTTCACTTTGATCCAATTAGCACATAGACAGTTGTGCATTTAGTGTATCTTACCTATTGCACCCCTAGAACATGAATCGGTAAACTCGATTCACAGAATAACTCAAATGGACAGGGCAACGCGCTCCAGAAAGAGAACAAAGTTTTGGGGCATCTGGGACAATTGGGCCGAGAGAGCATCCTCTTTGAAGTAGATACATTCCTTTTGACTCTTTCTTTGCACTGGTCTCACTGAAAGTCTATTTCTTTCTTCTCTAACCTCTTACTCTCTTCCTACTGGTTTGGGTGTCCCTTTTATAAATATTTAACCATACAATCTTTATTTGAATTATTGGCTATCACTAGTCCAATGATTAAGTATCAGTAAAAACAGGCTGTTCTCGAGAGTTCAGAGGCTCTACCAAGGAGGATTGGTAGCCCTGAAAAGAGAATAAATGTAAGTACTTGTGACCAGGGAGAAAAGAGTAAGTCGACCTCACAGAGAGGGAGCCCGTGATGATTTCCATCCCCAAGCCTAGTGGAGTGCTTGGGTATCACCTTGTACGGACAGTAAGAGTCTAATCGAAAATCTCTGTCATCTCCAGCCATATACTGATCAGACATATGAGGACTAAAAAAAGAAAAAGAAATCAGAGATCTGCATGGTAGGAGTAAAGGAAGAGGAATTAAAAACGAAATCAGGATGTCAGCAGTGACAAAACTTAAGGGAGTGTGTTACAGGTGTTGTTCTCCTGGGCATGTGGCCTTATTCAAGAGATGCCCAGCTCTTAACGTTGCGTGTAAAATTTGTGCAAAGAAAGGACATTTTTCCATATATTGTCATTCACAAAAAAAGAGCTGGAAAGATAAATTATATTTTCTCTCAACCTAAAGATGTATTTGAGGATTATATCTTGATAGTGTCAACTGGAGGAGAGGAAAAGAAACACCCAAAAGACTTTATTGCTACAAATGGTTTGTCTGTATGAACCCTAGTATATTCAAGGGCCTGGTTCATGATTGCGTAAAATGAAGTATTTGATAATGAATTAAGCAGTATAGATTCTCTTGAGGAGCCTGATGTCAAACATGGTGGTCATGGTAGAGAAATCATAGAATTGCGGGATGTTTCTGAAGCAGAGATAAAGTTTCAGAGTAGCAAAATTAAGGAGAAAGTCTGTGTTCTGGTTAAAAGAGACAGTGTTCTCAGTTGGCCTCACCAAAGGGATCTAGGAATTTTGTTAGATCCTAATGCTTCTACCCCAGTTAGACTCAATATGAATTACATCAATGAGCTATAGAGGAAGGATGTACAAAGGGTTCTTCTAATGGAAACTCAACCTGGATTTGTTAATAAGTTTCCAGATGTTTTTCATGTGGAGCTAGGATGCTTTAAAGGTTATGTACATCAGATGAGGCTCAAAAAGGGGTCTCTGCCTTTACACACAAAGTTAGATCGGTGCCCATATCTATGAGAAATGCTGTTGAATCTGAAACAAAGAAGTTATGCACTGAAGGAATAACCAAACCTGTTCTGGGTTCAGAGTGGGTTGCCCCCATTGTTGTTGCCCACAAATATTCTGGTGGGATCAGGTTTTGTATGGGCTTAAGGATTCTAAACAAATCTGTGGTGATTTATCATTTCCCTTAGGCCAACATCATCAAACATATGTCTCTGCTGCATGGTGCCAAATTCTTCACAACTCTAGACATCACTGCTGTGTATCACCAGATCAGATTGCATCCAGGCTCTAAAGATCTTACTACTTTTATCACTCCTTTTGGCACATTCTTTTTGTTAGGATGCCATTTGGTCTGGTATCTGCAGCAGTGGTCTTCCAGAGGGTGAATTATAAATTGTTTGGCAACATGGAAGAAGTAGAGCGCCTCCAGGATGACATACCAATCTATGGGGAGTCACTAACGGTGCATGATAGCAGGATAAGACTGGTATTGTCAATAAGAATTGATTAACGTTGCAGCTGAGGAAATGCAAGTTTTGCAAAAAGAAAATTGAGTAATTAGGTCACGGCATCAACTGTGAAGGCATTTCCCTAAGAAAGATCTAATTTCCAATATCCAGGCGCTTCATAGTCCAAGTAAAAAAGACAAACTTATGTCCTATTTGGGCATGGTTGAGTTTCATGCCAAATGTATCCCAGATTTGGTGTCTAAAATGTAAAAAATGAGTCAGTTACTTTAAAAAGGAAAAGAGTTCAAGTGGGATGAAGAATGTGACAGAGAGTTTTGAGGGTCAAGTAGAGTCTGGTGTGAGCGGAGAATCTGCAAAGTTTTGATCCCTCTGGAAACTGTTTTGTCATGACAGATGCCAGTTGCCTGTGCTGTTGGTTTAGGTGCTGTGCTGATGCAGAGCAGGGAGGATGGGCATAATAAGACTATTATAACTCACACCTCTTGTTCATTGTGTGGGGTTGAAGCAAATTGCTCCAAATTTGAGAAGGAAGCATTGTGTGTGTTTCGAGCAGTCACAAAATGTAAGGATTTCTTGCGCAGAAATTTATTAACAACAATGACAGACCGCAAGCCATTGGTGGAAATGTTGTGCAAGCAAGGACTTGTTGCTATTTACATACACATGAGCCAAATAGGTTGTGGGAATGCAGGATTTAGCATTTGTATGTTTCTGGTGTTTGGAATAATGTTGCAGACCGTCTGTCCAGACTTACCTCAGTTGTAGAAGAAGGTGATGGTGATGAGGAACATGTGAAGGTGTATGTGGCCTCTGATGGAGGCATTTTGGAAGAAGATTGGTCTGAGGCTATGGGGAATAATCCTGTATTAAAAAGGTGAACAAGGCTGAACATGAGGGATAGAGTTTGGACGTAAGCAGAGACGTACAGTTGCAAGAATACTGGAAGGTGAGGAATGATTTTTTTGTGTAAGAATGGAATCGTTTTACACTAAATGAGATTAATAGTTCCAGAGGGACTGAGAGAGAAAATTAAAGCTCTAGGACATGAAGGGTATCAATTTATGAGTAATTAAAAGGCAAGGGTGAGTTTCAGCTATTTGTGGAATGGCATGGATCTGCATATAGAGAGGTTAATTAGGGAATGTCTGGCTTGTGTGAGGAGTGGTAAGGTGTACAAATGGAGAAGGTCTCACATGCAGACCAGAGTTGTTTTAAAAAAAAACATGAGAAACCATTGCAGTAGACTTTGTTGGTTCTCTGCATAGCAAGAGTACTAATTGTTATCTCCGTTTTCTTTTGGATCAGTTTTCTCATTGGGAGGAGATTGTAATTGTGCGTGGCACAGAGACAAAGAAAATAATAGATTTCTGTAATAAGAAGGTCTTCCAGACACTATGCTCCCGGGCAATGGTCCACAGTTTGTTTCTAAAGAAACTGAAGAATATCTTCAAATGGAGGGGATCAAACAGAGGAGATTGGCCTTATATCATCTTGAAGGGAATGGAACATTTGAAAGATTTAATAAAGAAATCATGGAGTGTGTGCAGTTGAAGATAAGTGCTGATAGGAACTGGAAACATGGTCTCAAGAGTTTTATGTGTGCTTATAGGTTAACTTCACATCCACAATGGGTAAGTTTACTTTTGAAAGGTGTAGAGGAAGGAAAGCCAATATGGAAATGTGTCCAGGGCAGATGACCTGGGGAAAAGAAAATTGTGTCTACTGGAATTCGGTTAATGATTTGACCAACTAAAAGAAATCAGTTGCAGATTGTAAGTCCAACTATGATCTACGTAAAGCAGTTTCATGGTGCAACTTTTGTGTTGGGCAACACATATGGATTAAAAATCCTCTGAAAACATCGGTGAGACTTGGATCCTTCCAAAATAGTGAAAATATATCGCAATACAATGAAGGTAGAAGAGGGGAGGTTTTGAAACCTGAACTGGGTGGTGGCATTCAAAGGGTCATCATGTTTCGTAAAGTGAGTGACTTTGTTCTCATGCTTTGTCAGTATGTAACTTCATTTCTATGTTTCATGTCTTGATGTAACTTCATTGTTTCATGACCTGATGCAATGACTTCACCTTGTTTTGATTTTCCATGGTTTGATGCAAATGTGCTCTTGTAATAACATTGATTGGTTACTTATTTTAAGAAACTGTTCTTTCATAGATTATTTTCTTATTGTTTTGTATTTTAGAGTTTGTATCTAAATTGTGTTTTTTTTGTTGGGGCAAAGGTTTGTGGTATCTTCTAGATGTTTTTTCTACTGTGTAGTGTAGTTCCTATATTCCCAATAGGCTCTGCGCATTGGAATAATATATCCTATAGATGTGATGTAGGACTTAGGTCGACTAGGTCTCTATCGAATATATTAGACTTAATTGTGAGTGCCAGCTAGCTCAGAGGTCACTAGAAACTTTATTGAATACACAAGAAGGGATTAGTTTCTGACAACCGCATAAACATGACAACTTTGTTTCCCCAAGATAAAACGTATCTTCAGAGTCGTGGAAACAATAGATAGATATTTTACTCAGTCAATTGTGCATGCTTCGTTCACCAGAGGTGCGGAGAAAATAGAGAGACGGGCGTTTTCAATAAAAGTATTTATTGAACAGTCTTCTTTCTCGTGCAGAAGAAATGAACTGCTACAATCGTAATTCTGGCTGTAAAGTATAATGCGTACAGCAAGAAGAGTATTATAAAATAATACTGTAAAAGCATGGTATGGTTTCTAAGCCATAAAATACATACATAAATAATAAAAGGTTAAAAAGTACTCAACTGGTGCTTCTAAAATATGCCTACCCCGATGTACCTAACCTAAGTCTAGTACAAGGGATGAAGTAAGTGTGGTGTAGCATAAGTTTAGTATTTTTTTGCCAAGAATCTATCCAAGATTTTCTCTTAAGGTCTAATCAGATCCGTACCTTGGTTTAGAATGAAGGAGGTCAGTCTCAGTACTCGATCTCCCAACAACCCGCAAGGGTAGCTTGGAAACACTGGAGCTGGATTTCTCGGCAAGAGAAAAGACAGCGTCTCTCGCAGTGCATCTGCTAGAGGGTCGGCTTCCTTCGGCACTTGCTGCAGCAGGATGCGTCGGGCAAGTAGATAGTCGAACTGCTCCAAACCACTGTGTGTTTTCTAGGGCAAGTGTGGACATATTTATACCTTGAAGGTGCCGAGTTTGACGTAAAGGTGGACATAATACGTCATCAAAGAGTCTCAGTTCTTTGAAAACTCCATGAGTTCTTGGACAAATCAATATT
Source organism: Lissotriton vulgaris (assembly GCF_964263255.1). Lineage (NCBI taxonomy): Eukaryota > Metazoa > Chordata > Amphibia > Caudata > Salamandridae > Lissotriton > Lissotriton vulgaris. The sequence continues at coordinate 474,133,560 of NC_141693.1, forward strand.
CAAGCAAGGGGAAGTCCCTAACTGCTGAAGCCGAGTTTTCCAAGAAATCGTTGTGGATTTTCGGAACTAGTGGAAGCAGCCATGCCGTATTTGGACTGCATGAGCTGTGTCTAAATATGGTTATGATTTCTATGCCTATATAAGGATATGGTGAATTATACCTATATAAGGGCATGAATCAGGAAAGTTACACTAGGGTCCTAAAATGCTATACAACAACTGGATTGATGTCACAGAATGTTGGGCCACATTCTAGGTCCAGTGAGGTGATGTATGTGAAGTTCTGAATCCTGAAGTTGAGCCAGGATCCTGTAAGTGTTGGATGAGAGGTACTCCTAATAAAGAACCTACGTTCCTACCTCTGGATGGCTAGATCTTTAAAAGTGGCATAGAGTGGAATAGAGTGGAATGTTGTAGAGTGGAGTGTTGTAGAGTAAAGTGACATAAAGTGGAGTGAAGTGGCATAGAGTGGAGAGTCGTAGAATGGAGTAGAGTGATGTAGAGTGGATTTTCATAGAGTGGTGTGTCATAGAGTTGAGTAAAATAGAGAGGAGTAAAGTGTCATTACGTGTAGTGGAGTGGTCTAGAGTGAAGTGGCATAGAGTGGTGTAGAGTGTCATGGAGTTTCATAGAGTGGAGTGCTGTGGAGTGGAGTGGCTTAGAATGGAGTAGAGTGGAGTGGCATAATCTGGCATAGAGTTGAGTGAAGTAATGTGTTGTAAAGTTGAATATTGTAGAGTGAATTGGTGTAGAGTGGAATGGAGTTGCACAGAGTGGAGTGAAATATACTGTTATAGAGAGGAATGTTGTATAGTGTATGGAATACAGCAGAGTGACATAGAGTGGAGTGGCATAGAGAAGAATGGTGTAGAGTGGTGTTGCATAGGGTGAAGTAAAGTGGAGTAGAGTGGAGGGTCATAAAGTGGAGTAGAGGGTGTAAAGTGGAGTACTTGTTAGGTGGAGTGGCATAGATTGTCATGGAGTGGCGTATATTTGAGTGGCAAAAAGTGGAGTAGAGTATTGTAGATAGAAGGGGCATAGAGTGGCATAGAGTAGAGTAGAGTGTTGTAGAGTAGAGTGCCATTTAGAGTGGAATGGCTTATTGTGGAGTATGAATGATGTGGTATTCACTGCCATTAAAGGCAACACATCCCCAATTGAAATTACCATTACATTTGCACATACATACAGTTTTACTGATAAAACTATAAAGCGCACAAATGATAATGTGTGGAAATCGGCATCACCTAGTTTGATGATTTGTATTGACCCTATTAAAACATTTGTTTCCACCACACTTCAGAGTAACAAAAAATGTGCTTCATTCACGCTTTCCTATTTCTGATATATTCTGAAACATCTGTACAGTTTATTTACTGACATTTACATTTTGTTGAGTGCAAGAAAAAAATAACATCCTACAGCCTTTCCCACCCTCAGTACCCAGCAATATTGTCAGGGCCATCCTCTCACTTTCTAGTCAGCGAAAGAAAAGTAAACACCAGCCATCCTGTAAGACAGAGCCTAACATTTGACCTCTGTCTTTGAATGCACAGCAAATGTGGAAAGATAAAAACAAAATTCTAAAGGCCTGTGTGTAGCTCATCCACTCATGAACTGCAGTATGGTTATTCTGGGGAAATCGTCAACACCGCCACTCTCCTACTTCCATTGCATATGGCATGGGTGTGGAATTGAGGGAGAGGATTTTCTAAGTTACGTTGAGCACTGACCAAAATAAACAAGCTCATAGACAGAACATTGTTCCTAACAGGAATGCAAGATGGAAGAATTGGTATTGGCAAAGATAAGTAGAATCAGTCAAGCAGAAAGATAGGAAGCAGTAAACCGCTTCCAAGAAATACAGCACATTTACTGCTTCCTGAACTAGCTTTCAATGGAGCCAACTGAAAACACGTATTCTCATGGAGTCCCTTACGAAAAGGAAAAAATAAAGATGTGTATGTAGGAGACTTAAAATGGGCCTGACTACCTCCTGTGGCAGAAATCACAATATTTGGGAAAGATCTAGGCTTGCTCACTTTATTTTGAGATATTAATATTTTAATGGGTTGTCAGCCGAAATGTAGCGGTCCGACATAAAACGAGTCCAGGTCATTTTGTCCTGGTTTTTCTGTGTCACCCAGTAATGGTTTTGTAAACATCTGAATACTTACAATAATTGGCCTAAAAAGTAATTTGCTGTTAGGGGGATTGTTAGTGTTTCATTCATAATTCCTATAGTAGATCAGTCTCTTAAGAAGCAATCAGTTTTTCGAGTCATGGCAATATGTGCCATGTGGACAGTGTTATTATCACACTAATGCTTTTGAGTGAATGAAATGGGCTATAAACTGGTAAAGCAAACCTCAGGGAGAAGTGATAAACATGTCATGCATTTTTTTTTTTTTTCTCTAAAACTGCTGTCTTATGTCTGTTTCTCTGCCTTAGTCAATTCCTGTTTCTCTTTCTCCGTTCTCTCTTTTTTCTCACTCACTCTTACCCATCCATCTCCCCATTCTTTTCCTCTTTTCTTTCAAACTCCTGTTACACTGTCTTGTTATTCCTAATTCCATCTTCTGTTTACTGTACCCACCACTTGCCTTTTATCCCTTCCTTGCTGCTGCTGTTCTTCACTTTCTAATTCCACCCCATTTGTTTCCATCTATCTCAGAAACGTACTCATTGCCTAAATCATTTCCACACTATGTTCTGTTCACCCTTACTTTCTTCTTCTATTTTATTCCTTAATTTTCTTTTATCCTGTTTTAATCCTCCATCCCATCTCCCCATTATTTATTTCATGCCACCCCTCCCACTTTAGATAATGTCTCCTTTATTCCTTTTCTCTCATGCCTCTCACTCTTTCTTTTACCGTCTCTGTCATTTACTTCTTTCTCCAGGTTCTCTTGCTTTACCAGCAGCAGCAACCTTTTACAGGACCACTTCTGCCTGTCTCTCCTGCCTGTCTCATGTCTCCCATCCTCTGACATTCGCAAGTATATGTGTAACTAATGTAAAATGATGGGGCCAACCTGCAGAATGTGATGAGAGGCCCTTGAATCTCCCATGTGTCACAGATATTCATGAGCTTTGGCCTGGATGAGGGGCCCCTGGAGGGATGCAGAGCCTGTTAAGGGGTGGTACCACCCCCCATTGCATCACAGGGGCTTGTGTTACATCCATGAGTGTACCTGTGCTATGGGTTACCAGACAGTGCAGCAGTCAGTGAGTGGTAGTTGTTGGTGAGTATCACAAGTATCATCACATTCCCCTTCACACTTCTTAAATATGCATTTACAAAAGGGACTGCCAAATGAAGTTACTAGTTAGTATCAACACACCTTTCACGCAAAACTATGCGTGGGAAAAAGTTGAATTACACATTGTAATTTACGTAACTTTGGGAATTTCACCCTACCTGGAGAAGTGTGGCTCAGGGGTTAGAGGCGGCAGACCCGGAAGCTGAGATCGGCCCTGGACCAGGGTTCAATTCCCCGCCTCGGCAGGTCTTGAGCTAAAAATTTCACGGACTCGATAATTCTCGCTCCGGTGCCTTCTCGACTCACGGGTTCACACTCTGCGACTCTGGGCATTAGCTTGCTTAATCTCCACAACGGCCCCTCGCGGCGGGATGCCTGGCTTTCACCTTGTGGATACCCTGCCAGGGCTATCTCACAGGGGAGTACCAGGACGGGTTCCCTAAGCAAGCGCCGGGACACCCACTGCGGGTAGCTGTGCGCTATACAAGCTCAAATACATTTACATTTTTACATTTACATTTTACCTTTGCTAAACTAAATTCCCCAAATTACACCAGTATGCCACTTTGCGCAATTATGTACCATTCGCAGTAAAGATTTATCACAAAACATATAATTCACTGTAATAATTTACTGTGAACAATTGAACATGAGCAGATGTTTCTGTCAATGCTTTTGTTAAATGCTTCCTTTGGCAAAAAAGTAATGTGAGGACACATTTCATGCTTAAATATTGTGCAAAATGACAAATTTTCATTTCACATATTTACACGTAATTTTAAAAAGTTCACAGAATTACACAAAAGAAAATTACACCAACTTTGAAACACCCCTATCAAAAAGTCCCAAGTGGCCCTCATTTCAAATGTAGCCTTATTTTCTCCGTATTGCTTCAATATTCCCTTACTTGGAGGATCAATTAGAGGTGGGCAGAAGCAAGGCATCAACAGAAAATTGGCTAATGCCCCATCTGGCCATGGCTTTGTCTCGCACACTTTTTAGGATGGATAAACATAAAAATGCCGGGTGGAATGCCCAGGTTATCTCAGCCACTGGTAATCATTCAGTCCATCATTTTATTTGCCCTCTATACCAGTCCAGACATATGCAAATCAGAATTGTTCTTGCTCCCCTATGTACAGACCGTGCCAGGTCCCCTCTAGATTTGATCATTAGCAGGGCTACTGTAATTATGTAATTTTGTGGCTACAGCTTTTTTGGAATAGTTATGGATTTGACCACATTTGCCATATAATACAACATCTGCTGCATCATCTACAGATATCAGTAGAAAAAATCACTTCTACCTCAAACTGATCAAAAGTTACTAAAAACAAGCAGGGTGTGTTGTGGCGCACTGGAAAGCCCTTCACAAAAGTTGACTGGTCATCTTTCTTTTGCTATCGCTGTATTTTGTTGTTAAACTGGTCAAAATGAGGCAAAATATTTGCCCATGCGATTACCGTGAGTAAATATAACGAGGTAATATCACAAAATGTGGCGGCTTATACTGCATAATTTGCCTTTTCTTGACATATAGTTTAGTCAACCCTGCTGCATAATTTGATCCTCCCCTGCCACACAATCCCAGTGGCCCTGAATTTAGAACACAGTAAAATATTCCGTCTGCAAATGATCTTTGAAGCCTTGTCAAGGGCATGAAATGCTATCGAATTCAATTACACCCCTGCTACTATCTCTATCTGGATATACTGCTTGATTGTGTGCATGTCAAGCAGCTCACACACATCGCTAATTGCTGAAAAAAAGCCAAACCGGGCCACCAAGCCAGTACTTTTAAAACCCCTACATGGAAATAGTGTGTTATTTTACCAAATGGTGCACACATATTACACCTGCAAGCGGAAGTGCGGTTTGTGAATAAATGTCTTAATGAACATATGGGTGTCTTAAGTCAGGCTGGAAACATGGCAGGAGTTTATTTACTTCTGTACTTGTTTTGCATGTCGAGGATGTATTCAATGATAAAATGCTGTTTTTTTCAGCGCATATACCAGGGAAAGAGAGAAGAACAAGGGATGGGTATGTGAGCACTGCGCTGTAGTTTGAGTAGTCCAAATATTGACCGGGCTTGTTTGCAGTGCATGGACAGCAAGTAGCAAGCAAAATGTCATTTGGCCTGAGTACTTAGTAGTGAAGGTATGGGGGATCTTCGGTAGTGTGTGGATTAGATCAATTTGTAGGCATTACACAGGGGTCAGCCAATCATCCTCGCCTACCCCCGCCACTTTACACATTGCTGTTGTCTGGGATTTCGGATTCAAATCATATGATTGGCTGAACAGTTTTCGGTACCTTCCAAAAGACTGGGTAGTTGGTGATTAAACCTCGTTGTCAGTGGGCAAATGTCCTTATCATGAAAAGGCTTCATCAGAAATGAATGATTTAGAACCTCGGTTGGCATTCTCATCAAAGAAAGACAACAAAATTGACATATATGAAAAACTTTCGCTTATCCTTTGATGGAGTGTTCCAAGCACTTTTTCGGAAAGTTCATGCTCCTGCTTTTCTTGCAGTTCTCCATTATAAGTGAGTAGAGTTACAGTTGTGCTCATGCTTGAACTTTTGACATTTCACAGAACAAAATGTAGTAACCCAGTGATTTAAAAAAAAGGCCATTGTCTTTTTTACATCATATTTTTATATGAAGTTTCAGATACATACACGACAAAAGTGTATGAATTTGACCAGTGTGCACAGAAGGAGATACAAAAATAAATAATTTCCTGAGAGAACTTGTCCGGGCAACATTTGTAATGCTTCAGTGAAATCTTTCGTAATTTCCGTTGTTTGGGTTACACGCACTTGCATAATTATTCTCCTCGGACACTTACACTTTTTCATGTAATTTTCGCTCCTCCGAAAATGTATCATCGGGTAAAATTGATGGGAGCAACGACCGAGACCACATTTTCTCTTCCAACCTGACTGCCGCCTGTATCTCGGATACTTTCGCACGCACAAAATTGCCCTCATATACAATTTTCATGTAGATGACTGGCAAAATGCATCTTGAGCAATTCACATAATTTTTGAGAAGATTGCTTGTATTTTGCAACAAAAATAGCGATTCAACCACCCCTACTAAACAATTTAGACTTTAGTTTTAATTTCCAGAAGCAAGGACCTCTACCAGACACACCCTTGCCAATCGGGTAAATGGGCTGCAATAGATCTGGGGTCTGAATTTTCAATTTTTTTTTATTTGATTGAAACATGTTTAAATTGATTTCTTCAATTTCTGTGCAAAGACCGGTGCGCATCCGAGTATAACAAAAGGGTTTTAAACGGAGAATACATGTAAATATTTCTTTTTTTAAGGTGATCGTTCAACAATTACAGAATAATCTGGGGAAGTATGGAAAGGAAGAAAAGGATCACTTAGGAAGCGTAAACAAGGGTAGGTGCTCAAGTTTATTGGTAAAATGCTCATTTCTGTCCCTTATTTTCTGTGATGGCGACACAAATCAGGCAAGAAGTTCATCCCATCACGCCTGATCTACTACAGCAGTGTAAAAAAAATGATAAGCCGGCCCCAAGTCTCCAGGGACGGCGGTCCACAAGAACAGTGCTAATGAAATATATTGGGATGGAAGTTCATTGGCAGTTCTGCAGTGAATGCCAGCTGCTTTCAAAAGGAATTTCTAATATATTAGAGAGATGTGTTTATTTGTTGACTGGAGTTTGCATCATTATGGGGAAAAGGAGACAGCTTAGTGGGGTATTAGCTATTCCTTTTGAAGGCATCTGCTGTCCCCTGAAGCGGTGCGGCCCACGTGAGATTGGAGCTCACACCAGCAAAAGCTGCACGCTATCCGCGTGCGGTGGCGTAACGTAGAGCGTCCTTGCACGCTGTCCGTCATCTCCGGCCGCATTAAAGGAGAGCGCGCCACACGTTCACCCCTGTTGTTCGAAATTACGTTTCTGAAAGAGAAGTCGCGGGGTCAGGACAGGATGTGCACAAAAAAGTGGGCCCGGAGACCGGTGCAGTGGGGAAATCAAACCATATTCATAAAAATGTCATTATGTGCGTCCCAGGTGAGAAGGGAAGGGGATTGTTTGGCATAGCTGCCGAGCATGATGACACATGCCGTCATTTTAAAAACAGCTCCGGTGGGGTTAAGCAGCGACTGGGAGGTGAGGGGTGGCCTACCTTAATGAATTTCCTAGCGGTAGCACATTAAAGGAGTCTGTTTTTTGATAAACCCAGCATTTGCGGGGTGATGTCGGCTAGTCACTTAGTTGCTGACCATCCCTCTTTGAAACCTGGGTTCTAATCTTGGCTTTCATTATTTGATCTAGAAAATGGTAGACCCTGTGACTGTGTGATAAACAGTAAATGAGTGTTGGGACTAGACAGATCTCTCCTTTCTCTCTCTCGCGCACACACATTATTCTTTTATTTTTGAATCAGATATATTGATTTTTTTATCAAGTAATATTAGCATCAATATTATGAAAGGATCACATCCGCTTACAGGGATTCATGGGGAATTTAAATAACATGGCGTGTCCCTAACAACATAAGAAATTTACAGCCTGATTCATCAAAGACCCGTTTTGCGAGTCTTTAATAGCGATTCATAAGGAATCGCTATTACAGACTCGCAAAACGGGATTCATGTAGGAATCGCAAAATAAAATACGATTCCTACACATTCCTTATTTGCGATTAGCAAATTGCTAATCTCAAATAAGGAATAACTCCCCATTCATTCCTATGGGCCAAAAGGCCCATAGGAATGAATGGGGAGTATTCCTTATTTGCGATTAGCAATTAGCTAATCGCAAATAAGATAGCGATTTAAAGGGTGCCAAGGGTGTCCTCTCTGGACACCCTGTAGCACCCCTTAAATGCTAATTTAAACAGGTGTTGCGCACACACATGTCCAAAGGACATGTGTGTGTGCAACATGCAACTTAGAAAAATGCTTTTAAAAGCATTTTTCTGAGTTTTCGCTATTTACCACGAGGTTTGACCTCGCGGTAAATAGCGGGCCGAATTTGCGATTTCGCAATTTGAAAATGGATGATGAATTGCATTTAAGGAATCTCAAATAGAGATTCCTTACATGTAATTCCTCGCAAATTTGCGAATTCGCTATTACCGATTTTTGCATTTGGGATGATGAATCCCAAATGCAAAAATCGCACTCGCAAAGGGCCAGATTCTCAGAATCTGGCCCTTTGTGAGCGCAAATCAGCTTGATGAATCGGGCTGATAGGTTTGTGAAAGAATTATAGCTGTCAACGGAGAATATAAGGAGGAGATAATGCAGTACGTTTGGGTAAGGATTTCCCTTTCCCATCTTGGAAAGTTCAAGGTTTGGAGGGGGCGGTTAACTGACATGGGCATCATCTAAATAGTGTTGTGTTGCAGTATTCCACATAGGTCAAGTACGGATATCTGGTCATTTGGAGATGGTTTACATGACCTCTAGTACCGCAAAATGCCTATTTTGGCCATGGACGGTTCTGTGGCCATCCTGCTTCGCCACTGGTATGTGGTATGTTTGGTGACGGCGGTGCTATGTAATATGGCCAGCTTTGATCACAGCTGGAACAGGTGAGTATTCAGCTGTACAGTGCTGCACACCCCCCACCAGGAACCAGCTATCTGGGGATATGATCACGATATGTGCAGTATGTCTCACCCTGCCACCCTGTGTTTCCAGCAGAGATCAGCACTGCTACTTCCTACTGCTCAGCCTAATGTGGGACCAGTACCAGCTGTGTATGATTTTGAATGAGGGAAATTCAGACATGCCTCACTCATTTCCTAGAAATGTGCATCCAGTATAGGTATTGGTTCTTCCACCAACTATTCAGTATCTAAGACTGTCTGTCAGAGGGACATTTTCAGGATAACAATTTCAGGGTGCAGTGACGATATCAGAGTGCGGTGTACTCTACGCACTCCTCCTTTTACCATCTCCCATTTTTCAGTGTGGGTGAGAATTGGAAATACAGGGAGAGGAAGTGTACCTGGGACCTGTTGCCTGACCAGACATTTTTCTGCCTATATTTACAATAATGGGAACATGGTACATAAAATTCAGAATGAAGATCATCAACTGATTTAAAAGTATCACCCTATGGTATGTCATCCAGTTTTTCAGTGCCCATTCCCTCTATCTGAAAGTCCGTTTCCCTATCATCACCCCTACTTTGTACAATACATGATCCCAACTGTGTATGTACCAATGTATCTTAAGCTTCTTGTGAGCCAGATTCCATGATATAGTATGGATCTGATTGGAGGAGGGGTGAATGGATCATGCAAATTGCTTTTGTGAAAAAGTGTGAGGAAACCCTGTCTGTCACCATGTATCATCTCTTGAGCTTGGTCAACTTTGATAGGTCTTCATGGTTTAGGTAAAGCATGTGAGCTGCAACCACTGATGTGCATAGTGGTCACATGTCAGATAGTCTAAGGTCCCCTGATCTTGAGTCTACATGTAGCTTTAATAGCTTAAGCTAAGTTTTTTTGTCTGCCCACATGAAGTTTTTATGTGATTACTGATACGTGTTTTCAGAGAAGATGGTATCAGGAGTGCTAGCATTCCCCGCATGTACACAAAGCGGGACGTCACTACCATCGTGATCACCAACACTTAACCCCACAAGGACAGTTTCAACAAGGACTATCTTTCAAAGTGGCCCTCCATTTTGGTCATTAGTGGTCGCAGATTGTCCGTGACAATGTTTACTTGGCCTTTGTTGACCGTGACTGTGGGTACTTTAAGTTAGAACTCAACCATCGTAACAAACGCCTGTCAATGGCTGTTTAGGTCGTGGTGTCAATCAAGGTGAGGACTTCATTCATTTCTCAGTTGATTCTGAAACTGAGAACGCTGAAAAGGACCCATTGTTTTTGTTTAAATCCTTTATTTGCATTTTCATATTTTTGTTGCAATGTCCGCATGGTATATAATACAGTCTATACAGTTGGTTCCAACTAGTGAACATCTCTTTTACAGGTCATAATATCAAGACATTACAGTTTAAGTATATTAATTATGTTAAGCAGATGTCACATTTCCCGATGAGTTAACAACAATTACATTGTATATTTTGTGCTCAACGAAAATCATAATAGGTATCACATATTCTTGAATCTTGCTATATCGTGGCGCACGTATATGTCGACCTGTCTACTGTGTTTTTTTCTGGGTTTGCATGGCTTTATTACAAAGAGCAGTACAATGCATATTTAACTTAAAGTTGAACTTGTTACAACAAACCAACACACATGAATCGCTCAAGGCTTTTTTTGATGAATGTGCCGAAATAGCACCAGGCCCGATCCCCATGCCCCACCCCCACAGAGGAGAGTAAGATGACATTTGTGTTAGTCCCAACCCCTGTACACACCAGCACTACTTTCTCCGTTAGTGTCTTTCCCAAATTGTTGCACCTGATGCCAGGGTTGTAGGCCACTTAGGTATCCATATCAGGCCCAATCGCTCCACCATTTTGTGAGTTATTAACCTCTGATTCTTGGTCTGACTGTTGTAGCTCCATCAACATCTTGTCCCAGCATTGCACGATGGGGCATTTATGCAAGAATCTGCATGTGCCCATACCATCAGTGAGCATTTCCAGGTATTAAGGGCGGGGGTGGGGGGTGGGGGGGAAGGGGCTGTTTTTCCAACATTTGGTAAATAGCCTTTTTGCAACAATGAGTCCTAAAACTATGAATCTAGATGTGACTTTGTGTTTTTTGGGTCTGGGGAATAATCCCAGTATGCACTCTTCCCATGTATGTAGATTGGGTTGATTAGTTTAAACTGCCATCGCTACTGTCACATCTTGCCAGTACAATTGCAGCGTAGGACAGGATCACTTCATGTGCAGGAAGTCAGCGCCCACCTGTGCCCAATGAGGACATGCCGAGTTAGTTGGAAGTACTTATTCAATTTGTCCGGAGACAGGTATGCTCTGTGTGTGATGTACGTCTGTAAAGTCCGAAATTTGGCGGTTCGTGGAATCTGCGTAGAGCTGGCCAGGATTGTGTTCCCTTTCTCCATCGGTCCATGGGGTTCCCCTGTCTTTCTCTCAACACATGTGCAGGGATGTCAGGGGCTGTAAAGTGTGAGTTAGCAAGGCTTCTGTCAGCCAATGTATAATGTGGCTACCATTGTCCCTTACGTGTAGGTATTAAATCAGCAGGTGCATTTGTGGTTCAGTGTTCATGTCTCCCCATGTCGATGTAAGTGATCTTATGATTGAGTTATACAGTAGGAATTGCCCCTCTGGCAAGTCGTACTCACAGGACACTCTATTGAATGTTGTCAGGGTGCTGTCAGTGTATAAGTTGCCAAGTGTGTGTATTTCCGCAGTGTGCCAGTGTGTGAGTGCACTAATTAAGGAGCCCGTTTTATTTCTGGGGGTACCTAGGAGAGGCAACGCCGAAGCATATGGGATTGTGCTCCTGGTGAAGTGTACTCTGCGTTTGTGGCAGCGATAGGCTAAGGCTAGGTTGGTCGGTGACGAGACAGGGGGTCAAGCCATTGGGTGAAACAAGTGGTGAATCTGGGATTGTGACCATGATGGTTGTGACGTAGCCATGTCAGCTAGATTAAGTCCAGCGAGCCACTTCGTCACCCCTTGCAACTGGGCTGCCAGTAGTAGAGCTCCATGTTTGGGACTGCTAGCCCTCACCTGCATGTAGGTGCATACAATTTCCAGAGTGCTATTGTGTGGCGACTTGAGTTCCATATGAGGCCCCAAATCAGTTACTCTGGCTCCCGAAACGTTTTAGTCGTGACACAGATGAGAAGGTTTGCAAAATAGTACAGCAGCTTTGGCAATATTACCATTTTGGTCAAGGCAATTCTGCCCATCACGTTTAGTGGTAGTGTTTTCCAGAATTTAACTTGTGCCCTAACGGAGGATATAGCTCTGGCTACGTTGCCCTCCAATATGTCAGTGGGACTGCAGAATATAAAAATGCTGAGGTATCTGAAGGTGGATGGCTGCCAATTAAGGAGCGAATAGTTTATTAGAAGGTCTGGGTTTTGGGTTTCATTCCCGAAGGGGTACAAGCACGACTTTATCCAATTTACCTTCAGGCCTGACGTCGCTTCAAACTGTCTCAGTCTTTCCGCTGCGCAGCCTGCGATATTGTGTAAATCCCTAAGGTATTGGATGAGACCGCCTGCATATAGTGAGACCACATGTAGACAGTCTCCTAGTGGGATACCGCATCTCCCTCTCGGCATTGTGTTGCTAACGGTTCCATGGCCAGCGAGAATAGTAGTGGGGACAAGGGGCATCCTTGTCTGCTGCCTCTGTTAACAGCTACACTCTCCGATGTTATACTACCTGTCAATGGCGGCTGGTGACATTTGAAAGTGGTGAGGCGTAAAACAATTGTCATACTTCACTGGAGCCAGCAAGCGTGAACCACCTAGGGGGGATTCGGGGGGGGGGGTTCTTTCTCCCTGAGGAAATATAGATTTTATGGTCAAGTTGTGTTCCCTAGCGTGTACCCCACCGACTCCATGTACCAGCTTAAAGTGCATGTAACTTCCCTTCTGTGCCAGCTATGAAGACGCAAATACATTTGCGTCCAACGTTAACATGTCCTCTTTCAGACCCACCCTGAATGGGTTGAATAGTCCGTTCCTAAGTATGCCATGCCAACGTCCTTTTTGTAGTGTACTTTACACGTTTTTCAGCTCTGGCAAAGTAGGCCCTGAATTTCTGCCATCGAGCCTTTTCCTGGCTTCTGACTCTGAAAGCCTCAGCCCAGGCTGTCTTTGTATCCGTGAACTCTGACTTACTTCCAGCGCGGCCCACCGCGCTTAGCTCAGCCTGCTGCCTGCCAAGACTGACTACAACCTTCGAATTATCTGTTCTGCTCCTCGAAAATACATTCCTGCCTACTAGTTTAAGTAAACACCCTCCCAGCTGCAGAGCACAAGGGCCGGCCTACTGTCTCCGTGCAAGTAATTCATAGCCTCTGTTACCATGCTCCCATGGAAGGCCCATGCCCCCACGCTTCTCATGCAGACACTCAGGCGCTTATACATGCACTCACAGTCAGTATAGAATAGCTTCTGCCCCAGAGACCTTTCTCTCTAGATAGTATGGTTCCCAAACATCCGATATCAGATATGATAGAAGTACAAGTTGATCTGACATGCCAGACTTCTGTCTCTTTCCGCCCGTGTAAATGTCAAGTCCCCTGCACCCTCCAGTTTCCACGTCAATCACACGTCATGCAGCTGCGCGCGCATCCAAGCTCCAGTTTTCTGCTGACATTGCAACATTCTGCTTTGTGCCACCCTTTTGTGACACCTATCTGTGACGTTTCTAGCACACACCTCTGGTTCACGCCCAGTCCACGCCTTCTGATTACGTACTCCCAACACGTGGATGCTGTTATCTTGTCTCTTCTCAGCTGTTATGCCTACTATATTGCTTTCTATGACATGAATTAAGTATATAAGCTATGTATTGTCAATAAAATATTGCTCTATCCCTTCCTGGACCCTGTGTGGTGCCAGGAACCTGATATCCAGTTCCGGAACGATTCCTTTTTAAGGAATAAAACCCCTAAGAACTCTAACACCACGGACTCTGTTTCTTTCTTTCCGATTGAGTTATTATTGATTAAGTACTTACCTGCATAGAAATTAAGATGGTAAATTAAATATTTACGACATTTTGGCGCCCGAACAGGGACACCTCCCCCACCTCACACGCCGGTTGGTGCGTTGCAAGCTCTGTCCCCTGCCATCAGTTAGAAGGAAACTACGCGTACCGGCAGGATTTCCTGCATCTCCCTCTGGCCCACGGAGGTGACGAAGACTGCAATCAGCGCCCAGACGAGGCGGTGAGGAGTGCGGAGGATCCCGACCAGAGCCTAGCCGAAAGAAGCAAGGTCCGAGGTGTCAAGAGGCCCACCAGTTTTCCGAAGTATCCACGTGTCGAGTCGAGTCGAGTCCGGTCCAGTCCAGTCGAGTTTTCTGAGGCCTTCAGTTTCCGTGCTTCCCGGTGAGTACCATTGCTGGGACGTATCAAGACGGGTTTGGGTACACAAGTCCGGTCTGCACTGTTTTAGACAGTGTATCTGTACTGTTTAGCAGTACATCCGTTATTCAAGTTTTTGCATTATCTCTGACAGTGTATCTGTGCTGTTTAGCAGTACATCCAGTATAAAGGGGTAGTCATATATGTCTCAAATGTCTTTTCATGTGATTAATGTCGTGGTATGAGTGTGACTGTTTTTTTTATGTGCATTATTGTGTTCTTGTATAACTAGCTGTATTCAGTATTAAGTAGGTAGGTTTGAGCATTCAGTATTAAGTAAACAAGATGCCGTTCTTCAACAAGTTAAAGCAGATAGGAACTAGGAAAGGGATACTAGAGGAAGAAATTCCTATCCCCCCTAGGGACACTCCAGGAAATTTTATGTACAACAAGCATGGCTTAGATGCCATATTGTATCTAGATTTATGGGCCGACTATACTAAACATCTAGACGAAAGACACAGATGGCCTGTTACCGGAACATGGGATGCCGAGTGCATCATGAAGGTAGAGGAAGCACTATGGAAAAAGAAAGCCAGACAATCTCAGAAAGACGCCATAGAGTTTTGGCGTAAGGAATCACATAAGCGTGCTGAAAAAGCACTCCGTAGAGAGGACAGACTTAAAGAATCAGGTAAAGCCCAAGAAAACGAATTAGTTACTGAAGGGATCCGAGTAAAAACAGAGCAAGTAGACCGCGCACGAAACAATCTCGTAAACGGTATGTATCTCGTAGCCGAGGGTTCGCCCGAGGCCATTTCAGAAATACCGAAAAATCTGCCGCCACCATTGGTTCCAACTAAAGTAAATCACAGGACCACTAAAGACATATTCCTGAATTCCTATCTAGAGGATGTAGCACCCGCTTACACCAATCTGCCTGTTCGCGTCCCGCCTACTGACGGTGACGGAGGTGGCAACCTGCCACAACTGCAACCAGGTTTCCCCGTTCGACCGACCGTTCCTCCACCTCCACCACTTCCCGTACCTAAAGTTGATCTACCGAAACCGCTTCTACCTGATCCTACTCAAAGACAAATTCAAGTACAGATACAGACTCCACAGAGAGATAATGTCCAAGCTTCCGCTTCAGGAAGTGCGATGGGGGGTCTTCGGACGCCGCCATTAACACACAGATTACACCTTAGGGATATACAGAGTCCTCTCACGTTCAAATCACCCCGTCTCGACATACTCAAAGAACCGCTTGCAGTTTGTAGATATGATCCAGTACCCGGCAAAGACGATAGAATGATGATGGCATCACTACGGTTACGATCTGCCACTGACTACCTGCTGCTATTTGCAGGAATGAAAGAGCGCCTAGATAGAATATATCACTTTGTTCAGACTGGGAAAGACCCTGAAAGTATTAAGGATGCCATGGCGCATCAGAAAGTTGACAGTCAAGCACATATACTACGCTTTTTTATAAACTGCCTAATACGAGAACGAGACAGGCCTGAAACAGAACAGGATGAATTAAATGCACTCAACAAGTGGGGTCAGAATATATCCGATGGAAAACATGATAAGGGAACTTGCATAGCCAGTATGTACAAGAAAATAAGAAAAGCAGTGATAGAAATACACGAAAAAGAGAAAGAGAAGGCCTCCTCCGAGGAGGAAGAAGAACCCGAAGAATCAGAAAGGACTACAGATACGATAGCGTATGTAGGTAAGGGAACTTACCTTAGGAAAGGCATTCGTCCAGAAAGCAAGAGAGTTTTTCTCTCTGGCTTAACAAACCCGAATTCTCCTGAACATCGGTTCCAGGAGACTGATAAAAGACTTCGAGACCGAATAGGGTACCACGTACTCAATTCTATGGATGAACAAGAACTAGCTCGGTCAGCGATATTATGGGCTGACAATCCAGACATATACAATGATGACACCGTAGCACAGACATTCCTGAACCTTTCCCCAGATGAGCAGAAATTAGCAGGTGTATACATGATGCAGCACCTTCTCACGTTATACAGAAACCAACATTCTGATCCAGGTCCCTTACCCGATACATTAGAAGCACTACTCATGGATAGATGGAGAGGTCTAAGTACCAAGTTAATACAAATAATTCTAGAACAGCGACACAGATATAACACTTTCATAAGCTCCGAACATGTTCCTGCTCCGCCCCCAGAAAGAAAAATGTATCATATGGAGCGTCTGCATGGTCTTGAAAGTCAGAACCCCTTACGAGAAGTACACCCAGTTATGGGTGAGGATCATACCTTGAAACGTGTGTATGTACACACGCCTCTGACCAAGTTAGAACTGTTAGAAATGAAGAAACTAGTACCGTGCCATGATAAAGACCCTGCAGGTTTTCACAGAGAGCTTAAAGACATGTTACTGATGGGGGATTACACATATGAAGATATCATGAAAATGTTAAAAGTACTGCTGCCCACGGGCATCTACGAGAAACTCAAGGAAAAGGAATGGGAGGTGGGAGAGAAAAAGATTGTATGGGCAGAAATAGAAGACGAAGAGAACAAACGTGTCCCAGGGGTAGGCCTTGGGGAGAAAACTAAAGCATTGCCAGGTTTGATAGTACAGGTTCTGCCAAGATTACTGACAACTAGAAAGGAAGACTGGGACGCAATCTCAGCATGTAAACAGAAAACAGATGAAGATACTAGTGACTTCTATTCCAGATTCGAGAAATGTTTCATTATTAATAGTGGTCTTAAACCAAGTAGCGAGTCGTACCCGCATCTTTTTGTATCAAAGTTAGTCGAGAATTCTCTGTTAGCAGTTAAAAACCGTGTATACAAGGTTGAGAGTACATGGCAAGCAAATACGCCATCACAGATGTTACAAATGTTACAATATCATCAGAACAGAATTAGAGAAGAACAAGATCATGAACAAAAACGTATGAAAGACACGAAGATGAAAATGTTAGTAGCCCAATCAGTGCCAGCAGACAGTCAAAGAAAGGGTACGACCAAGACAGGTCACGCCGCAGCTCCCGTTAAAGGGACATGCAACTATTGCAAGCAGCCAGGTCACTACGTACATGAATGTCCAGTTCTGAAACATAACATATCAACAGGTAAAACTAAAGAAAGACCGCACCCACCAAGACAAGATCAGACCCAGCAACAGACCTCACAGAATGTACAGCCCATACAGAACACGCAGCCTATGCATGCTTCATCCCATACAGCACAGACAGTAGCGGTACCACAGCCACAGCCCATTGCCGCGACTCAGCAAGTTTCCCAACAGATGTACCAGTATGCCCAATCTGCTTATCCCGATTACCAACGATACACATGAAACAGCCTAGAGAGGGAATTTGGCTTGCCTCTTATTGAGATTCCTGTAGATCAAGAAGGTCCTTATGTACACAGTCAAGTATTGGGAAAAGACAGAAAGTTTTTAATTGACACAGGGGCAAGCCGCACAACAATCAGCCATAACGAAGTCCCAGGGGCACCCCTCTCAGGCTCACAGAATGTTTCCCTTGGTTTTTCAGGACAGCCTATTGTAAATGAAGTGTCAGAACCAGTTCCCCTGGCTGTGGGTCCATTATCACGTATTACAGACTTGTTACTTACGAAATCATGTCCAGAAAATTTGTTAGGTATCAAAACGCTGAAGGCTCTAGGAGCCATAATATGCTGTTCCCCGGAGGGAGTTAGACTCTTTCTGCGGGATTTCAAGGGTCATTATGTACTACGACAGTTTGATGTCAGATTGAAAAATGTACCAGACCACTTGTGGGCAAAAGGCCCAACTGATGTAGGTTGTATGCATATCACACCATACCGTGTGACACTCAAGACAGGGGTTGTTTTACCCCGAATCAGACAATACAAGTTACCACCCGATGCTGTAGTGGCTTTACTGAAAATCATTGAAGAGCTCATTGTCCAAGGAGTGGTCGTAGAGACCGACTCCAATATCTGCAATTCACCTATTATTCCGATTCTTAAACGTACTGATCCCAATGCACCGCCAGTATATCGGCTGGTGATTGATCTGAGAGAACTGAATAAATGCATTGTTCCACAGTACCCTGTGGTCCCTGATATCTCTTCCCTATTGACTGCTATTGATTCTGAAGCAACGTTCTTCACTGTAATTGACCTCAAGAACGCCTTCTTTAGTGTACCGATTGATCCAGAGAGCCAATATCTCTTCGGATTCAGTTTAAATGGCCGAAGTTTCAAATTTTCCCGCGCACCTCAAGGATTCACAGAAAGCCCCAGCATCTATAGCCAAGCATTGAAAAGACAACTAGATTGTATTCAAATGCCAGTTAACACCGCTTTACTGCAATACGTCGATGATCTGCTGATCACCGCACGAAGTGAGCCCGAATGTGAACAAGCATCACTGACAGTTTTACATTTTCTGGCCGACAAGGGACACAAGGTGTCTCCTTCGAAGCTACAATTCTGTGTTCAGCAAGTTGTGTACTTGGGTCACTTGCTGTCCAAAGTGGGGAGACAGCTCACTCCCGATCGCATTCAGTTAATTGTAAATATGCCACGACCCCAGTCACAAAAGGAAGTGCGGGCCTTTATAGGCCTCACCTCGTACTGCAGACAATGGATTCCTCAATATGCATTTCTAGCTAAACCACTCATTCAGTTAACAACACAGGAGGCAGCAACTTCGACTGTCCTCCCTTGGACTCAGGAACACACACAAGCCTTTGAAGAATTAAAGAAAGTTTTATGTCCAGCACCAGTTTTAGCGACACCATGTTACAGCAAACCTTTTACACTTTTCGTTACAGAACGTGATGGTACAGCATTGTCTGTCCTCACCCAAGATCAAGCAGGTTCACATAAGCCTTGCGCTTATTTTTCAAGTACATTGGATTCAGTAGCCCAGGCACTCCCTGCGTGCTTGAAGTCCGTAGCAGCGACAGCTTTAGCAATCAGACAGAGCGACTCAATTGTTTTAGGACATCAATTAACAGTACAAGTTCCACATTCTGTAGAGGTTCTTTTAAACAGAACCCAGACTCAGCACCTGACTATAGCACGACTGACAGGTTATGAATTAACGCTATTCCAACCACACATAGAAATTAGACGCTGCAGCATTCTGAACCCCGCAACATTGTTACCTTCCATTATGACAGATCCAGCTCCACATGATTGTATAGAGATCATTAATGCAGTAACAAAGCCTCGACGAGACTTAACAGATGTTCCACTGACAAATCCAGACCTGACACTTTATGTGGATGGTTCATGTATGAGAACAAGTACAGGAGAATTAGTGGCCGCGTATGCCGTGACCACTGAAACTAAAGTTAAAGAAACATATCGTATTGACACACTGTCCGCTCAAGCGGCAGAACTTATTGCTCTGACCCGAGCCTGTATACTAGCCAAGAACAGAAATGTTAACATATACACTGATTCCCGTTATGCGTTCGGAGTTGTACACGACTTCGGAATGTTATGGCAAGAACGAGGTTTCTTGACCTCTCATGGGGCCAAGATCCAACATGGTCTCCTCATTCAAGCACTGTTAGAAGCAATACATCTGCCTTCAGGCATATCCGTCATGAAATGTAAAGCACATACTAGAGTTACAGATTCTGTTTCCCAGGGTAACGACCTGGCAGACCAGACAGCAAAACATACAGCATTGACTCACACTCAGACAACAGATGTGACAAAGACAATAGTACCGACACATTGTATGACAGTCAGGGATCCCACACTAGATGTAATTGATATTCAGACACATGCTACCTCAGATGAAATAAAGAAATGGACTGAACTAGGAGGGATCCAGACAGATCAAGGTTGGATGACGAAGGAAAAATTTACATGGTTTCTCCCCGACTCTATGGTTCAAGTCATAATAAATACAGCACATAGTCCAGCACATCTAGGAGAGAAAGCGATGTTAGACAGTTTACAAAATCTCTGGCACAATAAACACTTACGAGCAGCAGCAAAACAGAAAGTGCGTACTTGCATGATCTGTTGTCAGTTCAATCCAGGTAAAAGCGTCCCTGTAGAGCAAGGTGGATTTCATCCTCCCGATCACCCTTTTGAAGTCCTCCAGATGGATTATATCCAGATGGACCGTTGTCGAGGATTCAAATATGTCCTCGTAATTGTTTGTGCACTTTCCCGTTGGACCGAAGCATATCCAGTCCCAGATTATACTGCTCCGACCACTGCCAGGCAGCTGGTTCGTGAATTCTTCCCACGGTATGGCATGCCTCGTGTCGTGTACTCAGATAACGGACAGCCATTCTCATCCGAATTAATGAAACAGGTTTCCTTGCTGCTAGGATATCAGTGGAAATTCCATTGTGTCCGACATCCCGAAGCCGCAGGCCTTGTAGAAAGGCATAATCAGACATTAAAGATCCGCCTTGCTAAAATATGTCAAGAGAAAGGGGTCGACTGGATAGTCGCCCTGCCAGTTGCATTGTTTTACATGAGAATGGTCGCCCACTCGCGATCAGGACTATCCCCGTATGAAGTGGTCTTTGGCAGACCACCGAATATGTGGGGGACGCCCATTCCGAAGAAAATTACCGATGTTGATTGCAATATGTTGACAGATTACCTTGCCTCCTTGATGTCTGCACTCCAATCATGTCGTTCACAGGTTGCCGCAGCTTTCCCTGACAACACTGATGTAAAGCCGCATGATGTCCGTCCAGGCAACCTGATTCTAATAAGGAACTTTGACAGGAAAAGTCCGCTGGAGCCCCGCTGGAAAGCACCGAAGACCGTCCTTCTTACTACGAGGACCGCAGTGAAAGTAGAGGGAAGAAAGGGGTGGATCCACACGAGCCATATCAAACTATGCAATGAACTGAAACCAGACCCAGGCTCGTCCACCCCTTCCAAAGACTGTATCAAGCCTAGTGACTTTAAAGTTTCAGGACGAGAAAAAACTCCCCAAGAAGAATATAAGTTAAAGCTCCGATCTAGCAAGTCAGACAGTTTAATTGTTTAAGTCCTCCCCTAGGTGAATCGGTTAAATAGTTTCTGACATGTATCCCCTAGATCGAGATAGAGAGAGAGAGAGACAATTCAAGAAACGTACATATTGCAAATCACTCCGCAGTCACTGTATAGTGACATTATTAATTATGTTTTTTCTAAGTATTCTAATTATTGTTGCAAGTATACTACTTCCTATCTACTGCCCTATTTTCAAGCGTGAACAATCTGCTTACAATGTAACGGCTGAACATTCTTTTAGTGAGTTACCTCCACATGAACTTTCTTACAGACTCGCGCTGCGCAACAACACATTCATTAGTATGTTACACCATTCCCATCAGACTAATAATGCTACAAACTGCTGGATATGTGGCCGACTCCCTCCCTACCAGAAATACAAGGGAGCTCTGCCCCTCTTTCCGTACCCGTTCACTCACAATGGTTCCTGTGGAGCCTGGTTTAGAATAATAAATTCCGTAGATCCTGATATTGCTGTTTACAAAGGGAGCTGGGTTTGGGGAAACTTGAACTTAGTTCTGCTTAAAGCCTGTTATCCTGACAAGAAGGGACTCCCCATTAGAATAGGAACTGATCTAGAAAATGAAGTATATGGATTAGGTAATTACACAATTAACCTTATGATTCTTACTGTAGAATCCGAAGCTGCACCAGTTCTGCCCGCTATGTCAGTACTACCAGTCACTGGTGAATTATGTGTCAGTAAGAAAGGTTCAGTACACTTAGGTCATAGTAAATGTACTACTGTGGTCGAATTCAGTGATCAAGGCAAATCTTCTTTTAAAGCTACCCGTCATTCCTACTTTGTTTGTGGTCATACCGCATACACACGCTTACCTCCAGATTGGGATGGCACCTGTTATATTGCATTTCTTCTGCCACCTGTTTTTCTAGCTCCTCCTGATTATCACAGAAATACAAATCTAGTAAAGAGTAGACTCAGAAGAGATCTCTCGCTTGTCGACTACACAGAAACAGCATGGGAACAATACACCGACTTTAATAAAGGATTCTTTTTCTTCTTAGGTCCCGTCCAAAATAGTAAACTGATACGCAGATTAACTAGAACACTTGAAGCAGTAGTAAATGAAACCGCCTCCGCCTTAGGTAACTTAACAGAAGAGCAGTCCGCCATGCGGGTTGTTGTCCTTCAGAATCGTCTTGTTATTGACGTCATCTTGGCAGATAGAGGTGGAGCCTGTAAGGTCATCGGGTCAAGTTGCTGTGTTTTCATTCCAGAAAACGCGCCAACAGTATATCAAGCTATTACACGTCTTCATAAAATTGCAAATCTGATACATCAGAATCCAGGCACCTGGACTTGGTCTGGTTGGTTCTGGACAACGTTAACCGCTTGGGGATGGAAGATCCTATCCTTCCTAGGCATTGGCCTAGTCCTAGTATTCAGTTGCTGCCTGTGCCTACAGTGTGGGCCAGCGATTTGTGGACTGTGCGCCACATCATGCATTGAGCATTCCAGTTATTTCTCAAAACGCCAAAGGAAGAAAGACGAGCAAATAATGTTACAAGAACAAACTGATCGATTCATGAGGATCGATATATCATGAAGGGTCCGTAGGGAACAAGGAGGGAATGAGGAAATATAGATTTTATGGTCAAGTTGTGTTCCCTAGCGTGTACCCCACCGACTCCATGTACCAGCTTAAAGTGCATGTAACTTCCCTTCTGTGCCAGCTATGAAGACGCAAATACATTTGCGTCCAACGTTAACATGTCCTCTTTCAGACCCACCCTGAATGGGTTGAATAGTCCGTTCCTAAGTATGCCATGCCAACGTCCTTTTTGTAGTGTACTTTACACGTTTTTCAGCTCTGGCAAAGTAGGCCCTGAATTTCTGCCATCGAGCCTTTTCCTGGCTTCTGACTCTGAAAGCCTCAGCCCAGGCTGTCTTTGTATCTGTGAACCCTGACTTACTTCCAGCGCGGCCCACCGCGCTTAGCTCAGCCTGCTGCCTGCCAAGACTGACTACAACCTTCGAATTATCTGTTCCGCTCCTCGAAAATACATTCCTGCCTACTAGTTTAAGTAAACACCCTCCCAGCTGCAGAGCACAAGGGCCGGCCTACTGTCTCCGTGCAAGTAATTCATAGCCTCTGTTACCATGCTCCCATGGAAGGCCCATGCCCCCACGCTTCTCATGCAGACACTCAGGCGCTTATACACGCACTCACAGTCAGTATAGAATAGCTTCTGCCCCAGAGACCTTTCCCTCTAGATAGTATGGTTCCCAAACATCCAATATCAGATATGATAGAAGTACAAGTTGATCTGACATGCCAGACTTCTGTCTCTTTCCGCCCGTGTAAATGTTAAGTCCCCTGCACCCTCCAGTTTCCACGTCAATCACACGTCATGCAGCTGCGCGCGCATCCAAGCTCCAGTTTTCTGCTGACATTGCAACATTCTGCTTTGTGCCACCCTTTTGTGACACCTATCTGTGACGTTTCTAGCACACACCTCTGGTTCACGCCCAGTCCACGCCTTCTGATTACGTACTCCCAACACGTGGATGCTGTTATCTTGTCTCTTCTCAGCTGTTACGCCTACTATATTGCTTTCTATGACATGAATTAAGTATATAAGCTATGTATTGTCAATAAAATATTGCTCTATCCCTTCCTGGACCCTGTGTGGTGCCAGGAACCTGATATCCAGTTCCGGAACGATTCCTTTTTAAGGAATAAAACCCCTAAGAACTCTAACACCACGGACTCTGTTTCTTTCTTTCCGATTGAGTTATTATTGATTAAGTACTTACCTGCATAGAAATTAAGATGGTAAATTAAATATTTACGACATCCCCCGAGAAAAAAAAAAGTGTAATGTATTGTTTTAAAATATAAGAACATCAATTACAAGATAGCTGCTGAGCATTTGTGTGCTTGCTTTTAAGGCATCTGGTGTAAAAAAAAAAATACATTGACAAAGGCGGCAGGTCCGTGCCCAGTACAACAAGTGAGACATATTGGCTTGACAATGTTTATTTTTTCTTCCTAATGATGCACAATCATACAGTTTGATTTAATCATCTATCAATAATACGGCTGTGCCATTCCATACAGATGTCAGATTTTGCACAACAAAAAAGAACGTTTCTGGTGCATAATGTGGTTCAGGAAAGGAATGAAAACTGGATACTTTTATCGAGGTTTCTGTAACCAGAAGCCAGTGAAGTCACAGCCAGGCCTACGCTCTCAATACTGTATTTGGCATGAAAAGATCTTCCAGGGCGGATGCTGACAAGGAAGATGCTCGGCATATTTTATTCAGATCTGGAACTTGCGCGTAGGGTTGGCTTTACCAGCAACAGGGCTGACCCTTAAGTGTTTTCTGTCAGGAAGCCGACCTGCGGCCGTAGCCGAGTACATGTCACCACTGTGTCTGCGTCCTGATTTACCCTAGGCCTGCCGACACCCATTTCGTGCGTAACGCTGTACGGGTGTGTATGTACAGCGCGACCCACAGCAAGAGATAGAACAAACCAAAAGGGGAAAAGACGAGGGGGTGAGATAAAGAATCAGACATTGTCTGTAGGGCGTTTACAGAGACATGAGGTAGAAACCAGACTGCACAGCCTTGGTATTTAGCATCCGACCTTCGACAGCACCGGAGCCAGTCTTCTGAGTAAACTCCCTTGCACTCATTTTGTCATATTTTATAGTCCATATTAAGTAGTGCCAACAGTCTGTAGGAGCCTAAAAAAGCTGGGTCTTTGCCTGGCTTGGGAAAAGATACCAGAAGCGCCTACCTTTGTGTATCCATGATCATGAAATCCGCTAGTGCGGCGTCATATACTCTTTTGAGTTGTGGCGCTAGTATCGTGGTGTAGGCGTTGTAAAAATTTGAATGGCAAGCTATTTGGTCCCGGGGTTTTCCCTGTGGCTAAGGAGCACATACCTGCCAGAATTTCTTCCATGTTTATTGGGACGTCAAGCTCTAGCCTCTGCTCTGGGGTTATTTTAGGGAGGGTGATTTCCAATAAATATTGGCGAATCTCCTCTGCCATTGCCGTGACTGTGGATTTATATAGTTCAGGATAGTGCAGAGTGAATGCCTGATGTATGTCTTGTTGCGAGTAAAGTAATGTGCTTAGTTGGGAGCGAATAGATATGATGGGGGACCTGGTGTCTTCCTGCTTGATGAGCCATGCAAGTAATCTGCCAGCTTTATCTCCGGTGCTATGGATGCATGCCGAGTGCGCTGTGAAATTAAGACAGCGGAGTATTTCCAGTAGGTGGGTGTATTGTGCCCTGCTCTCTCGCAGTCTTGTGTTATAAAGTGGGTCAGTGGCTGCACACATTTCGAGGTGTGCTAACCCATTTTCTAACTTTGTAAGATCTACCTCCAGTGTCCTACGCATGCCAGCCTGGGTACCTAGGTTGTGTCCTGTATCACCGCCTTGACGGCATCCCATTCTATTAATGCTGATGATGCGGTGTCTATGCTGAAAAGCACTCTTTCAATGAGATCAGATTAGAGATGGACATACCAGGATTTTTCTGTTTGACTGGTGTGTCATCAGCTTAAAGCATGACCTTCGTATCTCCTGCAACCGTTTCAATGCCTTCAAGAGACTCTACATGTCTGATAGCAACTTTAACACCAGTATGACTAGAAGTGGCAGAGAGAACAGCCTTGTCTGGACTCTATCTAAAAAAGGTGTCCGATAAAAAAAACCCAGCATAGTCAACCAGAACCATTGGGTTTCTGTATAAACATTGTTTATTAATAAAGAATTCTGAATCTACACCTGCCCACTTTAGTATTCTAAACCCATATCCCCATTTGACCCTACAAATGCTTTCTCAGCTTCGAAGGAGATAACTACACTGTTATCTTTGCCAACTTTCACTAGCCAGAGAATGTTAAACAGTATCCCCATATGGTTTCTGGAGACCATGTCCAGCAAGAAGTCCACCAGTGAATTGTGCATCAAGCTGGGAATGACTCTCCTGATAGGGTTTACCAAGACACTCATTACTTCATGGCAGCATTGATGAGTGAGATGAGTTTAAAACTTGAACATAGCCGTGGGGGGAAACAACCTTTACAACGCCACTTTTACAACGCACTACCATTACAACTAAACTTTTACAACACAACATCCATTACAATGCATGCATTTACAACGCAACCATTACAACGCATGACACTACAACGCACACCACTACAACGCATGTCATTACAACTCAGTCATTACAACACATACCATTACAACGCATAACATTACCATCCAACACTTACCCTACTGTTGCACCCCTTGGAGTTAGAATAGTAATTTTTACCCCTACACTATCCAACACTTACCCTACTGTTGCACCCCCTGGAGTTAGAATAGTAATTTTTACCCCTACACTATCCAACACTTACCAAACATGCAATGTAATGTAATGTGTTGTAATGGTATGCGTTGTAAAGGTAGTATGCGTTGTATTGGAATGCGTTGTAAATGTAGTTTTAAAAATTTTGTTGTAATGGCATGCGTTGTAATGGAATGCGTTGTAATGGATGTTGCGTTGTAAAAAATGTGTTGTAAAGGTATGCATTGTAAAAGTGTGCGTTGTAACGTCATACATCCAGCAATGGGTCGTCAGCAGTAAAGTGATAATGGACGTATACAATTCCTGGTGCATTCCACCTGTCTTTTCTCTCGTTTAAATGTTTCATACAAGATCTGGGCAGTCACTGTTATGTTCATTTTGCAGAAAAACCCCATCATACCATCCTTGCCTAGGGAGTTCTCATAGGGCAGATCCATAATCTCTTCTTCTATTTTATCAAATAAGATTCCCCCTTCCAGCAATGCCCTGCCTTCGTCAGATAATACAGGTAGATATATGCCCTCAACAGAGTTTTTTGGGTTGCCAAGGTTCAGGCACAATTGATTTCTCTACAATAGATGAATCTGTACCATGAGGTGGAGATGATCTAGAATACATGACGTCCACCACGGAGTTGTGACCAACCAGTGCCTCTAAGCAGAACTATACAGGAGTCTAAAGTAATCAGTGTACTACTTTCTACTTTTGAAACATGAGTCCAGTTACAATTTCTTGCTTTCAAGGCACTGACACTGTTCTGGAGTATCTAAATGTTGTATCTAGCAGTTGAGGCTCTAATGAATGTTACTAAGAAGGCCTGTTTGCTCTATTGTTTGTTATTGTGTAATGCTGCATCTCTCATCATGCTATCTCTCATAAACACCTTCCCTGTGACCCAGTGTCTCCGATGGCCAGACAGAAGGTGTGCATTTGTTATGCTGTTACCTACCACCATACCCTACCAGTCTCATTTCATCTTTTCTCATTTGGTCACTGAGAGTTTGGTTGCCTGGTTAAGTGCATTGTCTTGCCCTATGTTGCTATGTAAGTCAAAACTTGCTTACATGTGATGTTGCGGTCATACCATTCACACCAGGGGATAACATTCTAAGCAGTAAATTGTGAGACCGCTCTGAAAAGAATGACAACATGAGAGATGTGCGTGATGGTTATCTGGTGAGTTTGTTGACCTCATTCATATATTGGTTCCAGGGTGTACATGGATTGTGGGTTCCGAAGGTGGTGTTGGGAGGCAAGAGAAGAGAGACTAAGAGGATCTTCCTGGTATCTGAGATGATCGGTCTTTCCAGAGGTGCATTAGTCAATGGCTGAGGATGTAAGAGAGGGAATGTGTTGCTACTTTGTAAGACTGTGGTATTCCTATTGCTGAACAAGCTCCAATCTTTAAACTTTAAACTGACAGACCCAACCCACAAAATCCAACACCCCACACACCAATAGCATTACAGGACATTTGCACATTTAGTCCATGGGAGGGTCTCAATATTGCCAAGACCTACTCCTCTGCCCCATCATTCTTCTTGAAAAGAGAAACTGATAGTTTCAGAAATATCAGAACAAGTATTTAGCAATCAATTCGGTGTGGCATAGAACCAAGGGTGTCACAGAGTCTAATCCCTTTGGCCTCACAGTGTTTGTACAACCAGAGTCTTGTGGTTAGTGTGGTCCTTCATGGAGGTCACATCAAGGGCAATTAGGTCGCCTACCCTTAGCTTTCAGTGGCAGCCTGATCTTGTCTCTGTCACATGGAGGAGGCTCGGTGGCACACCTGTCCCTGTCCACCCATTTCCTTTGGACAGCCACCAGTCTCTCACCTCCTGTCTCTAGCGTGAATGCCTTGGAGACACTGGTAGGACACACCTCTGTTATGAAGGTCATGTATTCTAGATCCTCTCCATCTGATAGCAGAGATGCATACATTACAATGCAGTCCAACATTTCATGGAATTATTCCAAGTCCCCTGTGTCAGTGAATTGTCTGTTCTTTACTTCTATAGTCAGGAGCATTGTTGCCAGCTCCAATAGGCCTTTCTTAATGTCTCATAGATGTAGCAATGGACAAAGGGCCAGGATCTGCTTTCTCCATAGAAGTCAGTGTCATGCAGAAGATCAGCTGCTATGAAGATTCCGATTCTGCCGTCTAGAAAGGGACTGCTCTACTGGAGAGTTACAGGGAAGCAGGCTATTATAGAACGAGGGGTGTTCTTTGTCTATGGATCTCTGTTGTGAACTCTGTGTACCCTCTAATTCCAGTGGAGGGGGGGGGTTTTTGCATGAGAAGTTCAGGTATAAACATAGTGAGAAAGGTTGACACATCACTGGATTCAAGATCCTGCAGTGTTCCTCAAAAGTGAACATTGATCCTGAGGGGCCATCAGCTTTCTGTTTTGAAGCAATATTTTCCTAGATCTGACTGCTGTCCAGATGATCAAAATGAATCTCCAGTACAACCACTTTTTGTTCCATCACCTCCAACTCAAATGATCGTTCACCGGGTCCACTCTCATGGATTTGACCTCTGCTGCGGCGGTCATCATGTTCATTGCATACCGATTCCATTATCACTTTGATCAAGATACGTTTTTCATTAACATGTCTAGCACGTTTTTCACCATTTTACATTTGAAATAACATAGAGTGTAGTGGTGCAGAGTGGAGTGGCATAGAGTGGAATAGCATAGAGTGGAGTTGCATACAGTGGTGTAGAGTGGAGTTCCATAGCGTAGAGTGTAGTGGCATTGAGTGGAGTAGTGTAGAGTGAAATGGTGTAGAGTGGAGTGACATAGAGTGGAATACTGTATCTTGGAGTAGCATAGAGTGGAGTGGCATGGAGCATCATAGTGTGGAATGGCATGATGTAGAGTGGAGTGTGTAACAGTGGAGTAATGTGTTGTAGAGTGGAGCGGTGTGTTGGTAAGTAGAGTGGGGTGTAGTATGATAGAGTGTAGTGTACTGTTGTAAAGTGGAGTGGCATGTCGTAGAGTGGAGTGGTGTGTCATCGAGTGTAGAGGAATGTGACGTACACTGGAGTGAAGTGTTATGTCGTTCAGTGTAGTTTAAAGAGGCCTAGCAAGAAAATTACTGAATGGAGGAAGATGAAAATTTGCAGGAATATAGATTATGGCGTAGAAAGGGTCCTTTTTGGTAGAAGACCTAAATTGGGTCAGCAGTGTTAAAGTTATAAGGCGCAAAAACGTACCTATATGTGTATACCATAGTAACTTCACAGTAAACCACGGTACATTGTGATGAGAAAACTTTATATGCTTGGATAAAGAGAGTCCTTATCAAATTAAAATGTAGCCATATTCTTTAGACTACACTTAGGGGCCAATTAGGATGGCGGTAAATCTGCATCCTCCGGGCCGGCGGAAGCCACCGCCGGCCTGGAGGATGAGGATTCACCGCCGCGGACTTTGGAAACACCCACCGACACATTAGGATGGCGGTGGGATCAGCGGCGGACGGCAAGTCCGTCTGCCGCTGATCCGCGGTGAATGCACGCAAATATGGTGGCGGTGTCTGCAAGACACCGCCAGCCATATTAGGTTGCAGACGTAAACATGCTTTTCCACGGCGGCTTTTCCGCCGTGGAAAAGCATGTGGTCTTTTGTGTTTGGGGGACCGTTGCGGGCCACCAGGGTGTCGGGGGGTGCACATGGGGTGTACCTATGGTACCCCCCTGCATTTACATGCACAAAGCGGCAGGCACTGCGCTGTGCCTGCCGCTTTGTGCATGTGAATGCAAAGCATGCAATTTTAACCTTGCGGCGAGTGCTGCTTCAAGCAGCACCCGCCGCAAGGTTAAAGATACGGGATGTGACCGCCAGGGTGGCGGTCACATCCTAATTGGTATGGAGGGACCGCCGCTGCCCCTGCGGACGGTCCCTCCACCTCGGGGGTGGCGGACGGACGCAGGTCCGTCCGCCATCCTAATAGGCCTCTTTGTCTGTGTTTTAAGTCAAAATACAGTGTACTCCTGTATTATACATACATAGGAAAGAATGAAGCAGCTGAGGTAAGTATGTAGAGGTAAGAAAAATTAGCTTTTTTACTTATAATATTTTAAAAACATATTTATGGAGTAACGTGCTAGTAGCTAGAAAGTACTGCGGTGGTCATAGAATAAAAAATTAAAAAAACTGAAAAATACACTAGTAGAACACTATATGTGAAACTTAATTAAACAATTTTTTTTGTAAGTACTGCTATACTTTCTAGGTAGTAACGTGGTACTCAGTAAACTTCAAATCAATAAATAAGTATGTAAACAACTTGAAAATACTCTGTAGTACAATATATTTGTGAAATATAGTGTAGTACAGTGCATTTTTAGTTGTTTTACATATTTTATTGTTTTAATAAATTTTTTAAGTATCACAGTAATTCCTAGGTAGTACTCTAAAAGATCTATAAAGTAAT
The DNA here is from genome assembly GCF_964263255.1 of Lissotriton vulgaris. Lineage (NCBI taxonomy): Eukaryota > Metazoa > Chordata > Amphibia > Caudata > Salamandridae > Lissotriton > Lissotriton vulgaris. The sequence goes on from NC_141693.1 coordinate 474,164,637, forward strand.
ACGACTACTATTCCTACCTTTACATACTTACCTAAAGTGCCTCAATCCTTCTATGGACTTATAAACCATTAAAATAATATTTTTTAACTTCTAACCCACAACGCAGATGAAGTATGGGCTAAAGAAAGTGGCAGATTTTTACTTTTGTGAAGGCCTTTATTTTCAAATAAATGCAGTATTTGTAAAGCATGAACTACTTACCCCTAAGTGTTTCAATCATATACTGCCTTGCCATCAGCATGTACCGCGATATACTGCACCATTACAGCAGTATACTGTGGCCCAATATATCATTACATTTTGGTACAGCCAAATTACTTATAGTACTAAAAAGGATCCATTTCACCCCATATTCTATAATCCTGCCTATGTTTATATAAATATGACTGGCCATTTTGCCCCTACACACGATTAAAAAGTAAATGGACAACATATTGGGGGCAAAAAAAAATTGGGACCCCTCTTTATTCTTTGGACCTGCTTAACGAATCACAGCAAAACTTTGCATCATTTGCCGATTTAAAAAACTCGAATAGGTCTGGAAAGTTTCATGGAGATTAGCCAAACGGTGCCAAACTCATTAGCAAGCAAAATCAGAGGAATTCCTATCTCTGGAAATCCTAACTATAACTACAGAGTGACAACTCCCACTCTGTTACATATAAATATCGATATTCACTGAAAAAACCTAAGGTTAAAGAATAGTAATATGGTAGTTGCTCACCACTATGTGAACTGTAATACAAACATGCACACTCATTTGATGATTTCATCAGTGATGTCATCAATTATGTCATTTGAGGTGTCATCAGTGATGTAATAAATGATGTCATAGAACTTGTCAAGATTGATGTCATATGGAAAGTCATAAGCAGTGCATGGTGCGGCTGCAAGTTATAGTTAGTGCTCATCAGCAGGCACCAAAGTCATACCCCTATTTGCTTTCTCTGCCTTCTGTATTTTAATTCACGTAGCACTTCTTTTCCAGTCTTTAAGTCACCTTAGCCTGCCAAGAAGTTTTTGTTTCCTGGTATATATTAGCAGGATAGCTGGCAAGAACGTTTCAGAAAATCAACATATGTGTAAATTACAGCTCAAAAAGCATAGCAGTTCACTTTTCAGGCACTTCCACATCCTTCCAACCTGAAAACACATTACTTCAAGAGGTACTTGTTGCTGAACAGCAAAATATTCCTGCTTGCGTTAGCAAGACTCTTTTTTATGCTTATGTAAAAAGATAATTATTTCCTCAGAGACAAGTTTCCATTTCCTTCTAAAAAAAGACAAAATAACAAAAAAGATAAAAGTTACATACTGATCAATAATTCAAAACAGTGATACATCACTATATTGTGTAAACTTTACTATATTTTTTATCCAGAATTACATATGTATATCTAGTGCACCAGTATCTTATTATTCCTTTCTCCTGAAAATGCCACACTCTCATCCAGTCTATTTTCATTTTTTTTCAATTAAATTATAACGTCATGAACTCTGCTACCATAACAGTTTATAAATTAACACATCATCTTCACACATGTTTGTTAATATTCATCACAGTATTTTACATTAGAAATAGAAATATCACTACTCAAACACCTCATAGGACTTAAGTATTTGTAGAGCGAGGTTTATAAAAACAGTAGGGCTTGTATTAACACATTCCACTATCTTTCTTTTATAGTTTGAGAAATACTGTTTCATTCACTTACAAGTATATACTACAGTTGTAACACGTTATATTTCTCCTCCAAAGCACCAAGGACAAACTGAACTCTCGCTGGTTCTTCACCAAATCACATCAGAGCATTTCTCCAATTATTTAAATAGAATGGTAACTATAGGTTGAGCCTTGGCCCTTTTTTTCACTGCTGCCCATACAATCCAGCAAGCCTCTTGCGGGTTAACAAAACACATCATAGCAGGCCCAGTAATTTACCAATGGGTCTTGTGAGTGTCTTGCAGGATTGCATGAGCCTCCTACTGCAAGTCTCAGTCCTTGAAGCTTGCATTCTACTCTCTCGAGACTCTCACAACACAATTGTATGGAAATAGTAGTATATGGAAAGCAATAGCCTCTCTATTAAAAATCCTCTGTTTGATAATGGGTGTGCATACTGTAGTATGAGGATAGACTGCCCTGTGCTTTCAAACCTCTCCCTCAAATAATACCTATGCATAGTAGGGCTTGTGCAGGGACCGGCCTCTCCATTGAGACCCCTCTCTTCCATAACCAGTGTACCTAGTAGGGTGTGTCATGCGACAGTCATATCCTTTCAAACTTCTCTATCAGATAACAAGTGTACATAGAAGTCAGTGGGGAGGGACTGGCCTCTCCTTTCAGACCTCTTTCTCAGATGACAGGTATGCGTAGTAGGGTATGTGGATGGAGTAAACTATCCTTTGAGACCTCTCGCTCAGATGATGGATGTGCGTAGTAGTGAGTGGAGAGGTACAGCTCTTTCTTTCCTGATCTCTCTCAGGTGTGCATAGTAGGGTATGTGGATGAACTGGCCTTTCCTTTCAGAGCTCTGTCTCAGATGACTGGTGTGCGTAGTAGTGTGTGGAGATTAACAGGCCTCTCCTTTATGGCTTCTCTCTCAGGGGATGGATGTGCGTATTAGGGTGTGGTGAGGAACTGGCCTCTCCTCTCAGATCTCTCTCAGATGGCAGGTGTGTGTGGCAGGCTGTGAAGAGAGAGACTGGCCTCTCTGCTGAGACCCATCTCTTGAATGACCGGTGTGGAAAATTGCAAGCCTGTCCTTTCAGACATCTCTCTCAGGTGATGGGTGTGCTTAGAAGGGTCTGTTCCAAGAGACTGGCCTCTCTGCTGACACCTCTCTCTCAGATGATGGGTGTGTGTAGTAGTGAGTGGGAAGGGACTGTCCTCCCTGCTAACGCCCCTCTCTCTGATAATAGGTGTGCCTAGTAGGATGTGGGAAGAGACTGTACTCTACTCAGAACATTACAAAATCAATGGGCTTAACTAGTACACACTACTAAACACCATCTCAGTAAAACTCCTTCCTGCAGTAGCAAGTGTGCAGGTACAAATGTCACATTTGTTGGCAGGCTACATTGAATTCTAGTCTTTTATCCTGGGCATTGTAGTCAGTGTCCTAGAGTGGAATATGGAGATATAACATAAATATGGAGATATAGAGATCAGAGTCATCAAATGTCGCAAAGTGAATTCAGTCCCTCATAGAAGTGTGTAGGTTTTTGGAATGAACTTCAGCTGAGCTCAAGCAGAAGATATTTTATTTCTCGTGTAAATGAGCCACACATTAACATAAGCAGACTTGCAGAATGGAAGGAGGGAACAAAGGATGCAGAAGGAAGCAAGGCAAAAGCATTTGTGAATTTAATTAATCATCGTCTTAACATCTCTACGTGCTACATACAGTTCAAAAGAAGAAGAAATGAGGGGGTGGGCATGCAAACGAGAAGATATTTAATTTGTGGGGATAAAGTTAAGCTTGCTGGCAGTCTAAGAGTCTAAGAACCTCTGGTAGTTGGTTTTATAGCGGGTGAAGAATTTGAAAGCTTGTTTTTACTATGCATTAGTATTTAACTGTTGGAGCTGTCTCACATTTTTATTTAGCAGAATGAGCCACAAGTGTCAGAGCACTTGACACAGAAAAACTTGTAATAGGTCCTAAGCAGACATTAATGCAAAGCGACTAAAGACGCCATGTCTGAGAGTGACGCGGAGGACCTCTCCTCCTTGTACGACAATCCTTTAGTTCCCACCCTCCAATCTAAAATCCAGGTGATCACCGGACTAGGAAGAGTCGAAGCCCCTCCGGACTCGAGCAAGACCACCGTCCACCCGCACGAGCATTCCCACAGCCCCCTAATGAAAAAAACCAAACCAGAGACCCCCACTAACTGCATGCTCATAAACTGCAGATCAGCCATCAAACATGCTACTGAATTAGCAGAATCCAAACTCACTCATGACATAGACATAGCATTCATCACTGAAACTTGGCTCAACGACTCCTCCGCACCTCTCCTGGACACTCTCGTTCCCCCAGGCTTTACCATCACCAACAAAGACCGAAAAGATCAAAGAGGAGGAGGCATAGCAATCATCCACAGAGACAATATTTCAGTGTCGGAAACCAACTCCCTGAATTACACAACACCTTTGAATGCCTAACAGTCAACATCAACATGAGAAACAACAAAATCCTAACCTGCCACCTTATTTACCACCCCCAGGCAACCCCACCACATTCGCCGAACACCTGTCGGACCTGATTGCCCACTTCTCACTACGAGAGGAGAAAAACCTAATTCTGGGAGACCTCAACCTACACCGGAATGAAGAGAGCAACCTGCTAATTCAAAACTTGAGCGAGTTGCTACATAACAACAACCTCGCACAACACTGCACAACAGAAACTCACAACAAAGGAGCAACCCTTGATGCCATTATCGCCAAATGTGACACAGTAAAGATAATCCACACCCTGCCCGTAGACTGGTCTGACCACCACTTAATCCTCTTTCATCTCACTTAGCCAGCCACTCTACACCCCCCCATCCAAGAAGAGCCCAAATGGACTAGAAACCTCACCCAGATCAACATGACCGACCTCGAAGAAAACGTCAACTCCCTCCTCACCGCCTCCACGGGGGATCTTTCCACGACAGAACTCACCGACCATTACAACACATCCATGACATCCATTTTTGACCAGATAGCCCCTTTGAAACTAAAAAAAGCCAGGAACATCCCATCCCGATCCTGGTTCAATACTGACATCAATAACGAAAGAAGACAACTCAGAACCACAGAAAGACGGTGGAGAAAAATCCCCTCCGCGAGCCTACTCGAGCAACTCAAAGTGGCTCGAAGAAACTACAAAAAACACATTTGTAACGAAAAATCTAACTTCTTCTGCTCCGCCCTGGACAATGCAAAAAACAGGCCCAACGAACTCTTCAAAATCATGAAGCAACAAACCACCAAGCCCCACGTGTCCTCTACCCAGGCCTCCAAGGAACAGTGCGAAAACCTTGCCACCTTCTTCCAAGAAAAAATCTCCAAGATTGAGCTCTCACTACACATCACCAACAACCACGCCTGTGATAGCCTGCCCCCACCCCCAACTGAAAACACTTACAGGCACCACACAAATCCCTGGAAATCCTTCAATCCAATCTCGGAAGCCGAGATCATCAGCTAATCTCCACCTCCAAACCCGCTTCTCACGTCCTTGATCCCAAACCCTCTCAAATGATCTAAAAACTCAAACTCACAATATCCCCGTTCTGGTGCAGGATCATCAACACCTCCCTGAGAACAGGCACCATACCGGATTGCCTTAAAGTAGGCTAAAGAACACCAATACTAAAAAAACAGGCCTGGACTGCACAGATCTGAACAACTTCAGAACCGTCTCCGATCTCCCCCTCCTGTCCAAAATTCTTGAAAAATGCATCCTATCACAACTGACTCAGCATTTGGACAACATCAACCTTCTTGATCCCCCATCAATCGGGATTCAGAAAAGGCTACAGCACGGAGATAGCGATCCTAAACATCACAGATGATATCCGCAAGTCACTAGATATAGATCACAGCTGCCTTCTTATTCTCCTTGACCTATCAGCAGTCTTTGACACGGTGGACCACCATCTTCTCATCTAGGCCCTACAAGAAAAATGGTGGGTGCGATGAGACGGTCCTCCGCTGGTTCACCTCCTTCCTCCACAACCGATTGCAAAGGATAAAAATCAAAAACGTTACCTCTGACCTTCACCCTTTCAATAGGGGTATACCACAAGGCTCAGTGCTCTCACCACAACTGTTCAACATATACATGGAACCCCTCACCGTCATACTCAAAAATGCTAATATCCCCTTCCACCTATATGCTGACGACACCCAGATCTATCTGGAAACCTCCTCCCCAGACGACATCCTCAGACTAAACAACACCCTAAAAGAAATTCAACACTGGCTCTCCCTAAACCACCTTAAACTTAATCAGGACAAAACAGAGATCCTCCTCATATCCAATAAATAAGAGAACCCACAAATTGCAGAATAGCTTAAAGCTTTGGATATGCTAAATTGCAATCTCACCCTGGCTAACTCCGTAAAATCACTAGCAATCACCCTGGACCCAAAACTGGACATGACCAAACACATCAAAAACTCTGCAAAGACTGCCTTCCTCAACCTGAAGCTTCTCTACAAGATTAAACCATTCATTCCTAACAAAGACCTCAAACAAGCCACCCAAGCACTGCTGCTATCCCGACTTGACTACGGTAACGCAACCTTAACCGGCACCGCTAAAACCCACCTAGCTCCCCTTACAACAACTCTCAATGCAGCAGCCAGAATGGTCAATGGAATCAGGAAATATGATCACATCTCTCCGGCATTAAAAGTACTAAAATGGCTACCAATTGATAAGCGGGCATACTTCAGAACGGCCTGCCTCACACACAAAGCCTTACACACAGGGAAACCGGACTACCTGGCTGCCAAGCTCAAGAGGGCAGGCCAGACAAGGAACCTCAGGAGCTCCAACTCCCTCCTTCTCATCCCCATGAGAACACGCAAACAATCAACAGCGGCCAGGTCATTCGCGGGAAACGCGCCAAAAATCTGGAACTCCATTCCAGCAGACAGAACAATCCTGTCCTTCACAAAATTCAAAACTCTCCTTAAAGCCCTCCTCCTCAACCGCTCCATCCTGAAGGGATAACACCCGACCCCACGCCAAACCCTATCCCCGTTACGTTCTGACTCCGCACCAAATGACGCACCTCAGCCAACAACCAAGGTTTCCCCAGGTCTCTTGAACTACCTCAGCCATGTTTACAACAAGAACACCTCAAGACTCTACTACTATCTTAAGAACAAGCAGCACTCATGGACATTGATCGTCTGTTTAATACAGCTTTATTAAGTATCTCGTATAAATCTCTGTTGTAAAGCGCTCCGATACCCCCAGGTCAGGGCAGCACTATATAAAACTCCTAAAATAAAAAAAATAAAGAAAAATAATGAATAACAACATGGAAAGAAGTTTAAATGTAGAGGTGAGCAGTTGAGATATTTGTGTATTAACAAACTTTGACATATGCAATATATCAAGCAATAACATGAAAGAGCATATAAAAAACAATAACAAAAACAAAGTGTCAAATCAGAAACCAACTAGTCCAATCTAGAAGGGATCCCCCCTGGTCCTGTCATCCTGTGCAAAACAAATTATATATATACATAGTGCCAGATCGCGTGCAATTGGTTAGTCCAATTGCAATAGGTAGCCTCCCTCAGAGAGGGGTTCCTGAGGGTATAGCATAGAAAACCCAGTGAAGGGACGAAACGGGGTGGCTGTAGAAAGACGTTACAGGGAATACAGGTAGTATAGATTACAAGTTAGTTGTTTTCGCAGGACGGACTGGAGGAAATATTGTATAGAAGGAGGGAATGGAGTTCCGCTTCCAAACTCTGGGTGTGCAACCAGAAAGAGATTGATTTTGTTTACATGTGGGGTCGAAAGCTGTGCTCTTCAAGAGAGTCTATCAGAGCTAAGTAGTAAGCGAGATTCATCTAAACTTTTCTGTTTCTGACTAGGTACTGAGACTGATTAGAGTGTAAGAATTGGTGCACTAAAGAAACTAAATCGTCTCTACATCTACTCTTGATGGGACTCTATCTCTGGGAAATCCAATCTGAGTTGAAGTGGTTGAAACACATGTTTGCAGAAATTATTCAGACTGCAGCAAAAAATTGCTTCAAGGTGGAAAGGTGGGTGTAAGGAATTTGTGAGACAGTGGAGTGACCATAACCCAGTCTTAAAAAAACCATGGGTTGGACTACTTAATTTATGTCTCTTTGTGGAATTAAGTGGTTTATCCTTTCTCAGACATTAAAGCAGATAATTGGCATTTTTGCCCATGTTATTGGTGTGTTTGTATATATTGAGGTTGTGTCTAATATAAACCTGAGGAGAGGTGAAGCTTGCCAGGCTCAGACATTGCTGCTTTCTTGATGCAGCTCCTTTAGATAGCCTATAAAGCACATTGGTCCAAATGTTCTGCCTAACTACAGAAAGTATCTCTTCAGTATGTCCTAGACAGAGCTTTTCAAGCAACATCTTCCCATCTGATCAATCAACTGTTTTGCAAGAGAATAACACATGTAGGCCGGGCACTAGGCGTGCAAGTACTTAAAATATGGAACACCCTTAATAGCCCCCAAACTTGAGGCTTGAACCCAATAACAAGAGAATAAGGAAACATTAAATTAGACAAATTCAGAATTGTCCTAAAATGAACTTCACATAGAGAAGATGCCATAGTTAAAAAATACTGGACATGGTCTTTCATCCTGTCCTGTTACACTCTCATCTTTCCTTCCAGAAATCAAGCTGTGTTGTCCTTCTGTTAAGTACTCCGAAGAAAGAGGACAGGTGGACCTATGAAAGAAAATAACACTTTATAAATCTCTTTAACAAACCTACAAATAATTTAAAAAAATAACACAATTTCATCCCTTTAACTTTAATGGCTGAAGCATTTTGTAATAATTTGATCAACTTCATAACTTTCTTTTGGATGTAATGGAAGAAATTATTACATAAATCTAGCTTGGGGCAATACTACCTTTTCATTATCATTAGCATGGTCGAGAGACAAGATTATTCAGAGATAATCGAATTGATAGTGGGACTTCTTCAGCTTGAAACAGAATTATTTGTTCCATATCAAGTCAAACCCACCAATCCCAGACTTTCTTTGATCTAAATCAGCCTGTCAAAGAAGACATGAAGTGGTTCAAATATTAACTGATTTCTATAAAGGTGTGGGGACACTTAAGACCTTAAGTGACCTTAACCTTAAAGTTGATGTGACTAACTTTAACAGAATGTTTTACGTATATGTCTGTTATAGGTTGTTCTACATAGTATAGACATTACCTAATGAAAATAATACACATCTGCCAAATATTACTACTGGGATCTAAAAAATAAAATCCACACCTCGGACTCTTCCCTCTTTTTCTTGTGCTGCAAGATGGAGCCAGTCACCAGCTACAGTCATGTTTTTGTGTGTGTATGTGTGCCGGTGCGTGTGTGTGCATTTTTTACATACAATGTGGTATAATGTATTTTTGAGTATATGAGAAGAACCTTGTTTTTATAAATCATTCATGATTTACGTGTTTGTAATTATGTGTATCTGTCATGTTTAGGTTTCTGCCATGTGATTGGATAGGCTCAATCAAGGTCTGAAGTCATACAACCATTTTTAAATTAGACTTATATTTAGTATGTATTTTTTAACATTTCTTCAATGTGCTTTTTATTTGTTTAAATAACCGGTCTCAGTCAAAATAAAAGATTGAGGTTTTATTTAAAGGAAGAACACCACCTCACAGCATCTCATTTCGATTCATAGGTCCACCTGTCCTGTATAAACATTTTAATGAGGAGAACCTTTAAACATTCCATTTGAGAGATAACGTAACCTTTAACTAATGCATGAGGAGAGAAAAGGCAGAGGGGGAAAGAGAGAAAGAAGTACAGATTTGGAAGTAGGAACTTTTTTACATTAAATAAAAAAAATGTTTACTTGTTTTAGCTTCAACTGTTTTTATTCTAGGCAAACCATATACTCAGCTACCACCCACATGGGCCAGTAAGGGCCACCACCACTCTATTCCAATCAAATTTATAAAGGGGGCAAAAAGGCAAAAAACCTACTTAACACCTTACAATGAGACACTTCCCACCAACAGAAACATTTTCAATCTTAGCATCTCACCTTATATGCTACAATAAGACACCCTCACTAGCTGATGGAGAAAGTACCTGTGGAATAAGGGATAGTCAAAGACAAGAAACCTGGAGGGCAGTTCAATGAAGTATGTCCACATTTCAAACACTGTTTAATTTTTAAGATCTAACCCCTGTATCGACCCTAACCTAATAGGGGTGGCAAGGTTGTGCCCTGCCTCTCCTAGTTAAGGCTTATTAATTTGTCGATGGAGCCGTTCATGTAAAGGAGACACTCACTCTCATCGCGATTTTGAAAGAGACCCTACCGCCACTTCTTGCTCGTGTGGGACATCCTGTGATTCTGTGCTGCCAGCGGACCTCCCGCCTGCCTCCCGCCGCCCCGTCGCTTTCAACACCTCAGCGAGGGGCCGCAGTGCGGAGTGTGGCGAGGGGCGGACTCCAAGGTCCAGGAGCCCTTGAGGCCGCAGCATCATCCGTTACAGCGCCAGGAGGCGCTTAAATTCAGAACCGGCCCCATTGAGCGGGTGAGCCGTTCATGTAAAGGAGACACTCCCTCTCATCGCGATTTTGAAAGAGACCCTACCGCCACTTCTTGCTCGTGTGGGACATCCTGTGATTCTGTGCTGCCAGCGGACCTCCCGCCTGCCTCCCGCCGCCCCGTCGCTTTCAACACCTCAGCGAGGGGCCGCAGTACGGATTGTGGCGAGGGGCGGACTCCAAGGTCCAGGAGCCCTTGAGGCCGCAGCATCATCCGTCACAGCGCCAGGAGGCGCTTAAATTCAGCACCGGCCCCATTGAGCTGGGGAGCCGTTCATGTAAAGGAGACACTCACTCTCATCGCGATTTTGAAAGAGACCCTACCGCCACTTCTTGCTCGTGTGGGACATCCTGTGATTCTGTGCTGCCAGCGGACCTCCCGCCTGCCTCCCGCCACCCCGTCGCTTTCTACACCTCAGCGAGGGGCCGCAGTGCGGAGTGTGGCGAGGGGCGGACTCCAAGGTCCAGGAGCCCTTGAGGCCGCAGCATCATCCGTCACAGCGCCAGGAGGCGCTTAAATTCAGCACCGGCCCCATTGAGCGGGGGAGCCGTTCATGTAAAGGAGACACTCACTCTCATCGCGATTTTGAAAGAGACCCTACAGCCACTTCTTGCTTGTGTGGGACATCCTGTGATTCTGTGCTGCCAGCAGACCTCCCGCCTGCCTCCTGCCGCCCCGTCGCTTTCAACACCTCAGCGAGAGGCCGCAGTGCGGAGTGTGGCGAGGGGCGGACTCCAAGGTCCAGGAGCCATTGAGGCCACAGCATCATCCGTCACAGCGCCAGGAGGCGCTTAAATTCAGCACCGGCCCCATTGAGCGGGGGAGCCATTCATGTAAAGGAGACGCTCACTCTCATCGCGATTTTGAAAGAGACCCTACCGCCACTTCTTGCTCGTGTGGGACATCCTGTGATTCTGTGCTGCCAGCGGACCTCCCGCCTGCCTCCCGCCGCCCCGTCGCTTTCAACACCTCAGCGAGGGGCGGCAGTGCGGAGTGTGGCGAGGGGCGGACTCCAAGGTCCAGGAGCCCTTGAGGCCGCAGCATCATCCGTCACAGCGCCAGGAGGCGCTTAAATTCAGCACCGTCCCCATTGAGCGGGGGAGCCGTTCATGTAAAGGAGACACTCACTCTCATCGCGATTTTGAAAGAGACCCTACCGCCACTTCTTGCTCATGTGGGACATCCTGTGATTCTGTGCTGCCAGCGGACCTCCCGCCTGCCTCCCGCTGCCCCGTCGCTTTCAACACCTCAGCGAGGGGCCGCAGTGCGGAGTGTGGCGAGGGGCGGACTCCAAGGTCCAGGAGCCCTTGAGGCCGCAGCATCGTCCGTCACAGCGCCAGGAGGCGCTTAAATTCAGCACCGGCCCCGTCTCGCGGGACGCCGGGCGAAGCCCGGGCAAAGGGCGGGCCCTCTACGGCCCTCATCGGCCAGAAGAGACTGGACTGGGCCAGTAATCCTGACTTAAAAGTTGTCGAGGTATCTATATCTGTCATTTGGCCATCCATATTTTAAAAATATGCGTGTAGCGTGATTAGATCCTCTTTATTTCACTGCACTTATTGAGCAGGGTTCTCTGTCCTACAAATAGTGCCTGTATTTACCAAGACAGACATCTCAAATAGGCACTCTATCAATAGTATGGAGATGCGTGAGACAAGAAGCAGGGCAGCAGCGGGGGGGAAGAAACTAACAGGCACCCTAGATGATTTTATTGTAAGAACAAATATACTGATAGATGAGGGGATTTCTTTGATGGAAAGAAGGGTATCGCAGGACTTGGAATATGCAAAACGGTCTTCTATGGGCCATTTTGCTAATGTACGGAGCCTTAATAGAGGAGAGAATAATACATTATCTATGGACGTGATCAGTACAGCTGTTTCCCAAACTGTTTCTGAAACACCTAATCCTACTCAGACCCCCCTAGTCCAAACCTTAACATCCTCCAGGCATCCACTAGTGTTTTGATACATATAACAGCCTCACCTAAAGACAAAAATGTCGTGCTACGGGGGATAAAGGAAGGGGCAATTCCTAAAAAGAGAACAAACCAAAATATGCCTACTAAAACTTCCGGTAAAGATTTATCGAGCGATACAAGTAATGCACTTATTGTTAATGGTAATGATACACATGGAGAAGATAGCTTGCCCCCTAACACACTGCCCCTAGCTATTCCAGATGACACCATTTTGGATGATTCAATGGCTGATTTAATCTCCAATAGCTCTAGAAATAGTTCTCCAGAGGGAAGCGTTAATGTTAGCAGGGGAAGGGGGGGCGGAGCTTGCCGGCGTCCATGAAAGACGTGTGAGTGCTGAGCTCCTCGCCTGAGCCCCTTTAATATTCGACAAAACTATCCTTTCGGCACCGAGCCAGCCTTGGAAACTGCTGTGGACTCTCCATCTACGCCCCGACCTGGTGGGGGGCCTTTCCCCGGTCGAAATCCGATGTGGTTTCGCTTCGCTGTTGGAAGGGGGGCGCAGTGGCGGACTAGGCCGTAGTCCGCGGTCTATCCTGAGGAGCTGCCCGAGCTGCGTCACGCTACGTGCGGCCAGTGGTGCCAGAGTGGTGTCGGTCTGCCTATCTGGTGTCTGCACAACTGTTCCTGCTGTGTGTTCCCGGGAGCGGCGGTGGTGGACTGGCCCTCGTTAGTGCACTTGATAGGTGAAAGAGTGCTGATACTTTGGGGTACAATTGGACGCTGCAGGAAGCCCCCGGCGGGCCGCCGTCTCCTTGGGGAGAGTTTCATCGGCCGTTGCCTGCGCCTTGCACGTTTCAAGGACCACTGCGGAGCTGCGGATCGGAAGTGTGCTGGAGTGTGGGGACCCAGCTGCCTGACATTGGTGTGGCCTGGTTCTGAGAGAGTGCTTGGTGGCGTGCCTCTCTGGCTCCTAGGCCTACTCGTGCTGCGTGGCGCTTGGCCGCCATCTTGACTGCATTCTTTGCTGCGCAACAGCTCGCCCTTCGGAGCTAGCTCCCCCAGTGTCCCCTCTTCGCCCCACTAACACTCGCTGGCGATAATTTGCTGGCGGTTGAGCACCCTGCTGAATGTCTACTAGGAACGCTATGGGGAAAGGCGATAAGAATCAACCCAAACTGTTGTTTGATCAGCGTAAAGCAATAGGTGCTGAGGGGCCGAACCCGGATGCCTCGCCGCGGCCTACGGCAACCGACAGTTCACTCTGTGCGGACATTCGTGAAATGCTGGGCGCCATGGAAAAGGGCTTACAGGACAGCATGGCGGCGATTGGCACGAAAATTGACGCCCTGTCCTTCAGGATGGACCGAATGACTGAGAGGGTGGATAAACATGCTGAGCGGCTAGATATGGCGGAACGGCGGCTAACGGAAGCAGAGGAAGCCCAAACGGAATGGGATAAAGACCGCAAGCAGTTCGGACGCCTACTCCAAGTCATACAGGACAAGACGGAGGACTTGGAGGCACGCTCACGGCGCTCCAACGTCCGCATTACTGGGGTTGCGGAATCTACCAACACTGGCAAAATGGAGTTATTCGTGGAGAAACTGCTCCAGACACTGCTGGGGGAGGAGGTCTTTTCCCCTATGTTCATTGTTGAGAGGGCTCATCGCACTCTGGGGCCGAAACCGCAGCCAGGACTCCCGCCGCGGCCGATCATTGCGAAACTTTTGAACTATAGGGACCGAGACTTGGCGCTCCGGCTGGCGAGGGAAAAAGGAAACCTGCAATTCGAGGGCATGAACATCTCCCTCTATCCGGACTTCACGGCGAGAGTGCAGGAGGAGAGGAAGCGCTTCGCCCCGTATAAGAAACAGATGAGAGACCTAGGGCTGGACTACACCATGTTGTACCCGGCGAGACTCCGAATCAACAAACAGGGACACTCGCACTTTTTCACTGACCCAGCGGACTTGAAAAAATCTCTGAAGGAGTGGGCCAAGGAACAACGCAACAGCCCGAGGGGCCAACGTGAGGACGAGGAGGAGGCCGCCTCCATGGACGGTCAGGGGTAATCTAATCTGTGGATTTTTCTCCGGGTCGGCTGGGCCCCTTCCAAGTATTTATATCTGCTACGGGTGCTGTGAACCTACTTAATAGACAATGTGGGGTGTACTCTTGCTTTTAGCGGACTGCAATAGGGTTGTGGCGTCAACACGTTTTATTGTTAGCTGGTAGCCCCGGGGGAGGCTCTCCCGCGCGTGGGAGACTTGTTATTTGACTGTGGTTTTTTTTATTTTCTTTGGCTGGTGAGGGTGCTGAATGGTGCTGGAGGGCGGGGTGGTGGAGCCACTGAGGTCTGAGGTCCTTGACCTAATTGTTCTGTTGTCCAGCTGGGAACCTCTGCCCCTGCGCTTTCGGCCTTTGGCTCTCCTGAGGGCCCTTGGGTTTGTAGTGTTTTTCATTGGGGTGGGAGGATGGTGGGTGGTGGTGGGACCTGTCTGACCGGGTTGGGGTTGGTCGGCTGTGGGTGGGTGGGTGGTTGCTTTGTTCTTTTCTTGTTGACCATGTTGTGTAGGTCTTTCGGGGTCTGTTGGGGGGAGGGTTTTGTGAGGCCTGCTACTGGACTGTGTCTACTGTGCCACCTGTGCTACCCTGATTTGTTCCCTGTCCTACCATGGTGGACGCTGAGTCTCTAGGGCCTGAGAGTGGCCCCAACTCTCTGACTGCTGTCTTGGAATGTTAGGGGGCTGAATGATTTCCGTAAACTTAGGAAGGTAATAGCTCATCTGCAGCGGCACCGGGTTGATCTAGCCTTGCTCCAAGAAACCCACCTGCCTCTGACTAGTCCTATGTTACAGACCAGGGGTCTGGGGAGTGCTTGTGTTGCTGCAGGGTTCACTACACACGCAAGGGGTGTGCTTACGTGGGCTAATCCCAAATCTCAGTTGACGCTGCAGAAGGTTGTTGTGGACTCGGAGGGTCGGTATGCTGTTGCCCGCTGTGTGGGGAAAGGCCACGATTTGTTGGTTGTGAATGTGTATGGCCCCAATTGCGACACACCCGCTTTTTACACCTCGCTGGCGGACCTCTGTAGGCAATATGAGGGCTCCAGGTTGCTATGGGGGGGAGACTTCAATTTTGTGTTGATCCCGGAGTTGGATAGGTTGGCTGGTGCTCCCAGGGCCCCGGCGGCCTCGGCATTACTTATGCATGCGGAGCTAGTGAAACTCGACCTGTTGGATGTGTGGCGTCATAGGCACCCGGGGAAGGGTGGATTCACTCACTACTCAGCCTACCATAATGTACATACGAGGATTGATTATTGGTTTGTCTCCCGCTTCCTCCTTAACTCCGTGAAGGGATGTGCTGTGCTGCCCCGCACATTGTCTGACCACTCGCCACTGCTTTTGATACTAGAGGCCCCGGCTAGAAGGATACCCCCGTTCACCTGGAGGTTCCCCCCGTATTCACTTCTGGATGAGGCCTTCAGAGGGGAATTGGCTGAGGATATAGATACGTACTTTTCAACTAATGTGGGGTCGGTGGATAGTGTCCAGGTGCTTTGGGATGCATTCAAAGTGTACATACGGGGGATGACGATGGCCAAACACTCTGGGGTCCTTAAGGCTATCAGGCAGCGGTTGAAATATCTGGAAACTCAGTTGTCTGATCTGGAACGTCAAGCGGGAGGTGCAGGTGATGCGAACATAACTGAAAGGCTTGAGCCTCTGCTATCGGAATTCCATGATGAGGCGGATAGGGAGATACGTCATATGGGGAAGTACGCCACGGCACGCACGTATGGGGAACGGGACCGCCCTGGCTCACTGCTTGCTAAACTGATGCGTAACAGCAGGCCGCCCCTGGTGATCGAGGAGTTATTAACAGCTAGTGGTGATGTGGTGACTGAGGAACAGGATATACTGGCGGAATTCCATACTTATTATACCGCATTGTATACGTCGAGATCAGGCCACCTGGAGGAGGAAATAGACAACTATTTGAGTTACATCCAGATGCCCTTTTTAGCTGATTGGCAACGGGAATTTCTGATGGCGCCATTCCAGAAAGAGGAGATCACGGAGGCGCTGGAGGGGATGAGGTCAGGCAGCGCTCCAGGGTCGGACGGCCTTACGGTGGCCTTCTATAAGGCTTTTCAAGACAAACTGGTGCCCTACTTGATGCTCCTTTTTGACGACATTTGTCAACAGGGTAGCATGTCGAAGTCTATGAGGGAGGCGCTTCTCATTACCATCCCGAAGCCGGGAAAACCCCCTAACGAGTGTGGCTCCTATAGGCCGCTCTCCCTGATTAACGTAGACACCAAATTATATGCAAAGGTTTTGGCGACACGGTTGGCTCTACTTGTCCCAGAATTGGTTGCCCCGGAACAGGCAGGGTTTGTCCCCGCCCGGAACTTGACTTACAATATCCGTACGGTCCTAGGCACCATTCAGCATGTCCGGCAGGAGAACAAGGCTGTGGCTATTTTCCTGGATATGGAAAAGGCCTTTGACTCAGTGGAGTGGCCATTCATGCTCATGGTTCTGCGTAAGTATGGGCTCGGCGAACCCTTCCTTCAGATGCTAGGGGCTCTGTACTACAAGCCGACTGCGCGGCTAAAGATAAGGAACTCGGTCACTGCCCCGATTGAGATCAGTAGGGGCACTCGGCAGGGCTGCCCCCTTTCCCCACTTCTGTATGCTCTGGTGGCGGAACCCCTGGCCTGCGCTATTAGGGAATACCACGGGTTCGAGGGGATCAACTTCCCTTCTTATCAGATTGGCATATCGACATATACTGACGACACTCTGTTGTACGTCGGAGAGCCAGAGGTGAATCTGTCGGCTGTCTTGCGGGAGGTGGTGAGGTTCGGAGCCCTTTCGGGCCTTCGAGTCAATTGGAACAAGTCTGTGGCGTTGCCTCTGACTCCAGTGACCCTCCCATTTGACTCGGAATACCCGTTGCAATGGACCACGGACGCTATACGTTATTTAGGGATCCGTATTCACACCGATCCCGAGATCCTGATACGCGAGAACTACGGGGTTGCGTACTCTAAGCTAGTGGATGACGTAGAGGTGTGGTGCAGGCTCCTGCTGTCCCTAATGGGCAGGATAGCTATTATGAAGATGGTGGTGCTCCCCAGGTTCCTCTTTCTCTTTACTAACATACCTGTCGTACTCTCAAAGGCTTTTTTTCGTCAGCTTACGCAGACACTTATCAGGCTTGCGTGGGGGGGCAAACAGCCGAGGGTTCGATGGCAAACCCTAATGCTTCGCTATGAACGCGGGGGCCTGGGAGCTCCTGATCTAGAAAGGTACTACAGGATAGCACAAGGGGCTCATCTCCACACCTGGATCCATGGGGACCCGGGCATCCCGCATGTGAAGCTGGAGCGCCTCTTTGCGGACCCCACCCCGCTTCCGGCCACAATATGCTGTCCTGTCGTTCGCAGGGTTGGTAATTTGGACTCAATTGCCGCCACAAACCACGCTTGGCATGAGCTGGTCCGCTCCCGTGAGAGCGAGCTGTTGTACTCTCCCCTTCTGAGAGTGGAATGGGCGGTGTGGTTGGCCCCGCTGACAGAGAAGGGTGTCCTGAAGGCGTTACGGGACTTGGGCATAGAAAAGATGGGGGACTTCTTTCTGAACGGCACGGTGAAGACGTCGCAACAAGTCCTCCAATCCCACTCTGGAACAACGCTGTTACACAGCTTCCAATACCACCGGGTCCGTAGGGCTTTGCAGGGGTTGCTGGGCCCGGAATTGGCAGAGCCGCAGGAAGTGCCGGAGCTCACGTACGTTATTCAGAACCCCACGCCCCGTAAATTGGTAACTAATCTTAAGAAACTGGGGGACCGGCACCGGCAGTACCCTCTCTCCAAGGCCAGATTGGCCTGGCAGTGTGATCTTCAGTTGACGATCTCGGATGAGATGTGGCAATACTGCTGTACGAACACTAGGAAGATTTCACTTAATAGTAGACATCGTCTGATACATTTTAAATATTTACAGCGGGTCTACTACACACCGGACCGATTGCATAGATATGGTTTGCGGGAGTCGGCGGAGTGTGAGCGATGCCATTTTCCCACAGCTGATTTCTTGCATATGTCCTGGACTTGCCCTAGTATCCACAAGTTTTGGCGGGAGGTATTCTCGGAACTTAGTTCTATGCTAGGTACAGAGGTTCTGCCGTGCCCGGCTCTAGCGCTGCTGGGCTTTTCCAAGCCGTTGCCAGTGGCGGTGCAGCGCTTGGCTGATATGGCCTTGCTGACGGCCAAGCGCCTGGTTGCGTTGTGCTGGATGAGGGGGCCGGTTCCTACCAAAAGGCGCTGGGAAACGGATTTGCTGTATTGCTGTACACAATCTGAGGTGTATAATGAACTGCTTCCCCCAAAGAGTCGCCCTAGGAATTTCTGGGGGTTATATAGGGAATATCAGTGCGCTAAGGGGGGCGGTGAATCAGATCCCGAAGGGGAGGAGTTGGATGAGCTTCAGGAGGGCGGGGTGGAGGCAGCGGAGGCTGACATGTTGCATGGTTGACTGTCCTCTTCTCGGAGGTGGTTGTCTAGTCCCATCCGGGTGTCAGTTGAGAAGTTAAGTGAGTGAATCCCTGGGACGGTTGTGCTGGGGGGGTGGCCTTAGTGGTCCCTTTTGAATTCTACAATACACCATTGGGCCCTCGGGTCCTTCGACATGGGTGCTAAGTTCATCTATAGACTCAGTAGTTGGTGCAGGTGGGTGGGTGGACACGGGTACGGGTAGGCTGACTTGTTTGAAGGGTGGGGGTTTGTTTAGAGGTGGGTTTATTGCACTCTTTTCTCTCCCTCTCTCAGGATATTTTGTTACTTTGATTTCGAGACTTTGTTTAGCACACACGATTTACCTGCATTATTTTTTGCACACCGAACTATGGTCATGGGTGTCGGCACCAGTATTGACTACTTTATTTTTGATGTCAGTTATAAGCTATTTCCACAGAACGGTCCTCTTTTTCTTTCTTTCATATGTGTACGCCGCCAGGCCCCCGGGATGCTGGCATTACGGCTGTGTATGCGACTATTGACCATTGACCTAGGTGCTATCTATTGTTGCCGCCGGCCCCCGGGTTGTAGGCGATGAGTGCTGTGTGCTTACATCGAAGGTGTAATAAAGTATAAATTTAAAAAAAATGTTAGCAGGGGAAGAGAGAGTACAATGCTATATTTGCTGGAGACCTCAATGAAAACTCTATTAACCCCACTGATAGAATTTCTCAAGGAGTTGGAGAAACAAATTCAAGATTTGAAGAGAGACACACATATGCAGTATGAGAATCTGGCTGAACAGATAGCCGATGTAAGCGCGCCCAAGACTAAAGCCATAGTAATGACATCTAATAAATCTGGTCCTATACTGGCAAAGGGTGTCCCAAATAGTACCTCTTCAAGTACAACTAATCCCGAAAAAGGAAAACTCCCTAGTAAACAACCATTAAAAACTCTATTAATACCTAAAAATTCAGCCCCACCTGCCAAGGAAGTATCAGCTCCACAAACTCCTGCCCAATTACCTGACAAAGGCCAACCAGCTAAAACTGATGTGCATAGAAGTATAAATTTACCCCCAAAAGCCTCACCATATGTTGTGGTTTTGACTGGAGTCCCGGAACTAGGTGCACAATCAACCGAAACCAATGGGGCACTTGTAAACAAGGTCATCCATTGGCTTAACAATAATTACCCTCTCCCGCCAGCTATTAGAAGCAACATTTTAATGGTAGAAAGGGTACCATGGATTGGGTATAACAGAAAAAGGGCACAGGGTGACTGTGTGGTGATAACTTTTGAAAATCCCCGTACTGCGGAATATATCACAACGAGGGCCCCTAGAAACCATGGCCTGTCCATTGTGGCCAGGGCATTACCCTATTTCTACTCCGAATGGGAACATCCGGATAATAGATGGAGCTGGACTAGGGACAGCCGATATCCAAGAGGCGGAAATGGTGTGGATCATGACAGGAATCAGCATAATACACAATGGGGAGGGGGGGTTGAAGATGGATGGATCGTGGTGAAACGCAGGGAGAGGATTCCTCATTTTTTCCCGCAAAGGCATGATCCAGGATGGTTCGGACATCAGCAATTTCCTCCACTAATTACTCCATGCTATAATCGTTTTGACTGTCTTGAAATGGTGGATTGACTCCCTGAGGCCAAAGAGGTATTCAAGTCATCTATTCCTGTAAGCCTGGGGGAGATTAACCTATCAGGGTATGATGTGTCACATGAAATTCAAGTGGAGCCCATGATAACACAAGGGATGTTGGGCGTCCAAGCTGGGGTTGCTGTAGAGGCGTTGCCTAAAGAAGAATTTTGTAAGGTGGTCTTTTGGAATGTGGCAGGTATTAAACAAAAAATCCTCAATCCATCCTGGGATGATGTAATTACTGGTGTAGGCATCCTAGCTCTACAAGAAACTTGGGCCATTGCACCGATACACTTAAATGGCTACAAAACCTATTTTACTCCTGCGGTGGGGGGTTCATATGGAAGACCCAAGGGAGGATTGATAACGTATATATCTAACCTGCTAGTATATGATAAGATTTATTTTTCCCCTGGATCCAGTTACTATCAGAAAATAGTGATAGATACAAGGAAGGGTCCAAGGATTGTCTTTTTAAATTTCTATAATAATTTTTCAAGCAGCATGATTAAGGAAGTACTCGCCTTGATAAGTGAAGATATACAGTCTGAAATTGATAAAAAAAGGGGTGAAGTAATGACATTATGGGGGGGCGACTTTAATTGTACATTGTGCAAAAAGGGTCAAAAGGGTATATGCGGCCTGATGTTGGAACAGGATATTAATTTAACGCACTTTGAACATACCCTATTTGGAGATCTAGTAAATGAGATGATTTTTAATTATGATTTTGGGTTTGCGAATGAGATAGCCCACCACCCAATGTCATTTGTCCCAACTTTTGTGGGTCGGGGGGCCTCGACTATTATTGATTTTAGTCTTTGTACAAATAGCTCTGCTGGAAGATTGACTAGCTCTAGCATAATGGACTTAGCACTTTAGTGACCACTTCCCACAGGTAGTAAAAATGGAGAACCTATTTGTCTCATCCCAAAATGTAGCTAGCTCTAAGTATATGGTGCAGGATGTGAAGTTAGGTTCCCAAAATGGTTATACTCTTAAATGGAGCAAAGTGGTCCCGGATGATTTTTTGTCCAAAGTGATGAATAAGTGTATGAATAGCTTTCTGATCTGTCTTGATGAACACGCAGAGAGTAATGATATTTTAACTCATTTTAAAATTATTGCTACCACAATTAAGGAGGTTTTGTGGGTTACACGTAAATATTGCCTAAAGACTAATAAGAAATGGTTTGATAAGAAGTGCACTAAAGCCTTAACAAATCTTAAACATGCGATTCACCAGAGACCGCGGGATGTAACTCTAATTAGAGAATTAAGGAAGAATTACAATACAGTACTGAAAGACAGGAAGGACCTGATAAAAAGGGAGGCTTGGGATGAATTATGTTCGGAGTCACAATCGAAGGATCCGGCTGCTTTTTGGAGGGTTATAAATACTCCGCTCCTTTATGACAATAAAGCTTGCATGGAAATTGCCATTACAGAAGATGAGTGGGGGGCTCATTTTTCCTCCCTCTATACGGCTGCTGAACTGGTGCCCGATACAGGCCATGATTCCACGATGGTAAATATAGATCTACCAAAAGTCTTGGTTGTAACCCTTCCTGAAGTCCTTGCGAGCCTGAAGGCAACTAAGGGTAAGGCGGCTGGACCTGATGGCATACCAGCCGACCTCTATAAGGCCAATACTGATTTATGGGGGCCAATGCTGGTCCAGCTTTTTAATGTTGCTTTGGCAAAAGGCGTAATCCCTACCTGGTTTACATCAATTATAGTCCAGATTTTTAAGAAAGGTGATAGGCAGAACTGCACATGCTATAGGCCAATCTCTTTATTAGATTCCTCCATAAAAATTCTTGGGAGGGTGGTTTTAGTTAAGCTGCAATGCTGGGCAGAAGAAAATAGGGTGATAAGTGATTTTCAATATGGGTTTCAAAGGGGTTTAGGGACTATAGAGCAGGGGCTAAATTTATTTATCTTGCTACAGAAGTATATAAGGGTTAAAAAACAACGTCTATACCTCACTTTTATCGACTCATCATCGGCCTTTGATTGCGTGTCCCATAACAAGCTGTGGGTAATAATGGCGAACTGGGGGTAGATAATGCTATTATATGCTTCCTGAGAGATTTATATTCTGGGGCCACTGCAACGGTCCGGTACGGGAAAGAGGGTGAATGTAGCAGACACTTTGGGATTGGTCGTGGTGTACGCCAAGGGTGCGTTTTAGCGCCCTTTTTATTTTTATTGTATATAAATGGTCTGGAGCATCGCCTCGTACAGGAGGGCAGGGATATGCCTATGGTGGGTGGGAGACCTGTCCCTGCTCTACTGTACGCGGACGATGCAGTCCTGATTGCACGCACCCCAATGGCACTTCAAACTTTGGTTACATCTTTTAATAGTTTCATGCTTAGCTTGGACTTGAAAATCAATTGCTCCAAGACATTTTCTATGTACTGTGGAACAAGAACAAGCAGGCATTTGAAGCCTATTTTTATAAACTCCAATCCCTTAGAGAAGACCTCTACTTTCCCATATCTGGGCATTCTGTTTCATGAAAGTGGCTCATGGACTAGTGCAATCAATGCTAGAACCCTGTTGTTTTCTAAAACTGTTATGGCTCTACAGTGTTTTATAAAAAAGTTGGGGAAAAAACCCATAAGGGAAATTTTAACCATCTATAATGCCACTTGTATAGCAGTAGCTACATACGGTTCTGGATTATGGGGTTACTCTAATGTCAGTACGATTCAAACCGTGGAAAATAAGTTTTTACGGCACATCTTGTCCATCCCAGAAAGCACCGCGACTTTTATATGCCACGCTGAATTGGGTTTGGTGTATGTTACTGATATAATTAGGATCCAGCCGATTCTCCTTTGGCACAGGGTTTGGACAAACGACGACTGTGTGGTTAACCAGGCCATTTTAAAGGGCGTTCTAGTACTGGATAATATTAATAATTTTAAATGGATATATTATGTTAGAAACTTTCTTGAAGAACTGAGCTGTGCTCAATATTTTGAGGATCCATTATCTATGGTACACATTTCAAGGAGAGGACTAAAAAACTTGTGTATCGTTCACCTCATGGAAAAAAGACAATTGGAGGAGGTGAATAAAAAGACTGTTTCTGCCCACCAGGCGATCATAATTGGAGAGAAACTACAGCCATATTTATCTTTATACATGTCCAACCATGAAGATTTCCTTTTAACCCGGTTTAGACTCAACATTGTTTTCAGGTCATTATCCTTCCCCGAGATGAACTGTTGGTTGAAAGACTTATGCCCTTGCCCATGTGTGTGATGTGTCCCCGCAATCCGATATTCATATTTTATTTTTCTGTAAATGTTATACTTTTTATCACAGAAAACTTATCATCCCTATTCTCAAAGACCTAAATGTATATAGATGTCGCCTAGCGTTTTTAGAGTTTCAAAAAATGGAAACTGTCTTTATGGTAGCGTCACTCTCCGAATTTCTTAAATTAGTTTTTAAGTGCCGTAAAACCCTGCTAATGAATTAATTTTTATGCTGTATTTATGTCTTTTAATATGTTCTTTTGCTGTGATTTTAAATAATGATCATCTGACCCATTGTAAATTGTATTTTTCATGCTACTTTTATGGTTATTCTCTGTTTTTTAACCGAATAAAGTATTTTGAACTTGATTAATTTGTCAAACTAACTCGGTCCTGCCTCATCCCCTCTTCATTGTGCCTAAAGCTTTCTCCTGCCTCCACCTGTGAGAATACAAATTCTTTGCCATCACACTTCACCTTCAAATTTGCTGAGTGCCACAATGAAGCTTCAATGTCAATACATAGCATGGCCCTTATTTATGAAGGGCTTGCACCGCCATTGCGTTACCCTTTTGCACAATCAATGCGCCACACTGTGCCCTATTTACAAAGTGACGCATCTAGGAAAGTCCTGTGTCAGGTATAATGTATGCAGGGTATTCACCTGTAAAAAAGCCTCGTAGAAGTGGCGCCGTAAAATTTATGAGATTTCACTCTGCCATTTGTACGACTTTACTGCATCAAAATCCCTACACCTGCAACGTAAGGATCGACGCAGGTCTTTTCACATGGGACTCGCCCATGGGTTATGATACATTGCTAGAGTTGTGTCAGTTTTCCAACACACTCCAGCAATGCGTAATTTTTGCACCACCAGATACATCAGAATTCCTGACATATCTGGAAATCCGTGCGCCATGGAGTGACATATTGTAAATACGGTGCATCGATGGTGTTGTAAGGATGGCACTATGAAAAGTGATGCATTGCTGTTTAATGTGTCACTTTTCATAAATGAGGGCCCATGTCTTTCATTACCATCAGCAGAACTCTCCTGCATTTAGACAAAGAAATAATTTTTCCCATTGAAAGGAAATGCCCTGTCTGTTGATGGCATCTTTCAAATGCAAATATCTTGCAGCATCACTGCTTACGACGAGAGTCCCCATTGCGTTCATGGCTCTGTTCACTTCCTTGGTTGTGAAGCATCTCTTTTTCAGTAAACCTGACTTCTCTATAGAGAGATTTTCATCCTCACAAGGCTATTTATTGTGGCAATCCCAAAATATGAACATTAGCTGCCCTTTGTGCATCTTCAAGGAAACTGATCTGTGATTTCAGCAACATCCTTGCTGAAATCACGTTATTGAAAAATGCTAATGCACTTTTACTTCTTTTTTCATTCCAGCCACAGACAATTAAGAGTCCAGATTTTTTATTTGTTCCTTGAGGTCCCTTCTCGATTTTTGCTATGTGTTTGTCCAAGCAGCAATCACATCCTCAAAAGATGTAGCTTTCTTTTCAATATTTTTCTTGTAAAGCCGCCAATATTCAGGATAGTTCATTCCCATCACTCTCGTCAATACTTACCTTCAGAGGTCCCCATTATCATCGTTGCGGGGAGGTGACTTCCTCAAAAAGAAATCCTCCTTCTCTCTCTTTCCTTTCATTTTATCTACCTTTGTACCGATTAATTTCCCTGAGGCCAGATTGTCACTTGGAGCATTTCTTGTAATCAACAAACTTGTGGTTCTGTGACAGTGCTGTTCCGCTCTGAAAGCCATCAGACAGTTGATAAAGCTATTTTCAGATTTAAATCTGATGCGCACATTAACATGAACCGATTGCAACTATAATAAAGATGTATCGAGCTATGTTTTTCGGACATGCTAAGCTAGGCCTCAAACTCCATTTTTATTAATATGCCTGCTGCCTCCTAATATTCATTGTATGTTTATATTTATCATTGACATCTCAGGCAGCAAAAAGTGCAGTTTTTAAATGACATATTCTTCACCTCAGGCAGCAAAAAGTGCAGTTTTTAGATGAAATATTCTTCTTGAAGACCTCTAGGGAAAGCCTTTGGATACTTTTCAAGCCATATCTCACTCCAGGGCCCTTACATTGAAAGTATGGCACTACCTCGAGCTGTCCTAGATGTGGACCCCATAACTCTGATGGTATGCGATGTTTACAACGCAAGCGTTACAACGCCGTACCATTACGACGCGGTCATAACAACGAAAGTTGTTACAACGAATTGCGCTGGGTGGCGCTCAAGAATAGTAAATCATTTAATTTACTATTCCAACACCTTCCCTACTATCCACGAGGACTGGTGTTGGAATAGTAAATTAAATTTTTTTAATTTGCGCCCCCCCAACGCAAGTCGTTGTAACGACTTGCGTTGTTACAACCGCGTTGTAATGGAACGCGTTGTAAAAGTGTGCGTGGTAATGACGTACATCCAACTCTGACATGTCTCATATGTTTTGGAGCTGCCCAGTGGTGTCGACAGGGTGGCGGGACGTTACAGACACGCTGAGAGATCTCATGGGGTGGGAGGGACTCATGGACATCATTTGGACATAGTCAGGAGTCGCAGCTGTGATCTCTAGCTTGCACCCATCTGCTTCTGGCACTTCCTTTTCGATCCTTGGCCTCAGAGGAGGCCAAGGTTTTACCCCCTCTGAGGACAGGGGTCGCAAAGGTAGTGCCAGGAGTAGCGGGGACCAAGCTAGAGGCTACAGACGCGACCCCTGACTACTTTCAAATGACGTCCATGGCGGGACTCTGCTCCCATGGAAAGTGCCATTTTGTGATTTTTCAAACACAAAAAATCTGGGAGTGTCACCAACCACTTCCTAGACTTTGCTCTGCTGCTGGTTCTGTGATCCATTGTGATGCACTGCAAGGCCAACCGTCTACAGGGATTGAAATTTTGGCAAGCAGCCACTCTCAAATGGGGAAAGGCTGAACCTGTGGCCCACTGACAAGAGGAAGCCCGAGCTCTGCACAGGGTCCCCATTGCAATGGACTGGGACACTCTGCTAAACAAATTGCAAGCACTCATGGAGGACCCCCGACCGAATAACCCCTTAGATGGCTGGACAATTATTGTGTTCATTTGGTATTCTGTATCTATCCTCAGTCTACCGCTCTTAGACATTGATTGGGATGTATGATGGAACCCAGCATGTATTTATAACTCATACATTTACAATGCACTATCTACCCCGACTGCGACATTACCATGTGTTCCTTTACCATGCAATTTGATACGATTTTCCTTCGGGGGGGGGGGGCACTGGACTTTGGAATAGTACAACCTACTATTCCAACTCCCTTCTATGCCACAGTGGAGAGGGTATTGGACTTGAAATCCAACACCAGTCCTACAACGTGCCCCCTAAAGCAAGTCGTTGTAATGGCTTGCGTGGTAAACGAGCCAGTGGTAACATCAGGGTAGTGACTACTTTTTAATGGAAGATTGCGGTATTGACTCCGTGGTAAAGGAAATTTTCCCATTGATTGATTCACGCGGTATGCCCCTACTCAATGTAAGCATGCCACTCTATCTAAATACTGTTGATTATCTTTAAGGATTAGGAGTTCGCCCCCAGAGCCGGCTCACATGCTCATCATTTAAGTATTTGCATCCCAGCTGCAATGTTAGTTTTTGTTGTTCTTTTACCTGTGCAGTATTTAGAACCAACACCTTCTGTTGTGTAATTGTTTCTGTCATAGTATGTACAGATCCTCTTCAGGAACAGCTGGCCCTTTCTTATTATCTGAATATGCCTCAATATTTGTTATGTCTTTGTACGGCTATATAAAAATTAATAAAAATCGGTTACAAAAAATAGATACTTTTCAAGCCACCTCCTGCTAACATACTGTAGTCTATTCACTTATGTTTATTTCCATTGTTTATGTAACCATATTTGTTCTGACACATCCAATGGCATTAGGTAAGTAGGGCCAGAATCATTCATTTTGGGGATAATACTAGGGGGGTGGTATTGTAGGATATTTTACAATGCTGAATTTGTATCGCTACATTTGCTCATCTCATGCTGACTGTGTGATTTCTATTAGGATTAGTATTGCAACAACACATCATCAGTAGGGTAAAACTAGAACGGTGAAATTTACTGTAAAAGACTCTCAATATGGGGTGAGCCACATCTTTTTGGGTCTCTACTAGTGATGCTGCCAGTTTCTCTGTTAATTTACTGCATGTTTTGGACATGGCCTATTTTTCAGATTTTGCCCAATGTTCTTCTGCTTCTGTTTTAAATCCTAAAATCCTTCATGACAATTGATTATACACTTTATGGTTGATTCATTGAGACTGCTAAATTTTTGTCTTCCTCCATTACACTTTAATATTTTAATAAACCTTAATGGTTTCCAATTTACTGATCTTGAACTCCCTTATTGAGTCAGTCTTTATTATTATTATTACTGTATTTCGAAATGCTGTTTTGAATCTCATCATAGGGACACATTGCCTCATCTATTCTTGAGGACAACATCGTGCAACCCCACAATGGCTGCATCAATCATATAAATTATCTAAGAGATAGGGCCTACACAGTCATTGATTTGTCCACCACTTAAAGCCTCTCAGGGTCTTCACCCTTGCGTGCTCCACAGGTCTCCTCACACTCACCTTCCTCCAAGCCACAGACACAATGCCATTGAGAATGTAGTTTATGGGTTTAGCATTCAGCCTCCCCTTACTCAGCTCTTCGCTTACTCTCCCGCTCTGAGGGTTTGACTGGCCATGGGCTCCATACAAATCCTCTCCCCTGGCCCAGCTGGAGCTTTCCTCCCCAAGGACAAATGTAAGGAAGGTGCCATCTTGCACATGGATTGCTTGGAAGAGTCAATCTCTGCGATCTCCATGGCTGTCAGTTCTATCGATCTTTGCACTTCGTCCACCAAAGCAGCACTGTCTCTTGTATCTCTGAGCTGTGCTGGCATGTCACCCCCAAGCCTGCATCCAGGAACACAACTGGCCATGCCCCCTCATTTCTTTTCTTCTTTTGCAATGTTATGTATATAGACATCAGCCAGGTGTTAGGTTTTTTGATCCTTTATTTATTTTGTTTTCCTTTTTTTCTTGTAATAACTAGTTAAGGTGTTGGGTGTTGTGCTGTTATTAGTGTTGCCTGCTTTTTTATTTCCTTGCAGTACTTGTGAGTCACTTTTTATGGTGTGTGGCTCACTACAAGACATGGCAGTGGTATATTTGATGAAAACTGTTGGAGACTCGTCAGGCCCCACAACCCACAGTGTACAGCATAAAGGACATGAACATTCAATGAAGTCAGAGAGTAATTTCTAATGTCTTGTCCAGTTTTCTTCCATGGTATTCCAAAGACAATCCCACTTTTTTTAAAAACTTTTTGGTATATTCAGCGTTTTCACAAAGATGTGCCAATATCGGCATTGCACCTTGACACAACAGATTCGCAGTCCCTATACCTCAACGAATAAAAGGTAAAAGGAGTATATTTGAGCCTATTTGGTCTGAAACACTGCTGGAGTAGATGTGAGTAAGTTACATCAAATTTACTATTATGCTTGTGTGGTTTTATATTGCATACCCCTTACCTCTTCTTGATTGTCCCTTTCCTACCACCTTGCAATAGATAATTGCCATTTTCATTCACTCCTGTTTGCCCCTCCAAGATATAAACCTAAAAAATAGATATATGTGTATGTAGTTCTACACACTTATGGCGGAGAACTCTTCAAATGGGAGTCTAATAAAGGCATAGGCGGGGATATATGCCCTGCCCCTTACCTTTATGAATTGCATTTATGAGTATCTGAAGTAGTGTTACAGGGGTACTACTACATTTACTCGTAATGCATTTGTAAACTGCCCCCGGGGTCCACAAAGGAATGGGGAATACCTAGAAATCATATTTGTTCCATAAGTTATCCCTCATTCCTTGATGGATTTTGACTAACCCTGGGCGTAGTTCGCGAAGTAGCGTTACGTGTAGCTACGTGAAGTGCACTTTGCACTACGCAAGCTACGCGTAGCACTCTGCGAACTGCGTAGTACCCTGTTCGCACTGTGCAAGATGCCGTTTTCAATGATTGCACAGTGCGGACAAGCATTGAAAGCGACATCTTGCACAGTTGTGCACAGCTGTAGTTTTCTGCCGCTTGAGTAGATTTTTACTCGAGTGGCAGCTTTCTCAACGCAGACTGGTAGTTTCTCATCGCGAGCGGTCGCTGGCATACGCGACCACTTGCAATGAGAAATCTGGCCTCCCGTGTTGAGAATCTCGCTGGGAGGTTTATTTTTTACGCTTGCGATGAGCAACTTGATGTTGCTGATCGCGAACAAGGAAAACGTCTCGCCGGGATGTCATTTTGCTTGCTTGAGGTCGCCAACTTGACGTTGAGGACTGCGAGCAAGCAGAAAATGACCGCTGCACTACGTTACGATATGCTATGCGTGTTCGCACTGTGCAACGTGCAGTTCGCGTAGTGCGAAGTAGCGCAAACTTCGCAAATTACGCAAGAGTAGCATAGTGCTTTGCCCAGGGTTACTTTTGAACTCGAGATCTCAGGCTGTGCCGGACAAACAGAATGAGCAGTGGAAATTGGGCAAGCCTACAGTGCACTGTATCATTTGTAATACTCAGTAAGTTTTGTTTCCTTCCATCCTTCTTTGGCTTCATACTTTTTCAGTCCCCTCCCTTTCTTCAATTCTCTTTTGGTTTCTATCTTTCTCCCTTCCTTCCTCCTGTGTTTTCT
The DNA here is from genome assembly GCF_964263255.1 of Lissotriton vulgaris. Classification (NCBI taxonomy): domain Eukaryota; kingdom Metazoa; phylum Chordata; class Amphibia; order Caudata; family Salamandridae; genus Lissotriton; species Lissotriton vulgaris. Next base: position 474,195,128 of record NC_141693.1, read on the forward strand.
TCCTGTCCCTGTCACATGGCCTCTTCATTTCCCTCTTCCTTCCTCTTTTGGGAGCTTCCTTTCTCCTTTCCCCACTTTCACCATTCCTTCCACCATAGGTTTCTTCCTGTCTTACTCATTTTATTTCTCCCTGCCATCCTATATCTCCTCCTTCCTTCTTTAGTTTCTTCCTTTCTCCCTTCCTTCCATCATTCTCCTCTTCTTCGTCTATTGTTTTCTTCTTTCTCCCTTCCTTCCTGCTTTGGCTTCTCCCTTCTCCCTCCTACCTCTCTGCCTTGATTCTTCTTTGTTATTAAGCCCCCTCCCTTATTTCAATTCTCTTTTGGTTTCTATCTTTCTCCCTTCCTTCCTCCTGTGTTTTCTTCCTGTCTCTGCCAGATGGCCTCTTCATTTCTCTCTTCCTTCCTCTTTTGTGAGCTTCCTTTCTCCTTTCCCCACTTTCTCCATTACTTCCACCATATGTTTTCTTCCTGTCCCACTCGTTTTATTTCTCCCTGCCTTCCTAATTCTCCTCCTTTAGTTACTTCCTTTCTCCCTTCCTTCCTTCTATTCTCCTCTTTGTCCTCTATTGTTTGCTTCCTTCTCCCTTCCTTCCTGCTTTGGCTTCTCCCTTCTCCCTCCTACCTCTCTACCTTGAATCTTCCTTGTTATTCTTCCTCAAACTCAAAACTGCCTCCTCCTTCCTTTCTTCCCTTTCTTTCCTTCCTATTTTCCCTTTCTTTCCTGCCAACTTCATAATTCATTTTGCATTAATTACTTTTACAGTCCCAAGTGCAGGCTGCATACACGTGTCAAATGTATCTTTTGGTACAAATCTTACTGGCATTCTTTTTTGTTCTTTACTTTGCTTGTTAGCTATTTTTCCACTTTCTCTTATTTTTTCTCATCTTCTTTCTTTTGACGTTCTGTCATTCCTTTCTTCTTTTTTCCTTCTTTTCTTTCTTTCACAAGGCACTTCAGAATGTCCACTCTTATTTGCCGTTAGTCTGTTCCGTTAGCAAATGTATAATGTTTTAAAACATGTAAGTATACAAAATATTGGCATGTAAAAGAATTGTGTTAATAATGTATATAATGTTTTCTTTTTGCGGCTTATGACACGATCAAGTAAATAAAAACTTTACTATGGTATTTTTTTGCGGCAGCTGCGTTGCATACGTGCAGACATTCTTGAATATACTTGCGTTTTAAAAAGCACGATAGAGATGTAGCTGTTCTAACCATATTATTGAGAATTGAGCTTCTTCTTTAAAAGTGTGAAGTGAGCTGCTCATCGCTCGATTTAACAGTGGGCCCCCATTCTTGAACAAGAATAACACTTGCTGATAACTAGAAGAGGTGTTTGTGTTTCTAAGATATGTGCAAAATAAATACGGGTTATTATTAAAATTAAATTTTAAAAGATGGAAGAAATGTAAGTACATACGAAAGGTGTTTTAGTGCTTATATCTTGAGTATATGATCCTGGAGGTTTTCTATCACACTAGATTTTCTCCTGTTGCTTTTTTAATAAAACCCATTAGCCATCAGGGCCGTCTGCAGATACACCACCGTCAGTTCTGCGGTATTAAATATTTTACAGGGAACAGAGACTGACACATCCCCTAGGCCAGTTGCTTCATCTTCGCAAACGCCGAGATTTTAATAGATCTCGCGCTCTCGCACACATGCATTCACCTTCCGTTCTCTCACTTTTTTTTCTCCCTTTTGGTAATTTTTAAATTAAAAAGAGAAAAGGTGAAATGAAAACAAGGAGGCCCAACTATTTCCCCTAGAGTGCAATCACAGAGTGTCTGAGGGATTCCACCTCCGCTTAATGAGAAAATAGAAATAAAAGCCGGCTGTGATTTGAAGGTCAGCAGACTTAAGACTGCACACGGGAGTTTTAATGCACTGCCAGAGCTTTGGGGAAGGTGGCCCTGAAGTACAGCCTTCTTTGCTTCTGCTGTCAGGGAACTTAGTCAATGTTCACCTACAAATTATATAAAGTTTTCATAATTGGTTGAGACAGTAGCGGCTCCTCGAGGGAATGCGGTAGGCGGGGAGGGGCAGGGTGGGGGGTTGTAAACTCCGGCATACGGCCGAACGGAGGTAAGTAAATAAATAAATAAATAAAATGAATTACATTTCGTGCGCTGCATTGCCATTTGGCGTTGCACAAGCCCCCCCTCAGCCCCTGCGCTGCAGAGGGGCCTAAGCACCAGGATGGCCCCTTAGCACAATATTCTGCCTGCAGAGCTCCTGATTGAGTCCACAGGGGGCCCCTCCACATCCCTTGCAGAGGGCCCCCTCAAGTTTCGTTACACCAGTGGGAGAAACTTTTCTCATTAACCCACTCTTAATATAGTCAAGAACTTTGCAACCAACTTTACCTCATGTTTTAATCACTCTCCAATTTTCCTCTTATGACATTCCTCCTTCAATTCTCTTTACGGTAATTTTCTACTACGGTTCCCTATATTTCCATTAAGTTCCCACTACCTTAGTATAGTTTGACAGCGGACCAGCTAATGTGGCAATCAAGAAAATTTGAGAACCATATTTGACCCTGTACTGCATCATATCTCAGATGTGCCCTTTTTTCTGGATTTAACATGAGATTTACAAGTTCCAGAGTTGTGTGAACTGCAGCCCAAGAGAAAAAAAACTATTTGAAGATGTCTGAGTTTTCTTTTTGTACATTACATAAGGCAAACTGCATGTCACAAATGCATGTGTAAGTATGGAACTAGGGCACAGTTGAAAGCAATAGATACTGAATTCGAAACAGCATTGTAAGATGCTCTATATTTCCCACCAGAGTTTTCAAAACTACTTAGATCAGATTTCACACTCCTGTAAAATCAGTAAAAATATCCGAATGAGTAGTTTTGTTAGGACTCACAGGACACAGTGAAACAAACTACACCCATCTCTGAACCTAAATCAGACTCTACCTCTAGTAGCTGCTATTCTGAGTGTAACCGAGCTCCTCACAACTGTTTTCTTAGGCCAAGACTGTGCCTTTCATGCTTATATTAGCATTTTCCAATACCAGGTAAAAAAAATTCATAGGACTCATAGCACTGCAGGCTGCCTGCTGAGAAGAACAAGCATGAATAGCTGCAATTCACAAACATTTTGACATGAGCAGGTGTGTCTTAATCCTCTAAAACTTCTGTCTTGGTCCTGAGTTCCATGATTTCGCTAACAATACTCTGGAATTAGTCCTGACTTATTCCTGGAACTTTTCTTTTGCGTCAGCCAGGAGTATAACAAATGTAAGTTACAGTAAAATTGTTGCGACTCAGGCATCATATGTTTCCATCTGCGTGCTTGCTTAGCTGATTGCCTGTGGTAAAGAGAGCTAAGATTAAGGCTCTATGCTGAGTGTATCTGGCCTACCATGAGCTAGGCCCATTTTTTGATTAAAATAAATTGTACCAGATATTGCCCAGCTACTCACTTCACCGTCTGAGGATCCTTTTGTTATCCACTAAACTGGTGGGCGATACAGAGGGACACGCTAATTTTTAGAGTCTTGTGATTCTTTAGTCTATAGGATCTGCACTCAATTTCAGAAATGCCTGAAAACCTTGCTAGTCCCATACTAGAGTGTATATTTAACAAAACTACTGTAGAGGAACTCAAGCAAATAGCAAAGGTGGCAACCAAATAAATGTGGGAATATTCTTGCTTGTTCTTTATTGATTCTCTGGTTAAAATGACAAATAGCATACAGAACAAATTCCAACCTAGAAAGACGCAACCCATTTATCGTCTCAGCAGTAAGGACGTTGGTACAGCTACAATATTATTGAAGCATTGCCTGGCCTGTGGAATATGTCTAACTATGGACTACTGTCGTCTTGCAAACTCTTTGGAAAACTATCAGAGAGTGACAGTCATAGGTCACAGAGAAGATTTTTTTCAATATTGTAGGAAAATGTCAAAGTGTACTCCTTCTACCACCCTGAGAAACCTGGGACTTAGAAACTTTTTGGCTTCAAAGACCTCAGGTGGACCGGGACAAACCTGCTAATACAATCCAAAGAATGTGTGTTGATGCAGGAACAAAAATTTAGGTTGCTCCTGCTTAGAACTTTCCAGCTGCAGCAAATCCGTCACAGCAGGAAATCACGAAGCGGTTATCCAGCCTCATTGAGTCATGCTCGGCTGCAGGTTTCAGCCTTGCCTTAGTCTAGGAATCTAAGCTCGAAAACAGTGATCAAGAGGACCTTCCTTGTGTGCGAATTCTGAATTTCTATTGCTAGAGCTTTCCTACTAAAAGTCAGCGGCTTCACCAGGGCCTCATTCTATAACAATCCAGTCTTGTGGAGTCCTTACCGGCAACAGACTGCTGTCTTGCCCCGCTGATGATTTTTTACTCCCATTTAGGAGACTCATTCAGAAAGTAAAACTTCCAACTGGGATCAAGATGCTTTTTATACCTGACACTTCAGTGAGATTTTGGGTAGAACACATTATTTCAATTTCATCACAGATCGAGGCAGAAACCCTTTAGGGTGCCTCCTCCCCAGTTGGTGATCGCATAATGCAAGGTAATTGGTAAGACTAAGCATTATTTGTAATTTGACTCTCATATTGTTTGGGAAATTATACCATTTGACCCTGAAAGTGTTGGAATGATTTCAAAGACTTAAGATAATCAACTGAGACACTGAAGGGTTGATTTATCAAAGAGCAGTTAAAGAGTGCGCAATGACTCAAATAACAGAGAATATCCATGAAGTGGCACTGAGGAAGTCCTCTGGCCAGAAGCGCAAGCTGCATCGATACTTTAGTGATTGTTTACCTACTGGATAGCGTGAAATGTTATCTTGGTGATCCTATTTATAGTAATTGGATATTCATTTATATGAATGCTTTGCTGGATACAACATTTTGCAGAGACCAATAAAGAGACCTCCTAGAAGCCTTTTTTTGGTAATTGCATTTTGTGTCATACCATATTGCTGATGACTGTGTGAGGATATTCACTAATAATATTCGGCCTCTGTGCTCCAGATCTCCTTCCCCACAGTACTCATCCCAATTCTCTTCCCCTCATCTGACCTCATTAATCCTCTTTTGGATATTGTACAGGTTTGTTGCTCACAGAAGATGAGCTTAGGATGTACTGTTTCTGAGGACTAAGGTATCTGAAGCTGACATTGTTTTTTAAAATTCTGTTTAAATCTTTTTGTTAAACATGCTCAAGAAGTTACACATAATGAAAGACGAGCACATGCATTCAGATGTTCAAATATGATAACAAATTACATTTAACAGGGTCAATACGCTACCATCATCTCAGTCTAAATCTGGTAAATTACTGCACAGTTAGGTCCTAAGTAGATTAGGCAGGGCGTTTGACCTTGTGCCTTCCACATTCACGAGCTGCACATGTACCCACTGACTCACATACTGTTGATTCCTCTCCCATGTTTCTATATTTTTCCCAGGGGGACCATATTTTATCACATTTTTCCTTGCAACCCCTACTGTCTTATATCACCTTCTCTGCTTGGTGATACCAATCAAGATCGGTCTCCCATTCTGTCACTGCTGGGGGGATATGTGACGGCTCTACCTTTCCCTATCCATACAGCGAAGTGCGTGGGTAGTATGAGAGGTGCAGGACCCTGAGTTGTATTAGTCTGAATCTTGATCTAATCCTTATCTCTCTAGGGCTCTGTGTCGCCTCGATCCACTCTTAATCCTCTATATTACCTAAATTAGCCACCCAGGCCGCTCGGAGGGAGGTCAGGGGGTCTGCTGCATTATATATTCGTTTTTTGTATATTGTAGAGGTTCCTTTGTCAGGTATGGGGTCTGCTAATAGCCGGTCTTCTAGAGGGGAATAGTCGGGAATGGTCTTCCCTTGTCTTACATGCCTGTTTAGTGCATATGGGAACTGCATGTAGGGGAAGATCTGGGTAGGTGATAGTTTACATTTGCTTTTCAAGTCCTCAAAAGGCACTGCTGCTGCTCCCCTCCACATGTCCCCGAAATGTTCCATACCTATAGTCCTCCACCCTGAGAAGCCTGCTGAGGTGGTTACTTCCCTCAGTTGGTCTCCCACGCACAGTGGTGTCATCGCTGTCAATCTTCCATGTCATCCCAAGTATTAATTCCCTGCAGACCAGCATTCTATTACTGTTGTTGTATGAGCCGGTAAATCTTGAGAGGGCGATTTGGCATATAGAAAGGTTTCATAGTTTCCGTAAGGCATTGCTTCTCTATCCATTATGTAGGCCGGCTCCTCTCTCTCAGTATATATATCCACTCATTTACTACCATCAGCTGTGAGGGCCAATAGTACAGTCTCCAAACTGGGATCGCAAGCCCACCGTCATTGACTCCTCTTTGCAGGTTGTTCAACGCTATTCTGGGGGTTCCTCCTTGCCATATTAAGATACTGAGTTCTTGAGCTATGTGTTTAAAAAAGGAGGCCGGGACCAGGTAGGGTGTGTTTTGTAACACGTAAAGGAGGCACGGCAGAGTTCTCATTTTGTACAGTGCTGCTCTTCCCATCAAGGTCGGAATCTTTGCAATAAGGGATTTAGATTTTCCTGTAGGAATGACGGAGGGCTTCGAGTTATGTATATACCTAGATACTAAAAGGCTCCCTCTACCAAAGGGGCTGTGCAGTTTGCCAACAGTCTTGGTGTGGGTCCCGCTAGGGGTACAAACAATCAATTTTGTCCAGTTTATAGTGAAGCCAGAGTAGCTACCAAATAGCTCAAACATGTGGACTACTCGAGCTATGGAAAAGTAGGGCCTTGATAAATATAGAAGTAAGTTGTCAGCATAGAGTGAGATGCATTCCTCCCAGCCTCCTGGGGCCCAAATACCCCATATCAGCGGGCCTCTTCTGATCCAATGCACCAATGGTTCCAGTGCCACAGCAAACAGTAGTGGTGACAGGGGGAAGCCCTGCCTGGTTCCCCTACCAAGCGAGAAATGGCACAACAGTGCCCCATTGACTCTCACCAGTGCGAGCGGGCCCTGATATAGCAGTACTACCCAGCTACAGAATTTTGGGCCGAAGCCCAGCTTGACTAGCACTGCAAATAGATAGGCATTCTATGCTGTCAAAAGCCATTGAGGCATCCAATGCCATCAATGCCGATTGGGGAGACGTGAGGGTGCCGTCATATGTAGGACTCCGTAGAGTCGCCTAAGGTCATGGGCGGTACTTCTACGCGGCATGAAGCATGACTGGTCTATGTGAATAATAAACATGAGGGCTGCTGTTAGTCTGTTGGTTAGGGCCTTTGCTAATGTCTTTGCTTCAAAATTCTGTAAGGAGATTGGCTATTTGAGCTGTAGCTCTATGGGGGTTTTCCCGCCTTATGTATCACAACTATAGTGGCCATATGTAGATCTATCATCAGTGTGCCCAGTTCCCTGGCCTCTTCAAACATTTCCAGTAATGGTTGTGTTATTTTAGAAGCCATGCCTTTAAAAACTCGACCGGGAGGCCATTTGGACCTACTGCCTTCCTGGATCTTAGGGATCCCAATGCTGAGGCCAGCTCCTCTTCAGTCAGGTCAGCCTCTAGAGCAGAGGTCTTCAAACTGTTGGGTGTGCCCCCTTGGGGGGCCATGGCTGCATTTCTAAGGGGGCTCAAATGGCTCAGAAGCACTTGTAAATGAAGATGGCCTGGAAGCACAACTTGGCACGTTTCCAGGCTGTCTTCATTTACATGCAGTCCTTAAATTGGTTAAAAAAAAAAATCACATGGACCTCATAATTTAAAAGAATGCATTTCCATCGGATTAGCTTAACTTGCATTTCTTTTTCATCTAAGGTTTCTGTATTATTTTATATGCAGGTGTTAGATCTGGCTGACTTTACATCAATACCAACATTCCAAGCCACCTATCAGGTATATCAGGTATAAATATAAATATACCTCCCTTTGCCCAAGCAAAGCAGAGGAGACTGAGACTTCCATGCCGACACTCTGACCTGAGACGCTGCAACCTGCGTCATGCCACAGCTGCAGCTGGCAGAAGTCCATCCACCCATCCTGGAGGGTCCAGCTCGAGATCAGGATGAAGTCCCACTAAGGTATTGGGGTTAGAGTAAATCCTAGGGGGATTCTTGGCTCTCTAAGACCTACACAACTGCTAGGTACACTTAGGTACATCTAGTTAGGCATCATAGGGGTATAGGCTTTATTTTAATGCATTCTGTATTTCATGTATGTGTTCATTACTATTGCAAAATGATAGAACTATGCAATGCCTTTTTATTTAACTGCAATGCTGGCCATAATTCTTTGCTACTGTCCAACAGATGTTGCAGCACATATAACCAGTACTAGAATAACAACTCTGCAATCAATTTTATTATAAACACACCCGACTGTTTCTTCTATGTACTTCTCTGAGATGAGTGACTGAATGAAAAGTAGTATATTGTTTCCATGGTCCTGAGAGATCAGGGTTTTATGTTATGTGGTAGCCAGAAGCTATTCCCTTCTTGTCTTCAAGAAGTTTCTAGTGGCCTCTGAGCTAGCTGGTACATAGTAATTAAGTTTAATATACATGATAGGGACATACTGACCTCAGTACTATGCCAAGCCTATAGTGTATGTTATTCCAATGTGCAGAACCTATAAGGGAAATAGGAACTACACTACATGGCGCCCAACTAAATTATGGCACTTATTTAACAGTAGAATCTGAGTAGATCAGTTATGCTTATTCTCAGAGACCCCTACTCACAAAACGCCAGAGACGTCTGCAGTGGGTAGGCACAAAATTCCGCCACAGCAAAGTAGGCAAACTTCCTATGTATTGTCTGTTGGTTAATTAAGCTTGAAGGAAAAAGTTCCTGAACAATTGTGCCTTTTTAAAACCTTATCTTAAAACCCTTTTTTAGGACATTTTGTTTTCACAACACAATGTCTGTCGAAGCAGCTGCTTCTGTCACTGGGACACAGGTCTCAAACAACGAAAAGGAAGCAAATGCAATACATTTTGCACCCAAAAGCAGGCATACACTCACACAAAAACCCCTCAGACAGGGTTTAACACACCAAGGAGGTACAGTAATATTATTAGAGGCAAACAGAGATTATCAGACGGATGTGTTCTATTCTTGGGTTACATTCCCAGCAGTAAATGCAAAAGTCCCAGCGGTCTACACTCCTTCTGAGGAGATTAAGATTCCGCTCACTAACCAGGACCACATTTTCTGGTTTAATGGTGCCCTACAACAAATAAATAAAACCAGGCTTGGTACACTAGGTAGACCAGGAGCTACATGGCCGACATTAGACGGCTACACACCACATCCTGACATTGATATAATGCCACAAGATGCACTGCTCTTAAAGCACAAAGAGTTGGTAAAACTCTTACAGAGCCATGACGCAACTCGTCATGAGGACACTTAGTGTCCAGCCCACAGTAGCTACAAATGATACAGCTCCTACACAGAGCACCGCTACTAAAATCACTCCACAAAACACACACACAGTAATGGGTAAACTGCCCCAGAAACGTGAACAGATTCCTTTCTGGGTAGCTCAGAAAATCACCCAGTTAGAAGCAGTATTTCTAAATACCACACCATTTCAAAGCATATAATGCTAACACTCTGCTTGCCCATGGGGATAACACCACAGTTAGAGGACTGCACCAATTGGGGGACAGTCCTTGCTGCCATATATACCAGAACTCATGGTATTCCTTCCTTAGCTGTAGTTCCAGATGTCTTACGACAGATACAGAACAAGTATGGAGCTGAACCAGCTCTGACCTTAGGTATGAAATTACTAGGTAATTATGACCAGGTATCAACAATCATACTAGCTAACATTAAAGGGGAAGCAGCTTCAGTGGCGCTCCGCCAACACCTAAGATAGGTCAGTCTTATAGACCAACCACAAGAACTTCCCGAAATAATTAAAACTGCATATGCAGAACTGGAAAGGGACAGTTTGGGTGGGCAAGCTTTTAAAACCACAGCTAATGGGCAGTCCTGAGAAGGACACTTCTAAGCAGACACCTACTTCTTCTATAAAGAAGTGGGATGATAAAAAAAAAACTAAATTTTTCAGAAAAGATTCTCAGTCCCGAGGTAGGTCTCCTCAACAGTAGCCCTCTGCAAAGAGGTATAACCTTTGAAATAGGTATAATATTAGGAAACCTGACAGGTATCAGGATACCGATACACATTCCTCTCGACAAACAACATAGAGAGAAAGAAAGTCAGCACCCAAAGAAGAGCGCAAGCAGTCAAGGGACAAGCACGCTCAGGACTCTTCTAAAATAGAAGACAAGCCACAATCCAAACCTCAATTTAAAAAAAAATAGAATAAAGTTGCAGGTCTCAAAGTTAGACATGGACAGAATCCTAAGGACTCAACTTTCGGAACGGGGATTGGGCTCAGACAATGCTAAGACAGAGCAGCAGAAGTAACAATAGCTCACCAGAACCTGAAGTAATTTCTGGACAGCAAAATTGAATGATTGCATCACGGTGGAAACACCAGACAAAAGGGTGAGCGTCCCACACAAGTTATATGAAATAACACTCCGCATGGAGGACTACAAACACAGGAAAGTAAAAGGTCTCTTTGCGAAGAACCTATTGTCTGGTTTTGACATACTGTCAGCAGTACAAGATTAGCCGCCAGCCTTCATCAGGGAGCACCCAAAGGGAAAAAGTATAATTTTTCCTGCATTTTCCAACCATGTTCCCGTTCACCTTATACATACAGGAGTGGGCAGTAGCCCAAGCTCCAGCTTTGTATAAAAATCACGCTGGATGGGATGAAGACTCAACCCACCATGTGACCCTGTTAATAGTTTCACCACATGTTCAAAGACAATATCCTATTAAGCAAGAAGCAAAAAAAACACAAGTCAGGGAGATCTTAGATCAACTTGAATACCAGGAGATCATTTGAAATGCACTTCACAAATGAACAATCCCTTGCATCACTTATCAAAACATAATAATACATTTCGTCTAGTTTTCATTCACAGACACTTGCACTAAGACATATGCTGTCCAACATGCAGATAGTACCGCATTAATGAATAATAGTATGCGGGAAAAAATACAAAAAGACACTAGTAATCTCAAATTGATTTTTCTGTCAAACTGTAGCACCTGAAAGCAGGCACCTAACAGCATTTAGTATGTTAGAGTCCCAGCGACAATTTTTTGTCATGTCCACTGCGGGTATAAGAACAGCTCAGGGGTATTTTCTGAAAGAGTTACTGAATTGCTAAAGCACTTTGATGAAGAAGTGTTGTCCTATAAGGATGATATTTATCTAACGGACAACCTATTGGGGAAACACTTTGCCAGAGTGAGCACCATTATTATGGGATTCGCCTCTGGGGGCTACAAATTTAATTGTGAGAAATCAGAAATTGCCCACCTCAGTGTCCTATTTTTGGGATATGAGCTTTCAAGTGAAGGGAAAAGCCTGGCAGCTAACTTTTTAGAAAGGTATCCGCTGTTCCAGCCTCCAAAGACATTAAACAACTTCCAATCAGTACTGGGATTCCTAGATTTTGGCAGAACATATATTTTTGATTTCACAGAGAGAGTAAAACCTTTCTACGACCTTTTTTCAAACCTGACCTTTCAGTCAAACACTGGACACAAGAACACATCAATATTCTTTGTTCACTCCAGGAAGATATTATTGCTACCAAACACATACACACAGGGTAAACTTGCACCACTTGGTACTCAGTATCATTTTGGGTCAAAGCGGGTACACTTATTAAACCTTTAATGAAGGTGAAACTGTACCAATCGCATTCAAATTTCATCTATACACAAACAGAGAAATTAGTTTTAATTCAACAGAAAAGAATTCTGACAACCATTCAGACTGCTGTAGCAAAAGAAAGAGCACTGGCTCGTGGGAAGATGCATTATTGTTGTCACTCCGGTACCGGGGCTAGCATTCCTAATGCCAAAACCTTACATCCAGAATGGATGCAAAGGGCTAATTCTTTTGCTGCATCAGACTTTGAATCCAGATTAGCTCCAAGTTTAAAAACACAGGCTGCGCAGTAGCAACCTTTTGTGGCGTGTTGGTGTGGTCGCTTTTATGGGGTCTGGACTGCCTGCCAATCGAGGACATCTCTGCTTTCGGGCCTCACTTGGGGGAGAACGCCAGCCTGCTCCCCGCCTCCCTCCCTTCAACAAGGAACCACTAGGACTACTTGTCCCAGCAGCAAACGCTCACCTGTGCGCCTGAACCACCTGAGGCGAGTTAACTCCTCCCCCTGCCTCTACTTAATCTTTCGTATTGTCCGCGACGAGGGACGCGGGACGCGGGACGCGCGCGGGCAGCACCGGGCTAAGCCCGGGCAAAGGGCGGGCCATCTGGGGCCAAAGCAGGCCAGATGGGCCACCTCTCTATGCTGGTCGGACAGTATCTGGACTGGGCCCTTTTCCCGGTAATTATCATTAGGTTGGTTAGTCAAAGCTAGGCTCCAAAGTGATTACTTCACATGATTCAATGATATAGTGTTTTTAATGGTGCTATTGTTAATTTTTGAATGATCAGTTCCTTTTGTAAATTGTGAATATTGGGGTACTGCTATTCTAAACGATTTAGAACTATACGCTTAGCATCATGGGAAAAACAAATCCTCCAACCTCCCGCCCTCTCACATGGCAAAAAGCAGCTCTAACAGCCCCAGTCCCGAGTTTAACAGATATTGACAAAATGTTACAAAAAACAATAGGGGTGGTAGCATCGGCTATCGAGAACACTGAAAGACGCCTTTTACTTACTCCAGTTATACCCCCCCCTTTGCCATCCGGGAACATAGCCTTAGCCACTTGTAATTCCCCTGATTCGTTGCTAGCGCCCTCCTTTGCTGAGCTACCATGTGCGCAGATTGTGCAAGATGTTGGTTATTCTAATAATCCTGCACTTGCAATAGCTTCCAAAGTAATTAAAAATGGACCCAAGTACCGCCCCAGAAATAAGAAAACAAAAACGCATATAAAAACTCCTAAGATAACTACACCTGCCCTAGATACCTTTCAGGATGAGCTAGGCACTCCTTTTTCCACTCTAGCACCCCCGGTTACGGCTACTCATTTACTAATCGATCTTCAAGCCCAAATGGAACAGCTTATCAAATCCCAGTTTTAAATCTTGATGAGTAGGATTGATAAAGTTGTCTCATTAATTAATAATAAGAGTCGAGGTCGAGACCAGTTGCCCATATCTATCAGGAACAACCCTGTGACACTGGTATCAGGAAACACTAATCAGGTAGTACAGGGACCTAGCTCGAATGAAGGTTCTCGACCTGACGTCCTGGCACAAGGAATGGTACCAATGAATATGTGTAAATGTACCTCTAACAACACTGGTCCTGGCCCTGCTATCCGTCCTAGGGTGCACTCTGACAAAGCTACTTTTACCTCTCAAGACCCACCACTAATCCAAAAAGCCATTAGTAAGCAGCAGCCAAAGACATTGGTGGGGACTGCGTGATTGTTAATTTCAGGGACCCCGGAGTGGTCAATCACATCCTCGACTGGGGAGGTCCCTGTCAAACGAGAGCAATTAATCCATTCCCCTTGGGGTATTTTTACCCACGGGAAATAGAACCTGGTAGATGTGGACCAATTCATTTCCATCAAGGTGGCCTGGAGGGATCATATAATATACCCATAGCTAACGGTTTTAGTGTCTTGAATAATGTAGATTGACTATTTCACCCATCAAGGTCAAACAAAATGGTTTTCAATGTAGCTGGGTGCCCCGTGGAGGTGGGTGAGAGGGCTGAGGAGGGCCTATCCCAGACGTTCTCTGGGGCTAGGGTAGATGGACTAGTAATGCCATCCTTAAGTCCATGTGCAAATTCATGTTCCTCAAGAGAGGGATTCGAATTGGACAATCTTGCTGGAACCCCTCTTACTAACATGCCCTCTTCTACTATAGCCAGTCCCCTAAGGGCGGAACCCCCTAGATCATTAATAGGATCCTAGAATGTAGCAGGGTTGGGATCTAAGTTAGCCAATCCAGAATGGGGTGAGCTGATGGATCAGTATGACCTGTGCCTGTTCCAAGAAACTTGGCTGGTGACTGTCCCCTTAAGGGTGGGGTTTGCAACATTCCACATACCTACCGTACAGGGACCTAGGGGAAGACCTTCAGGGGGACTGCATCTGGGTATCAACGCATTTGGAGTGCACAGTGAAAGCAATATATTCTCACTCCCCGTACATTCTCTGTATGATCCTTATAAATATGGATGGTTCGATGGTGGTCGTTATTAACATATATCTGCGCCCTACTCCTTACGAGCTGGGTCTATCTATGTTAGAGGCTCTTGATGAACTCCTTTCATCTTTTTCTCCACCGACACATAGAATTATTGGGGGTGATTTCAATTGCCACTTCGAACCTCTGACAGGGATCCCTTCTGTAACTCTAGATGAGGATTCCATTTGGCATATCCAGGAGTGTACCATGTACCCGGCTAATCGCTTAATGCCAGTAGCCCTACAGATCAATAAGCTTTTAGTAACTCACTCTCTCAGAGCCTGCAATGGCAGATTCTCTCCAGATGTCCCAGGGATTTTTACCTTTAATAGAGTGGGGAAAAGCACAACCATTGACTATATCATGGTCAATGTAGAATTCTGGTCTCAAATTAGGGTTTTCTGCGTAATACAAAGGGTAGATAGTGACCACAATCTTTTGTCACTAGAATTAAAACATACGCTGGGCTACCAACATGGATTGGGGGAGATGGAGATCCATGTTGACACAAACTTAGTCTCAGTTGCGGGTGGCAGACGCATTAGGTGGGCCAAGTTTGTGCTAGCCCCCGATAAAATAGCTGAGCTATATCAACATGCAGCCCGCTCCTTAGCAGAGGCCTTTGAACTCCCGGTTGTGAATTATGATCTTTCCTATTTCCATGCACTCGACCATATTCACACTAACCTAATCTCTTCTATGGCCGACTACTTTTATACTCCAGTAAATAAGAGGACACAACCAAAAAAACAGACCCAATGGTATAATAAAACTTGTAGGGAGGCTAAACGTACACTTGTCAGGGAGGTCAAAACTGGTCCTGTGCAGAGTATTGGAGTGGTCAGAACTACGTATAAAAGCATAATCGCGGAGGCAAAGTGGGAATGGGAGGCTCTTATATGGGCAATTATAAAAGAAGCCTTGGGCGGGCGTGACTACAGGGCGTTTTGGAGCCTAGTTAGAACAGGCTCGTCAGAGGAGACGTCCGCCTTAACACCTAACTTGAGCTAAGAGGTTTGGATAGCCCACTTTAAGCCTCTGTTTTCCCACACCGACACTGCTCCTTTGGCAGATCTAGTTCCCCTACCAAAGAGTACACCTCCTCTTGTATCTTCGGAGGTGAAGGCCTCCGATTACCAATCTTTCACTACTCAGGAAATCAAGGCGGCCCTCAGAAGCTTGTCTTCTGGGAAGGCTCCGGGATTGGATAGAATCCCAGGAGACCTATTTTTGAGTGAGCAGAAGGTATGAGTCCCTTATATCTGGTTATATTTTAACGCCATCCTACATGGCATGGAAATCCTCCCAACTTGGTTGGGGGCCGAGATCATCCCCATCCAAGGCTTCCCTCTTGACCTGGCTAATTACCGCCCCATCAGTTTCCTTGATGTCTTGCAGAAACTGTTCGCCCGCCCTCTATTAACGAGGTTGCAGAGCTGGATGGACAAACAACACATCCTGACCTCCCTCCAAGCGGGCTTTCGTGCCAAGGTCTCTACCATCGACCAACTGTTCAGACTTCAATTGGTCTATTGGAAGACGGTGAGTTTGGGGGGGGGGGTGCAGCCTTTATTTGATCTTTGTAGATCTCCGATCTGCATTTTATTTGGTCCAGAGGGATAAGCTCTGGGCTATATATTGGTAGACATGGGCAACCCACCCTACTTGTGCCAATCGTTTAAACGTTTACACCAAGGCACTTTTGCTAGGGTGAGGTATGGGAGGTATGGGGAGCTTTCGGTTCCCATTCCGATGGAGAAGGGCGTGAGGCAGGGGTCCGTGTTGGCCCCCACTCTCTTTTCTCAGTCTGTTCCTCAATGGATTAATTGACCATCTTTGGGTGCGAGGGATTTAGATTCTCCTAGTCTAGCAGCCCGCAAGATTCCAGCCCTGATGTTCGCTGATGAAACCCTTCTGCTATCAAAATCTTCCATGGGTATTCAGCTAACACTGGAGGCGTTCTGCTCCTTTTGCAGATCAAGAAATCTGGAGATCAACCTCTCTAAAACCAAATTTATGGTTTTTAACACTAAATCACCCAACTGCCTACACCCCCACTTGGATGGCACGATACTGGAAAGAGCCTTCACCTTTGACTACCTAGGAGTAACACTCAACCATAAGATGGAATGGGGTCGCAGACGGCCAAGGCAAACATGAATCTGGCTCAAGCCTCTGGTGGTATCTTAAAGGTCTACAATGAGTGTTCTTCTAAAACCCTGGGACCGCCATTAGAAATCTACAAGGCCCAGGTGAGAGGCGGGCGCTCTTTAGATTAGAGCTATGGGGCCATGTTAGCTCCAACTCTCTGTCTATCACTGAGAATAGCTTCATTAGGTGCTTATTGAGTCTCGCCCAGAGCACACCTTTGATCCCTCTACGGCTAGACTTGGGTCTGGCCCCCATACAGGGGGTCATTTCAAATCGACCTCTGCTGTACTGAAGGCAACTCTGGGTTACCCCAGAGTTGCTAAGCTACAGGGAGGTCCTAAGGGATCTGTTGATCATAAGGGGTGTAGGGAATATTCCCTGGCTAAAATATGTTAAGCAGCTGTGCCACGCACTGGGTAGGGGAGATATTTGGTTCTCTCCAGAGCAAACTTGTGCCCTGACGCCCAAAAGGGTGTTGGTCAACCTACTCAACCAATACCGAATGGATCTTGCATTTTCTAATCCATCCTTGGGAAAGTTGACCAATAGATTTCTGGAGGTGAAGGATACTTACCACTTTGAGAAATTCCTGGATGATATCCAGCCCTCACTTGCAAAGAAATTATATGTCCAATTCAGTGACAAACAAGTGGTTAATCGCCTCACATGTTTCTAGCTCATGCCCAGGGTGTGAAGGCTGTGAAGAGAAGAATCTGCACATTCTGATCTTCTGCCCTTTTTACTCTAAGGCCAGAGCTAAATGGATTGTCCAACTTTGTAAGTCATTGGGACTCAAGGACTACAGGGAAGCATTTAGAATACTAAAATATGATACCACCCCCTGATTATGTTTGCAACCTCTAGATACCTGTGGGCTATGTGGTGTGCTAGAGGCGAAAAAATTAAAAAACAATCATTTGTTACACCCGTGCTAGCACATACTCTGTCCCCTACAGAAAACCTCTAATACCACCATGTGAAGGGACTGATCTTACCCTTTTATCTCTTCTGTTTTAAATTGTTTAAGACTCTCTTATGGTTTTAAATGCTCTATTTATTTAAAAACTGTTTTAGGAGTATTCACTTCATCTTGAGTTTATTGTATTGTGGAATACTGGTATGTTTTACTGAAATCTTTGTAAATATGTGCTTTTATGGGTTTTAACCGAAAATAAAGCTTTTCTGACTGACTGACAAAAACACAGGCATTCCTGCAATATGCAAAAGAACATCATCTACCAAATGAAATTTTGTCTCTAGATCAGTATGAATTTTAAAAATTTACACTGATGGGTCTGCCCCACCAGCCGCCTTTGTTAAAGATCAGATGCTGAATGGCAAGTTCCGTCCTCATTGCACCAAATAACTTCCTTTAGGTAATAGCACAGCTTAGTTGGCAGCTTTAAAATACTTGCACTTGTAAACACAGATCGAGAATTCCCCACACTCATTGTGTGTGATTCCTTTTACTGTGTGCAATCATATAATAAAGATTTACACCATTGGGAACAAAATGGGTTTAAAGATGAAAAAAGGTGGCATAATTAAACACAAAAATTATGGGAACAGGTAGTGGAGTTGAAAAACGGCCTACCAAAAACTCATGTGATTAACACGCTGAGTCATCAACGTGATGGCGTGCACGTTGAAGGGAATTCATTGGCTATTGAAGCCACATGGAGAGCTGTTCATGCAGCTTCCGTAGCTGCGCACAATTGTTCAACCACAAGAATAGACAGTTAGAATATGGTGGCTGTAATTGCTTCCTACAAAGGCAGCACAGCAGTGCCTAAGAAATTACCACATATACTCCTAAAAGTTAGGTGTAAACAGCATTTCATATGCTCAGTTTCCTGGAGTTGGGGATAGAGTATTTCCAAATATGGATAGTAGGCAGGAATTAATCATTTGAAGCACACAAGGGCTTGGGCTCCGCGCATTAAGGGGTCATAGCAACTATTTCTTCTTTGCAACAGTGCTATTGTTGGCCAGAGATTAAAAGTCAGACTATTGGCTTTGTCTTGAACTGCAACATCAGCAAACGAATGCCAGGCTAAACCATCACAAGACCCACACAGGTCCCATTGCTAGACAGCATCAGACTGTCCACTTGATTGTGTCGTGTAACAGGACCACTGCGGCCCCTCACATTTCGAGGTGCCTTAAAAATATATCTTGGTGGCAGTGGGTCCTTGCTCAAGGTTCCTATAGGTATGGCCTCAGCACTCGGCTGATGCTCAAAACTGTTATAGAAAGATTTGCAAGTCCATAACAGGAGATTTGCAACCCTGACTGTGGCTACACACTTGGCTCTCGAGCCTACTAAGAGGCCATCGAAGGGATGAACGTAGTATTGCGGTACTCCTCTCTAACTCTATCCTAAGGGAATTAAGGTAGAGGAGAGGAAAGACTGGCGCATAGAGCAATCCTTAACCGCATGCGCGCTAGCGGAATTCCGCTAGCGCGCTGGGTTTTTCAAAATCGCACTTTGCGTGACGAGCTGGGCTCGTCATCAGCGTGCGAGCGGGCTACGCCATGACGAGCCCAGCTCGTCATGAGCGTCGAAGGGGTTAACAGCTAGGGTATAAGGCGGGGCATTAGTGGGGTCAAACACTTATATGGATTCAGGGGGCAATACACACTCAGCCAAGTAGCTCTCTAAGAGATGTCACTGCATTTACGAATGTGGGAATCTGATCATAAATGTGAAGGCACAGTGGCGGATGAAAACCATTCTGTATCTATGATCGTTTGGCTGTTTTACAGGAACTAAAGGAAACAAAGAAACAAACAAAGATTCTGTCAAAGTGAAACAGGCCGGCACTGGGAAGTCGAGGTATTCACGGCAAGACCTGTCTGAATCCCAAAAGTAGGGGATCTGGGCAGGGAGAGAAAAAGATCACGGACACAAATGAATTTGGCCGTTCATGGAGTAATACATGTGCCAGTCCTTAAAGTGAAAGGAACAAGAACTGTACTTTTGCCGCATCCTGCTGTGATAAAAGCACCAGATTCATTCCAAATGAAAGAATCAACCAAAAACGATGTGGCCAATACTGAACAGTAGGCCTCGTGAACTCCACAGTAGTAGACGTCCCTCTCACTACTATTCAAGAAATGCAAACTGAAAAGCCCATCAGGTTTGAGAAATCAAATCCACGGAGTGGGGGACAATACAACAATGCAATGGAACTAGTTCTCCTTGAACCAACCTTTCAAATTCAAAATAAAAGTCAAGACAACACTCAAGTTGCAATTTGGCCAAAAACAAATGTGTACACCAACGTTTTTCAACAAAAGCAACAACTAATAAATGCTTCAACGTTTTTCAACAAAAGCATCAAATAATAAATGCATCAATGTTTTTCAACGAAAATGTTAACTTCAACATCTGAACGTTTTTTCAGCAAAAACATCAACTGTTAACTTTAACATTTCAATGTTTTTCAACAAAAACAGCAGAAATAACTTCTACTAAATACAATGCAATTTCAACAATTGATCATACAGCTACTGGCTATTTCATTAACTGTGACATGTTTTCCATGGCTCCACATGAACAGGAAGCGACGGCCAGCCCAAAAACAAACAACAAACATGCAAGTAAAAACTTTCAACCTTTTCTTTTTCCAAAAGATACAGACCTGGCTTCACCATGAGTAGAACTATGGAGTATTTCTGGTTTCATCTTTTTCTGTTCTGGCTTTGATTAGAGCTAGCTTTTAGTATGACCCTTAGTGGACACTTCCTACAACACAGGATCAACATAAAACTGAAGCCACGTCCATTTTCAATTCAAATGCAAAAGAGACTTATAAATGTATTCGGCCTGAACACGCCTTTGTATTCTAAATGATGTACTTAATCATCCAGTTTTTAATTCTGATTAATGTATTTTGAACTTTCATTCATTTGCATTCATTTTATCATTCATTCAGTGATGTCATTACCTTCAGTACATTTTTCTGAAAATTGGGTTACTGATACAGTGAATAATATGCTGTCTGTTTTAGGAATAATTGCTACATTTTCAGATCCTGAAATGTTAGAGATTTAATTGTATTTCAACGCTTTATACCTGTTACCTTCATTAAGGTTATCAACTCCTACAGAATTGTAATGCATCTAGAAATGTGGTTGTTTAAACACCAGAAGGAACATTGCCAAACACCACCAAACACCTTTGCACGGGGGTGGAATAGTTCACATACATCAACAGGGGCAACATTAGATGCTATTTACAGAACAACATCAGAACCCAGTTAGGAAAGTATGGGTGGTTTGGCCTTTTGACACAAATACCTGTCACAAAAATGATTCCTGAACGTCACCAAGGGACTCAGTATACAGAGGCCAGACCTACGTTATGTACAGATAACATCCAGAGGTAGTGAAATCCTACAGTTAAGGGTAGTTGTGTGTGTGTAATTATAATTACTCGAAACCTAATAAATCTGAACCAAAGTCTATTGAACCAGCCGGATTTCCTAAAACGCATGGTGTGCAGTGGAGCATGAAGCTTCCCCAGGCGCGCGCTTGGCCTCGCAACCCACCATCAAAGCTTCTGCTCCCCCTCACCCACACCCCATCCCCATATGCTCCTTTCCTCCCTCACACTCTCTGGCTCTCCCGCCCCCCCACCAGACTCTTGAAGCACGACGCTTCACCAGCGCTTCCCTCCCACTCGCTCACTCCCCATCTCCCCCGTCCCCCACCCCATCCAACTTGTTTTTTTGTGATCGCGATCACTGAAATACAAAACTTTTATCTGACCAAATGAGCCGCCACATTTCTTTCCATCATCCTTTTGCTGTGTTTACTGCTTCCATAGATAATAACCGTAGTAGCTCCGACTGCTGTTGACACATGGGAAGCACGTATTCTAATAACCTATGAACCCGAGCTGCCGCTGCCACTTGACCTTAGTATTTAAGACTGACGAAGACCCACAGATGGCTATAGCGTGTCACTGCCTTCTGGGAAATAAAGTTCAACCGCCGTTGAATCATAAGGCTGAACACTCAATATAAAACTAACAGTCCCAGAAGGAACAGCGGTAACAGCAACCAAAAGTTGTTTTCAGCCATTGGTGGTGACATCATGCGCAATGCACTGTGGGAAACATGGTTTTTATCTCTATTGCCACTGTCTGTTAGAACTCAAAAGGACTGCATCACACACCTCCCTTACTGCTACTGAATCGGCGCCAGTGCCCTCGCTGCGTGCGTCGTTTACTTCACATTTTGTGCGCAGTAGTCTCGTTGGTCGTAGGTAATTGGATATCTGTACTCCTGGGGGGCTCGCACTTCACAGAGCACGCGGCTTACTCTCAGTTCCCATGGTATTCACTTCTCACTCCCTAGCCGTATGTGTCCTTTCCACTCTCACTATATGGCCTTCTTGAAGCCTCGCTCGTGTACCTCTTACTGTCAGTCTCTCTCTCCACTTTGTCCCGCTTTCTCCAGTGTCCTCCTCTTAGGTCTCTCACTCATCCTCCCCCCTTCAGCCCAGCATCCATCTTCTGTCTCTTCCTTTTGTGTTCACCCCTCCTCACCCCCATCTCCACTCTGTCTGTCTGCTTCTCGCTCGCAGATTCTCTTCCTTTCGCGCTCTCTCACTCTCATCCTCCCGGTCTCTCCACTTCCCTCCCCTCCTCACCGACATCCACCCACCCATCCATCCCTGCCACCTCTTTCTTCCTCCACGAACAGTAAAAATATGCCAGCGAAAAATACCGGTATAGAAAAAAAGAGGGAAATTCTGAAAATAACTATAAATAGGGAAGGAAATTAAAATTACATTACGTTATTCTTTAGAAATATTGCTGAGGCCACAGCTCCCACGAGAGCGCATAGTCTCTCTCTCTCCTCTCGCTTTCTTTCTCTTCCCCTCTCTCGCCCTCTCTCTCTCCCTCTCTCTCTCACGCTTTCCCTTTCTATCTCTCTCTTTCTCTACCTCCCTCTCTCTCTCTCTTTATCTCTCCTCAGACTTTCTGTCTCTCCTGCTCTCTCTTTCTCTCTGGCTCTCTCTCCCCCTCTCTGGCTCTCTCTACTCCCCTCTCCCGCTCTCCCTCCCCACTCTCTTTCTCACTCTTTCCCTTTCTCTCCCTCCCTATCTCTCTTTATCTCTCCTCCCTTTCTTTCTGTCTCTCTCCTCTTTCTCTCTCTCCCGCTCTCTCTTTCCCCCTCCTTCTCTTTCCCTCCCTCCCTCTATACCTCTCCTCTCTCTCCCCCCTTCTCTCTCTCTCTCTCTCTCTCTCTCTCTCTATCTCTCCTCCCTCTCTCTCACTCTTTCCTTTCTCTCTCATCTGTTGATCGTCCTCCCCCACACACAAACCCCCAAACACATCCCCACACACACACACAACCCCACACACAACCCCTTCACACACAACCCCCAACACACAACCCCTCACACACACACCTCCACAAACACACCACACACACACCACACACACACCCCACACACACACACACAACCCCCCACACACACACAACCTCCCCACACACACAACCCCACAAACACACTCAACCCCCCCACACACACAACCCCACACACACTCACCCCCACACCCCACACACACCCCCAAAACCCCTCCACACCCCCCACACACACACAACGCCCCACACACACACAACCCCCCCACACACAACCATCTATCGATCTATCTATTGCTATCACTCTATCTATCGCCCTCACTCTATAGCCCTCAGTCTATCTATCTATCTATCTATCTATTGCCCTCAGTCTATCAACCTCACTCTATTGACCTCACTCTATGTATCGCCCTCACTCTATCTATTTATCGCCCTCACTCTATCTGTCGCCCTCACTCAATCTATCCCCCTCGCTCTATCTATCGCCCTCACTCTATCTATCGTATCGCCCTCGCTCTATCGCCCTCACTCTATCTATCGCCCTCACTCTATATGTCCATCTATCGCCCTCACTATCTGTCTATCTATTGCACTCACCCAATCTATCGCCATCACTCTATCTATCAATCGATCGCCCTCAGTCTATCGCCCTCCCTCTGTCTATCTATCGCCTTCCCTCTATCTATCTATCGCCCTCCCTCTATCTATCACATCCTCACAGCATCACTCAGCACCAACACAGAATAACTCAGGGCACCACAACATCACTCAGGGCCACATCACTATGCGCTACCACAGCATCACTGAACGCCAGAGCATCACTCGTCGCCACCACATCACTCAGTGCCACCACAGCATCAATCTGTGCAACCATTCAACAACAAATGGTTCAAATATGTTCTCTCAATGTTTCAAGCTTTATTACAAATGTCACAAAAAGATGTTAATATTTCACTTCTGCTCTTGGATTTTCGTCACAATAAAATACACTGAACATAATCTTCACAAAAGTTATTTACAAAAGTTAAAGCTATTGTCATTATAAATTACAATAACTTCATTTAAGTATTAAATATTTTTTTTTAAAAAGCCATTGTTATTTATAATATCAACACATCTAAGTCACGTAAATACAACACATATTGCATTACAAATGCTATAGGTGTCACATTTGCGAAAGTTAAAACTATTGGCATTGTAAATGACTAAGCTATTAATTTCGCTATTTTCAAAACCAACACATAAATAATATATATTTTTTTTGGGCTAGAAGCTCCAACACTGACAGTAGTGAAATGAAAGTTTCCTTTGGAAAATCCAATGCTTAAGGCAATCTGAAAACCATGCTTGTGCAGCACTTTTATTTTTCATTTCACATCAGCTAAAGAAATATTTTTTCTTTTTTGCAAAATAGCACTCTTAAATACAGACTGCCCCTCTTTCCTTTTTGATAAATTTTATCTTTCACATACAAGCAGTGTGATACACCTCGGGAATAACTCATGCAGGAACTATACTTCTCATGGTTTCTAATATTTAAAAGACTAGTCTGAAAAGACTGCAACATACCTGTTCTCTGATGCCTGTTTTTTGCAGTGAAGAATGCGTGGTCATCATCTGTCTGACACTTCCAAAGGAAAATGCCAGTGGCATTTATCACCATGCTGGCACTGCTGAAGTCCCATGCTTGGCTGTGTCCCAAGCGTATTCCCATCAAACCAAAGCATTCCTTGCAAATCCTGTGGGGGCCTTTTTGCTTCCTTTAGCAGCACCAAGGTATCGATTACAGCACCGGCTGCCTCAGAACCAGCAACTGGCAGCACTGTTCCTTCTGTGCTCCCACAACTATTCTATGAGGTATTAAAAAGGTCCGTTCCATGCAGCAACTATCAACGAAATGTTGTGTCTCCCAGCCAGCACTTTTTATCTCTATTTTTGCAAAACATGTGCTGAAACACATTTTTTCTCTTATTGTTTCAACTTTCACCGAGTGCTTGGAGCTTTCCCTCTAAATTGACCTTTTGTTTTATTTCTAAAGAAAGCATAGTCTTCTGAAACAGCATGTAAGAGTTTTCAATTTTATAAACATAAACTTTTATAAGTAACTACCAACTCTAAAGAGTATTTTTTTTAATGACACTATAGATTTTTCCTATCACCACAGAGTATACAAAAATGTTACATATTTTAACAGCTGCTATTTTTTCACCTCATAAACCACTTTCATGCAACTACCTGCCAATTATATGTAAATGCCTATTTTAGTCACGTAGTTTGCTTTTAATGGGTTATTCACGATTGTCCATAGATCAGAGTGGGTGTTATGTGTTAGACTGAGGCCTTAACATAGGTGCACCGTTTCAGAGGCACAAATCCTTCGTGCCACAAAGACAGGCAGGCCCTTTACCCACTTAAGGCACTTTCACCTACATTAGCCCTCCCTTCACAATAACGAGCAACAGAGGCTGTCCCTTATCTGATGTGTGCTCTGGGCGCAGAAGACGGTCCATCCTAAATACGTCATCTCCATGTCCAACAGTGACTAACCTAAGTCACAACAAACTCTTAGAAACAGATCCTTAAGCTCTTGGGATTTTCCCTTGCACAGGATTATTGATTTCTCCAAGAACTCATTAAATAAGCATGAAACACTATTACCTAGGGCAGTGGTTCCCAAACTTTTTTGACCGGTGGCTCCCTTGACCTAATTGGCAGTTGGCCGTGGCTCCCCACCATTTTTTTACCCACGCACCCGGGTGCCACAGCGCACCCTTTGGGAACCACTGGTCTGCATGAGGAATCAAGCCTAGACGTGATGAAGGATTCAGAGAGTAGCCATCACTGTCATAAAACTTTATTTGCAATCACAAAGATCTTATAAAGTACATTTCAATGCATACATAGAGTAGTATAAAGCACTCCCACTAAAAGTAACCAGGCTAGAGAAAGGCTCAAGGAGCGCTGTGTTGTCACAAGAAGTTTACGTGAAGTGGGCTCTGATCATGGGTATCCTCAGAAATGTTTTCCCCCTCTGCCTTACACCCTTCGCCCCCTCCACCTTGCACACTTCTCCCCCTTCCCCTTGTACCCTACTTCACCTCAGCCTTGCACCCTTTTCAACCTGCACTCTTCTACCCTCTACCTTTCACCCTTCTCCCCTCTGCCTTGCACCCTTCTCCCCTCAGCCTTGCGCCCTTCTCCCCTTTGCCTTCCACCCTTCTTCCCTCTGCCTTGCACCCTTCTCCCCTCTGCCTTGCACCCTTCTCCCCTCAGCCTTGCGCCCTTCTCCCCTCTGCCTTCCACCCTTCTCCCCTCTGCAATGCGCCCTTCTCCCCTCTGCCTTGCACCCTTCTCCCCTCTGCCTTGCACCCTTCTCCCCTCTGCCTTGCACCCTTCTCCCCTCCTCCTTGCACCCTTCTCCCCTCTACCGTGCACTCTTCTCCCCTCCCCCTTGCAGCCTTCTCCCCTCCGCCTTGCACCCTTCTCCCCTCTGCCGTGCACCCTTCTCCCCTCCTCCTTGCACCCTTCTCCCCTCTGCCTTGCACCCTTCTTCCCTCACACTCTCCAACATGCAGCAGTCACGAGTGACGACCCCTCAACGTGGAGTGAGGCAAAGACAGAAGCTGGCAGAATGCGGCTGCATCAGGGCATAAGGCGCCCACCCAACGCTCTCCACCAGGCCCCTGACCCTGCACCCTGCACCCACCCAACGCTCTCCACCAGGCCCCTGACCCCGCACCCTGCACCCACCCAACGCTCTCCACCAGGCCCCTGAACCTGCACCCACCCAGCGCTCTCCACCAGGTCCCCCACCCTGCACCCACCAACCCAACGCTCCCCACCAGGCTCCTGACCATGCACCCATCCACCCAACGCGCCCAACCAGGCCTCTCACCCTGCACCCACCCACCCAATGCTCTCCACCAGGCCCCTGACCCACCCACCCAATGCTCTCCACCAGGCCACTGACCCACCCACCCAATACTCTCCACCAGGCCCCTGACCCCACACCCACCCACCCAACGCTCTCCACCAGGCCCCTGACCCCACACCCACCCACCCAACGCTCTCCACCAGGCCCCTGAGCCTGCACCCACCCTACGCTCTCCACCAGGACCCCTAACCCTCCACTCACCCACCCAACGCTCTCCACCAGGACCCTGACCCTGCACCCATCCAACCAACGCTCCCCACCAGGCCTCTCACCCTGCACCCACCCACCCAATGCTCTCCACCAGGACCCTGACCCTGCACCCACCCAACGCTCTCCACCAGGCCCCTGACCCCACACCCACCCACCCAACGCTCTCCACCAGGCCCCTGAGCCTGCACCTACCCTACGCACTCCACCAGGCCCCTAACCCTCCACTCACCCACCCAACGCTCTCCACCAGGACCCTGACCCTGCACCCACCCACCCAACGCTCCCCACCAGGCCTCTCACCCTGCGCCCACCCACCCAACGCTCTCCACCAGGTCCCTGACCCACCCACCCAATGCTCTCCGCAAGGACCTGACCCTGCACCCACCCACCCAATGCTCTCCACCAGGCCCCTGACCCTGCACCCACCCACCCAATGCTCTCCACCAGGACCCTGACCCTGCACCCACCCACCCAATGCTCTCCACCAGGACCCTGACCCTGCACCCACCCACCCAATGGACGTTAAAGACAGTCATTTTATGCGTATCTGTGCTCCCAGAGAGAACACTGGGATCCGCCACAGGTTTATTAAGCAGCGCACGAACACCCTCTCTCTCTCCCAATCATTAAATGATTCCACCTTTTAAAGCATCCAAAATATATCTCATCAATAATGTGATTTTTCTGCCTGATAATGGACTTGGTACAACGTTGCACATGAATTTGAAAAAGCCGTCATAATAGGAACGTTCGTGAATGTCATTTGACATTTGAAATGTTTTACCCTTTTTCTGTGTTTTGGTTGGCTGGATTTATTTATTTATTTATTTGGTGTTGATTTATATAGCGCAAACTCGACTCAAAGAGCACCTGTCACGTTACACAAGGATACATTCGTGTATTCTGTTTTTGTAGGCGCTGGGAGATTAAGTGATTTGCCCAGAATGAGACAGGATTCTGAGCTGACACCGGGGGTCGAACCCGGTTCCCCAGCTCCAAAATTGGCAGGCGGGCCTCACAGCTATGCCTGTAGCCGAGTCCTGGGCAGAGCAACCTATTCATCACGGAGGCGGGGGGGGGCGAAAGTGACACATTCTTAGTGCGACTTTCGCACTTACTTTCCCACATCGTGCGCGGCGCCCCTGTCTCCTGATAACGGCGCACCAGGGCGCCGCGGCGCAAGTTTGGGAACCACAGCCTTAGGGGGTCATTCCTGACGTCTTCCTCTGACTGACTTTATGTCAATACCAAAGATAAAGAAAGAGGTATTTGCACAGCCGAGGGTAATCTGTAGTTCCGAAGGTAACGATGTGTGGCGTGCAACCAGGGATGAACGCTGTCTGCGCCGGTCAGCGTATATTCAAAGACTAATACAAGGCTACCTCCGATGAGAAGTAGACTCCCCAGTGCACTGCTTGAAAATGACACAGAGGTCTGAAGATTTGAAGCAAACTTCATATATAAGTTCAATCCACAAAATTCTCTGATTCTTCGTATTTTAATGAATATACATTATACTCCATGTATACGTCATCATGTTCCAGACATTGGTAATGTATATCATCCACAAATTATAATTCGATATTCAATGATCCCAATGCATTTCGGGCTGAAACGTAGCCCTTCCTCAGGGGATAGCTCTACAAACAAAGGAAATACCAACATCAGGTCTAATTCAAGCGTCAAATAAGGCATGCTAAATTTATAGGAATGCTGAATAATCCAAACATGTTAAAAACGAGCATGAAATAAACCATAAAATATAATCGAGAGATAGAATGAGAGAACCCGACTTTCCAAAGTGCGTGTGCCAGGTAACACAGAAAGAAAAACACTACCCATGTGAAGGTTACTGTGTCAATCATAGTGTTGTAACGCGGTAAGAAACCGCCAACAGTCCAGACTTCCAGTAAACAGTAAGACCAAAAGCGTGTGAAAAGACGTGTAAACAAATACGTGGTGTTGAAATTAGAACGGAGCTCTGATTCTTTTGTTTCACACTGTTTTTTTACGTATGTTTACTGTTTTATGTGGAGGTATATTGTTAGCATTGGTTTTATAGTTTGTTGACCATTCTAAGATGGCGCCCACCTCGGGACGCCTTATTGTCCATCTTCCATGTCTACTAACGTTGTTTAAACTAGCTGTACACTCGGCGCGTTTGTATCTTGTTCACCGATGTCGAATGTGGTGTTGCGCTGACAGCGTTCCCTGTAAGTACCTCCTGGCGGGGACTGTTCTTTATTATGCTGGCGATAATTGCACGGACCTTGCTTGCGAGCCGCGCGCTATATTACACCGGGGTGTACTTGAGCTCCGTTCTAATTTCAACACCACGTATTTGTGCAATAAATGTTATTGTAAACACACCCAACTGTTTCTTCTATGTACTTCTCTGAGATGAGTGACTGAATGAAAAGTAGTATATTGTTTCCACGATCCTGAGGGATCAGGGTTTTATTTATGTGGTTGCCAGAAGCAATTCCCTTCTTGTCTTCAAGAAGTTTCTAGTGGCCTCTGAGCTAGCTGGTACACAGTAATTAAGTTCAGGTTTTCAGGTTTTAAAGTCTTTATTTCGATTTTTTAGATCATAAAAGACAATTAAAAACAATAGAAATTGAGCATACATGATATAGTTAAAATTTGATTTAAAACCATCACAGTTACAATTTGCAATTTCATAGATTTCAAGAACATTTCAACACTAATATTAGAATTAAACAGTATAATAAAGACCTAATACAAGTAAAAGAAAGAAAAAACCTGTTTGGAAGTTGGGAAACAGAGACAGAATCAAAGTGCCTGCAGATATCTTGATCTAATCACCCATGTCCACCCCAGGAATTTGGCTACGGCCACAACTACCACCTCGGAGGTATTAGTACGAAGTGCCCATATAGCCTCTGCACTCCCTCTGACTTTAAGATGGCGACATATGGGCCCTATCCATTTGCTTCTTGGGGCATGATAAACCGGACATTCAAATAGGAGATGACCCACACTCTCCTTATGTCCATGGCACCGAGGACAGGAATCACTCACTCGGTTGGACCAGTTCCTAGTAAAAGATCTTAAAGGCAAAGTACCTACTCGGAACTGGTGATAAAGCTTTTTGTCTTATGGCTTAGTTATGACATCCCAGTAATTCTCTAGGAGAGGGTCCAGTTTATGGCACAAGAACCTTCCTGTTAAGCTAACAGAATCTGAGGCAATAACTAGCCCTTTGCAAACAGAGGCCCAATAGAGTGCTTTATATTCCTGTTTTGAGGGAAAGATGGTAGACCCAGGAGAAACCCACAACTGATTAAGGCCCATCTCATCCAGGATCGATTTCACTTCACGCAACCAGGGTATACTGCTAGACCCCCAAGTGGATCTTACTTCCTCAAGTTCCCTAGCAAAGAGGCTTAGGTCTGGGGAGGTCCAGATGCGTCTCCACATAGCTACTAGTCTGTATCTAGCCATTTCATTAATTGGGTTACAGCCCATATCCAGACATAGTGGTTTAGTTGGAGCCGATTGTGGAAGTCCTACTAGTTTCCGCATAAATTTATTCCGAACTTTCACCAGAGTTGATAGGTCCATGTTTCCCCAAAGGTCTGCCCCGTACAGTATTGCGGAGCTTACCTTAGTGGCATAAATCTTAAGTGCGGGTTTGATACGTTTAGTTAAGGACCTTTTTTGCTCCTGTAGAAGACAACCCATAAGGCGAGCAAATTTTAGGTGTAGTGTGTTAACCTGTGGTTTCCAGTGGAGACGGTAGTCCAAGGTTACTAGGTAGGTCATAACCTCAACTTGTTCCAGGCCCACTCCGTTCAAGCTCACTGAGCTCTTAATGGGACGACTTTTAGTTAGGACCATGAATTTAGTTTTGCTTACATTAATTTTTAGGTCGTTGACGGTACAAAACTCCTCAAAGCGGGTCAGTGCAGTTTGCAAGCCGCTGCGAGTCTTTGAGAGGAGTAAAGTGTCATCAGCAAAGATGAGCATAGGGAACTTGGTCCCGCCCAAAGATGGTGCATCAGTAGGGGTATTTGCAAAAAACTTGACCACCTGGTCAATGAACAGTAAAAAGAGCGTGGGTGCCAGGACACAACCCTGACGGACGCCACAAGTTACGGGGAAGTAATCTGTCACCTGCCCTTGGCCTCCCCACCTTACCCTGGCAAAATTGCCCTCATGTAATCTAACAATCAGGTCCAGTAATTTTTTTTTTCACAACCAATTTTATTGAGCAAGTGAGCAATAAAAACGTGGCACCCCCAAGGCCGGAGATCACCACAACGATATCGGTACAATAAATCACATAGGTAGCAAATGTCCAAGCAGGCCTTAAGAATAGGCTCAGTATGAAAACCCCCCCAACCCACCCTACCCCCCAACCCGACTCCCCCAACACCCAAACTCCCCCCCCCCCCCACCCCCCATCTACAAGTGTACACATAGCAATAGAATAAAAGGTGTAGGTGCAGCGCGACTGGAGCGTCGCAGACTCGGGCCAACAATGTCCATGCCATCAAATGTCCTCCTCTCGCTCCGCTGGGGGATCCAGTGACAGACCCCGGTAATCAGCCCATCGCTTCCAAATTTTGTAGTGTTTGCGCGGGCAGCCCCTCGCCTCAAAGATCGGCCTTTCCAGGCCCATGAAGTAGTCCAGCCCAGCTTTCCACGCAGACAGGGGGGGGGCCCTCACCGCCTTCCACGCCCGGGCCAGGTCCCGCTTGGCAACAACAAGCCCCAAAAGCAGCAGATGACGCTTATATATGTTCCCACCGATGCCCTCCATGACATGCAATAATCCCAGCCGATGGGTGCGGGGCAGGTCCCAGCCCAGGACCTCGGACAGAGAACTCCACACACCTCTCCAGAAACCAGACAGCCGACCACACGACCACACAGTATGTATCAGGGACCCAGGCACCGTCCCACAGCGCAAACATTCCGAGGATGCAATCAACCCAGCTCTCCACAATCGTTCACGGATGTAGTAGGCCCGATGCAAGTATTTAAATTGGATGAGTCGGAGCCGTACAGCAATGGCGGTTCCACGTGGGGATTCTAGCGCCTCCCTCCAATCGTCCTCATCTAGAGGGCCAACGTCCACTTCCCATGCCGCCCGAAGAGAGTGTAGGGTAGAGGAGCAATGAATGACCAGCGTCTGGTATATCCGGGAAACCTTTCTGTCCCCCAGATCCCCCATAAACACCTTTGCCTCGACCGGGCTGAACTCCGGTAAGGAGTCTAGGCTGGCAATGCTCGGGGTGAGGGCATGGCGCAGCTGCAAGTAGCGGAAAAACTGGGACTGAGGCATTTGGAACTCTGTGCGGAGTTCCTCGAACGATTTAAGGGTAGTGCCGGACATGACCTGGCCCAGTAGCGTGATACCTATTGCCTCCCAGCCCTCAAATCCGGCCAGGGCCGCCAGCTCCGGGAGCAGACCATTGTGCCAGAGCGGCATCTCGGCCGTAAACTTACCCCACCAGCCCATGTGGCGTAGGCCCTGCCTCCACACAGCGAAGACCACTCTGGTAACCGACGGCAGTACGCGACGCAAGCGGGCTGAATACAGAATGGTGTGGAGCGTATTGTCACCCATAAGCGACCGTTCTAAGGCATACGCCGGGTCCCCCCTATCGCTGTACCACCATTCATTAAGAATAAGCAGTTGGGAAGCCTGGTAGTAGGAGAGGAGGTGAGAGGTGGCCAGGCCACCACAATAAGTAGACAAGAAGCACGTTTTCAACGCCACCCTGGCCGCACCACCAGCCCATTGGAATCGACCCAGCACGGAATTGACCTGGCGAAACCACTGCGGGCCGATAGGGTACGGGAAATTCTGAAGTTGATATAGCAGACGCGGAAGGGCCACCATTTTGAAGATGGACGATCTTCCAAAGATGGTAAGGGGCATTCTGGACCAAGTCTTGACATCGGCCTGGACCCGTTCCCACACTGGCAGGACGCCACGATCCCAAGCCACGACGCGCGACTCCGAAAGAAATATGCCAAGGTACTTCAGACCATCCGTCGCCACCCGCAGTCCCGCAGCCCAGGGGTCAGTCACGACTCCGCCGCCCAGCACCCATAGGGTCGATTTATGAAGGTTGAGTCGAAGGCCGGAGATCTCGCCAAAGACGCGCATGACCTCCAGAACCCGGGGACCCGAGCGTTGTAGGTCTGTGAGAAAGAAAAGGACATCGTCCGCATAGAGTGCGATCCTATCTACCAGGTCGCCATTCCAGACAAACCCGCGTAACTGGGCATCAGCCCGCACCCGGGACGCCAGGGGCTCCATCGCAAAGGCGAACAGGTACGGGGACAATGGGCAACCCTGCCGGGTGCCCCGACCAATTCGAAAGCGCCCGGAAGTGGCCCCGGCCACTCGGACTGAGGCCGTGACATTGGTGTATAGCAATCGCAAATACGACAGGAACACCGGGCCAAGGTTGAGGCGGGCCAGGAGTGTAAACAGGTATGCCCACCTCACAGAGTCGAAGGCCCTGTCCATGTCCGCCAGTAGGAGCGCCGCCTGCTCATCCCGAGCGCCCATGGCGTCAACCGCCGCCTGCCCCCGCCGGATATTATGGCGAGTAGCTCTACGGGGCATGAATCCGGCCTGGTCAGGATGGACCAGGTCTGTAATAAGGGGCAGCAGTCGGTTCGCCAAAGCCTTAGCCAGGATTTTGGCCTCGATATTTAAAAGAGAAATGGGCCGGTACAAGTCGTGCCTGTCCGGCGCCCTGCCCGGTTTCAGGAAAACTACGATCTCAGCGTGGCGCCAATCGGGCGGCAGCTCCCCCCGGGCCCGTGCGGCCTCAAGCGCGCACCTGTACTGAGGCCCCAGCTGGAGGTGGAACTTTTTGTAGAATTCGCACGGGTAGCCGCTCGGGCCCGGTGCCTTCCCTGTATTCAGCTGTCCCAGTGCCTCCCCGAGCTCCTCAGCCGTGAGCGGGACGTCTAGCGCAGTTCTAGTTTCATCGGAGACGGCCTGTGGCAGCAGGTCATCGAGATAGGCGGAAAGCTCCTCCGTCTCTAGGTAATCCCGGGAGGCGTACTGCGTCTCATAATAATGGGCGAAGCTAGCTGCAAGTACGGCCGGGTCCGTCACTACCGAACCATCCTCCACCGTGAGACCCGGCAACGTGAGAGGCTGGAAGGTTGCCTGACACAACCTGTGAAGCATCGTACAGGACTTGTCGCCCCATTGATAAATCCTGCTACGTGTGGCGAGCCACGCCTGCCTGGCCTCGTCATATAGGACCGAGGCGTAGGATTGCTGCGCCTGCAAGAGCTGCCGTACCGCGTCCTCGCCACCCCCATCCCGGCCACCCTGTTCCAACTCCTCCACGCGAGCGGCGGCGGCCGTAATGGCCTCCCAATGCTTCCGCCGTGCAGCTGCACACCAAGCGATATCAACGCCCCGTATCGTGGGCTTCAGCGCCTCCCATACCACCATTGCATCCACATCTCCCACAAGGTTATCTCGCCAATAATTATCAATCGCTTCACGCAAGTGATGCACATACTCAGGCTGCTGTAGATGCCACGAAGACATCCGCCAACGAAACGGCTGTCGCTTCGAGGGGAGGTCTATAGTAGCCACAATTGGGGAGTGGTCAGACAGACCTCTGGGTAGGATCGCAGCGTCCCTCACACGGCTCAAACAGGCACCAGGCATAAACATATAGTCAAGTCTCGAGAAGGAACCATGCACCGCCGACACATACGTGAATTCACGCGCAGCAGGATGAAAATGGCGCCACACATCGTCCCAGCCCAAGCTATCCGCCGTTGCACGCAGTCTAGTACGCGCGGCTGCAGGGGAGGGATCCACAGCAACAGGCACCCGTCTCTGGCGGTCCGAGCCCACATCCATAACCTCGTTCCAATCGCCCCCAACCACAGTCAACACATCCGGGATTTCATCCCATAACGTAAACAGTCTCTCAGACAGGGCCCACTGCATGGGAGGGGGGGCATAGACGCTACCAAAGACCACCGGCTCGGCACCCATCAGCCCCTTAATAAAAACATAACGGCCCTGAGGGTCAATCCACTGCTTTTCATGCACATACGCCACCCTGCGATGAACCAATGTAGCCACCCCCCGTGAGCCCCTCGCGAAGCCTGCATGGTACACTTGCTGGAAGCCGAATCTCTGGAGGCTAAGGACCTTGGAGCCCAACATATGAGTCTCCTGGAGCAACAGCACGTCTACAGCCTCCCTCTTCCCCCAGCGCAACACAGCACCACGTTTGATTTTATCGAGCACCCCCCTCACATTCCACGTTACAACACGAATGACCTTATTAGGAGACACAGTTGTTTGATCAGCCATCATCAAGGCAGTCCCCTCCATCAGGCCCTCCGCACCACCCCAGCGCACCCCACCATCCACTCGATCCAGCAGCAATATACACGTGTGGTCCCACCCCCCCAGCCCCAACACCCACCAGTCCACCCCAGGCCCGAACCCCCCCAAACACCAACAACAGATCAACTCCCCCCCCCAGCCCCGCTCCCCCCACCCCTATACCTCATAGAACATTGAAGTATCTGTCGCGGCATGGAGAGACCCGGGTCCAAAACAGAGGACCCAGGGCCCGCCATACCAATGGATCCCAACACCCCGGTCATCATGCACTCACCCCCCCCAACAACACCCACCACTCGTGAGGGTCTAAGGCCCATAGAAGCCGCCTCCCGAGCCCCACAGCATTCCCACCAGTAGCTTCAGAATGTCTCAGGCGTATACAGACTGGCATGAACGAAGCCCCAATACAACAGTCTCACCAGCCGATCCATCACAAAGTAGGGCA
Source organism: Lissotriton vulgaris (assembly GCF_964263255.1). NCBI lineage: Eukaryota > Metazoa > Chordata > Amphibia > Caudata > Salamandridae > Lissotriton > Lissotriton vulgaris. The sequence continues at coordinate 474,230,873 of NC_141693.1, forward strand.
ACACATTACTGGACAGAACCAGGGTCCAGGCCCCACCAGATTTCAACTGCCAGCATCGGAATGTTCAGAGTCCATCGTGCCACTGGTCTGCGTTGCACTAGCGGAGGCTGACCGTTTACGTGATCTGGACCTCCGATGTCGTCCTTTTCGGTTTGGGCGGTTTGTCCGCTCCGGCGACGATCCCCGGGACCCGCCCGGGTCCAGCCCCGGCTGGGCATGCGGCCTGAGTCTCACTGCTTCGTCGGTCCAACGAAAGACCTCCTCGGGCGTATCAAAGAAATGCGTCCGGGACTGGTACACCACCCGCAGGCGGGCCGGGTACAGAAGAGAGTACTGGAGCTTCAGGCCCCGCAACTTGGCTTTGGCGGCCACAAAAGACTGTCTCTGCTGCTGCACCATTTTCGTATAATCCGGGAAGATCATAATGTTGTGATTTTCATAAGTGAGCGAACACTTGTTTCTCGCCTCTCGCAGTATGGCATCGCGGTCGTGGTAATTCAAAAGTCGAGCAATAACAGGCCGAGGACGCTCACCCTCCGGCGGCCGCTGAGTCAAGGCCCTGTGCGCTCGCTCGATCACGAAGCATGCGGACAGTGCCCCTTCGGGGAGCCAGCTCTCCAGCCATCGGGTCAAAAACTGCTCCATGCCATCCTTCTCACACCGCTCTGGAAAACCAATAAAGCGGGGGTTGTTCCTCCGTGCGCGCCCTTCGGCATCCTCCACTCGGGCAGCGAGAGTCTTTTGGATACACTCCACCTCCGCCATTCTTTTCTTCAGTGCGCCAATGTCCGTTTCGGTCACCGAGATTCGGGATTCGGTCTCAGTGATCCGCTCCACCGCATTGCGGAGGTCCTGGCGCAGCAGTGTAACGTCCGCCCCCACTGCCCCGATTTTAGCATCGAGCATGTCCCGGGATTGGGTGATGGCAGCAAGGATCGTTGCATTGTCCGGCCCTGACCCGCCGCTGCTGCCGGGTGCCCCGGAGCCACCACTGGGCCCCGTAAATTTATCGATAGGGCCTTGCTTAGGCGGGCCTCCTCCACCACCCCTGGTCATGGCCGCTCTAGGCTCAGCGGGTTCTCTCCTTGGGCGGGGCGGACACCTCCCGCGACGATTCTCAGTAGACCCTCGGGAGCAAATCCACAGCGATGGGCGCAGGAAGCCTCAGGCCCCGGGCTGGGACGTGGGCACCGGTGTCCTCAAAGGAAGGAGTGACAGGGGTTGCTTCCAGGCCAGGGTAGTCCAGGTGTCGCGAAACTCGAGGCCCTGGCTTCACAAGGGCGGGGCAGGCCTCCACCACGCCGTGTCGCCTGCAAATGTCCTCCCAAGGCACAGCACTGGAGTACAGGGCACCTCTGCGATCTGTGGGCAACTGAAGCTGCAAGGCCGGGCCGGAATCCGCGCCGCCGATGCTACCTCCAGCAGCGTGCCTGCGACCGCCACCCGGCATCCTGAAAATCGAGGTCCCCGGTCCACAGCCAGTCACTAGGCCGCACGTCGCCGCCGGCGCCTCCGGTTCCCAGAAGAGATGGAATCGCGGGATCAAGACACCTGAGAAGGCAGGACACTCCCCGGAACCGATGCCACTCACGAGGTACCAACTGCGGGCTCGGGGGCCAGGATAAATGAGCAGATTATGTCCGGGCCGGCGGGAGCTCTACAAGGCTGCGACCGCCATCTTCGCCCGCCAAGCCACGCCCCCCAGGTCCAGTAATTTTAATGGCAGTCTCAGATCTCTAAGAACGTTCCAGAGTTTGACCCTTGGCACAAGGTCAAAGGCCGATTTCAGATCAATAAATGCGGCATAGATCATTCCGCCGCCCAACAGCACCATCTTCCAGTAAATCAGACAAAATCTGAAGACCTGGTCGATGGTGCTGGTACCCGATCTGAAGCCGGCCTGTAGGGGGGACAAGATGCCCTCCAACTCCATCCACCCCTGGACTCTGGCAAGGACCGTCCTCGCAATGACCTTTTGAAGTGAGTCAATTAAACTTATTGGGCGGTAGTTTCCCGGATCTGAACGGTCCCCCCAGTAATTAAATTTAATATACATGATAGGGGCATACTGACCTCAGTCCTATGCCAAGCCTATCGTGTATGTTATTCCAATGCGCATAACCTAAGAGGGAAATAGGAACTGCACTACAGTACCTGTCAATGCGACAAAAGTTCCTAGCGGCAGCTGCAACATCGAAAAACAAGCGATGCGTCACTCCTGAGACCCAGGGGAGGCGATGCGACAACCCCACTGCACGCTGCGGGAGTGTTGCGACAAATCTGGTCTGTATGGGGAGCGATGCGATACCTTGTATGGATTCCGGGGTGCAGGTTCTCCAGTAGGAAGTGTCTTGCACAGACACGATGCAATGATCGTCGGGGCGGCGCCGATCTTCGTTGCAGCAGCGTTGCGCGAAGCAGCACTGATCCTCTTCTGCTGAGGCCCCTCAATGCGTTGGCACTGGACTGCAACGATGTTCGCAGCAACGGGATGCGGTCCGCAAGCAAGCGGTGCGACAGTTCTCACAGCGACGACAGGTTCTGCGATGATACTCGCAGCAACAGGAATGTTCCCGCACCGGGGCGATGACTCCGCAAGCAAACGATGCACCGGTTCTTGCAGTGGCAACAGGCGCTGCGACGATCTTTGCGGCAACGGGAATTCTCTTGCACTGTCGACGATGCTCTCCGGAAGTGAGTGATGCGTGCAAATTATAGACCTTCTTCTTTTCCAGCTCCCCAAACAGCAGGCAACAACCTCCAGAGGCCACACAAATGGATCAAGCACTCTAGGCAGGTCAGAACTCACACAGCAGAGTTCAGGGGGAAGCTGGGGATGAATTCCTTTTGTTCCTGGGACTTCTTAAGAGGAGGCCAGCTCTTCTCAGGCCCTTGGAGATCTCTTCAAGCAAGGGGACACAGCAACAGCAAAGACCTTTCCCTCTCCTTGGCAGAATAGCAACTACAGGTCAGCCCACAAACACACAGCAAGACAGTCTTTCCTCTTCAATCTTTCAGATTTTCTCCTTGGCAGAGGTTCCTTCTTGATTCCAGGATGATCTAAATTTCTGGGATCTGGGTATCCCTTTTTGCACCAATATTCTCTTTGTTCTCTGAAGGCAGAGAGGCTCTGGCCTATTCCAAACCAGTTCTGGTCAGTCCTGGAGCACTCTGTTTACATGACTCCTTCTGTCCTTTGAGAGAGGGGGCAGGGTCATCAGCTGCCCAGCAGGAGGTGGAGCCAGCATTGTGGAAGGCAGGCACAACCCTATTTAGGCACAGGTGCTTTCCCCTCCCACCACTCAAGATGCAGATGAAGCTATTCAGCCTAGTGCTGACTCACTCAGCCTCCTGGAGCCACCCCAGACCCTGTCACTCACAAACCAGACAGTCAATTCACAAACAGGCCGAAGCATACAGAAAGGTCAGACAAGAAAACAGACACTTTCTAAAAGTGAAGTTTTCAAGTATGGGAACTGCTTTTCTAAAATTAAAAAAACGTGGGGCATGTGGCTCCCCATAGATCTGGTCAGCATCGACCTCTGTTAGCATGCAGATGTCCTTCAAGGTGTCCTTCAAGGTGAGCAGCGGGGATGACAGGGAGGAGGCCAGCAGGGTCTTGTTTCAGGTGAAAGAGGAAAGCAGTGAGCTCCTTAGACAGAATCAAAGAGCTAGCTCAGAGTAAATGTGCTCTATGGGGTGTCATTTTGTAGATTAGAAGTGATAGACACAGCTACCTCTGAGAAATGCCTTGAGAAAGTTTTTTTTTTGTGCAGCAGGTGCAGTTGCATTGGGATCTCGGCTCACAACACTAAAATTATGGGCCCTAGTGTTCTTGGTCCATTTCTGTTTTGGTTTAATATAGTTTTACTTTCATAAGTCTCACATATAGCGCAGATTATGTGCTGCAGAAAAATACCCCATAAATGATCTACTAAGCACCGCTCTGGAGCTCAGCCCTGCCCCTTCCACTCTTCATTTTCTTGACAAACGTTTTTGGAGGGGGGCCCGACTTCAAAACATTTTGCTTCGGGGGGCTCAGCGCAAAACAGTTTAAAAACCTCTGCTCTAGGGTGTCATGTATCTCCTTGCTGAGCGTTGGAGCGAAAAGTCGGCCAAAAAAAGTCGATACAATCCTGGTCGAATCTTGAGCTCATGGGAGCATACAGGGTTTCAATATAGGATGCAAATGCCTCTGCGATTTGGGCAATTGTTGTGTGAATGGTGCCTCCCCCATCTCTGAATCCTGTGACCCACGATGTGTCCTTGTCTCGTTTGTCTAGCTAATCAAGTAGTTTGAGGCTTTATCTCCTATGTCATAGATCCTGTGCTGCTTGGCCAATGCATGCGCCAGCGCTGAATTGTCAGCCAGCGCGCTCAGCTCATGTTGTCGCAAAGTTAGTCTGTGTCTGAGGTCTGTACTTCTACCCTCGACCACCTCTTGTTCCATTTTTTATATTTTACATTCCAAAATGTGGATTTTGGATGCTTCTTCTTTCTTTTTTCCCCGATCAGTGCCCGCGCCGGTCTAAGCAATACTGTCTTAAACGCTTCCCAGAGAATCATGTGGTAATCCACCGTCCCCTCATTTCTGTAAAATCCATTTCAACTCTATCCTCTAGCTTCTCCCTCAGCTCAGGGTCTCGGAGGTGCCAGATGTCTATCCTAGGGAATCCTGTTCTGTTAATATTCGGTCCCGTGAGGGTAACGCATGCAGGAGAATGATCTGAGATAGTCCTCGCCAGGTGTGTTGGACGCTCAAAGCTCCCCATTTGGTCTTGTTGCATAAGCATGTAGTCTATTCTAGAGAGCAACCCTAGGCGATCCGAGTAGGATGTGAATTGTTTTGTTTGTGGGTTATGAGCCCTCCATATGTCCTTGATCGGCTTGTCTCCCTGGGCACAAGTATAGGCTGGTATCTCCAGCATAAATTAGTGAGACGACTGTTCAAGGCTTCATTAGAATACTTCCATTTTAATTATAATCCAGGCTTTACAACAAAATCCATAATGTTGATTCACATCAATCACAATGTCTGAATTTTCATCAATATAGCTTTCCTTTCATTGTAGACATTAAATGGCCTCCCAATGCATTTTGGTGCGACCAGCGCCTTTATCAAGGGATCTGTGGGTCAAAATGCGAGTAATTAGTACTACTTTACTGTCGCCAACCAAATAGTGCTATAAATAGCTGCCAACATCGCTTAATAATTACTTGAATAAAATAAACTAAACCATACTATAGTTAGCTATATACATGACATACTGTTGTTGCACAATATCTAACATGTCTCTTCCGTAATAGTGATAGTATTACAACATAAACAATTATATATAAAAGAAAAGTGGTTCTATTTCCCCTGTAACGCTGTAGATGCATAACTTGCTGGTTTAACGTAAAACCGTGTGATAGGTCTTAGTGCGTAAAAACTCTGCCTAAACTGTTGTCTGGGCGTTTATAATATGAATAGAAACCGCTGAAAGATTTACGGGGGTGCGGTGTGATGGAGTGTCTAACTTGCCCGCCAAAACGTTGCACTCTAACATATGCGTGTTAAAGGGATTAATGTCAAAATGCTGAAACGCTGCAGTTTACGCTAATGCCGCTTACCAATAAACACAGGTATGTTGCGTCCCTTGCTATCTGTCGTACCGCTGTGCTTCGTATGGATTCTACGGAGTGGCGGAAAAGGAACCTAGGGGAAATGAGTGGGCGGTGTCTATGACTACGCCTAGGCGCTAAGCTTGCTGGAACTTGTATTTTTAAAGCTGAAAACGAAAAAATTAAAATGAAAATGGCTAACCAGTGCTCCATGTCAAGGAACCTATAACATAAAGGTTAGATAAGATTACAGATAACAAGAAAATTCCACTCTTTCATTTAGGCCCCCCGGTCTCAAAGTTTTTAAACGGTAAATCCAGTAATTTTCTCTCTTGAGGAGCTGCGTTTTATTGTTGGTGCCTTCATGTTTGTCCACAATTTCCAAAATGCGTGCCTTTAATTGTGTTATTTCATGTTTAGCTTCCATGAAATGCGTGGCCACTGTTGATTTGAGCATTTTCGTTCTAATATTGCTTTTATGCTCACTGAGCCTGATTTTCAATTTGCGCTCTGTGTGTCCCACGTAGTACAGTTTGCACGGACAACTGAGTAGATATATGACATTCATAGTGTCACAAGTTCCATTTACTTTGAGGGTGATTGTCTCTTTAAATTCAGGAGGTGATAACAAGTTACCTTTACTGATGTTTGTACAGTTATGACAGTTCATACATGGTTGGGTACCTCTGAATTTGGTGATGACGCTAGTTTTCGGTTTGGGTTTCAATAGTTGTCCCACATTCATGGACCTTGTATGCGCAAACAAGGGTTCTTTTTCGAATGCTCCGTTAAAGTCTGGCTCCACTCGTAGAATTGTCCAATGTTTTTTAATGATGTTTTTAAACGCTTGGCTAGAGGTAGAGAATTTGATGACGCATGTGATGCGTTGTTCCTTACTTACTGGTTTAAAGATTTTCTCTAGTCACATTTTTGATTCTTTGTCTGGCTTCATTTAAAATGGGTATGGGGTAGCCTCTCTTGTGGAATCGTGCTGTCATTTCATCCATTTGTTTCTCTGCTTTGTCCGGTTCCGAGACAACTCGTTTTACCCTCATTAGTTGGGAATAAGGTAGGTGTCTTTTCAATGATGGTGGATGATGACTGTCATACCTGAGTAGATTATTACGATCTGTGTTTTTTCTGTATAAGGTGGTAGAGAATTTGTTCTCCTCTCTAGTGATCGCTACATCCAGGAAATTGATGGTCTTTTCTTCAATCACCCAAGTGAACTGTATGCGTTCATTTATCAGATTAAGTTTGGCGATTTCTGATGACAAATGTTCTTTTGCACCTTCCCAAGCGATGAAAATATCATCGATGAATCAAACATACAGTTTAATATGTTCCTTCCAAATGTTTTGACTTAAGATGTTCGTGTCCTCAAAATCCCTCATGAAGATATTGGCATATGTGGGGGCTGCCAAATTGCCCATCGATGTTCCACTCTTTTGTATATACCATTCTTGTCCATATTTGAAGTAGCTATGCATCAAGGTAAATTGAAGAAGCTCCATAAGAAAAAAAATGTCATTGCATCTTCATAATCGCTGTTAAGCAAGACTTTTTCAACTGCCTCAAGGCCTGATTGGTTGGGGATAGAGGTATATAATGCCTTGACATCAATCGTAGCCATGACTATAGGTTGCTCTTTCGTGATTTTAATCGTGGCTAGTTTGTTTAAAAAATCTGTAGTGTCTTTTATGTACGACTTTGCTTCCATTGCAAAGGGTTGAAGGTACTTATCCAAAAACTTGCCTTTAGGTTCATGGATGCTCTTACAGGTAGATACTATAGGTCTACATGGGAGATTTTTCAAGTCATTATGCACTTTAGGTGTTATATAGAATGACGGACTCCGAGGTTAAACTTGTGTCAAATATTGCTTTGTTTTGTCTTTGATGGTACCATTCTCTGTGGCTTTATTCAAAATCTGTGAAAGCACATCTTGTATTTCTTTGGTTGGGTTGTATTGCAATTTCATGTAAAGGTTAATGTCAGCCAAATGTTCTGTTACTTGCGTTTCATAGTATGCTCAGTCCATTATAACTAGGGCACCTCCCTTATCCGCCTTCTAAAATGGAACTATTCTAATGAAGCATTGAACAGTCGTCTCACTAATTTATGCTGGAGATACCAGCCTATACTTGTGCCCAGGGAGACAAGCCGATCAAAGACTTGTTTTATCTTTATTTACAACCATCCACTCCAGAGTGGGGAGTGGACCGTGGAGCACAGTAAACAAAGTGTAACCTTACACATCCAAATAAGCAGTGCTCATACCAACCCATATTCCTTGCCCTCCATATGTCCACCATCCCCTTTGCCGTTAGGAAGTCTCTGAGAACCTGCCCCGTGGCATGCTCCCCCGCGTTGCTCAAATAGTTTAGCTCTTGATCTATTACTACATTGGTGTCTACTCTCATCAGAAGGACTCCTGGGGGGAGCTCTAGCAGCAGGGCACTAATCTTTGGATATATGAGTGTAGCCTGGGTGGCACCTATGTGGAGCAGAGAATAAGTGGGTGACCTTCCCTACCACCCACCAGGGCCACCCCGCAGCCTGCATCATCACGCAAGATCTTGTGAATTGTTAGGGGCAGAGAGTTGCGCACCAGGATGCCTACCACTCTAGAGCCACCCAAATATCCAGAGTGGGCCGCCAACTTATAGCCGAAACGATCCAAGGCTTTGTAATGGCTACCCTTCAGGTGTGTCTCCTGAAGCAGAACCACGTTCAAGGCGAGGCGTTTAATGTGTTGGAGGACCAGCATGTGCTTAATGTTGTTCTGAAGGCCATTTACTTTCCGGGACCATATGAGGACATTGGCTACTCGTATTATCGTATACATGAGCAATCAGAACATTAAAACAATCCTGCAATGTAAAACCCTTAACTCCCCCTCCCTGCATCCCTGCTAGGTGAGTTGCAAACCCCCCACCACCCCAACGTGCAGAGTGCCTGTCGCCCAGATAACAACTTTATTACAATAAAACAATGGGGGGGGGGCAACAAGTTCCAACTGCTTTATAGATTCCGGAGCTTAATACGAATATGTTAGTGTCCCATATTCTGTGTGAGGGAACGTCTGGTATGGGCATGTTTTAAAACAGGGGACATGATTTAGATAACACATCCAACCCTTTATAGAGATTTTTGTGTCTAATTACCAAGGGCCTCTGACCCTTTCCTCAGCCTCGTCATGTCCCATAGCCCAGGGGTCCAGAAGCCAGAGACCAGTTAGAGTGTCTTGTGGATCCCCAATGTCCATTATCTGTATCACAGTGACTGGATTTGCCTGGCTGGGAGGGCAGGCTCTGGCTCTTCTTCAGCTGGTCATTGTTGATGGGCGATTGTGCTTGGTTCTTGTCTCCCCCAACAGTCTTCCAGCCTTCCAGCCAGTCCCACACTGTTTCAGGAGTCATTAAGAAATGTGACTTTCCATCTGCCAGCACTTTTAGCTATGCAGGGAATAACTTCATATATTTTAAGTTTCTTTCCCTGAGGGTCCCTTTCACTAAGTCACAGGCCGTTCTCTGCCTCTGCACTTGTATATGTAAAATCCGGAAAAAAACGGATAGTGGCATTTTCGTATTGGATGTCACCTCATGCCCGAGCCGCTTTTAGGATGGCATCCCTTTCCCTGTAATTAAAGATGCGGGCCACTATCGTGTGTGGGGGGGCCCCGGAATGTGGACGTGGGCCCAGCGTGCAGTGCACTTGCTCCACTGAGAAGATGTTTGACAAACTTGTTGGTTTAAGGATGTGAGTGATCAAATGTTCCAGGAAGAGGTCTATGGATGGTGCTTCGCCCCCTCGGGTACGCCTACAACCTGAATGTTATTGTGCCGGACTCTGCCCTCCTGGTCCTCCAGTCAGGCCACAACATCAGTGTGTTGCTTTGTGAGGATTGCTCCTCAAGGCGTTTAGTCTTGGCCTGCAGGCTTCCAATGTTTGCTTTGGCTGTAGTTGTTTTCTCGGCGAGTTTTTGTAGGTCCAGCCTGAGCAGGTTCACTTCCTCTGTGATGGAGTCTAGGTGCGGTTTGAGGGTGCTTCTGAGGCCTGCTATCTCCCTCATGATATCTTTTAAGGATGCATCCAGTCCCTATTCCTCCTGTTCTTGCGAGAGCAAGGCCCCCTCCGCTCCTCCTTCTCGGCTCATCGCGACTAAATATTCATCAATCTGATTTGCTTGTCCTGGGCCCTTGTTGCGCCCCATTGTGATGTCAACCACCGCATCGCTAGGGGCTTATGTTCTCTCAATGAGCCCAGGGGAGGGTCTGACAGTGATGCGTGGACTATGGTTTGTATTGTAGACCCTATGCCAAGTCAATTACTTTATTTTCGATAAATTAATATCATATAAAGACAAGAAAACACAGTCATAAAAAGTATACAGTCAATTACAATAAATACACAGTTGATTACAAATTTCTAAAAGTAAAAACAACATTTTTCTTAAAATTCATTCCATGTAGTATATTAAAAATATGCATTTTAATTATGTTTCACATTTTTCTAAAAACCGCATTTATGTATAAGTACCATAGGGTCGGCCTGCCCTTAGTGATATGTTTATAAACATGGGGTATACTGTTCACAGATATTTAAGAGCGGTAAAAATGTAACATTATTTTTCCTGATTCGGTTGGCCGCGCTTAAAAAACTAGCAACATGAAACATTATTTTAGGTGTGCTAAGTTGCTTTAGGTACACAAGTGCCGGCCTGACCTGTACAAATCCTGCTTCTCTAAGAATTGGTAATAAATATTTCCTCCTACAATCGTTAAAATGATCACAAAACATCAGAAAATGTAGGGTATTTTGAGTGGAAAAATTGTAGACCCTATGCTCTGATCAGTTTTTCCCAGGGGCAGCACCTCTCGGCAGAGGAACCCTTCCTATGTGGTTTAGGGAGGAGGGGGATGGTGGAAAGACCTCCTTCTCACAGCCTTTGTTGTGGTTGCTGTACCAGGCACACCCTCTATGGGCATTAGATGCTGTTCTTGGGCCCTGGGGCGGCCTGCTCAGTATAAGGTGGCATGGAAACACTAGCAAGGCCCACTGTATCTTTGTTCAAGGATAGGCTCACTCTTCACCCTCGCAGTTTACTTTGGGGTCTGTCTCAGCTGGCCCCCGCTGCTTTCCCTGGTTTCTTCCACCCTGTAGCGCTGTTGATCTGTTAGCATTGTGCAAGGTATTATTGCGGTTGTGGCCTTTAGAATGCCTCCCAAGCATGAAGATGCGGTCAGGAGCCAGAGTGCATTCTCAAAATTGTGATTATGGTTTCTTTAAATGTCTCTCTCTCACAGAGATGTGAACAGGGCTAAAGTTCATTCGCACCGAATTATGACCGGTGTGCACTGCCGAGACTCAGTGCTGGGCCTAGGTGCCTACTGGTGGTCTTAAAAGCCGCTCTGTGCTCTCACATACTATGCTGCGGTATTCCGGTACAGCTGGGATTCCACTCCGGGCCGCTGTGCCCGTCAATGATACTGTAGGCTGTTGCACGCTCTCAGGCGCTCTGTGGTAGTGCTCAGAATGCTGCTTTGTCAACTTGCGTGGGTTTAGTGGCCGTTGTCTCCCGGAGGCCGATTCTTGTGGGGCCGCTCCAAGTGCTTCTCTTTCGGCGGGCTCCTCTCAAGACTCGGTCGACCGCATGTTTCAGCGTGACTGCGGCTTTCTGCTTTCTCATCAGTAGCTTTCTGCTATGCAGTGGACAGGTTTTCTTTCTGTTGCACGCCGTCCCTGCTGCGGTCTCAGCCTTTCAGCGTTCCACTCTAGGATGGATTGGACGGATTAGATGGGAAAAACTGCAGGTGGCTATTGGAGCACACTCAGTGTGCGGCCATCTTAGTTGGACGCAAGCCACGCCCCCGATGCTGACATTGTTGTGGAGCCATAGTAAAGATACAGGTAACATCATGCCTTTGAAGTCAGAAACATGCAGAATGTGAGACAAAGTACAAGAGTGCAACGAAGCACTGACATGCTGGAAGAAGCAGGGATTTAAATGCTTCCACTTTTAATTGATGATAGAGGCTGCAATGTGGTCACTGAAACGGACATGTACTCCCTTACTAAGACTTGCAAGTTCTAAAAACTGCTCATTTTCTGAACACCTCTGTCTAAACCATGATTTGTGGCAGAGTGACTTTCTGGTTACAAATAGTAGACTGCATCCTCCGCCCCTAAAGGGTAATTGCAGTTAAAGCCATTTATTTTTGAAGAACTCATCAGTCACTTTCCAGAGGCTGGTAAATCATGCTATGCATCTTGTGAATGCATTCTGTATTGCCTTGTTGGCCGACTTAGCTGCCTCCATCTAAAACCTGACCAATCCCTTGGGTCACCTTCAGAAGGTGTTGTTGGCACTGCAAAGACCAAAGCTCATTGTGATGGTAAACACGTGGCAGATCATACGGAGCATGTGGTTTACCTTGGCAACCAAGTGGTTGGAGGAAAATGGAGCTGCCCAAGATTAAGGTCAACATTGGAAGGTACTTATCAAGACCCAGCAATTGTGAGATTTTGGGGTGGAGTGCTTTTTAAGTCAGGTTCTAGACTGCCATACCCTTAATAAATTGAATGCACAACAAGTGTCCTATAACCCGAAAGGAACCCAACAGTTTTGGAAATGGAACTTGCATGTTGAGTAGTCCTTTTGGGTTTTTAAGACCCTCACCGATTATTAGTAGCATGCGTCATCATTGGGTCTCATCCTGGTCCCTATACATCAGGATGAGCTAAATCTTGTAGGATGAAGCACTTTCCACATTATACTAGTGGTGTTTCCTAAAATTAAAAATACCTAAAGAGCACCACAGTTTCCCTTTATTTTGGGGCCGGTTATGGGTAAAAATAGTGAATATGTGCATTTAGGGATATTGGGCCAGATTCACAGAACTAACTTAAGACAAAATCCTAAACTTACTACCATTTTGGTATTCACAGAAGGCACTTACTCATTTTGGTATTCACAGAAGGCACTTACTCATTTCGGTATTCACAGAAGTTAGGAGTCCTAACTTTAGGACTCCTAAATGCCTTCTGTGAATACTGAAAGTCTTAAAATTAGGATTTTTCTCAGTTTACTAGTAGTGAAGTAAGGAGTCCTATCTTTAGGACTCCTAAATGCCTTCTGTGAATACTAAAAGTCTTAAAATTAGGATTTTTTTCCGTTTACTTGTAGTAAAGTTAGGACTCCTAACTTTATGACACCTAAATGCCTTCTGTGAATAACGAAAGTCTTAAAATTAGGATTTTTCTCTGTTTAGAAGTAGTAAAGTTAAGACTCCTAACTTTAGGACTCCAAAATGCCTTCTGTGAATACCAAAAGTCTTAAAATTATGATTTTTCTCTGTTTAGTAGTAGTAAAGTTAGGACTCCTAACTTTAGGGCTCCCAAACTGAGAAAAATCCTAACTTTACGACTTTAGGAATTCATAGAAGGCATTTAGGAGTCATTACGTCAGGAGTCCTAACTTTACTACTACTAAACTGAGAAAAATCCTAATTTTAAGACTTTCGGTATTCACAGAAGGCATTTAGGAGTCCTAAAGTTACGACTCCTAACTTCTGTGAATACCAAAATTAGTAAGTGCCTTCTGGGAATACCAAAATGAGTAAGTGCCTACTATAATCACTGCACAATTACGTTTTTTAAATGAAGAAAATGAATAAAGACAATTTGAATTGAGATAATGTTGTCAGATGCAGTGATTTATGTCATGTATCATACTCTTGGAAATGCCCTCAATATAAATCATTGATGATAATATGCCGGATTCTCAATAACTGGACATACTGCTAATAATATTGTGGGTGCTGCACCAGCAGTGAAACATGTTGTTTTGAAAGTTTTTTTCAATTTGGATTAGAGAGGGGTTGTACTCCTCGTCCAATGCACCACATACAGAGTAAAAATTTGCCCTACTCATTTGGTTGTTAGGTGCGGTAGTGTATTGCCTCGATCCCTTTGTATATAGATGTGGATGTTACGTATCATCGGAAATTAGTAGACCCAATAGCTTTTAGCTAGAGTCCCAGGCCCCTCACATTACAAGTAATACACTGTGAATTATGTAGCCTTATGAGGATAAGGCAATGATCACCCTCTCTGCCAGGAAGTGTTGTAGTCAAACCCCATCTAAGGTGTTGTGTCCCAGGGATATAGCCCTTTTTTGGAGAGAAATGTCTGCACACCTTACTGACCCAAAGGAGTACTTCCCACCTCTTACCCACACCTTGAAAGACCCCATAATCCCCAACAATGCCCCTTTCCAGCCATGATTTGTGAACTATCAAGGCCACCCAAATTGAAAACAACCCCAAACACAAATTGCTTATGAAAACCCAAAAGGTACCCATCTGGACAAACTTATAACTATGTGCTTGAGGGAGGATATGCAGATCACCCAAGGAGCTGTCTGGGCTCGCACCATTTTGGAGGACAGGATAGTGGGGTCTGAGGAGGAAGTAAATAACAGGGAGCCACCTCCCTTCCTCAGTTAATATAAGGGAAGCACTCAGGAGTAAGCACCTATTTTCCAAGAGTCATGAGATCAAATTATAGTATCAGAGTAACGAGTTCACAAGAGGGAGTACAGTGGGCAATTAGCAGCAAAGCACAACAAGGAAGCAGGCACTCATAAGAAAGCCCAGTAAGTCCTACATTATCAAAAGATATCATCAGCTGATCTTGGGGTGAGCGCTGACTAGGCGTCATGCCATCCTCGCCCAGTTTTATGTTCTCACTCTCCTCACTGACATGCATGGTCTTTGCCAAGTGGGCCTTTAGAAAGCCATCAATGTACCAACTGTTAAATAACCTGGGCCTGCTCCGCTGTTACCTGCTCTTTTGTAGGTCTCGAAACAGGTCGCTGCTGTCCGGTTCATCGTTTCAGTTGCCGACCTTCTACATCTGCCCCTGATGGGTCCCTGTCATCAGTGCTGACTCCGGTATTCTCCAGCCTTTGCCACATGTCTTCCAGAGGGTCAAAGAACTGTATAATAGCATTGCATACCACACTGAGATAAGCTGGAAACAGAACAGGAGAGACCCAGTTGGTGCAATTTCTATTTAACAGAGAGGAAGGAGCTCTGATTTCTCTGAGCCTCTGTCGTACAATCAGGGGAAAAGTGTGTCATACCACCGTTGACAGTATATGTGCTATGTTTGTGAGCACATTCCAAAATAAATTTCCTGTCTCTATAGTTGAGGATACATGCCAGTAATTGCCTTGGCAAGGCCCCAGGAGTCTGCCAGGATCCTTATGTGCGTATTCAACTGTGAGCAGATTTATGGAATGGCCATTGTGTACTTCTGAATCTAGCCATTCTTTGCAATAAAGTTCTGGGCATAAGCCATCCATGCATTTCAGAAGCCCAACAATCTGAATGTTATTAAACTGCAAGCTGCTTTTTGCTTCTTCTGCATGTCCTTGCAGATGTTGATTGAAACTGTGTCGATCATCGATTCCAGCACCCCCTGGATTGCCTGTAAGATCTCCATAAACTTGGCCAAGTGGACATCTAACATAGTATCCAGTGCATGAAACACGTATGGGTTTCTGGCCCGAGTGGGAGGCATCCCTCCTTTAGTCATTTCATCCTGTCCTGACTTCTGCATTTTGGGTTTGGCTATCATAAACGTATGGCACACACAGCAGCAGTGCCGGACCAAGTCTGCACCATCTTAGAGCACTCAAGTTCCACCTGTATCGGGCTTCTAGTTCGGTTTAATTGGTATGGAAACAGGGTGCAGGCATAAGTGGCCACATATGTGTTATTTCGGGAGACGACCTACACATATACGCAGTGAGTTGCAACAAGCAGTGGAATGCCCAAGCGTTAAACCCCCAGAGTAGAGCTAGGTTCATCAAAAGACCCAATCCCATCAACAATGTCTTTCCCAGGCCTCCAAATGCGTACCCGTTCTGGGTGCCCCATTGCAGCAACGATCAGGCAGTATCAGAGCCCGCAGAGGGCAATAAAGGTAGCATGAACTGATCACCGTGGCTACATCTATCCAGTTTCTTACGTTAAGGAGGAGAAGGTAACAGGAGTCTGGGTCAGGATATGCACAATCATCACCTCTTTACTTTATAAGTAAATAATGCAATAATATGTTATCATACTAGAAAAGTAAAACAAACACACAGATTAGTGATTAGTGACTAGCCCGATGTTGTGTGAGAAGCTAAGACATCCAACAGCACACATGTGTTAAACAAATTGTCCATAAATCAGAAATTAAGTTGTCATACATCAAAGAAGTCACTTTGATGTATAATTACAAGCTGCACATCTGCAGTCTAACAATAAGACTATTTGATGCCCCACCACCTAAACCGAATAGGAACGCTGACTAAACAGTGCATCCATGGCCATGAAGGACTGCCCATTTAAGCAATGGCAAACCATGAAAAACACATGATAGCTAATGACCAAATGGAGCTGACCCTTACTCCACTCCCTCAATGGACTTCTTGTTGTACTTTTTTGAATAATTGATTACATAAGGTCTACAGCTAGAGCAAGCATAGCAAAAAGAAGGTATGGTGGAGAAACACTTGCAAATCTCCCTGCCTAATCTTTTTACGGAATCCCCTGAGACTAAGGATGCAGGTACATAGAGAAGTTACTGTTTTATTGTACCTTTATGCCACTCCTGGCATTTTTTTTTTTAGTTTATATAGTGCGAACTAGACCCGAGACATCGGGTATCAGATCGCTTTACATGAGCACCAGTTTCGTTACAGACAGACACATTCATTTTTTTTGTTAGGCAGGGGGATATTAACTGATTTGCCCAGCATAACAGGATGTTGAGCATCACTGCCGAGACTCGAACCCAGTTCGCCAACTTCGAGGTCGACCGCTCTAGCCGTAAGGCGACATCCTCTCCCCTAAATGCACAGACGCACTCGCATGCGCAGTTTTTCCAGAGACGGCGATGAAGAGGAGGAGGGCAGCCCGGGGACGCCGCAGCCAAGGTAAGTGCTTTTTCTTCACTTTAAAGTATTTTTATTTAAGGTTTAATCATTTGTTAATGGGCGGTCCGTGGCTGGGACTAGTCAACTCCGCTCCGCCGCGGAGTGTGCAGCGATTTGCGTACTCTGCGTTCTCCGCGGAACGCGGAGTAGGCGAATCTCCGCACACTCCGCTGGCGGAGCGGAGGTCTCTGCCCGGAGTTAATGAAATGTTGACATTCATCATTATAAAATCAAAACTCATTAAATGTTGAAAGGCTAAAATCTTTCCAAAATTTACATTTTCAGTTGCGTTTTTTCAACCTCTGATTGCAAAAAATGACTTGCTCCATATGGTTCATGTAAATATGTGTCCCATGACCTAATTTCGCCACCCATTCCTGATCCCATCCAGAGAAAAGCATACCCTGTTTATGCCTCCATTCGGCACTAGTAGAGGGTCAAAAAGCGTAATGTTTCAGTCCCCTCTACTGTCACCCTATGAGTGATGTGGCAGGTTGAGTTTGAGTAACCCATTATTGAGACAGCTAACCTTTTGTTAATAAAGTTATCCCCTGCCAAACACCAGTCAATTAACAATAATACACTTTCCATCAACTTAATTGTAATTCACATGAGGAGTGCACCAAAGTAGCTGTATTTTTTCAAGCTGTGGAACACACTATGTTTGAAATAAAGAAACGAATGAAGAAATAAATAGGATGACCGACCTGTAGTGTAGTTCCTAGTTTCCCACTAGGCCCTGCGCATTGGAATAACATAAACAGTAGTATCGACGTGGAACTGCGGATATTCCAGGCCTCCACTGACTATGCTAAACTTAATTGGGTTGTGTTACCAACTAGCTCAGAGGTCACTGGAAACTTTCTTCTCTGCATAGGAAGTGATCAGCTTCCTTGGCACAGACAAGAAGGGATTCAGTTTTCCAACAACCGTGCAACATGACAACTTTGCTCCTCAGATCAAGAGTCGATCTCTAGGGTCGTGTGAAACAATAGACATAGATTTCACTCAGTCAGTCTAGTGCAGTTTACTTTCACAGTATGTAGAGAATAGAGAGACGGGCGTTTATCAATAAAGGGTTAACATTTATTGAACAGTCTTTCTTCTCGTACAAGAGAAATGTATTGCCACAATTGCAATAACTGTTATTATGAAAAGTACGTACAGTAAGATAAGTATTGCGAAATAGAACTGTAAAAGCATTGATATGGTTTCTTAGCCATACAATGGTTTAAAAGTAATAAAACATATATACAGTCATATATACATTAGGCTAACATACTCAACTGGTGCTTCTAACTAAGCCTACCCCAGTGTGCCTGACCTAAGCCTAACACGTGAGAAGGGGAGTAAGTAAGTAGCTTAAGTTAAGTTGGTTTTGCCAAGGTTTGTTTCAAGAATTCTCGTCTAAGGGTTTAGTCAACACCATACCTCTGAATAGAATGATGGAGGATTGGTATCTCCTTCAGGGGTCTCTCTCGATATCCCAGTCACCCGCGAGGGTAAACTGGAAGCGCCGGGACTGGATTTCTCTGCACGAGAAATGCAGCGGCTTCTCTCTTCAGCGCGTCGAGGAAGGAGGGGTGACAGCGTCCGCGGGCAGCTGGGCTGGATGTCTTCGCAGAGGACGGCTGCACGGCTCCTCAAGCGTACTGCACCATAGGTCGCGCTGTAGCGGCGATAATGGTAATCAGTAGCTTCACCACCACAGGATAGCAGGCTGCAGCGACAGAGTGCTAGTTTTTACCAACACGGGGTCATGCAGGCAGCTGGCATCAGCAACATGTTCGCTCATTGCTTAAGGCAACGTTGGTAATATTTATACCTGACAGGTGCCGGGTTTGATGCAAGTTTGCTGGACATAAGACGTCAATTAAAGATGTCACTAGGAAGTGACAGTTATCAGTTGCTCATTAGAGTTCCATTACTAATCAAAACATAGCAAGCGGGGATTTCCAGGTTTGCTAAGTTTTTATCTTGTTGAAGAACTCGGAGTGTTATCTAGGAATATCAGATAGTGACTGCTGCTCTGTCATTGCACTAATTGGTCGCAAAGGAAGTAGCAGAGAGTCATGCTGGAATGTGGCTCTGTTCGTGTGAGGCCAGAGATGACTTTTCAGAAAATCACACTTGAAAGGTTATGCCAATATAGGGAATAAATGGATTTATAGCCGAATAGGGGCATAAGGTCACAGTATCGATCAGGAACCTAGATAAGCACGCAACAGACCAGCATTATTCTCAACACCCCAGAGGGCCAGTTAAGACTCGCTTTTAAGAGAATGTTCATACACACTCTTCTGTAGCTGCCTTATGTCCAGAGGTTCCTTTCAAACAATTAATTAAAGCTTACATTGTATAACTGAAGCTGAAGTTAAATAATTTTTTCAAAAATGAAAACTGACAACCACCTGGATGCAATTATGATACTTTGGAACTAAGTTTCCCTTTAATGGATACGTTTCTTTTAAACGCCTGTTTTTCAGTTGCACGCTGATAGAAGTGCTACGTGTTCAATAGTCAAAAATAAAATATATGTTTATGTGATCTATACAATTATGGGAAATTCCAAAAGCCTTCTCGGAATGATAGCTTATTTAGTGAACCGCTGCCAACAGAACGCAGGTGTTAAACAACAAAATGACATTGGATATTATTAATTATCTTTTAAGTGAGATAATGTAAGAAAGTGTGTGGGTTTTAGAGGGTTATGCTTGATTACATATTATTACATCCGTAAATGGCTACAGGAATTCACAAAAAGATTCCTGGCAGAAGTAAATTGTTTTACTACTGTGGATTTCTGTGCCATAAGTGCGGAGAAAGTTGCAGTACTAAATCCCACACAAGGGGGTGGGAAATGGGTGGAACAAGTTGTAGTTAGCCTTGTAAGTTTGAGAACAGTCACAAGCTTGGAGGTTTGTGGGCATTCAGAAACTGGAACCCGACGCCTTTGCAACCAGGAAACGATTGGAGACGTATTCCAGTAACTTCCTTTCCTGGGTGGTTAAGGCAAATGGATCACCCCAGACTAGGTGGGGGTAAAAAGGAAATAACATTAAATGCATTTGGACCTTCGGCTACCCATACTACTGTGTGGAATTGTACACTGTGTACAAATGTGCACAGACAGAGTCGGCAGCTTTAAAAAAGTTACATAACAAGCTCAATAGCAATCCTGGAATCCTGGCATGTCTTCTCGGCTTACTATTACATCGGCCATGCATCTAATGGCTTTGTCTGCAAGTCGGTGGACTCTGCTTCTATATTGAAGCATATAATTTGCCTTATTGTGCTAAATCGCCAAATCTCAGTCCAGGAGACAAGACCTGGGGGCATATTTACAATAACTGGCGCATCCCTGCAAGTCAGCAGGGATGCGCCAGTTATTGTGCGCCACAGCTCCGCCATCATGGATGCGCCGCATTTACAATGCGGCGCACCATGGGGCAAAAACGGCACAGATGCGTGACGCATCTGTGCCGTAAAAGTGGCGCATTGCTGGAGTTGTGCCACAAGCGCAACACAGCTCCAGCAATGCTCTGGGGGCCCTATCTATTTAATGCTGCATCAATCTTTACGCCTGCTTCAGGCAGGCGCAGGGTTTTGACGCAGCATGGACCTAAAAGTGACTGAGTGAAATCTTGTAGATTTCACTCAGCCACTTTTAGGAGGCGTTACTGCGCCGGAACGCCCCCCCCCCCCCCATCCCCCCCATGCGCAGGAACGCCTACATGTGGTGCAGGGCTTTACAATGTGACGCATCTCCCCGATTCGTCACGTTGTAAGTACCCCGCACCATGGCGTAGGACTTGCACCAACGCTGCATCACAAAAGTGACGCAATGGCGGCATAAATGAGGCGGATGGGGCTTGTAAATCTGCCCCATGGATTTTAATTTTGGCTCCCTTGAAAAGGGTCCATGTGGTAACAGAAACTCTTCATTTTGAACACATTCTCAGTTCGAGAATTCTATTCCAGTGAAGATTCTCCTGATTCAATTCCTCTCACCAAACTGTACTTAAGACACAGGCTCAGTGGAATGTCTCTCGATAGAGGATTTACCACTCCGTTCCCAAATGAGAGGAGTTTATATCATCTAACTCAAAGCCAAGCCCTATGAGTTTTTTATGTGCTTCATGACTATATAGATATCGGCATGATTCTCAATGATTGTGGTGTGTATCCACAAGTGTGACTTAATCCGATAGTACTCCTTGCCTGGCTTCCTCCTAGATATTTAAATACTCAGCAAAATTATTGTGAAAGGGCTCAAAGCTGTCCAAACTTGAAAAACTAGGTATTGGCTTGTGCTCTATGGCTTTATTGCTCATTGAAATTACAGTTATTGACGAATGAGTGTATTTAATATTTAAAGAAATTCAGATTGGAAATTGGCAAGCACTTTCAGTTGATATCAGTTCTTAACCCCTTGTTTTTTCAAGATATCACGGTAATGTATGGTGGTTTTAAAAATAACTGCAGGACACACACTGTTTTCTTACAGCAGTCTAACAGGAAAGGAAGTTTCCCACTAACAATCAAGGCTTGCATTCAGTAACAATTAAGGCTTTAATTTAAGATCAAGTCTAATGCCAGTGCTCGTTTCCTTAGCCAAATCCCTTCTGCAATCAATACAAATCAGGAACTAAGAAAACTCAATCAGATGATAGAAAAGAAACTCAAGCATTACTAAATATTGAAAGCTGCATTCTAAATTGTTTAACTAAATTAAGGCAAAAGTAATGCCCCAAAAACCCGTGAAAGATAGTATTCAAGCTAGCCCTTAAAACTAACTACCAAAGCACACATGGTGTGTATATGATCTTAAATGGATAGACCCACACAGACACTAGGAGCATGTGAAGCAGAAGATTAGGGGCGTTAATGAGAGAGCAGAGCCCTATGGAAGTGGTGAGTCTCTGGGTGAAAGCTTTGACAAAATGAATGGTAGGACCCTGTACCTACTGGACCATGGTAGAAAAGAACTATAAATGCAGAGAGCCTTAGTAAAGGCTACCCATGTACCTTGCAACTATGAATAATGTATCAGAGCTTAGACTTATCCGTTCATTGAGTGAAAGGAACAAGACAGATAACAACATAGAATGCCCTTTTGAGACCCAAGAGAAGCAAGACATTGGGCCTCATTCATTAAAAGTGACGCATCGCTGCGTGAAAACAGCGATGCGTCACTTTTCACTGCGCCCTCCTTGCAACACCAATGATGCGTCATATTTACAGTATGACGCATCATGGAGAAAGGAGTTACAGATACGTCAGTATTTCTGACGTATCTGTATGGCGCAAAAGTGACGCATTGCTGGAGTGTGTCACAAAAGTGACGCAACACCAGCAATGTGTCCTTTCACATGGGGCAAGCCCCATGTGAAAGGGCCTGCGTCAGTCTTAAGCCTGCTGTGAGGCAGGCGTAAGAAATTGACGCATTTGTGTCCTAGAAGTGGCGCAGTGAAATCTTATAGATTTCACTGCGTCACTTCTATGACCCTTTCTTGCGACAGAACGCCCCCTCTGCATACATTATACCTGGCGTAGGTATAATGTAGCGCAGGGGTTTACAAAGTGACGCATCTACCTAGATGCGTCACTTTGCAAATATGGTGCAACAAGGCACATTTTTTACGCTGCTGGTGCGTCACAAAAAGTGACGCACCTGCGGCGTAAAAGTGACGCACTGCCTCATAAATGAGGCCCTTAGTCTTTATCTAAGAGTTAATGCTGACCTTTGAAGGTGGAGACTTCAACGGTTTTCCCGAAACTGTTGTATGCTGAATTAATTGACACCATAAGCTGTCACAAAGAATTGATCAAACCAACCCATGCATGACTTGCAGAAGGTATCCATTAAATTAGCTCTCCATGGGGAAGTCAACTAACTATTGGTTCTACCTAGAGAACAGTGATGCAGGACTTGACAAAAACAATTATCCTTGATTTGGTAACTAGCCACCTAGACCACATGCATACAACATGTTTATTCTTCCCTAGTCCCTGCTTCAACTTAGCAAGTTACTTGAATCCAAAAGTGTGCCGTGGACCTTTATACTCTCTACCACTCCTATGTGACCCTAGAGTATTTCCAGTCATATCCCTCCTGTGTAGATTGAAGATAACTCTAATGACTAGGATCCTATGTGATTTGTAGATTGCATCCAAGTGTATCCCCTCCCTGTGTTTAGAGATATAGCTTTAACGACTAGTTGCCTGGGTGACTGTCGGAGTATAGCCAGGTGTATACCTTCCCTCGTGTGAAGAGATACCCTATTCACTAGAACTATCCAAGTGTATCCCCTCCCTGTGTCTAGAGATATAGCTTTAACGACTAGTTGCCTGTGTGACTGTCGGAGTAAAGCCAGGTGTATACCTTCCCTCGTGTGAAGAGATACCCTATTCACCAGAACTATCCAAGTGTATCCCCTTCCTGTGTCTAGAGATATAGCTTTAACAACTAGTTGCCTGTGTGACTGTCGGAGTAGAGCCAGGTGTATACCTTCCCTCGTGTGAAGAGATACCCTATTCATTAGAACAAAAGTAATGTGTTCGTATGTATTTGTTACTGATTCCATGTAGAATGCTTGATAACATGTAACGGAACTGGTGCTATGTAAAGCGCTCTGATAACCTAATCGGTTCAAGTTCGCGCTATATAAAACTCTAAAAATAAATAAATAAATAAATATTACATTTTGTACACAAGAGGTTACCATTTCAACTGGTGGCTGGCAGACTGCTATTTCTCCTGTTTAAATTTCAAACTGCGGAAGTAGTAAAAGCTGAAAAGTTGTCGGATGCAAAATGGAAATGTTACTGTGAAAGATGGCCGCATACAGTCTTTAATTCTAGATAAGTACAATTTGGGGCCTATGAAGACTCCTAAAATTGGACTTCAAGAACCAACTGCATCACTAAAGGTTGTGGAGAAAGCAGGCTGCTGAGCTTTTTGAGGTACAGGGTTCAGCTTAGAAAGATCATTTCATAAATCAAGTTCGTTTGGTAATATTTTCTGAGGTTCTATTTTTCACCAATATTGAATAAGGTGAAATCGAACTATCATCTTCCTTCCTATGTCCCTTTAACACAACCTATGTAAAACCCCATTTGGACTGGCGAAATGGAATGTGCTCCACTTCCCAACGCTGGTGCTATTTTCCTTGCATGAACAATATCGACCATTTTAAGCATTCCACTTTTTATAGGTAACTGTTTAAGTATTTCTCTCATTTATTCGCCATATGAGCATTCAAAGGGGGATATGCATGCTATTTTTGTTTTTGATCTGCAAAAGATTTTATCTTTCATGATTTTACTCAAATTATGTTAAATTGTATTACTTTAATTTTAGTCATATGCCACAGTTTCCTTTTCATATTTGTTGATGCCTTCGTATCAACACATGAAATTTCGAGGATTGCATAGCTGGGGACACATCTTCCCCTCATCATGGGTGGCTTCTTAATTCCGATGGGGCTGGTAAGAGCCAACATCTGTTTGAAAACCAAGTGAGAATGAACAATTTTCAGGAGATTGGACCCAGAATCACTGATTCCCCAGTAAATTAACTTTTCTAAGGAGACTGTTAGAGTTCCACTTGTTATCGACAGTAATTCAGTACCCCTGGTATTGGTATCTCTGGGAGACCAACGTTACTGGGAGGATTACAGAGCTATTTAGAACAAGCGCAAAGCAATGTTCCTATAATAAACAATGACGTCCTTCTGAAGGCAATACCTTCAACTAGCTATACATCTGGGAACGGATATCAAATTGTGAAACATACCACTGCTCTACTAAGACTTGACTGTGAATTGTCTCTTTAGATATGCTGAAAAACACACTTTTCGTAAAGATCAACTTATGTATACTACGAACTGGAAATAATATGG
This sequence comes from Lissotriton vulgaris, assembly GCF_964263255.1. NCBI lineage: Eukaryota > Metazoa > Chordata > Amphibia > Caudata > Salamandridae > Lissotriton > Lissotriton vulgaris. The sequence continues at coordinate 474,255,374 of NC_141693.1, forward strand.
CTTTAATTTGGATATGTGTTCTTTATAAAAATGAGAACTTGGAAGCGTGCTAGACCCTCAGTCCTCAGTAGATCACATCACTGGGTGACCAATAATAACCGAAAGACATGTACTGCAGAAAGCACCAAGACTTAATACTTAAGGATGCCACTTGGAATCTCACACTAATGCTCCAGACAGAGTCTACAGCATTTCCCGATTTCGTGATTTGGAAAATAATCGCAAAATCAGCTAAGGAGTATGAAGAACGCAATATTTACAATTTTTGCAGCAAAAAAATGTCTCCCGGTAGACAGCAAAAAAATTGTGACTGTTTATTGGCTATATGCACACATGTCACTATATGCCGCCGTACAGTCGCAATAGCTGCTTTCTCCTGCCGCATTACACTGATCTCATAGCAGCAGCTGATTAATCTCTTTAAAGTATATATACTTTAAATAAGTCACAGTGTTCCTATTGAAGGTAGGTTAGAGAGTTACAAAGACTACTTTTGTGCTGATAACGAAGGTGGCCAATAAATACGAGGCAAAGGGCTGAACTGCAATACTATTGCTGGCCTGGTAATTAGATGGATAGTCAGTAGACAAACCTTGATTTCGTCGCTAACTTCACTACCTTTGCTGAACGTAAAAAAACAACTAGTGATATATGTGGAAATTACCAGGGAGGCACATATCTTACAGCTCTGCTCTATTTACAGTCATGGAAGCTCTCTTGGAACCTCCAAGGGCTTCCTCGTGGGAAATCCCTGGCCTGATGGTCCGTCTATCACAGGGTCGTCAGCACACAGTGACATTCGTTACACCCTATTTAGGGCGGATTCTTTCTCTTCTGGGACATAATTCACTTATTTGATGACACAATGCCAGGTCAGCTCTTCAGTTGTTCAGTGTCTTCAACTGGCTCCCACTGCTTGGCACAATGTTGCATTCTGCCCAAGGTCCCTACTATACTTGCCTGCCGAAACCCTAGAGAATCGAACCATAGCTATGTGTGGGGACATCCCACAGGAAAGCAGAGGGCAGTGGAGCAGAGATTCATTCATAATATCTCGAGGTTCCATGAAAACAAGTAGTAAAGATTCAGCAAAACAAAACCACAGCAGTACAGGAGGGCTACTGCTGCTACAAAGAATCTGAAGAATCATGCAAAAAGGAACACTGAAGGGAGAGCAGTACTAACCCACACCCTCATTTCTACCCCACTTACATTCTGCCTCCTCTCTTCACCGTACCATAGTGATAAGACTGTAGATCGTCATCTATATGGTTGCTATCCCCACATAAATGTCTCTAGTTGGCAGCTAAAGTATTTCTTTCTTTTTTTCTTACTTGATTTATGTATTTATTCATTTAAGGTAGCACGGGGAGCCTGAAACATGTAGATGCACTTTACATTGTAAAAGTAACTATAACTCAAGATCTTACACATGAACTTAAGATGAACAAATGAGAGTATAGTGGGCAAAAGAGTGGTAGTGTATTGAATGATTCATGGGAGAGGATTAGGAAGTGGCAATGACAACATAGGGAATAAAGTAAGGAGGCAAGGGAAGTGCGGCATGGAAGGAGATGAAGAGTGGGGAAAGAGGAAGGAGGGATGGAAGAGAAAGCAGGAGACATGGGTATGGGGGAGGCAGGTGGGAAGATGGTGGGGTGATCGAAGGAGAAAACTATGGCTGAGTGAAGGTTCTAGGAATGCGTAAAGGCACGAAAGTAGGTAAGGGCATGGGAAGAAGGAAAGGAATGCAAGGTTGGGTAGGACTAAGAAGTCAGAAGTGAAAGAGGGAGGAGGAGGCAGTTGTGAGGGGGAGTAGTGAAAGGAAAAGAAAGGTTAGAAAGGAATAGAGACAGGAAAGAGAGAAAGAGGGTTACTAGTGAAAAAGAGAAAGGGGAGATAGAAGCCGAAGGGGAAAACAGAGATGCAGCAGGGAAAAGAGAGCATGAATGAAGCTAGATGTGGAAGAAAATGGAAGGGTATACAGGAATAAAAATTGGCGGAAATCTTATGGAATAAGGTAAGGCGGAGAATGAGGGAAGGATGCATGAACGAATGCCCATTGTATGCGACACGTTTCCACTGATTACATAAGGTATGCAACCAACATGCTAAGGGTGGCTGTGTTAGAATGCTGTTATCAAAAATATTGCCTGACAGAAATTGTGGACCCCCAGCTCCTCCACAAGTCCCAGCGCGGCAGTTTGGGGGACCCACTTTGATTGGACGTCCCAGTGCCGCCAACATCACCCATTCCACCCCAATCCAGAAGGATCACAGCATCGGGCTGTCCCACGCCATATGAAAAAAGTCTGCAGCGGAGAGTGTGCAGCGTAAACATGCAGCATGGACAGCAGAAGACATCCACTGCATGCAATGTGGGGACAAATAGGTCACATGCAGGTAGTCCACGTGTGCCCTATGCATGGAGGTATGGTAGAGGAGATGGACGATTCTGCGGAACATCACTCCCAAACCTGCACGGAGAAGAACCTCGTCCAGGAAGTCCGAGCAGACCATGTCAAAGGCCTTACGAAAGTACACAAGGAGAAGAGCCAAGGCGCCATCCAGGATCTGTGCCTAGGAGAGAGCCGTCTGTACTTGACTAATGCAGTGACGCGTGGCATGAATCCAAATTGATCTGGGTGGATGAGATACAAAAGGGTGCGGGTCAGCCGAGCCACCAGAACTTTAGCAAAGATCTTAATGTCTGCATTGATAAGCAAGATCGGGCAGTAGGAGGAGTACTGGTACGGAGGCAGGCTCTCCTTTGGGACAACAACAATGGTGGCACGGTCTAGGTCTGGGCAGAATGTTCCTTACTGTATTGCCTCAGTGTGGAAGTTGAGCAAGTGCGGCGTTAAGATGGTATGAAACTTCTTAAAGTATTCCATGGGGTAGTCATCTGGACCCTAGGTCTAAACGTCTTGGAGCCCAGATATGGCATGGTCGACCTCTTTCTCCATCAGAGGCTGGTCTAATTCATGGGCAAAGGAAGATAGAATAGAGGGCAGTGATATGCCCTCAAGAATAGGTTTCTCCATCTCAGAAGGGGGGGTTGGGCATCATGTGTAAAGGTCTTGGTAGAATGCTGCAAATGCCTGAGCGATTGCCGACAACTCCTCCTAGAAAAGGCCAGCGGAGTCTATACCGGCAGCACCACCCAGTGAAGACATTTTGACTCGCCAGCCAGAATAACAATTTACCTGATTTATCACTAGATACATAGACTCTCTGGGTTGAGACACTCCAGCATTGCTTTGCCTCCTCAAGAGAAACCTGCTGCAGCTCAGCCTGAGCCAGTGCCAGGAGATGCTGTGTCTCCTCCACGCACGATTGTTGGGAGCGGTGCTCCAAAGTAAGGAATTGATTTTCGAGGTCAGTCCCCCATTCGTGTTGCAGACTCTTCCTGCCTCACATAGCCCTTCAACAGACCCCTCATGGATGGTTTGCTCGATGCCCACAACATTGCCATTGATGGCACAGAACCTACATTAGCTTGAAAGAAGGCCTGTAGCTTCTTATTTACTGAAGAGGCCCTTTCAGGAGCCTTCAAATGCTATGCACTAAATCTGCAGATAGGACGAAGTGCCTTTGGATAGGTGCCCCACTTCGCCAGTAGGGGGGCGTGGTCAGATATACCATGATGGAGGATGTGGATATAACCCAGTGAGAGGAGGTGCGTCTCTAGTAGCCACAACAAATCAATCTGAGATTCTGTACTGTGAGCTGCAGATTGGTGTGTGAATGCCCGCTGCAATGGGTGCCAAGTACATTCTGCATCACATAGGCCCATGGAGTCAGCCCAGGTTAGCAGACATGCTGAGTGAGTCCGACAGCCAGGGCCGCGGAGGTGTCTTTTTCTGAGTCTAAGACTGCATAAAGTCAACTCCCAGTTTGGTAGTCCCTGGGGAAAGAGCCATCAACAAGGATTGGAGGGCCTTGAGGGTGGGTTGCAGCAATTGTGGAGGGACATAACACAAGATGAAGCTGTGCTGTCTAGCTGTCATACGGCACTTAACCCCCACATACATCCCCTTGGGAGCCTCATGTACAGTAGCAGCCCGTGGAGGGAGTTCCGTGAGGCGGGCAGGGGAGGGGCAGGGTGGGGGGTATTAAACACCGGAATATGGATGAACGGAGGTAAGTAAACATTTAAATTAATAAAATGAATTTTGTTGCGCGCGCTGCATCACATTTTGCATGTATCTTGGTAACTGAAAATGGAAGGGATTTGTGCAATAGGAAGCCTATTTCCCTGGAACCTCTGGCAAAGCCTGAGGGAAAACCCAGTCATAGCCGAATCCCTAGAAAGGGGCAGTGGTGTCTAATAGGTCGGTCTCCTGCAACAGGTCTATATTTGGCTTGTATCGCTTGATGTAGCGCAAAATAGCAAATCTCTTCACGCGTTCCAACAGACCAATAGTATTCCAAGAGAGTATCAAGATCATGGGCTTGTGAGGTGCACCAGTGATAGGACATGCGGGAACTCTCTGAGGACCTGAATTTTCTCTGCACTAAAACCACGAGCACAGCTATAGAAACCTACATTATGACAGTGATGGGCACTCTGAGTGAAAACCTCAGATGTAAGAACCAAGTTAGAACATAAGAAAAAGCCCATCAAGATCAACATAATTCCCTCCCCAAACTCTACCCAACCCTACTTCTTCCCAGGATGCATCTGTCGCCCAAAACTAAGGCATATAACTATAACAAGAAATTCAGAGAAAACACAAGACGGAAGTTCACGGGGAACTCCATTTTGGTGTACACACCCATAGGACGGATACCCTGACAGAGCTCAGAGATTTGACAGGTTAGGAAGGTCCTAGCGATTATAATGCACACTTCAGGCTCAATACATTTCCAAGAGCCTCTGTATGGAACACATAGGAGTCTAACCCACTCCTCCTTCCCACAGACATAGCCCAGACCGCACCTCACAGCAGCACCTCAAGCTCCCTGAATCAGCCATACGTCCTTGTGGGCCATCATTCTCTTCTTCGGATGCTCCATATAGTTCCTGACAATGAGTCCAGATCATCATCTAGAGAGCTGATTAGCTGCAGAGTATCCTTAAGGGTCTTGTCCCGTTCCACTGCTGCTTTAACTCCCCTTCAGGCAGAGGACTCAGCAATGTACCCATCTCCTGCTGACCAGTACTCAGTGTCGGAGGTCGGGAGCTCCTCTTCCTGGACTTTTGCAAGGGGAACAACATGAGGGTGGTCCCATGCTTCCATGTCTCGGCCTGCCCCCCTGCTCTGGATTCGCAATGATCGGTGCTCTGTGACCCTGTCCCAGGCCTGCTCCTGGGTATCAAAGAAGTAGGTGGTGGACTGAAAGAAAACCTTGATGCTTCCTGGGAATTGAAGCATATAACGGAGATTGAGGGCATGGAGCTCCTGCTTCACCTCCATGAATAAACATCGTTGCTGCTGCGCCACCCTGGTGTAATCCGTAAAGATCATTACCTTAGCATTCAGGTATCGGAGATCAGAATGGCTTTGGGCTTTGCGAAAGATTGCATTGTGATCCCAGAAGATAAGTATACGTAGTATTACCGGACGAGGTGGAGCTCCTGTCGGAGGCTTTTGGGTAAGGGACCTATGTTCTCTCTCAATACCAAATATGTTAGAGATTTTGTGTGGTGGGACCCAGGATCAAAATCAGGTCTCTGGGTTTCCACTAGGGTTGAACTCTCTAAGGTCTTGGGAAGTCCAACTAGGCGCAAGTTATTATGCCTTGAGCAATTTTTGGCGTCTTCTGCCCTTGCGTAAAGGGTGGAAACCAATGTCATTTACTTTGATACTTGATGTTTGAGTGTGGGGACTTCATCTTCGCGGAGATCCGTGCCTCAGTTTCATTCACTCTATCCGCAACTTTGCATGAGTCCTGACGCAACAACGACAACTCCATTCCGAGGGCATCCACCTTGTTCTCCACTGCCTCCCACGGATCCTCGATCCCCTTAAGGATCGTGCTCAGGTCTACCATAGACTTGTGTGCACCTGAGGGCAGAGGGCCCCCCGCAGACTCTCTATTGTCCAATGGGGGAACAGTGCACTGGTCCATTTTAGTTTTGGTCCATGTGGGTAGAGGAGGCTAACCAAGTCCCATCTTTAGTTAGTTTCTAATGCGGAGCTGCAGGAGGCCAGCACAGTAGGGTCAGGCCTGCTTGCCACACAGCAGCACGAGCCTCTGCCCCCAGGGACTCCCCCAACCTTGGAGCTAGCTCCACAGCAGAGGGCAAGTCCGGAGACAGGAACTGCACCCATCGACCCACTTGCACGAAGGCAGCACGTGCAGTCAGCAGTCTCCAAAGTGAAGTCCAAGAGGTGAGGGCCTACTTCAGTCAGGGTACAGTTCGAGCCGAACACGTACATATACCCCCTGTGATCACGGCCCCATAGAGACAGGTGAGTCCAGCAGCAGAAGTGCTCCACCAAGGGGTACAGTACATCAGGTTATAGAGCTATAGAGGCGTCCTCCCCCAGGGCTGTACAGTATACAACAATGAACGGTGTGAGTGAGCCGCAGAGCATGCCCTGCCACCAGGAGAGGTGAGCAGTTGGAGGAGCGGGAAAGGCCCCTCCTGGGGGGCTATGCACCCCACTGGAGCGTGATGACCCCAATGTCCAACTCTATGCACTGAGAGAGTCCACTCGCCAGCCTGTTTCAAGCAGGGGCCACCGCAGCAGAGCAGAAGGTCAGTATCAGGCGGTGCTCTGGTGTCCTATGTGTACCTCACAGGGCTCCTGAGGGATCCGTAACTGGCTAAGTGTTGAGGCCAAATTTTATTACATTCACCAAAGGGGTCCGAGGCCTCTAGAATTCAAAGCGGCAGACCCCTGGAACATTATCGGCAGGCCCCGGGCCGGCAATACACGGCGAGTGTCATCGCTTAAGGGGAACAAGGCCTTCACCGCCGCCCCTTCCCCTGACTGGTAGACAATAGGGACAAGGCCCCTAGCGCGTCCTCACGGCACAGAACCCGCCCTATCTGCACCGAGGGAGGTAGGCCCTAATTTCCTCTCTCACCGTCCATCGCAGGAGCAGCCAATACCAGAGTTGGGGCCCCCCATAAGGGACTATACGGGTGCCCTCAGTGGGCGGGGCCTCCTCTGGCTCATCGACGATCTGCCAGTTGCCTCAGGAGCCTCTGTGAGGGCAGCAGAGATACCCCTTGGGTCTGGGGACTGGTTAGGGATATCGCACCCAGTGCTCTCAGGCAGGATGAGGATGTTTAGATGAGGGGTGGTGGGAGCCTTACTAAAGCTTGCACGCCATCTTGGCCTCCTTGGGTACTCCCAGTCCTACATATAGTTTACAGAAATGTTGTCCTAATGGGCATCAATTCGCAAATATTAATTCTAATGACATGATATTTTTGTAAATAAAATTTAGGACAGAATTTTTCAGTCCTACAAGATTTTGGTAATGACACTCTTGTACCATCTTGCTAAGGGCATTTACTCTTACGAATAGCACGGGGAGCAAAGTTGCTAGCAGAGGGGCTGTGTTGGGAATAGTTTCATATTCAGAGTGTAGACTGCACACGCAGCACCTATAAGTCACATGGAGCTGCGAGCTGCATTGTGAAAGGGCTTAAATTTTCCCATGCCATTGATCTGCCTAGAGCAATATTTAGCACGCTTATATAAGCCACGGCAATGCACCTCTGCCCACTACGATCCTGCGTCCTAGGGCACCTGAGGAAGAGGTTTGTTGTCCGCAGAAGGCTTTGGGACTTGGAACTGCTAACCCCAAGTCAGTACAATGCCACAGCAAACAGGATGGCTAGCAACCCTTTGCTACTGTGCTTGGCTTATCCTATGCTCCAGAATGTTACCACAAAGGAGAATATAGCAAACAAACACTGTACCACACTTTAAACATGCCTATGGCAAAGTGAAACACTTCTCTAAAACAGAATTTGCAAATCTATGCCGCAATATCGTGTGAGGTCTGTCTAGAGATGAAAAATATTTAGCACTTACAATACAAGACTTTTGTTCCATTTTGGGTCATTAGAACAATTTGGCGTAATAGCAGATGTTGTCTCAGTCAGTCAATCATTCAATAAATGCTGTTAGACACTTAAGTCCATTAAACGTAATCAAATTACAAGATAGTTACAATATTACGCTTCATTATAACATATATAACAAAGTAAAAAAATTATAGTAATTGAGAACAGGATATAACCATAACATTCTAAAACCCGGAGTTTAAAACAATGTTTTTCATCAATGTATTCATCTATAAGGCTACCAAGTTCGAATTCTTTCCTGAGGCAATTGAAAAAAAAGTCAAATATCTCAGAAACAGAGAGCATGCCAGATCTAAGCAATATTGGCTTTCAAAGTGTCTTCCTCTAGGGACCAGGCCATAACAACTATATGTAGGAAATATCATCAGCAATTTTCTGACCGAATTTACAGTTTAGAGAAGTTGAAACATGTTTAGTTTCTGTATAATAATCTATAGCTCCAGACAGATCAAACATTCAGTTCTGTGTTAATTACGGCCAGGTAAACAACATAAATACTTGGGAGTTTCAAGCAAATCGTTAATTCTGAACAGGTGTTCCAATGATAATTTACCACTGACAAAATCATTAGTTTAAATAAAGGAGAGCTCAGCTGCTTTTTGACATAAACCCTTTTTTTAGTGCAGATAAGGGTTACACTTGATTTTTCTTTCGTGGTCAAATTCCAAAACATACTTAGCAAATGATTGAAACATTTACTTCAAATAACTGTCTTAGAAACATTTTAGCACGCCAGATTTTGAACGTTGCTATATTGAGGAGGCTGAAAATGTGAGGCTTAGAATTTTGTTTTCGGAGATAAGCAATATTGGTCTTAACTCTAGCTGTAAAACTTCTATTCCAAGTCCTAGGGGAAGAGAGAAAAGGGACTCCTATAGCTCACTCTTTACATGAATTAAAATATTATGTTTTTTTACATTAGCCCAGGAACCTGATAATTAACTAATGGGACAACCTGCACCAAATATACTTTCAAAATTAGAATAAATGAACATCCTGAACCCCATAGTCAATTAAAGGAACAAAGTCCTTTAATAACTTTCATTATTTCACTAAATACTTTGGGCCTAATTACGACTTTTGGCGGGGCAGGCGGCCTACCACTGCCACCTCCCGCACCGCCACGAGTCGCTGCCGCCCATCAGCAATATTACAACTTAAAAGTGGTCTGGCAGGCAGGTGGTGCGGCGGTCCTGCAGCGGTGCTGGTCAAAGGCTTAAATAGCACTGCTGTGGGACCGCCAGTCCATGTTCCTGCACAGGAAGAAATGCACCATGTCTTGCATTTCTTCCTGTGCAGGAACTGGTGGTGCAAAACTACAGGAGGGTACAACATGTGCTCCCCTGCATGCACCTTCAGGGACAGGGTCTTTCTTTCCTCACCACCAGCAGTTTCCTGGAGGAAGAACCTCCATGACACCGCTGGCAGAGAAGAAAATAGTTATATGCTAGGCAGTGCCTCAGGGTGCCATCAAGCATATTGCGTCCCTCAGACCGCCACAGGACCACCAGCGAATGCAGTTCCCTGGCGGCTGCGGTGGTACAATGGTGGTCCGACCACCAAAGTCATAATTGGGCAAAATGACCGCCAGTGCGGCAGTGGCTGGAAGGCAACTGCCGCACCACCATGAGTCTGGTGGTCCTCAGACTGGCAGGCTCGTAATCAAGCCCTAACTAGTCATGATCTTCAAATGAGATGATATAAAAAAATATAACACTTTGCCATTTATTTGATCAAAATGTCTTCCAGAACTCCTTATTTAATATCAACTAAAAAATTAATTTCTTCCTCTCAATCTGCACTACTTGGGGTTTTAAACTATTTCAACTGAATTCTTTAGCCTGCAATAGGTATTAAATGCATCTAGTTGTCCTTGCAATTGCATCGCTGTGCGATCCATGACTATTAAGCCGTTAGCATGATGGAGTAGAATATAAACACTTACGTTTATCCTAGGGGTTATACAGAAAAACAAACAGGGATGCTAAGACACATACCTGTTTCAATACATTTTGCTGCAGATTTTGTTAAATCTCTCACCCTGCATCCCTACAAGAATGTGGGTACATTTTACCAAAATAGGTTTCTTTTCAGTATACTAAAGGCAAAGTTAAATGCACATATGCTTAAAATGATTGTAATCCAGAGTAGCCACTACAAAACCCAGCCTTCTCCGCAGGAATCAAGTACTCAAATGTAGCCCATTCCTCTGGGCCATTTAAAAGAATCTTTGCAAACATTTTTAGAACAGACATCAAGTAGAAAAACCTATGATGTGATGAAGGGTCAGCTGGATTACCTGTTTTCAAAGTAGGATTTGTCAAGGTGATTTACCAACTAGTGAGGATACAAGAAGAGTGGTCAATTAAGTTAAAAACAAAAAAACATATGCAGCCTTTAACTTAGTGTTCTCCTTATGTATCAGATGTGAACACCATCAAGCCTGATGCCTTGCTCAGTTTAATAAATTTAGTGTTAATGATTTCTCTTTCTTTTATTAGCACATTATGGGGCATATTACCAACAACTAGCGATAATTATCGCTGTGTTGGCTTAGCGGGAATATTTCTATCTCCGCCCTTCACCTGGTTCTATCGCTGAGATACCTTGCTATTAGCAAGGTTTATCTCAGGAGCGATAAAAAACAGGCTAAATGCGTGAATATCGCTGTCAATACAGCGATATTCAGGCATTACTGTGACAATGCTCTTAGCCATGTTATCCACCTCTCATTGGATAACATGGCTAAGAACTGGTCAGGGCAGGCGTTAGCTTTTGGAGATATTCGCGCTTAGCGCGAATATTACCAAAACTATGCCTGTGTTGATCATAGGTGATAGCGATTGCAGCGACTGTTTTCAGTCGCTGACATTTTGGCACGCCCACTTTGCATGTCATTAGCGATAATTATCGCTGACATGCAAAGTGGGCCCCTAAATGCCCGCTATCGCCTACAAGCTGTCGCTAACTGGTGTTAGCGACAGCTTGGTAATAGGGCGATAAAATTATCGCCGCATTAGCGGGAAAAAGTCCAGCTAAAGCGGTGATAATGGCCCTTGGTAATATGCCCCTTTGTTTTTTAGTTTAAATATGTTTTATTGAAAGAGTAAACAAAGTAACAGGATGTTAAATAACAATAGTGCATCAATGCCAAACATCACATCCGTGTTCACATTAAGAAATTAGCAAAAAGAAGTGTACCTGGGATAAGGTTTCAATAAAAGTGTAAGCAGAAGAAAGAAGGGAGGGAGAGAAAAGAGGGTCAATATATATTAATTTCGAAAGTTAAGCAGAATTTCATAAAACTAACCATGAGCACTAAAGGTAACCCTTACAAATAGCAAAAAAACATGTAATTATAAGTAAAATCGAGATACATTTCAGAGAGGATTGGAAACCTCTTCAGCAACAATTTCAACTGATTTACTATGATAACTTGAGATATCAAGAAACAATGTTAAAGGCGACCATATCCATTCTCCTTTAAGAGCTACGGAAATCGGATGCATATAGGCTCTGGGCAATAGATGATTAAAACAAGCAGTGCACTGCTATGCCTTATATGAAACACGTATATTGTTTTTCCAATTTAAAGTTATCTGTGGAAAAGCTACAGTGATTACGGTATTTAATAAACGAGGTGGATGCATAAGGTGGGACCACATTGGGGTGAGACTAAAAATATATTATATACATATAGAATGTTAACTTTACAAATCTTAGTAACTTGTTTCCAAACTTGCAACCAAAAAGCAGGGATAACAGGACATAGAAATAACATATGCAACAAATCACGATGAGGAGCATTGCAGGACCAGCAAGCATCCTGTGAGGTGACTTTCGTAACATAGGAGTAATAAGTTATCTGTTGTGGATAAAAACATGAAATGAAAGAAATTACTCAAGATTATTCTGTCATAACAAAACTTTTAAGCGGGCCTGCCCCTAACATCTTTTGTAGAGAGTGAAGAAAATACGATCTTTCCTTCAAAGTGGTGATTTTGCATTTTGTGTAGTGCTCTTACTTTGATCTAGGTCTGTCTTCTAACAGGGTGCAACAGTCTTCAGCGTTTTCTGCACTTTGCCATAGGAAGGCCTCCCTCCCATTTTTAGGTACTTCCTTTTAACTTTGGCTCTACTCTGGCTATTTTTGCATGGGTTCTGCCTTCTCTCGTTGCCTTTTTGGATGATCTAGAGGTAAGGTTTTTTTCCCCTTTTTGGATGGTGTGCTTCTTAAATCTCTTCTCTTATCAAGATCTTTGATTATCCCTGGAGGTGTGAGGAGGGGGGGATTAGTCGGTTTTGTACCAGAATACAATAATTAGAATACTAACTGACATACATTTCAAGTCCGAAATATTGTGTTTTTAAAATATCGCCCAGTGGATTTAATAATAGAAAAACTACACCTAATGGGATTAGGTTTTTCTAAACACTATTTAGGACACAGCATTTTTGTCAGACAATGTTTCTGACTATTCTATTCTGACATAAAGCCATGTCTGCCACTGGCTTAGAGCATTGTTTCCCGTTCAGCTCCTGCAGCTATTGTATCTCTTCACTCTTATACAATTCCTCTCCAGGGTGTTGGCCATGCTTCAGAAGGAATTTGCGGAGGTGATTTTGGTGACTCTAATCTTGTCCTGCTGGCTTTGGTACACTGTTCTTTTGCTGCTGTTCTTGCCCGCTATGGATTCCACCACTGATGTTGTCAACCTTCCTGCCTTCTTCTGCTATCAGTTCCTGTCCTGAAACATCTTGACCTGTGGTCTGGTGGTTGTCCAGTTTTAGGTTCACCACCAAGGACCATAATAATTCCTATTTGTAAAGCGCAAACATCTCATCCATAAGGGTTTCGAGGTGCTAGGGGCCGTCGGGGAGATTACGTGAGTTATTGCCCAGAATGACATGATGCTGAGCTAAGCTCCCACTGGCGCCGGTGTTCAAAGCTCTCAGTTAGTTACTTCAATCAAGCAGGAATGTTAAACAACATCCCTGGTGTCTTATTTGAAGCACTAAGAAGAGTTGTACTCATGTGCACACTGAATGGGCTAAATCTAGATCATAGTGAACCATTGTAAATCCTTGAATTTTGAAGGTTTGGTCCCCACTAGGTTTGTTGGTCCCGACACTCAAAGTCCAGTGGGCTGCTGTTTGTGCTTTCAGATTTATCTGCCTTGCTGCCATTGGCATCTCTAGACTTGTGTAGCATGGTGAATCACAGATTCGCTCATGTTTGTTTTCATGGGAAATACCTTTGGTCCAGAGAGGCCTTCAGTTCACTCCTTTCAAGACTGCCAGAGATTTCTTGTGATCTGCTGTCTGCAAAGATCCTGCACTTGGTTGCCAGGACCTCCATTCAGAGGGTAGGTGAACTGGGCACTTTGATGTGGCATGGCCTATGTTTACATTTTAATTGAATGAGGTGGGCATTAGGTCGTATCTTTGCTTCCAGATTAATATCTCTTTTTAATGTTTTTTGCACATTGTTTGCCTGTCTCATGAGGATTCCTTTCTACATTGATTGAAAGTCCATATGCCTTATTTGACCTACTTGGCTTAAACAGATGTTTTTCTGGTCGTTGGATGCTTTGTTCATCCGGATCAGTGCCTCTGGAAAAGGAATAAGGGGGCATATTACCAAGCAATAGCGATAATTATCGCTATTGCTTGGTTAGAGACAAAAATTTACCGCAGAGCTGCGGCGATTTTTACCGCAAATAAACCTTGGTATTACCAAGGTTTATCGCAAATGCGATAAAAATCGCCGCAATGCATGAATATCGCTGAAAAGTCAGCGATATTCATGCATTACCGAGCTAATGCTCTTAGTCATGTTATCCACCTCCCTTTGGATAACATGGCTAAGAACTGCTCAGGGCAGGTGTTAGCTTTTGGAGATATTCGCGCTTAGCGCGAATATCTCCAAAAGTTGGTAATAGGAGATAGCGATGTTAGCGACTGTTTTCAGTCGCTAACATCTTGGCACGCCCACTTTGCATGTCATTAGTGATAAATATCACTGACATGCAAAGTGGGACCCAAGATGGTCGCTATCTCCTACTAGCTGTCGCTAACTGGTGTTAGCGACAGCTAGGTAATAGGGAGATAATTTTATCTCCGCTTTCTTGGCTTTTAAAGCCAAAAAAGCGGAGATAAACCTCTTGATAATAAGCCCCAAGATTCGTGTGGTTCCCAGAGTCACTAGTTCAAGCCATTCCTGGAGCCTGTACCTTTCCAAAAGTGCCTTGCTCTGGTGAGGATTGCTCCACTCTCATTGTAGCTACTTCCTGGGCTTAGAGTGTGGCTTTGACTGTTACACTGCCACTTGGTCTGCTCCTGAGACCTTTGTTTACTGTCATACATTGGTTGAGGGTGGCCCGAGCTCTGATGCCTTTGGGGCTGTTCACCTTTGTGTGTGTGCATTTCCTCCATACGCTTCGCAGTGCTGGGTCTGAGCATGCTCCATGTTATTTCTGGCTTGTTGTGTGGTGTTACTTCTTGGTACTTCCTCACTCTGATGCAGAAGGCAGGTGAGGTGGTAATGTCCCAATTGCTCCCAGACTGTCCTTTCTTGTCACAGTTCTGCCCTTCCTAGACTATGCCTAACACTTTTTCCTGTTTGGAATTTACACTATATGATGTTTATATGGAAATAATGTGTCCCTGAGGGAGAGAGTTGAATTGAAAAAAATAATGTTCGGGTAGGTGAATCAACAGTCTGCTGTTTAAAGACTCACCTGACTCTTTAGAACTGTGACAGAGAAGGGCAGGCACAGCGTAACAACATTTTCCAGTATGTAAACAGTTACTGGACATTACCTTGAGTAAGGGTTACACATTTTACTTTGGGTGGCTAGACATGGCAAAATCTGTGTTGTGAAGCACTGGATATAAACAGAATGTATTCTAACGATATATTTAAAAAGTATAATCTGGAAGCCCCAGTTATTCACATGTCAAGCTTATAAAGTCATGCGGTTCCATTGGCTAATTTCAGAACGTGCAAAACCTTGAAGCTATGCACTGGGGAACCTGGACTGACTTTTGAAGGACAGTGATTTTCAATTTTAATTGCTGGAATATTATAGTTTTTATCCATGTGTTTCACATCTCATCAATCATACAGACTGGGTTTGCACAAATGAATTTGTTAATAATGGGATTGTAATGAGCCCATTTCTATTCAAGTTTCTTTTTCTGCAAGTCATATGATTCATGGGACAAGCACTGCAATCGCGGTCCCTGACAGGTTCTACTTTACCTTTCTGGTGCTTCATGAGTAGGTCAGCGTCCCTGTGAAGTAGGCTCTTGGAAAACGTAAAATTGGGGTAAGTGAACAGAGTGGACAATGCTTAATTTGTAAAAGAAAAAGTTCTGGTACCCGAAGATTTGTTCAGAAACCGCGGCTGACGCTATCAAAGATTGAGGCGCTGAAAAACAATCCTGCAGAATTTTGATTCCAAATCATTTCTCTTTAACCTGCAGCACACATGCAAACAGGAAGTGCCTCCAAGTATCGTTTTTTGGCAGTTTTGGCAGGAAGGTGTCTCTCTCTGCCCAAAAACTATTCTGACCATACTGCAGACATGCTCGCACTATGGCGCAAGGGTGTCTGCATTGGTGTGATGGAGTCCAGGCACATGGAGAGAGCAGACCTGAGCCATTTCTTTGATGAAATAGTTCAGTTCTGCTCACTTCAGGTAATGTAATGCAGCACAGTGCCGCAACTTTGTTGGGAAATAGCAAATACAATGACCATCGAACCACGCGTTGCGTTCGCAACGCGGGTGGAATAATGAATGAGTCTGAACCACACATTACCTTTACAACACAAGTCGTTACAATGACAAGCGTTAGATCAAGCGGCATTGGACCTTAAATTCCAACGCTTTCCCTACTGTTATGGTGACTGGAGTTGGAATAGTAAATGATCCGATAGTAAAGTACAGCACCCCCCTAACGCAAATCGTTGTAACAACATGCATTGGAAATGGAATCCATGGGTCAGACACATTCGTTGTTCCGCCCGTGTTGTTACAGAACCCATGGAAAATGAATGCGTGGTTGTGTCATACAACCCACTTTATTTGCTGCACTGAGCCACATCTTTGTTAATATGACCCTTACTGGCAGGTTTACCAAGAAAGTTGCAAACATGCACCCATATAAGTACTCCTTGAAGGGAGGAAAATGTGCTATGTTTTAAAATTCACAAACATTGGCAGTAGTAGACTTGGAAAGCAAACCAAACCCAGACTTCCAGGCATGCTGCTGGAAATCAACAGCAAAATGTGATGGGACGAATGCTTTCAAAAAGTTTAACTACTGGCAATCCAGCAGGGCAGTGTTCAAAACCATTGTTTTTCGCCAGCTGTGCCACTCCAGACAGAGGGCCTGATTTTGGATTGAACAGATGAAGTAAAATCAGACAGTGGTCGAGGACATAACAGCCTTAACTTTGCCCACCAAATTTAGAGCTGTCCGCCAGATTGGAGGACATCTCTTTACTTTGGCAGGTACCGCCGCCATGGCTGTTTCTGTAAGTGTAGGAAAAGTTTAACTGACTGCTCAGACAAATATGACGTTTCTTTCATGGTGTGGGGGTAATTCTTCTTACTGACCCTCTTCACCAGGATATCCCTTGCAGGGACAGTCAGTATAAAAAAAGCTATTTGACCATCCACTTTAAACTGGGTGGGTGGTCGGATGGCTAACTTCTGTTGACATCTATTCTGTCGGGCTGTCCTAGGAAGTTTTAAACAAACAGAGTAAATTTTACTCTGCTGGCATAAAACCTGCGGTCTGCCCTACTAAACATTGGGCGGGTGGACCTTAAGTTTGGCAGACAGGATAGTCTGTCACAATTTCAACTGAGTACCTGTCCGCCAAACTCTAAATCATCCCCAGAGGCCCACCTAATGCAAATCTGTACTGACCCTCCTCCTCATAAGAACAGCTCATCCTGAACCTTGGTTGCCTCACACATTCACCCCGTGGCCCACTGCCTTTTAGTTGGGAAACTTGAGATTCACTCCCCTCGAATCACACTGACTAAGCAATGCCCCTGCTTTCATGCCTGCGTTTAAGAAGTGCTGTATGTCACTGTTTAGTGAGAAATAGTTGCAGTTACAGGCAGCCAAAGCTGCCTATGAACACGTTGCCATTCTCTCTATTTGAACTGTTGATACAAATGCAACACCAATAACACATAAGGTCAAGGGCCACTAATTCCTCCATTGGTGCAGAAATTAGGTGAAGGTGTAGTCAGGTATAAGAGAAGGACAGGGAAACTGAGTAGCATCATGCAGTGTAAAATTAGGACATATTTAAGCAAATAATCTAAGACTTTACAGTAGGTAGGTTGATTGAGTTCCTCTCAACAAGGATATTAAAGTTGTTGAGGCTGTTTTGTTTATCGTTATACTTGGAATATTTGAGTATTTTGTTTGTTTTTGTATTTTACCAGTACTTAATTTGTAAAAAAAGAAGTGACAGGGCCCTTGTCAGGAGGCCATTGCAGATGGCATCACCCATTGCCCCCCACTAAAACTGCCAATGACAGTACCATCACAACTAACCATCACAATAATACAAGTATGACAATTCAGACTTTAAATATACATTAAAAATGATTAGCAAATGCCCCCAAGCTATTCTTAAAGCTTTGTGTGGCAGGTAGTACTGATTTTAATGTATATTTAAATATTACTCAACTGTTGTTTTGCTTCTCACAAAATTAGACAAAGAGCTCCACCATGTGGCAGCTGTTATAAAAGCCGGTGCTGACAATAAAGTGCCAGTGCTGAGCACCTGAAACTACCTACTCAAATTAAGCACTGTATTTTACTAGGTAATTGCTGATTGAATGCCGTTTTTTGAGTTTGTCTGAAATGTGACTGACAACCTTTTGTGATTTTTTATGTACACTCATTTTTCAACATAGGTTTCCCTCTACTAAGGTCACATTTTATTTTGTTGTACAGTATTGTTGTGCATTATTATGTTTGAATTTTTATGGTTTAAGGTTGGTTTCTGTAATTGTATTTCATGCTTGATTGCTGACGTTCAGAAAGTATTTATTTGTCAAATGTTTTGGGGGATTTTTTCATTTTTTTATTAGTAAAGTTATTTTTGAATAATTTCTTGAAATTGTTGTTTGATTGTTTCCTTGTGGAAGAGAGGATTATTTTCAGTACTGATAGTTGGCAGCACCCTGTTATTACGATCTTTTTTTTCAGGTTTTATGAAGGGAATCTTTCATTCACAGACTGAGGGCGGACTTATGTGATTACTTTTGCTGGCGAGGCAGGCCTATGCGGCAAGGGGCTTCACATTCGCAATCTGCAGGTGGGCTTCTCTGTGGAACGTTTTCTGGTGACACCACCTGTGTATAAGGGTGCACATCCTTCTCCTTACACAGATGTGCAGGGGCTGCAGTCTGAGCAACACCTGTGTTGCGAGGATGGACAAACCTTTTACAGGGAAACCGGGTTCCAAAAAGACTTGTGGCGAATTTGTGCGACTTTCAGTCAGGTGTGGGTTTCTTTTTTGTCATTCAGTGTTACACTGCTATGCAGTGGAAATAGATGGGGTTTGTGGATTATGGCTTACTGTTTGCGGTTTCTTGTTATGGAGGTGGAAAGGCCGTCCTCTTTTTTCAGTTTTTGGCTGTAGATTCTTGGACCCATGCAGTGGAGCTGAGTAAGGCTATGAAGGTTTTGTCTGGAGAATACAAGAGCATTCAGTTGTTCTGACAGTTCTCTGTGTGGTGTGCGGTGGTATGGCCACAGTGAGACAGTTTTAGGCTGTTTTTGGTAATGCATCAGCTGAAAGGAAGGCCCATAAGTTCTAGACCTGTTCTAGAGTCACACTCCGAGGCTTCTTTCTCACAGCATGAAAGTGTAATAGGGAGAAAAATCATTAATAAACAATCAATCAGCTAACAATTCTGTTAGGTACATAATAACTCATGGGCATCTACTTAAGGTTAGTTAATTTTTTACAAAGCCAAAAACAGCTGAACATAATGACACCGCAACACCTGAGTACTGAATAATCAAAGCCAAATCTGCGCATCCAGTTTAGACTGTGCAGCATAAGCAATATGATTAATTCTAGAAGTAAGATATAGAAAATCAGGAAACATGAGTCCAAATTACTCTACATTGAGGGTTGGTGAGTGAGAAGCATTAAATCTGTCCCTACTCTAGCACTAAGGCAACATCCCTAAATAAGCATTTTTTGAGGAAGAATAAAAGGTGTCTTTACTGGGAGTCTTCTGAAGATGTCTCTCCACAATCAATGGGTCAAGTAGAGTAAAGCTACCAAAGACAGAGCTCATTCTAGGATGCTCTCTCTCCGAAGGCAATGAAGAAGAGCTGCCCTATCCCTAACTTCAACAACAAGTTATCCGTGGATGGCATTCCCAGGGTGCCGTGCAAGTCACGCCACCTGGCCTGGGTACAATCCTGAAGTTGATCTTCCACAGGACAACCGTGCTTCTTCCTTGATACGATTTGTCCTTGGTTCCCAGGCCTTCTCCTGTGTGAAGCACAAAGACCTTCCTTTATTGGCTCAAACCACACATTTGTAACTTCTTCTCTCCTGGCCTAACTAGTAAAACAAAGTCATTATTTTATCTAGTGAGTGTGCTTCTTTCACCTGCAACACAAAACGTAAGAAAGAACATACTCCACAGCACACATGAAATGTAAGCCGTTACTTCCAAAGCTAGAGTATTCAGGGACTTGCATTTCAGGCCTACGAAGTTCATCTAACAGAAGAAAGCATCATATAAGCTTTAAAAATTCACATAATGTTAAGGCACTTTCAACTAATGCATTTACCTACGTTTGAAATGACATGACTAATAAGCACATACAGTACATAATTGGAGATCAGTTGCACAACATGGGTTCTTCATAATAATGATTTCTGCTCGGTGCATTCATTTTCTACGTTGATTCTTCAGATTACTTTTCAATGGCCTAAAATACATCACTTTTCATGTTAATACATTTCACAATTCTAACACTTCACTGTTGGACTTGGCCCTTATTGTCCAAACTTTTTTCTCTTTTCCCCCTAACCTTTTTACTGACATGGTGTGTCTGAACTGAAAATAATAAATGCTGTGCAATGGTGTGCGCATGTGTATTTCCACCATTGTAGAAATGCACCTTTGTAAATTGTCACTTTTAAAATGGACGCCATTTCTATCTGCTTGTGTCGCCTGCCTGCGGTGGGTTGGCGTTCTAGTGTTTGAAGTGACAGAGTGCTCTACACCTCCCCCACAGTGACAGTTGGGACTGGAACCGCTAGGAGCCTTCTAGAAGATTCTAGCCCTTTCTGGTAGGTGGGGTGAGGGGTGTATAAATAGCGGATCTGGAATGCCATGTGCTCAGACAGAGCGTGGACCCTCTGCCAGGAGGTACCGCCACATGGGCCTGTGTGCTGGCCCCTGTGCCCAACTGTACCCCTCTGCTGTCCACAGGGCTAGTGAGAGCCCGGTGCTGGAGTAAAGACTGCTGTACCAGGAGGAGGGCCACGTTACAGAGGATGACGATTCCTAGGAGGTGCGGCCCTGTTCTGATGAGTGCCCACTGACTGCTGATCTTGCCCAGTAGTGCCTGATGCTCTCCTACCTAGCACCTCGTGAGCGCTACAACTGTGCCCTGCCTGCTGGCTAGCGCCTGGAGAAGAAGAGCGATTTATCTTACTGGGCAGGAGGTGAGGAGCATGGGCACCATTTCCTACATTGCCAGGAGAGAGGAGCGCTACATGTAAAGTGCCAGGGGAAGAGGAGCACTGCAACGTTGTTTTTAGTCCAGCACCTGGTGAGGGCTGCAGTGCTATCTGCATACTGCCCAGAAGAAGGTGCATGGGCCCTGCAGTGTGTGCTGCCAGGGAAAGCTGGTTGTTTCAAAAATTAAGTGGGAGCCTACCCCGCATTTCGCCTCCTTCGCAGGAGCCCACCCAGCGTGTGTGCCTCTTCTCGGTACTTGAAACTACTGTGGTTGCCCACCCCGCGTGTGTGTGCACTTGTGCCTATTAAAATAAAGTGGGTGCTCACCCCGCACTGTGGTGCTTATTGAACTCAGCAAGAGCCCACCCCGCACTTCAACACTGTCCAAATCACTGCCGTGGCCCAGGCACTGCGGGAAGAAATGTTGCTGTGTTCCCGTGTCCCGCTGCGGCCCCTAAGCTGAGGGGAGGGCCGCCGCGGGAACTGCCGAGGCCTGAGCGTGTGAAGAGGAGCGTTTCTAAGCAACCGGGGCGCTGGGTGCCTCATCAGCTGCACCCCGAGGAAACCGCGCTCGTATTGGCTCCCGGATCCAGGAGTGACAGTAAGCCAGGCGCGTTTGCCTGATGGTGGGCAGGGCCTGCAGGGACGTCCAGAGCCTCGCGGTCTCTTCATTGAAGTCCCGGGTCCCAGGAGGTGAGAGCCCCGCAGCAGCTGAGGCCTGGAGGAGTCCTGCGGAGGAGGGGGCCCGAGGCACGCGGTTAGTGCCTGCTCCACCCCGCTGGTGAAGAGGAGGACCCCCAGTAGCCGGACCTGTCAGGGCACATTGCCATTGCCCAGGGACTGCAGGAGTCGCCCAACGAGAGGCCATGGACTGTCAGTGAGTGAGGGGCCCAGTGGTGGTCCCGTGGTTAGGGGGAGTGTGTTGGGGCACATTGTCGGTGCCTGCCCCCTCCTGTGAACTGGCTGAGTGCACAGTGGGGTTTTCCTGCACTCCCAGAGGCCCCGAGGAGGGCCCCTACGACCCTGTGTCTTTGTGGCTGCACGGCGGTGCCGAAGTTGCGGGCCGCTGCACAGTTTGGGCATTGCCAAATTGATAGCCCCAGAAGAGGGGCTCCCCACGCTCCAAGTTGGCCAGGTCTGGCTGTACTTCACGCAACTGCCCCGCCGGACAGTGGGCTGTTGTAACATTGGGGGCAAGGTTTATTTGGAGAGTCCCGGGGGGGGGGGGGGGTTTATACCTGCCCAGGGTGGTAGTGTTACATGCATCAGTGGGCTCTGCTGACTACATTTTATGCCACATGAGTATGATTCATGCCTAAGAATAGGACGCATTGCTATTGGTGTTATGTGCAAGGTAGCTACACTGTTGATATTAGGCCTAATGCTTCCCCTAATGGTCACCTTGCAGATCTTATGCCTCACGGACTATGCTGAGGTACTGCATAACATGTTCTATGCCTGACCTAATGCATTTATGTTAATAAGGTTGATGTTTAACGCCTGCTCGATTTACGCCTCAAGTGATTTATGCAAAGGGGGCTTCTGGCTATGGTGATGCCTAATATGTTCCATGCTCATGATTTATGCCTCTATGCTCACAGGTTGATGTGTAATGGGGTTGTTTATGCTAATGAGGTGCATGCTGCATGTCTTTGCCTACCTGATTTATGCTAAGTGCATGGCCTCACCGGCGACTTATGGGGGTTTCACGTTTACTGTTTGTGATCTGCCTACTCTGATTTCTGCCTCAGGCTAATGGGACGATACCTCTATTCTCACATGTTACTATATACTGTGATCCATGTTAATAAGGTTTAGACCAACAGGTTCATGTCTAATGATAATGCTTTTATGCTTCGTGCAATGTGCTACTGAGATGCCTAATAGGATGTTTTAGGTTACGCCTAATGTCGGGATACGAGAGTCTAAGTTTGTGCCTCATACTAAGGTGTCCCATGTCTAAGGTCATGGATGATGTGCCATCCTAATATCTTACACCTATATTACTAATTACTTTCATTTCCCTTGTTTATGCCTTGTGATGATTCTGGCAGCGGCCCGATTGGCCCTGCCTTGTAAATAGTCCCCTGTGAATGGTTACCCAGTGCCGGCTGGCACGGAAGATATGCCCCTGTGTTCTGCATTCTAATGTGTTTTATAAATACCCAAGTTATTTTTCATGCAACCTGGTGTGGAGTCTCTTTTTGTAGTGTGCCTGGTGTGTCGCTTGTGTGTGCTGCGCGGATGCTTTACACATTTCCTCTGGAGTTTGGCCCACTCGCTCTGCACTACGCTACCCGTTTCTAACATTCACATTATAACAAAATATGATTATATGCGGATGCACTCCACGTGAGATTATGATACACCCCAACACATGACATACAATCTCCACAATATCACAGCTGATTGGAAAACCCTACAACAAGGCCACCTGAAGTGTTTTGCAAATGTGGGTAATATCTAGTGACATTGTCGGGCACACTTGAAGAGTGGTTCTAATGAGCCAAAAGTTTGAGGAGTTCATGAATACTGTGGCCCATGTAAAATAAGTATAGAGTACACTGGTGTGAATTCCACAGCTCTCAACAGTAAGCTGCAGATTCCACTGTGGGCAATGGCCTTACATGAAAGCGATGCACAATAAATATTGTTTAGAAATTTTATTGTAAATTCTCGGCTCTCTTTATGCACCAACCTTAACTAGTGTCCTGGTTAGTTACTGGAAATGTTCATTACTCCAAGTCACACTACTTACATATATGGGGAGGGTCCTCACTGAGTTTACCATATGATTCCAAGTCTCCAAGGACACAAAGCTCGAGTCAGATTTTTTGTCATTTTTTTCATCTGTTTTTGATTCCATGTCATCACAGGCACAGTGGTCCAGTCGTAGGATTTTTCATGAATGAATATTCTTTTAAGGTGCTTAGTTAAATTGTCTCAAGTGAAGTGGTCCTAGAACAAACTCACATAATGCTCAATGCAATAAAACAAAAATACAGGACAGATGCAATCCGCATCCTTGAAGACATGAAATCATCTGGTAACGTTAGTCCTCACTCCGAGACAGCTATTCCTATTTCTTATAACTGAGAAGAAGGCTATATTGATTTCTCCACCTCCTGTATAGGCATTTCTTTCTTTTTAAGTTTGGATCTCTTTGCCCACATCTCATCACATTGTGTCCAGTAGAACTTGGAATAATGAACATTTATCAGTACCTCCTTCTCTGTTTTCCTCGTACCTCTCCTTATGTATATACATATGTACAAAGCTAGCAGCACTGTACCCGCTACCCAAGCACAACAGGATATAAGGTGCACTAACCTAAAACTGATCAGCAAATGAAGTGGTCTGGGACCAGTGAACATTCTAGCTGATAGTGTGAAACATGAGTGTGCAGAGAAGCTCAAGGGGTATCTGTACAGATTTTGTGCCAGGAAACTCCCCTTGCCTCCGACCAGGAGACCTCTATGCCATTAGTGAGGCTCACCTGGATCCGAACCGGGCAGTTAAACTGAAGCTCACATAAACCTGAAATATGGTCATTTCAGCCCATCTAATCAAAGTACCAGTCATTCACCTTTTATACTTGGGCAGCAGGCCCATAAGTTACTAAAATGAAATCCGTGGGTAAGAAATCCATGAACCCAGCCACGTAAATAGGGCTCAGTGAACATCAAGAGAATTGAAATTCGGTCCCACCTTCGAGGAAAGATCAGGAAAAAAATGTCATGAAATTAGGAGAAGAGCTGCTTGGAATGAACCTAGGACTTAACCACAGGACAACCCCATCAAAGAAAAGCAAAAGATAGACTGCAATTATTTCCAAAGACTGTGGCAGTTCATCCAACTAGTGGGTCAAAGAAGAAGCCACTAGAAAAATGACCTTCGTTGATAGACCAGCAGAGGAGACAAATACAGACTCTTGAAAGGAGGCATTGAAAACCCTCTGGAAAGGGATAAGACACCAGGAAGGGATATGGGAGTCAAACTACGCCTCTGGATAAGCACACTACAAAATTACCTGTCTGCAGAGAGAACAAGTACACCCTTGAACCCTATGAGTCCCAGAAACTCCAAAGAGCTAACATTTGCACCATGATGGAGAAGAAGGCCAACCTTATGAACAAGCTGTCCTCCCAAATATGAACAATATGAATCGCAGGGCCTAGGTTAAAGCCCTTTCTGCCGGACCGCAGAATATAACCAGTGTTCAGCATTGAAAAGAACTGTTGACAGATGTCCAGAACACTGAATGAACAGAGTTGCTTCAATGGAACATCGCAATCTATGCAGCCTGACTCTTTCAATTACCAGTCCATTATGTAAAGACGGAGGAGAGACTGTGGAGGAAGGACAGGAGACAGAAGAGGCGAAGGTAGAGACAGTTGATGGAGAGGAGTACCCCCCGACAGCTAGTGAAACTCCATGAAACACAGGCAGCAAGTTAATACAAGCATTTGCAATGCAATCGGTCTCAAATTTGTGAAAGTTAGAGCTATTGGCATTGTAAATGGGCCTGGTCGGTACAGGTAAGAGTGGTGGGGCGATAGAGCAGGGCATGGGTGGGAGGAGTTGACATATGACGGGATAGAGAAAATAATAACAAAAAAATAAATAAAACCACTTCCCTTGCACTCGCCGCATCGCCGACTCGGCGATGTAGCTAGCGCAAGGTAAGTGGTTGTATTTATTTATCTTCCTCATCCTGTCATATGGCAAATACCCCCCAGCCCCGTTGCACTGCTCTTAACTGTACTGGCCGTGCCTGGTTGTAAATGACAATGTATTTTACTTCTTATTTTTTGTTTGCAGTGGAGTTATCATATTTGCATAGCACTATTGCCATTCGTATGACCTTGCGGCGCTGAAGAACCAGAAAATGGGAAATAGTTTATGAAGGAGGGGAGTTGGAAAATTAATAACACCAATGGAAAAAGGAAATAAAAAAATAGGGAAGGAGTTGCTGTAAAGTTTGGTTATAATACATGATAGGAGGTAGCGTGATACTGAAGCTGGATATGTGCATGAGAGACAGAGAGCAAAAGAGGATTTAGAGAGAACTTGGCGTGAGTGACAGGGAGAAAGGGATGGTTAGAGAAGAATGGGGCAGGGGAGAAGAAACATGAGAGAGAGTGGGAAACAGAGGGCGGTAGACAAGTTTGTGAGGAAGAGAGCAGCATGGGCGAAAGAGAGAGCTGATGGAGTTGGTGCATAGAGGGAGAGGAGTGAGGAGTAGTTTGGGAGTAGTTAACATTCTTGGCCACAGAAGCTAGAGTCAGGCTGTAAACTGACAGAGTGAATACAGCATATCAAATAGACAGTGCATGCACTGACTAGGCTCGGCCTAAAAAACAGAGCACTGAGCACGTTCATGCCATGTCCTATTCTTCCTCTTGTCTTGTGCCAGGACAATGCTCCAGGAGTGAGCATTTGGAGACAGGGCTGAGAAGCTATTTGGAAAAAAAAACTGTAATTAGTCTGAAGCCAGGGCAAGGTAGACAGAGCACCTCTTCAAGCACATGCATCTAAAAGTGCCTCACCAATATAAAGTCACAATTGGGTATAAATACTGGACCTCAGACAAAAACTCAGCAGTACACTTCTGGGCCTGTGGAGGAAGAAGGACTGCTTTGCTGCTGAAAGGACTGCCACTCTGTTGGACAGCTGCCCTGCTGTGCTGACTTACTGCCCTCTTGTCTGGGTGAGAAGGACTGGACCTGCATCTGTTAAACCCATGACTCCAAGGGCTACTTGACTAGCCTCCTGACTTAAGCCTCAGGGACAGGAGGCTCACACAACCTTGACCCCAGCACTTGAACTCTGCAATCTGTGAGTGTGCCTTGCCAAGTGGGGCCGTCCCAAACCTGGACCCTTTGAAGTGGGCCTAAGGTGGTCTGCCAACCTCTGTGGATCCAGAAGAACTGACACATATCCTCTGCTGCACAGCGCAACCCACAGCAGTACCGACAAATCACCACTGCTGTGTGGATTGGATCAATTGCAAAGACCTGTATTGCATCCGCAGCCTGCAACCTCTTCGGAACCTCCGCTGCACAACACATCTTTGGCGCAGGCTATTGCATCCCTTGTCGATGGCAGCCTTGAGGACAACGCATCCTCAATGATGGACTTAGCATTACAAGCCCTCATCGACGGGATCCTTGATGATGCAGGACCTCGTATCGCAGCCTTGCCTCATCTCGGAACCGATGCACCGCTTTGCTGCGCAACGCATATTTGACTTGGATAATTGCAACGCTGTCCAAATCAGGATTTAAGGTACTTTGTTCAGTGGGCTTAACAGGGTTCCTGTAGCCAACCTGTGCTCCATCGTGGTCGACCTGAACTTGTGACTTTGTGTCGGTCCGACGTAACGTGATATCCCCAGTTGACCCTTTCAGATTTTTGGTGCTATTTTCACTGAGATCTTGAAAATTGCATGTCTTCAGTTCTAGTAATTGGATGTTTGTCATTTTGGTCTTGTTTTATTTATTAAAAATAACGCTATTTTTCTAACTTGCTTTTGGATCCTTTTTGTTGCTGCTTTTCACTTTTTGAAGGGATGTACAAATACTTTACTCATTGCCTCTAAGCTGAACCTGGCTGCTCTGTGCCAAGCTACCAGAGGGTTGAGCCCAAGTTAATTTAGGGTTGGCTTGTGCCTCACCCTGACAAGGATTGTGGTTGTTGCTTGACCAGAGCTCAAATCCTAGTCAGCTAACAACCCAATTTCTTACAGTAGTGACTTGATTTACCACTATATGGCCCTGTGGTGTGCCAGCAATCTTTGCACTGGAGATAGACATAAGCAAGGATCAACTGGATGATCTTGAAACTCCATCTTGCAATATCTATCTTGTACACATGGAGGAACAAGGTTTTCAGGAATGAAGTTGGCCATGTATTTTCAAACTGATGGTGTGTTCTCCACGGTTCACTTCTCAGACATGCCATAATCATACCTTTTGAGGCCATTATGGTGGCTGTTGCTGGAACTGAAACTGGTCAGCAAATGTGAACCTCCAGCCACAGGCCTAGCCCTGAAAGGAATGTTTTATCTCAAATTACACAAAGAGATATGACACTCAGATTGGGTAGAAGCACCCTGAAAAGGCCAAAAGATTCTCTTATCGTCTGCGATCTTCTGACTCTGGTCGTTCAGTTGCATGTCAAACAGCATAAGAACTAGGAAATACAGACGGTCTGAGGCGATTTATCTAATACCCATTCTGTTCCCATGTCATCTTCATGTACTCTCAGGCATAGGGTAGGACCAAAGAAAATCAAAGTTGCCATGAGATGAGCATCTTCTATACTACCAAGCAGGTAGGAAGGTTTGTCATATCTCCAGGTGCTTTTAAAGTTGATTTGGAAATCCTTCCCTGGTGACTGGATTGTGTAGGCAGCTGAAAAATAACACAGCCAAAAATTGGAAGATGCAAGACAATGGTTCAAAACCCTTTCCACTTTTGTCTCCACCTGGTCTTCCATAGAGCTTCCACTGAAGCCAAGCATGAAGTAGATACCATATTGTAAAGCATAGGGATTTGAGTCTGCAGCTATTCAATTTTCAGCAGTAAGGCAGGAAGCACAGTTTCCCATTGCTTGAGCAAAATGTCCACATTTTTTCAGTGGAAAGAAGGGGGGTCAGTGCACAAGACACATATTAGCTGTAGAAGTTATCAACTGCCTAAGTCTGGGGCGCTTGTAACCTCAGCCTGTCCCGCTGAAGCACCAAGAAATGCATACATTGAGTCCACAGTAAATATTTGTTGTAAGGTCGGGGTCCTGATAATTATCTGTGATTTCATCCACTATCAATCATTTGAGAAAAGGAACAGTTTCACTCACTGCGGTGTCCACAACCATATCAATCACCACCTAATGATCAACCCTGGGCAGGAAGAGGAGCTAATTTATATTATTCTCCACAACTTGCCTGAGTGATTATCTGCAAGGTGAACTAGTGATTATCTGCAAGGTGAATATGATGCTGTTTTTCTGAACATGTCCAGGCTCCGATTGCCTCAAACACTAGAGTACAAACTTTTGTTTAGAGATTTTGCCTGGCATTCCCACATGGTGAACTTGTGCTATGCTTCCATGTCAGAGTCAAGTAGCACAATGCCCATCTGATCCTCCCCTAGATTAATCCAAAAAGGCAGAGGATGAAAGAGCCTACTAGGGCAAGACCACGCCTATAGTTCACAGCCAACAGCATAACCCACCCTGCCCCCATCTAAAGTGATATATAGCCCACACCACACCTAAGTTTCAGTGCCTTAGGATGCCAAGGGTGCATAGCATGTGTACTGAAAAACATGGTAGTGGACTTATCAAAACAACACAAACAGCCACAGTGTTGCCAAACAGAGAAAAACAATAGGTGTAGCCTTTAAAGGTATACAAAATTATGATGGTGGGGTTGGGATTGAAGGTTAAAAAAGGACACCTTGTTATCCAGGAGGTGGAGAAAAGAAAAACCTGCCTTTTTTCCAATTACAGTATATAGGGTAGCTATCTCTGGGTGTGGACTGAACATTGTACAGGCATTAGGCACTGTTAAATTATTATTAAAATTAATGTTCAAGGTGAACTATGAGGACACAAATGGAAAATGGGGTTTGACTATGGCTTTAAAAACAAGATTTTACTTTATAATGGCGAGATTTAAGGAGGAATACACAGGTATATTTTAGAATGTGGTCAATGTGATACTAAGAATGAACAATGAGTCAATAAAGGTAATTTCTATTCAGTGAACTATGTGCGACTTTTGTTGGATTATGTTTGCAGCATGTGGTGTCTGTGGCTTGAAGAAAGCCGCAGCTCTGCATGTTTTCAGAAGATGGTTCAATCTATCATACACTTCGACCATGGGCTCAGCACTCCCCTGAATCCACTGGCATTGACGATTGCTTCATGTGGTCATTTTTAGCTTTCGCCTGCACAGCGCTTGTGAAATCTATTGTATTTAATCTTAAAAGGGGCTTACATCCTGCCCTCACTTTTTATTAGTTTGTGTGCTGGTCACTTACTTTTTCTCCATTTCTATCATGATGTGCCCTGTTGTTCCTTGTGCGTTTGTTTTATCAGTCTCCCAGGGCCCAAGTGCTCCTTTTCATTTGCTTTGGTGGGTGGACCTTCTTTTATTTGATTCGTCTGCACTGCATTTATTGTTCATCTAATCTCTCCCTGCGTGCATTTGAAGTGTACTTGTCATCTGCATGTTTTTTTGCTTGTCCAATGTTTATGATTTGAACTTTTTTGTGACAGCAAGCATTTCAAGCTTGCTTGTGAGCCGACCCCAGGATTCGAGCCCTGCTCCCCATCTCCATGGCTGGCAGTTCTGGCCCTCACACCACATCCGCTGTCCAGCCCTTCTCCTCTAGTTTCAATACTTGGCAGTGTTTCTAGTGAGGGTTATTGCTCTTAAAATTAAAGTTGTGAGTCGCTCCATTGTCCTTATCTTGCAGCAACATTTTGAGATCTCGGACACCATCCCGGAGCTGAACTGTCTAAAGGGAGAAGTGTGCTTGGCAGCACTGGATTTGTTGTCCAGAAAAACGGGGCAGAATATCAATGCATTCTCTACAGTGTAATCAATAATTAATCCGGCACGCGCTCACCCCTTCTCTCTCTTGCTCTTCGTTGTTGCAAAAACTCTCTGTGTGACAATTGCACGCAGCCTGGCAATGTTTAGCAACCAGGTGCTGGCTGTGGCTCTGGCACATGGAGGAATCTTTTTAGGATGTCCAGCCATTGCCACAACTAAACGTCTCTTTAAAAGGAGAAATGCCAGGCTTGCCCATGAAATAATGCATGCATCCAAGCTTCAGTGACCTCACCCGTCGGTGTGCTGCGTACCAGTGGATGATTAGTTACAGCCCTAGTGCTTCTCAGGCAACATATGCAGCTACCTACAGGAAAGAACTGCCACATCCCCTGCCCAGTAGTTACCCTGCCTCGCCCACATCCGCCCGTGCTGCAGATTTGGGCACAATCAGTTTGGGACGGTCCATTCAAATGCTGTGATAGGAGTGCAGACATTTTCCAGAGCACTTTAAAGCCTGAAAGGCTAAGGCCGTTGTGTCAGGTAAGTGCAGGAGTGATAAGAAAATGCCCTTGAACTGTCGCAGGCACAGCCAGTGTCGCAGGAGTCTCAAGAGTGAATTCTACACGTATGCCAAGAAAAGCAAATAACCCCAAGGCTCCACCCACTCTGCACCGTCTGAGAAAGAGTGCGATAGGAAAAGCCTGGCGCAGGATGGAACAGCTACACCAACCTCTCAAGAGCACAGAAACCTTAAATGCCGTCCCCCATTGTGCAAGCATTTTTAGGTTGTTGTCTTTTATTTAAAGTCATTTATTTCATGTCTTTGTGTGGATGACCTGCGCTACCTTCTGTTTCATTATAATGTCCCGGACATTGCTATTCTGTGTCCTGGGTCTCGCATCTCCTGTCACTTTCCCTAGCAATTTATGTGTCCCATAGAGTTCTTCACTGGTAAACTTCCATTACACCTATTGCCTTGTTCTCAAAGTCTTGTGTGAAAGAAAGTTCAGGTATTAGTGAGCAAACGTGTGGAACAACTAAACAATAGTTTGTGAATATGTGCCTTTACCTTCATGCTATGCTTGAATCTGTGATATGATTCAGAAGTGATGAGAGAACACAAAGTACGTCTGGTGGTGGTTTGACTTTACACCACTTACTGGCGGATCCGCCAGGTTTTACTTTAACTGTTGAGCAGAAGGGTTCCTGCGGCTGCGACAACCTGTCTCTGCAGGATACCCTTCTGTGACAGGGCGTGCGGTCAGGACACGACTACCTCAATGGACTGGTGGTCAGCCACCCCACTCTCACCTTGCCCCTTTTCCCCACAGCTGCCACCTTATCCATGGAATGAAGATCCGGAGTCAGGCTGGCCGGACGACAACAACACGTATGGTCCCTGTAAGTTCCCGGACCAAGCGGAAGAGGCCCCGCCCCTCGACGGCGTCGATACGTCAAAAGGAGGAAGCAGGAAGGACACGACGGACGGTGTTTCCCTGGAGGGAGTTGGAGACGGAGACGGAGAACGGCGGTGTTCGAGTGAGACCGAGCGGAAAGAGACCGGACCGACACGCCAGGAGGCCAATGTTTTCCACGCTTCTCCCCACCACGTTCCCACGGGAGGAGTGTGGCTTCAAGAGGTACGGGGTCGCGTGGCGGGCTGGGTCGGGCGGAAGAGTCAGCCCCGTGGATAATATTGTAAAGCCCCATTGTAAAGCTATCCGAATCCTTTCCCTCATGTGCACTCCCACCTCTGGAGTTGTATAGAGATCACAGTACATCACTGGTTTCCCTCACTCCCGGCCCTAACAAGTGTTTCATGGTCCAACCAGTTATCTGACCCGATTTTCCTTTCTTTTCGGTATCGGAGCGGAGACCCGAGCTGAAGACATTCCCGGGCTGGACCACCCCGATATCCGACCTCATCCCTGGAATAGCCAAGCTGGAGCAAGCTACTTTTCCTTTGGACCCCGCAGCTCAAACCCAGGAGCGAGCAGCACCGTTAGCCAAAAAGACTTATATTCCAATAAAACCTTCCCTAAAACCTTTACTCAAGTCGCCGGTGTTTCTATTTACTCCGAAACCACCAGTCTGTCCGAATCCAGTAGCAGAAAATCCGAGCAGCCCGACCCCCTCGGAACACCTTCATTTTGTATTACTATGCCCATTTTACTCATTACCTAGGCGAAATGTTTTAGTAGGTATTTTAAAACAGGCCAAGTTTAGACATGCCAAGGTTGCCTTATTATTGTTACAAATGGCTAATGATCCTCTAACGCTGTTTTGTATCATGAACTTTATTAAGGTTGCATTAAGGCTAAGGAATACAAGAGGGTTGTGCTGAATCAGTTTACTGTCAATTGTTCTTAATTAGCATTCGTCGTGGTGTGGTGATTTACAGGAACTGTATTTTAATGTCTTTTTTTAACTCTTTTAACATGTACTTTTATGGTATTTTTTAATACCGAATAAAGGCTTTGATGATGATGACTTATTCAAGCCAGACCTTCATTTAAATACTGTTATTACTTATTATACAGAGTGCAATGAAGACTGTAAGCAAGTTATGACCTTTAACCTATTTTTAAATATTTAAATTTGTACCTAAGCTGCACATGCATCACGTAAGCACGGGTTTGATTTCGTGCAGATGCATCTGGCATTTAATAAGAAATCTTACAGAGGCCTATTTCTCCAACTCTGCTCAAGCACAATTTCCACAGGTGTACAGTTTCAAAATGACAAAAAACTTTCGGATGCATGCCACCCTTCCTACACAGCGTGACTTTCAGATTGCTTGGTGCACTGCACCCTACATTCCAAGATCAATAACATGAGACCTATTGACTTTTTGTAAAAAATAAACGTCTGGGATTTGATGCCACGATGACACAGGGGGTGAACACGTACTTTACAAATACCAGTTATGCTGTGGTATATGTGGGTAAACTTCAAAATTACACCCACAAAAAGTTTTTTGAATTCTGAAACTTGATCAAATGCCTAGAAAGAAAGAAACATAGCTGCCACAAAGAGAGGGTTCATGTTCACAAACATTCGAGCAGTTTTAACACCCTTTAGCATGCAGATTGCAATGGTGTGAGCTGACACATTACTGGCATAGTTTACTTCAGCATAATTAAAATTTTACACACTATACACCAAAATAATATAGGTCCTGATGTATGAGTTTTATACAGCACTTCTCCCAGCTTTACGGCTACCACGGAGCACTTTACAGGTCATAGGATTGAGGGAGGTGTTCAACCTAACGCGGACCATAGGGACTACACAGGGTGCCTTACTGCAATGTCTGTAGCTTAATAAAAGGCCAGCCTAAATAACTTAGGGGCAGATTCATCAACCTATTTAGGAAGTACAAATGGTGCGAATCGCAAAATTCGGCCGTTTGCGATTCCTAAATAGGTTTCTGGGATGCATCAAGCATTTTTGGTAAAATCGCTATTTTTAGCGAATTCCAAAAATGCGATTGCTTTTAAGGAATCGCAAATTTGCGATTCCTTAAAAGCAATGCATGATTATTTTTTAAATTGCGAATTAGCAATTAGGGGGTGCAAATTACCACGAGGTTGAACCTCGTGGTAATTTGCGAAAATGTGTCAAAATGCCCAAAGATGCATTTTAAAACACTGTCATGTTACAGACACACATGTCCTTAGGACATGTGTGTGTGAAACATGCACTTCAAAATACATTTCAGGGGTTCCCCTGCACCCATGGAATGCATTAACATTTTGCGAATTCCAATTTGCGAATTCGCAATTCCCATTGATTCCTATGGGCCTTTTGGCCCATGGGAATCAATGGGAATTGCGAAAGCGCAAATTGGAATTCGCATAATATTTGCGATTCGGTAAAAATTGCGATTTTTACAGAATCGCAAATTTTATGCAATTTAAATCATGCATCCCGTTTTGCGATTCCTTATTTGCGATTCCCTAAAAATCGCAAATAAGCAATCGCAAAAACGGACTTTGATGCATCTGGGCCTTAGGTCCTGATGTATCCAAGAATTTTAACCATTCTCTGTGCAGGGAGCATGCGCTAGTACCTATGGGCAATAGTTCCTATTGGACCTGACCCTCTCTGCAGGGTCACCTTCAAATGTTTTGCCTTCCTCCTACTGTTTTTTTCTGAATTCGTTTTTGCTGCCCTTGGGACTGTCTGTCTTTGTGCTTTTCACCTCTCTCTGCACATTACCTCCCTACCCTTGTGTTGACTTGCACCTCTTCTTGCATAATATGTATTTTCACAACTCTTATCTTTGCCTTTATATTTATGTGTCCCTTATCTCCTCGTGTCACTTCCCTTGAGGTCTGTTGATGGACAGCCATCTTCAAGGCTTTCTCTTTGATGTGGCACACGCTGTTTATTTGCATTGTGACCCCATTTCTGGGCCGTCGCTATCTTTCTGTGCTCCCTAAGTTTCACTTTAAGTCAGCAATTCTAGAAAATGATGGAAGAATCTACACGAACCTCCTTTGAAGGCAGGAACACTTCATAAAAAACATGATCTTGCCCTTCTCTTTGTAATGCTGTAGTAGGTGTCTGAACCAATCTCTGCTCCGTGTCTTCTATCATTTTTCTCAATAACTTTCAAGTTCTCAGCATTGCAGTTGAAGGAAGTAGGAGGGGCTTGTTTGTGTTTAGATAGTTTCCTGGTAACTCTATTGAGTAAAAAAAAAGAGATTTCCCTTTGGATATGTGCAAGGAACCCTCCACACCTTTCACAATCTTATTGCAGCCCCAGTAACGCTTAATATATGGTCAAAAGAAGTTTAAATATCCCCGATGTGATACTAGAAAATATTAATCACTTTATTGATAAAAAAAAGTTAGCGGATCTAATCGAGAAGCATTTACGTTAATCACATTACATATAGGTATTACAACATTAAGAATACTGTTCCATCATTTCTAAAACATTTTTTCATATAAATACCCTTCATTAAAACCTGTTTGTAGTGCTCAGTGAATTATTTCACTCTTGTGGCCTAATTCACTATCGGAAATACTCCATCGAATATACACATCAAACATTAAATTAAACAAGCATTTGCAATGCAAACGGTCTCGACTTTGGGACCTTATATGTATTTAGCTATGCAGTACCTTTGCCTGGGTGGTGAAACATCTACTTTTTTTGAACATGGAGGGAAAGTAAGCACCAAACTGTGTGACATGCCAGGAATGGGAACACATGGAGAGAAATATGGCCTTTTAGCAGGAAATGGTGTTGTCCAAAGCTCTGTTTTTAATATAATATCAGGGCCTTTGGTGGTTATATCGCTGAAAATACATGATTTGAAAAAAAATCATATTGTTTACGGGTGCTCATGGAAGAGAAGTTCTATGGACTGGAATCTAGAGAATGCTAAAGTGATTAGCTAGAGTTCCTCATCAGAAAGCAATACACCTGGTAAACAAGCACCCTGGGGAACAAACATGAATATATGGACATCTTCCGCACTCTGGAAACCACACCTCCAGCAGCTTGCTGCACCTCCACCCCTCAGTTTAGAGACCTTAAGCGGAGTCAAGTATATCCTATGGAGTGTGAAGAAATGATTTCTTCTGAGACCAGCAGATTTAATCACTGAATAAAGCATGTCAATAGATAGTTGCCATAACTTCTTCCAGTCTTTGCCTGGCAAGTAATTCTCCCAGACCTGGTACGGCTTATCCATTCTTCTTTCTGCTGCCGCCAGAAGATAGGTATACCATAGGGCAACTTCTTTCTTCCTCTGGAGTTGAATTGCAACTCATTCTCCATATCATCATCCAGACTACACGACCTACTTTGCGATTTACACCGTGACAGAAGCTGGTTGTACTTAAATCTGACCAAAGTTACAGCAGTGGTTTGATTCCAAAACTCCCAGGGAAGACATTTACTTTCCTGTACCAGATCCCCACATACTAAGACTCCTGCCGCTTTTAGTGGGTAAGCTAGGGTGTCTAAAAGGCACTTCAGGAACTTCCAGTAGAATCCCACATCGGGGCCCACTCACTGTAATAAGGAAGCCCCAGACAGAGTCAACAGTCCGACCAAAGTTTGGCCGCCATCCCCAGTGTTTTCACCCGAACCTTTTTGTAGAATTTGGGGGAACGAAATTTATACGTATATCCAGATTCCCCTAACCCCTCCAACAAAGCTTTGAACATAATACCAGTCAAGGATTCATCCGGGGAGTGCAGTAACATCCCAGCATTTTTTTAGTTGATAAGCCCAACAGTAAAGTTGAAAGTCTGGTAAGCCCATACCACCCTGTGATAATTTACGCCTAAGTTTTTTTCCAGGACAGTCTAATCCCCTTCCCTGCCCAGATAAAAGAAGAAATCCTACCCTGGATTTTTAGCATCTCAGTTTTTGGAAACTCCAAAGGTATATTATTAAAAAGATAAGTATACTTTGGGAGAACATATATCTTAATTAAATTAACACGACCATATTGTGAGAGTGGTATGTTTTTCCATCTTTTTAAAAGAACCTCAACTTCTCTTGAAATTCTGCCTAGATTCGCTGTTGGGATTTTCCTAGGGTCTTGAGTTATTGTAATCCCAAGGTATCTTAATTCTGTCTCAAAAAGCTTGATGTTTAAAAATCCGGTAACTACGTTCCAAAGAGCTGCTGGGGCTTTGGTGGAGCTTCG
Organism: Lissotriton vulgaris; assembly: GCF_964263255.1. Classification (NCBI taxonomy): domain Eukaryota; kingdom Metazoa; phylum Chordata; class Amphibia; order Caudata; family Salamandridae; genus Lissotriton; species Lissotriton vulgaris. Next base: position 474,292,414 of record NC_141693.1, read on the forward strand.
CCGTGTATGGTGTAGCGTAATAGGGGGAGATAATCTATATAGCCTGAGCCTGCTCAGGGTCGTCACCCATATTACATCAAGCAAGTGCAAGTTCGGGTCAAAGCAGGACCCCTATCCTCAGCTAGGTGTAGACCCAATTAGACCTACAGGACTAAGATTATCCCCTTTTTCTTCTTCTGACTCCTCTACCTATCTTCTGGGGTTTCGCAAACATTCCTTAAAAGTAAGATATGCACCACACCTTTATCCCATGGAGGTAGCTAGTCCCAATCCTGCTCGACAGTTGAGTTCACCAAAAGCTGTGGGGGGTGAAGGACAGGTACAGGTGCAGGTACACACAGCAAAATCTGATATTCTAGCCAGTTTAGGTCCTATTTCCACCCCCAGTGCCTCTATCCCTCCCTCTACGTCATATACTGAACTTTCTCTGTGGAGGAGTTACAAATTAAGATCACGTAATTTTTTTGGGGGGGAGTCAGGCAACGCAGCAACTCCGAGCTACGGAGAGCGATCAAGGCCAAGCCAGACAAACAGTTAAACAGAGGCTGGTTGTGAATAAAGCCAACAAATCAGCTAATAAATCAGTCAAGCTTACGCCTGCAAAGGGCCATAAGGAAACAAAGAATTGAGGGCCAGATGTAGGTAGCCCAATACCGGTCGGTAACGGCTGAAATTACCGAATTTCGGCTGTTACCGACTGGTATTTAGCATTTGGAATGTAGGTGGCAGGATTGTAGGATTCGGTATTTTACTGAATCGGTAACTTAAAGAATCGCCAAATTACCGAATTCTTAACATACCGATTTGGTAAATTACCGAATCCGTAATGTAGTGAGCACTCAAGTGAGTGCATTCCTCAGTTAAGGATTCATTATTTACCACCAACTGCAAGTTGGTGGTATATAACGAAAACCTTTGAAAAAGCAATTTTTTGCTTTTCCAACAGTGCGATGTGGCAGACATACATGCCCCTAGGGCATGTATGTGTGCCACATGTGCACCCATGCACTATTCAGGGGTGCAACAGGGTGTCAATGTGACACCCTGCCACCCTTGAATGTGTTCTCCATTTTACTGAATCGGTATTTACCGATTCGGTAATTCCAATTTATTCTTATGGGCCTCCAGGCCCATTAGAATGAATGGGAATTACCGAATCGGTAAATACCGATTCTTAATTACCGAATCCTACCGAAAGTGAAGAAACGGTTCAGGGCCTAATTAAACGACTGACACTGGAAAAGGGGGCACGCTTCTCTATCTCGGAAACAAATTTAAAAAAAAATACAAGACACCTGCACTGGCCTAGAAGAAAACCTCCTGGCACTCACCCACAGGATGGACGAATTGGAAGAAAAAGTAGGGAGCCTCGGGCAAGAGGCTAAGAACAAAGCCCAAGAGATTTCGAGATTAAAGGAGTCAGAGCGAGACATGGCAGAAAGACTGGAGAGGCTGGAAAATATGTCTAGGAGGAATAATATTAGGATCTTAGATTTAAAAGAAGGGCTGGAAGGAGATAATCTAAAATCTTATGTTATCAGTATCCTGACTAATGCCTTCCCTCAGATTGCATCTGCCTCAGTCTGGGATGTAGAAATACAGCGAATACATAGAGACCCCTTCAGGCTAAACCCGGCTCGGAATACTCCCAGAAAGATCTAGTTATTTATACAGTCCTACACTCTTAAGGAGCAGCTACTGGGGCGGCTCTAAAACTTACGTCTATACAGGTGCAAGGCGCCTCCTTCAGAGTCCGTTCAGATATCTCCCGGGACACTGAGGACAGGAGGTGGGAGTTGGGAAAAAGGATGGATGCGTTAAAGGATTTAGGGGCCCAGTTCCAGCTGCGTTTTCCAGATTTTCTGAAAGTAGTCCTCGCAAATAAGATGTATAATTTTAGGCTCCCAGAGGAGGTAGACACATTTTTGGCACAATATAATGCAGCCGTTTAAAGACAGGGTTACTGATCCAGCATCAAATCTTCTTTTTTTTAATGTTATATTTGGTACAATGAGGTGAGAAGCTCAAGGCTCAAATAGGCAATAATTATTGCCAGTAGGTCGTATGGGGGGGTTTCTGCGGGATGGGGAGTGTGGTCGGGGGATGTTGGGTGTTTTGGGTTTTCACGTTATTTGGTGGGGAGCATTGGGGAAAAAAAATACTTAATAAAATCATGTGACATTACAATCTCCAGTAGCTACAGTAAAAGGTCGACTCAGATTAATGATGGGGGATAGGACTACCCAGGTAGGGACTCAACAACTTGAATGTATTAGCTGGAACGTTAATCGCTTGAGGGTAATAAGAAGACAACGTCTGATTCTTCAGTACTTAAGGGATAGCTCAGCTAAAATAATTTTCCTTCAGAAGACTTACCCTATGCAAGCAGAGTGCAAAGCATTATTCGGCAAACATAAATGGGTGGACACAATTGTAGCTTCGGATCAGCAATGCTGTTCTAAAGGGACTGCGATAATACTAAAAAGAAATTCTCGAGTGGAGATAACTAAGTCTCAGGTAGACTGCTGAGGACGTTGGGTCATTGCTGAGATTAAGTTAAGGGGGGTAAAACAGACACTGGTTAGTTTCTATGGCCCTAACGAAGACGATATCTCCCCTCTGAACACTCTCTGTTTGGCCCTTGCCGACTTCGAAGCTCCACTGATCCTGGCCGGAGATTTTAATGTATTCTTAGATAATAGGTTAGACAGGTCCACCCCTCGCACGCAGATAGCTGTCCCGCGTGTTAACGCGCACCTCCTGAACATTTAGAACATTTTTAACTTATGCGATGTCTGGAGAAAAAAACATGGCGAGGTTAGGGAGTATTCTTTCCATAGTAAGAACAACTCTTACTATTCCAGGCGGATGTACATAGGGTTCTTCTAATTAAATACATGCCCATTTATCTATCGGCTCATGGTGCTCTGGTTTGTAATCTAGACTTTCCTCCGGATTATTCAATAAGGAGATGGACATTCAATAGGAGGTTTCTCCTACTAACTTCTACGCCTAGTTTTTTGAAATTAGAAACTAAAATTTTCTTCCGGAACAATCTTGGGTCTGCCCCATTGTATATTGTCTGGGATGCCTTTAAGGCATGGCTTAGAGGGACACTAAAAGGGGCAGTCTCAGTGTGGGCTAGGTCAGAGAGGGAAGAATTTGCCAATCTAGAACTGCAGATAGCGAGGGCTGAAGCTGAGCTTAGGGTGAGACCTCCTGAAGACCAGGGGAAAGAGCACTGGGTAAAGAAAGTGGAGGACTGTCAATTAAAATTCAAATGTAAAACTGAAGAAATTTTGTGCCAAAAGTGGGAGTGAAGCAAAATGACGAAGTTTGATCAAGGGGAGAACTGCGGTAAGCTTCTTGCCATGAAGTCAAGGTTTGTTAGAGCCAACATGTATATAAGTAAGATCAAGAAGGATACACAACTGATGGAGGAAAAAGATGAAATAGCTCAGGTTTTCACAGGGTTCTTTTTTAAAAGATCTATATCTTGAAGACCTCCACGGGGTTTACAAGCTCATAGATATCTGGCTCAAGGAGAAACTATTGCTGCGGTTAACAGAGGTCAGTCAAGAATTTCTCTCTCGAGATATATCAGGGAGTGAGATATTGGAAGTGTTAAACCTGGCTAAAAAGGGGAAAACTTCCGGACCAGATTCGATTCGGATCGAGGTTTATAATATGCTGCAAGATGAAATTATCCCGGTCTGGTTGAACCTGTTTAATGAAATATTAAAGGGTACCTCTCCATTACCCGAGTCGTGGTCAGATGCAGTTATCACCCTGATTTTGAAGCTCGATAAGGACCCTTTGGAGTGTCAATCGTACTGCCAATTTTCATTATTAAATGTAGATTATAAAGTATTTGCAGGGATTTTGAACAAACGGCTCTGTAAAATTATACCTAAGATAATACATGAATACCAGAAGCGTTTTCTTCCATGTAGGCATGTCAGAGCTGGTTTATACCCTGATTGCTTCAGTCGACTTGGCTTTGTCGACGGGTTGCCCTCTGTCAATCATTACTGTTGACGCGGCCAAAGCTTTTGACCGCGTCAACTGGCATTTTTTAGATAGAACCTTGACTGTTATGGGCTTTACCGTGGGCTTTAGAGAGGTAATCAAAAAATCTATAGTTCACCCCGTACTCGTATTCTAGTCAATGGTAGCCTATCCCCGATGGTGAACATAGAACGTGGAACAAGGCAGGGATGCCCGTTGTCTCCTATTTTATTTGATATCTATCTCGAGCCTTTTGCCCAGAGCTTAAGGTTAAATGAAAAGATTGTCCCATTTAAAATGGGAGGGCTTGTTAGAAAATTGGCTATCTACTCAGATGATCTAGTCTTGTTCTTCTCCTGTGTTCTCAGGTTATGAGATGAATAAAGATAAAACGAAGGTCATTGCTTGGAATATGGCTAATCAGGGGGAAGTTTATCGGACAGGGTTATAGCTGTTTTATAATGCTTTCCTACATACCTTGATCTATTTATATATATAAAAACAAATGTCTGTCTGTCTGTTTGTCCTTTATGCATTACTACACCATTCATCCGATCGGCATGAAACTTTGGAAAGTTGTTGAGTACACTCCCGCAAAGGTTTCTGGCAAAACATTTTTTTTTTTTTACAAAAACAAATAAATAAATAAATCAATTTGTTAAAAGTTGTTGAGAACGAACCCGCGAAGGTTTCTGGCAAAAAAAATAAAAAAAAATAAAATAAAAATGGGTTAAATATCGTCCCCCCGGTCCCACAGGGCCCTCATAATCTTTCCAATACTGAACCTTTACAGTTTCCGGTGCGACTCGCTTTTGCAATGACCATCAACAAAGCACAAGGACAATCACTGCAAGTGTGTGGACTAGATTTGTAGAATCCGTGCTTCTCACATGGACAACTGTATGTGGCCAGCTCATGCATCGGAAAACCTTCTGATTTATTCACGTACGCACCAGACGGAAAAACAAAAAATACTGTGTATCCACAAGCACTCGAATATATAAACAGAATTAAAACAACACTTTAAAATGTTTTCCATATTAAAATGAATACGATTCAATAAAAATGACACAATGTAAATTGAATGTTATCATAACAAGTTTCCTTAAATTTCCTTTCTTCTGAAATCGCAGCAATGTGCGACGGGTAAGCTAGTCATTTATAAATTCTTTGGCTTTCATTTTAGGGCAAGCATAATAGCTTTATGGGCTTTAGAACAATCTGTATCAAACCACTTTTCTTTTTTAAAATCCACTGTCCTACGCCTCCCAGTTAAATTGCCTGCAATTCGCTTTGTAAGGTTAAAAAAGGCCTCAATAAACACAGTGGCATCTGAAAAGTCATCCAGCCACACTTCAATATCCTTTTTACCCTCCCTATGTAACTTGGCTAAGAAGGCTTCTGGGATTATCTTTTTCCCTCTTATTTTACAAGCCTGGTCTGTTGGTTTGAAATCCCCGTTTGTCAAACTCTTTCTTTCGCTCTCACGGAAGGCCTACTCCCCTCCCATATCAGCAATTAACGGGTTGTGTTCACTATAATAACTCCATGTAAGGTTTACTTTTAATACTTCGGTCAATAGAGGGGCAGATAGCATAATGAAATCTATAGTCGAATCACATCCCCTTCCAATGAATGATGGCACTGAGTCTGTCTCCCCCATATGCTCAAGACAATATAAATGATTTATTGCAAGTAAGCTTTCTAACCGAGAACCTTGTGCAGAGTGTTCAAAATGGCTTGAAGAAGTCAAGATGTCCCCAGAACTCCCACTTTAGGCACAATTACAAGGACAGAGAAGTAAATTAAAATTTCACATTATACTAACCTTATAATAGAAAATACTCTCCTCTCCATATTGCTCAAAAAAACCCTCTTGTGCTGTAATATGTTCATCATCATTTTCCCTGCAAAAGGAATTAATTATTACCAAGGTTGCACTCATCTCAAACATTAATTCTACAGCTAGCACATGGGGAGAAGAACAAAATAGCCTCTTCATGGTGCAGGCTAGTTTAAGCGATATCAAGGTAAGCAGGCCACCCTTCGCGTGTCCTGCAATGGAGGGTAAAGTAGCTTTATAAAAGGGAGTAAAACCATCCAAGATAAAAGAATCAGAAATGTCCCAGATATCTTGCAGTGTAATAATATGACAGGGTCTTATTATGTCTAGCCACGGCTCCTCATCTTTCTTAGCCCTTAGACCCTCAATGTTCCAAGACATTAACCTAATGTTCAATGGAGCAGATTTAATGGATACAGACCTCAAAATAATGTTTGTGGCCACCCCAGAAGATTGGGCGAACCTTCCGGGTTCCTCACCTTCAAGTTCTCCCTTATGTCAATCAATACTATCTAGATCTCTCAATGGGGCAAATCTATTTTCAAGAGAGATAGTTGTTTTTACAAATGAGAGTTGTAGTAGCCTTACTGATATGGGTCTTTGGTGCGGTGCCCCTGAGAGATAAAAGAAATGAAGAGGAAAAATATTAATTCCAGTTTTAACATCATTTCTGTAGTGTCTATGAATCATGACATTTGTATATATTGGGCGGGTTAGGTTAACTGCTATGCAATCACATTCCCTGTCCTTTTCTACAATGGTTCCAACCCAACTCACTCTTCTAGCCATGATGACATGGGATGATAAGTGATGGCCATTTACTAATGCGTTATCCAGCCAGTGGGTCACTTTATGGAGCAGATCTATTGTTGACTCCTTTGAACCCTATTTAACTGGGGGAACACACGTCATGACTGCCACTAAGGGAGCCGACTCCGGGGGTAACTCAAGAATATAATCTATCACTTCTGTATCTGGGGTGGATAGGGAAGATTTATGCTTTGTACTTCGGGCCTTAGAATCATTCGGGTGCATGATTTTCTCAAAGTCATATACTTCCTTGATGCTACCGCAGACCCCCACCCCCTTTCGTCCCTAATATGGCGAAGAATACCCTGGTTGCCAGTTACTTGAGTGCCCTCCTGTAGTCGGATTTTAATGGCGTGCTTTGACTGAGTGCTACCTTAACTGTATAGGCTCATGACTGCTTGGTAGGGAGGTTGAGGGGCGCTGAGCTAGCCCTCTCTCTCCAGATAGCTCTACGCTCCCTTTCTCAAGGCTGTTCGCAGTTTGTCGAGTTTAAAACTCAACAGTCTGCTCTTGTAAAACCTCTACCTTTGCCAATCGTATATATCAATGGGTGCTAGGAGTGATTTTACAATATCTTCAATGTTCAACAACAAAGTAGGCGCAATTAAGTCCAGGTCTACTCGGTCCGACGCAGCTAAACCCACAGGTCCCTTGGGTGTGTATGCAGCCTTTTTCCCTTTTGCCTTTTTTCCTTTTGATCGGTGTGCGATTAAAGTTGTTCCTTCATCTCGCTCCCCACCATGGTCCTCTGGCGAACCCGTAACAATTGATAAAGTGGGAACCCTTACAGCACTATCAACAATATCAACATTTACATTTTATGCAGAGGGCCACTGCGAAGCAAAGCACTCTGGGAATGATTCAGGCCTAGACTGGCCGTTGTGGGCACTGGGCAATCCCATGGTGCGCCGCAAGGGTGGGGGCCGGTTATGGGCCCCAGGGGCCGTTTTTGTTACATTGCCGTTTTTGCAGCAAAAACGGCCCAGTAACAAAATCGGCCAAAAACCGGCCCTGGCAAAGAGTGCGGTCAGGGGAGGGGAGGGGGGGGGGCGGCCGAGCACTTTGCCAGGGTCGGTTTTGGTTCCCAGTCTGGCCCTGGAATTATTGCTTAGCTCCAGCAAGAGTCTCCTTTCAGTAAGAGCAATTTCATTTGACAAGACATTTGCCGCCCCCCAAAAAAAAGAGTCCAAGGTCATTGTAGCATTCCCCGCCCGTAATTTGCTTTCTTTTTCCCGGAAGTGATAGTTACACAATTGTCACAACTATAAGATCTTACTCCCACAAACAAAGGGATTCCGTAGAACTCCCCCAAAGAGGTGCAACCCCGTGCATAGGCTCGCACAGATAAAACAGGTGTCACTGTGAGTGCAATATATGACACAAACAGCAGTACACAGTACCCAGTACCTTAGGATGACTTTAGATCCAAGAAATTATGGGGGTGGCCCAGCCCAGTCTCTTCCGGGCACTGATGTGCGCAGACAGCATGCTCGCACATGGCCGCCTCCTGCGCTGCTGCAGAGTTTGCTGGGCGACTGAGTCCCACCCCAGCATGCAGGAACAAAGGTGCGTTGCGGGCCTCCACCGGCCCGAATGGTAATGCTTCCCGCACTGTGGGAGAGCCCCAGTTACTTTGTGGGTGCAGGGAGGACTGGCCTCTGCTTATTAAGAGCGACACCAGAGAATTACCAGCCTTTGCAGTCTTGGGCTGTTAGCTCTGTGCCTGGAATCAGAGGAAGAAGGCTATAGATAATTCTCCACCTATGATAGTCAGTCCATAGCAGAAGGCATAGAAAATCGACTCAGCGTCTTACCTTCTCCCTGTCTTATATTTTTAACACAGCTATTGGGGATTATGACATTCCTGCACTTTGTTTATTAAATTGTTTTACCTATACATGAATTCTTACTCCTATGATGGATACTTGTGTCATAGGATAATCCACTTGGCTCTAGGAAAAGTATACACTACACACAATAGTGATAAGAACTGTTTTATTTAATAACTAGCTTACCCGTCGCGCGTTGCTGCGATCTCAGAAGAAAGGAAATTTAAGGAAACTTGTTATGATAACATTCAATTTACATTGTGTCATTTTTATTGAAACTTATTAATTTTAATATGGAAAACATTTTAAAGTGTTGTTTTAATTCTGTTTATTTATTCGAGTGCTTGTGGATACACTGTATTTTTTGTTTTTCTGTCTGGTGCGTACACAAATAAATCAGAAGGTTTTCCGATGCATGAGCTGGCCACATACAGTTGTCAATGTGAGAAGCACGGATTCTCCAAATTTAGTCCACACACTTGCAGCGATTGTCCTTGTGCTTTGTTGATGGTCATTGCAAAAGCGAGTCGCACTGGAAACTGTAAACGTTGCGTACACAAATAAATCAGAAGGTTTTCCGATGCATGAGCTGGCCACATACAGTTGTCCATGTGAGAAGCACGGATTCTCCAAATCTAGTCCACACACTTGCAGCGATTCTCCTTGTGCTTTGTTGATGGTCATTGCAAAAGCGAGTCGCACCGGAAACTGTAAACGTTGCGCACACAAATAAATCAGAAGGTTTTCCGACGCGTGAGCTGGCCACATACAGTTGTCCATGTGAGAAGTACGGATTCTCCAAATGTAGTCCACCCACTTGCAGCGATTGTCCTTGTGCTTTGTTGATGGTCATTGCAAAAGCGAGTCGCACTGGAAACTGTAAACGTTGCGTACACGAATAAATCAGAAGGTTTTCCGATGCGTGAGCTGGCCACATACAGTTGTCTATGTGAGAAGTACGGATTCTCCAAATGTAGTCCACACACTTGCAGCGAATGTCCTTGTGCTTTGTTGATGGTCATTGCAAAAGTGAGTCGCACCGGAAACTGTAAACGTTCAGTATTGAAAAAATTATGAGGGCCCTGGGGGTCCGGGGGGGCCGATATTTGAAAAATATTTATTTCTTTTTTTTTACCAGAAACCTTCGCGAGAGTGTACTCAACAACTTTTAACACATTATTTATTTATTTATTTTATTATTATTTTTTTTGCCAGAAACCTTCGCGGGAGTGTACTCAACAACTTCCCAAAGTTTCATGGCGATCGGATGAATGGTGTAGTAATGCATAAAGGACAAACAGACATACTTTCGTTTTTATATATATAGAAGATAGATTATTAACTTTAACTTATTGCTGATTTTAACTTACTGCGAAAAGGAAGTCTGTATGATGTTTATATTGATACTGAATTTTATGTTTTATATTTGTAACTTTTTATGGCTTTCAGCCGAAATAAAAGGTTGGATGATGATGATTTCACCAATGCTTGGTGCCCTTGATATGTTGAGAGGTGGCTTTGTTGAATATTGCGCACCCAGAAGAGAGCTTAAAGCTTATTGGAAATGGGTGGAGTCCGTGGCATGCTCCACCCATAGCAGTGAGTGACTACTACCTCTTCAGCCACGCTATACCAATTTGTCCATTTATTCGTGACAATTATTAGGTATCTGAGAAGCACTGGCCTTTTTACTGGTGACTGCTATTGAGTTTTTTATCTAGTCCACTAGTTTAAAACATGTTTCACCCTAAGTGTTTGTGGATATTGGTGTGAGCTTTAATTATATATATAGGGGCTGTGGATCTTGTAGGGGGTTCTTTCTTTCGGACAAGCGTCAGAATAATAGTAACAATAGTTTAAGATATAGCCTGTACTCCCCCCTCTTTTATTAATTCTGCTAGGAGTGTTCCTATGTGATTCGGGGACCCTGTTTCACTGTCAGGTGTTGGTTTCGCAGAGTGAATATGGGAAGCCTGTGGCTCAGAAAAGAAACACTTTTTGACCTAAGTAGAAATGGTTAAATTGCAGCAGGTTCTTCTGCCCAACCCTCCTTTGCCTTGAATGGTAGGAGGTAGCATTAGGCCAAAGGCTTACAAACATCAGATGTACTTTTGGCGCGTTGGTGCTGCCAGCATTCCCTGCTTTGTCCCTGTACCCTGTTGAATGAGCCTGGTAGGAAAAGGACTTCAAAATTATTGTCAGGCTATGCCGAGGTTAATAATTTCTGTCCCCACGATTGGAAGGATGATATTCCCTCCAACTGTGCCAATCGCTGGAGAAATTCTACTTCTTTGTCATTTGTTCTTCATTCACAGTTTTACTAGCACCATCAAGAGGAAGGTGTGGACAAGAGGTGAGGATTCCTTACATAGCCAGGGATGCTCAATTTCAGGAGTTCGCCAAAGCTGTAGAGAAGGCCCCAGTGGACGCATCTGCCAAGAATTCGATGGTGGAGGACCCCCCTTTAGAAGCTTGTCTCTCAGAGCCTGTCCGAAGCTTAACTACAATGCGAAGTGCAGTGTGAGTTATCCCCTGGATAAGAAATGCTAAGCCAAGACAAGGAAACTGTTCTACTCTACCCAACCCAAGTAAACTACACATTGTGATTGCAGAATGATAAGGGCATCAAGTTTTTAGTGAAATGCGAAGTGATTGATTCACTCCCATCCTTTGCCTTAATCTACCCTGAGGGTGAAAACATAGGTGCAGGTTTTTGTTTGTTCATCTTTGGAGATTGACAGCTTGAGAATAACCCATTTCAGTTTAGGATCTAGACTCTGTACTTATGTTGCTTTCATGAAAACACAAATAAAGAGTAATTACAAATTATTTTTTATCTTGTTTGGGGCCTTGTATCCCGACTGGTCAGTCTCATGAAACTCCATTGGGAGCCTTGTGCTTCCTCTGAGCCTTTCTGGGTGCCTTGACTTTCTGTGGGCCACTTAAAAAAATTCCACGACCACTGTCCTCTTTCTGCTAGCATTATCTATTCTTGAGTTATCACTCCTTAAAGGCTGGAAAGGCGTCACAAATGCAGCTCTCCTTTAATTTGTAGGTTGCTATGTTAACCTCCTTGCTGATCGCAAAGTCTGCCTGATATTCATCGTGTTTTAGTTTTGGAACTGGGACTCTGGATGAATTGAATGCTTAGTTTGACACAGCAGGAAACGCCCCACCTAAAGGATTGTTTAATACTCTCATTATGTTTCATGGAAGGGCTACATCTGGCTGGTCAGCTACAGTCCGGGGGCCTTTAATTCCCATGGGACTGGTAACCCTGTTACTCATTCCATTAGAAAGTATGAGTTCTTGGAGTTACTGTGGAGCTCTCATGTTTCTCCTTGAATTTTTGTTTGCTTCCCTTGGGGATTATAAGGGGGAGTGAGGAATTAGTGGTAGCCCGGGACTTGGGAATACTGATTCCCTAGATCATTTCTCATTACTAAAGGGATTCATAGTAATTGAACAGGGAATGGCTGTTTACACCTCCAATAGTTAACCTCTTCCGTGCTTCGGACGGCCCCCGGCCGTCTGACGTCATGGTGGGCGTGTGCGGAGGACGGCCGGGAGCCGTCCAAACCGCGCACGTGTGGATTTCTCCAGCCCACGGGGGAATTCCGGCCGCAGCGAAGCGGTTAAAGGGGCTCCCGGGATTGTTACCCTTGGGGGTGCAGGCTTAACTACTAAATCTGGGGACCTCTTGAAGAGTTCCTTAGTGCACACTCTTTCTGTGTTTCTACCCCACCCCAACTCATTGAATTTTTCTTTCTACAGATTCCCGCTAGGCCTTGAGTCTAAAAGCAGGAGCCCTTACGTATTTGATCAGTATGTTCGTATCTGGTCCATTCGGAATAATTGGACCATTGGCAACCATGACATCACTATTGCCCAGTACTCAAAAATCTCACAGACTCCAGAGAATGGATTCAACAACAACATGAAGGACACACTCAACCATCTGTGTGCAAACACATTGAAATGCAGAGAAAACTGATGTATATGATGGCAAACCGTCCCCCGGCCACTGCCCAGACACGCTGTCTCTGCTCATAGAAATCATTATATTCGGATCTGCCTTCCATCTCCTGCTTGGGGACCTGGTAGCAGAAACATCAATTAAAAGAGAAGACAGCCAATCAAATAATAAAAGGAAGGAAGAAAGGGGACAGTCAGTTACATAAGAAACGGGGGATTTCTTTACTCTTCTTCATTTGATTAATAAAACATCCAAATAAGGATTCCGTGGAGGCAGCTGTGAATAGAACTGTTTGTTAAAAGATAGTGACAACTTCTGACGAGGGTCCTGTTCCAGTCCGCCGAAGAGGGCCGAAGTACAGGCGGGCCGGCTCTTCAACAATTCCCCATCTCTTCCTAGGTTAAATAGATAATATCCTGGATCAGGGCCGAGGTCTACAGCTCAGCAGATCAAAAAAACCCCGCGCGGTGTGAGAATGCGCCGGAGCTCCCACGAGACACAGGTGAGCTGAGAAACACAGAGACTGACAAATACGTGTAAACAACTCAACCTTGCAAGGGGAGGATCCGGGCGCTTCATAGAGAAAATATAATGTGTGTGCTATCCCCCGGGCTGGAGGCAGCTCATTCCGAAGGCTCAGTGTGTCCCTTTGCTGAACTCCAGCGAGTGACAATTCCAACTTTTCCTTCTGTGCGACATTGTGTACAAGACTCCTTAGCTGACTTAATGGAAAGTAACTTTAGCCAGATAGCCGCAAAAGGGGCAGACTTTTGCCAGGAATATCAGAACTCAATGTAATATGCCAGTTTGCTGCAAGACATTAGAGGGCTAATCACGTGCTCTGGTGCTGCTAATTAGCAGGCTGCAGTTCAGTGTGCTGCCAAGGTTGACAGTGTGCCCCTAATTAACTGAAGAGAAACTTAACAGGCTATGGCTCAGGGTGGCATCAGGGAGTCGTGTTATGTTATGTAATGTCACAGAAGTATGTATAGTGCTGCATTGTCATTTCTATTATCCTGCACTGCTCTCAGAGTCTGGATATCTTCCCTCCCTGCTCTTACAGATTCTCTAACTGGAGTTGGAACATTGTGGGCGTGATTAACATGCTGACTTTGTGTATGTGTTTGGTTGTGTGTTTGCTTCAATGGTTAGTTTTGTTCTCAACGTGTAGCTGAAGGTCTTTGGGCGTGATTAAGATACTGGTTTTGTGTATGTGTTTGGTTGTATGTTCGCTTCAATGGTTAGTTTTGTTCTCCACGTGTGGCTGAAGGTCTTTGGGCGTGATTAAGATGCTGGTTTTGTGTATGTGCTTAGTTGTATGTTCGCTTCAACGGTTTGTTTTGTTCCCCACGTGTGGCTGAAGGTCTTTGGGCGTGATTAAGATGCTGGTTTAGTGTATGTGTTTAGTTGTATGTTCGCTTCAACGGTTAGTTTTGTTCTCCACATGTGGCTGAAGGTCTTTGGGCGTGATTAAGATGCTGGTTTCGTGTATGTGTTTGGTTGTGTGTTCGCTTCAATGGTTAATTTTGTTCCCCACATGTGGATGAATGTTTTTGGGCGTGATTAAGATGCTGGTTTTGTGTATGTGTTTGGTTGTATGTTCGCTTCAATGGTTAGTTTTGTTCCCCACGTGTGGCTGAAGGTCTTTGGGCGTGATTAAGATGCTGGTTTTGTGTATATGTTTGGTTGTATGTTCGCTTCAACGGTTAGTTTTGTTCCCCACATGTGGATGAAGGTCTTTGGGCGTGATTAAGATGCTGGTTTTGTGTATGTGTTTGGTTGTATGTTCGCTTCAATGGTTAGTTTTGTTCTCCACGTGTGGCTGAAGGTCTTTGGGCGTGATTAAGATGCTGGTTTTGTGTATGTGTTTAGTTGTATGTTCGCTTCAACGGTTTGTTTTGTTCCCCACGTGTGGCTGAAGGTCTTTGGGCGTGATTAAGATGCTGGTTTCGTGTATGTGTTTGGTTGTGTGTTCGCTTCAATGGTTAATTTTGTTCCCCACATGTGGATGAATGTTTTTGGGCGTGATTAAGATGCTGGTTTTGTGTATGTGTTTGGTTGTATGTTCGCTTCAATGGTTAGTTTTGTTCCCCACGTGTGGCTGAAGGTCTTTGGGCGTGATTAAGATGCTGGTTTTGTGTATATGTTTGGTTGTATGTTCGCTTCAACGGTTAGTTTTGTTCCCCACATGTGGATGAAGGTCTTTGGGCGTGATTAAGATGCTGGTTTTGTGTATGTGTTTGGTTGTATGTTCGCTTCAATGGTTAGTTTTGTTCCCCACGTGTGGCTGAAGGTCTATGACGTGATTAAGATACTGGTTTTGTGTGTGTGTTTGGTTGTATGTTCGCTTCAATGTTTAGTTTTGTTCTCCACGTTTGGCTGAGGGTGGCATCAGGGAGTCGTGTTATGTTATGTAATGTCACAGAAGTATGTATAGTGCTGCATTGTCATTTCTATTATCCTGCACTGCTCTCAGAGTCTGGATATCTTCCCTCCCTGCTCTTACAGATTCTCTAACTGGAGTTGGAACATTGTGGGCGTGATTAACATGCTGACTTTGTGTATGTGTTTGGTTGTGTGTTTGCTTCAATGGTTAGTTTTGTTCTCAACGTTTGGCTGAAGGTCTTTGGGCGTGATTAAGATGCTGGTTTTGTGTATGTGTTTGGTTGTATGTTCGCTTCAATGGTTAGTTTTGTTCTCCACATGTGGCTGAAGGTCTTTTGGCGTGATTAAGATGTTGGTTTTGTGTATGTGTTTGGTTGTATGTTCGCTTCAACGGTTAGTTTTGTTCTCCACGTGTGGCTGAAGGTCTTTGGGCGTGATTAAGATGCTGATTTTGTGTATGTGTTTGGTTGTATGTTCACTTCAATGGTTAGTTTGGTTCTCCACGTGTAGCTGAAGGTCTTTGGGCGTGATTATTATGCTGATTTTGTGTACGTGTTTGGTTGTATGTTTGCTTCAATGGTTAGTTTTGTTCTCCACATGTAGCTGAAGGTCTTTGTCTATTTGCAAATGCGCCATTGTGGAGGATTGCTATCATTGCTTATTGAAGCATGTGTCTTAGGTAAGTGCGAGTATGGCTTCTTGTCAGAGCCACATAGTTTGATGAAGAATGGGGTGAAGCTATGAGCACGGTGAGATCCTGTTAGTTGGTGCCTCTAATCAATATTGATTGTGTATGTGTTGTATTGTTAAATTAACTGATTGATTATTATTATTATCGATGGCGCTCTTGTGAGTTTGGTGATTCTCAGCTATGTGTATTCTTTGATCTGTGTTGATTTGTGCTCAGTGTTATGATTATATCATTCTGATGGGAGTTGTGTATCCTTTCCTAATGCGAGGTGCTGTTGTGTGTACAGCAGCATCCACATACCAGACACGTCTTTCCCCCTCTGTACTCAGGGGTTCATCCTATTGCTGCCAGTGGCATTGGGGAACCATTGGCGAAGAGGACCACAAATTCTGTCCATTGGCAATGGTGAAGCAGATGTCAAAGAGTAATTGAATGATTTGCACAGGATCTCTCATTCTGATCAGCGTGAAGGTGGAATTCGAATGCTGGTTTTGTTTTTCCACACTTGAAATCTTAGCAATTAGTCCACATCCCTTTTCAGACATCAGCCAGCCACTAAAGAAAACAAAGGCATGGTAGCTTATTTCAATTTGCGTGAAGCCTCCACATTTCATTGCATCTAGGCAGGCGCATTGGTTAGTTTTACAGTCTCATCATCAGGTTTATCAGAAAGTGTTCACGTATCACAGTTCTGAGGGCGCTGAGAAACCCAAACGCCGGGCTTTAGATAAAAGGACAGCACTGTTGTGTGCAAAGGTACCGTCCAATACAGCCTGCCATAATGCAGCACTTTTCAACCACACTCATACATAAGATGTGGCTTAATGGCTAAAGTGGCCGACTTTGAAGCTGGGGAACCAGGTTCGAGTCTGGAGGGAGCCTCAAACGTTCTGTGATTATGGGAAAATCACTTAGGGCCAGATATACAAAGCTTTTTTCAGGTAGCAAACGGCCCGATTCTGCGAATAGGGCTTTTGCCACCTGAAAAAAGCATCTTTAAATGTACCAAAACCTATTGCGATTTGGTAGGCTGTTACCGATTCACAAATTAGGTTTGCGAGTCCAATACAGCCTACCATAATACAGCACTTTTCAACCACACAGCATACATAAGATTTGGCTTAATGGCTAAAGCGGCCGACTTTGAAGCTGGGGAACCAGGTTTGAGTCTGGTGGGAGTCTCAAACATTTTGTGATTATGGACAAATCACTTAGGGCCAGATATACAAAGCTTTTTTCAGGTTGTAAATGGCCCGATTCTGAGAATCGGCCTTTTGCCACCTGAAAAAAGCACAAAAACCTATTTGCGATTTGGTAAGCTATTACTGAATCACAAATTAGGTTTGTTAGTCGCTAATAGGAAGGGGCGTGCCAAGGGCATCCCTTCCAAACAGCTAGTCGCACTGGTATGCAGCAATGTTTTGCAGCCGAGAATGCTGTTGCAAAACATTTGCAGTATTCACCAACTTCAAGCTGGTAGTAACCCATTCGCAAATGGGTCAACTTTGTGAATGTGGGCATCGACATTTTTAAGAGCAGGCAATAGTCCCACGAACCGAAAACGAAACTTTTTATTTTTAATTGCATCCCTTTCTAATTTCAGGAAAACAGCCTGCATAAGAAATTACTTTTTTTATAAATCAGTCACAGACATGGTGGTCTGCTGACTCCAGCAGGTCACCATACCTGTGAGTGCTAGCCATTCCCAATGGGTCACAAATTGCGACTTATTAATTTGCGACCCACTGGGAATCGCGGAAAGTGTTCAACACACTTTCGTATCTGCAGTTTTGCGATTTCCTAATTGCGAATTGCAAGGATTCACAATCTGGGAACAGCAAAACCGTTTCTTAGTACATCTGGTCCTTAATCTCCCTTGCCTAAAAACATTAATGTGTCCGGCTGTAATGCAACTGGTGCTCATGTAAAGCGCTCTGATCCTTTCGGGTCGAATTTGCGCTATATAAAACTGCCCCCCCCAAAAAAAAGGAACACGGTTCTAGCAAACTCCCCTTTCTGTCCAGGATCCCGCAGCTGCTAACCCTTCCATGGGTCATTTGCAGTGGCTTCCAGGAAGCTCCTCGTCCTGTCAAGCGAAACAGGACTTCTCCGTTCTGCTGTCAGCTTAGCCCTCCTTCTGCTGTCAGAGGGGATTACTCCAACGCCTGTCCGACCCGGTGCCTGAAAATCCGTGACTCATAAGCTGCTCGCACTCCTTTGATAGGGACATGGCAATGCTTTCTCCAGTAAGTCCGTTCTGTCATGAGACTGCCTATTCCTTCGACAAAGAAGCTTACTAATCATCGGCTACATTATATACTATTTCAGCGATATTTAACCGCATCACTGCGGCGGCTTTTCCCGCTGTGTGCGGCAAATTATGAAAAGCAGCTTTACATGACGAGCTCAGCTCGTCATCCGCACACGACCACCGTGGCTGATGACGAGCTGAACTTGTCATCAGCAGCGAAGGGGTTAAACCACGGCCAGGGGGTCGCATGCGGCCCTCCTCACCTTTACATGCGGACACCTGTTCAACAGGAGCACTGGGCTGCTGTTTACTCGACTCAGCACTAACATTGAGACAGTAGTTAAATAAACAGGCAAGTCATTATTTAGAGGGTGATTGAAGTCAAAGAAAGAAAGCAAATATGTTATCTTGCGCTGCCTAACCTAGAAACACCTTTATTTTTGAAGACACCCTGTGCAATTCAGCCACTAGATGTATAGGCTTTGCTTCCCCTACACCCACCTTACTGGCACCACCCTCTGCACCCCCTGTCCCTACCACCACCCTGTTGCCATCAATACGTCCCTCGGTCACATCACAGACAAAAGCCTTTGGCCCCTGGGAAAATGTTTGCGAGTACCGATGCACCATATCAAAGTCATGCTCATTTCCACAAAATGCATAAACAGCCAACCTATTGGAGGCCAGCAATAAAGTAATGTTTCCTCTTTAAAATCTTAGCTCTGAACACAGCAGAGGCATTGTATGCCCACATTTCAAAAAGGTGGAATTTTAATGAGTGGAGGCCTGATTCACAAACTGCACATTCTAATACGCTTTGTAGTACCAGAAAACATGCTCCAAAATGTACTACAAAGTGCACGTTTTGCTTATCCTTGTATGTGTGGAGTTCCTCACTCCGACTGTGGAGTCTAAAAGTTTGGAAGTCTAGCAGTCTAGAAGTTTAGATTTTAGTAGTAAATGTGGGAGGGGCACAGGGAAGTGGGTGGGAAAGTGGCAGACTTACTATTAAAGGAAATGGAATTAGGGAGGCGTGGGAGGGATTTAGAGGAGTCAAGCAGGGTTTTAGGGAGGGACATCACCCACTCACACAAGTAATCCAATTCCATTACTCTGGGGATGGAGACATGTGATTTCATGTTTATAGTACATTTACACTGAATGGGCCTTATCCACAAAGGTAAGCTTACTCTTTTGCTATTGACAAAGGTACCTTACGTATCTTTAGGACGGCTGAGTCTCAAAACATAAAACCATAGAACTGTCCTATGTGTTTATGTGAGGAGACTCCGCATTCCTAAAGTAAAATACATTTGTGAATAGCAAACAATCGTAAACTTGCACAAAAGTCTAAGTATACCTTTGTGAATCAGACCATGAGTTTGTGAATACTAAAAGTAGTAAATTTACTACAAAGCATAAACTTACTTAAAAGTGAAATCTACCTTTAGAAATTAGGTCCCACAAATACAAATGACACAACAAGCCCAAAATGAGTCTAGTGCACCTGATTAATATCTGAACAAGGTAAACACATTTTTGATTATCTATAAACTGATTTGAAAAATTTCGAGCTGTGTGCAGTTTAATATTTCCAGTTAGATTATACTATTATGATTAATTTAAGTTTTACCTGCTGTGTTTTAGGGTTGGTTTCTTCAGTTTACATTTTGTGAGGGTGAATCGTACCACCAACATTCTCCAACTTCAAGCAATCCACTGTTACGATGTAATGGGATACAGGCTATAATCTGAAAATGTCTGTGTGATAGGTTGCAAATGATGCTGGAATTATAGGGCCCGATATAGAGTTTGGGGGATGGGTTACTCCATCACACGTGGTGACTATCCCAACCGCCATAAGCTGTAATGCACTTGTAAGAAGCCACACAGTATATCTGTCACATTTGTTAGAAAGTGAATGATCCTTCAAACTCTAAATCAGCCCTATTGTTTTCTCATCAAGGACTAGCTGAAGAAATAGAATGGTTTGAAAGTGGTCCTTCCCTTTCTTTTTACCGGTTTGACTCAGTTCATCTGCATTCCAGATATGCAATAGGAGCACAAACTAGGCAGTAACTCATTCATCAATAACCCACCCACTCACCTTGGAACTGCATACAGATCTAGTCTCCTCCCGGAAGACGATGAATTGGCCTTCCGAGCAGGTGCCTTTCTGAAAATTGCTGTGCGAGCCCGCAAAACTAATGGGGATATTCTCAACGTGTGATATTTACCGCAAAATTAGTTTAACGCAACTCTTCATATTGCAGTATATCGCGGGAAAACAACGCTGTGTTAACAACACGGAGGTACCATGCAATAGGCCCACAATAATGCGTCAAATGTCTGCAATAACGTAAACGCAAAGCAGCAAAAATGAGAAACACAAACGCAAAAAAAGGTGCGACGAGGCCAATCGCTAAACAAAAATCAGTAAAAACCATGAACAGGCCTGTAACCCACACACGTCAGGTGGGAAAAATCACCATAAAAGAAGAAAAAAAACAGAAAAAAGAAATGCCAAACAACACCGAAGCACAATGGATGTTTCTGGAGCAAGTACGGAGGAGAACCAGAACCCCACAAGCCCTCCGGAGGACCAGTCTGGGACCTCAGGGTCAGGAAAGGAGAAGCATAAGAAGAGTAGGAGGAAGCGCTTCAGTCCGCAGGAAAACAGGATCCTGATAACGGAGGTGGTAGAACAACATCAACAACTGTTCGTCACAACCACTGTATCATTGGCAATAAAACATTGACTATGGCAGTCCATTGTGGACAAGGTGAATGCAGTCGGAGTGCTGAAGAGGACAATGGCAGAGGTCAAGAGGCGCTGGAATGATGTCAAGCGCAAAACCAAGCTAAAACTCGCCAGCAACCGGAAGGCAGCAATGCAGACTGGAGGTGGGGTCCTGCGCCACAGGAGGAGCTGGATGAGATGGAGGAAATGGTGTCCACAGTCATCAGTGGGGAGATGGTGGCAGAAGCTGGGGGACCGGACACTGCTCAACATGACCGGACACAACAGCACCAGGGTGAGTAATGACCAAGGACTGGGGGGATGGGTGGAGATTGGCACAATGGCACACATGCACAATTAAGTAGAGCATATCTGCAGACAAACCATGCCACAGACCACCAACTCCAACTAAGAGACCATTGTACCCAAGTATGCAATTTCTCAGCACCGTATAAGCACAGAAGCCAAAGGCACACCGCATGTAGGGAGAAAGGGCAGCAAAATCAGAGCTACAGGGGCGACTCCCCCAAAATGCAGCACACACACATACATAACATGCAGGGCACATCAACATTGACAACCATGTAGTACAAACCGCAACACGTCCACAACAGAACACAGGACACAACAGGTGCCGCTTGTGTGTAGAAATTGGCCAATCACATTTGGCATTGCAGGGAAATTTGAGTTGCGAATGTACAAGTACAAACACTCATTCGTAATGTTGTCAAAATGTCCACTGTCCCCCATCAAATAGGCAGCTCCCCCCAAACAGCTGCAATGTACGCAGTCATGCAGTCTGAATGAAAAAATGTACAATGCAACAACATACATGTGAACACATTGTTAAACTGCATCTCCCCTTCACATTGCAGAGGGACAACCAACACCTCCTGCTCAGCAGCCCAAACCTCTCTTCTTTGATGACGGAGATGACCACCGCAGCTTTGACTCCGATGCCCTCCAACAGCTCGTGGAGAGCCTCCCCACCCCACCTACAGGAGCAGGGCAGCCCAGCTGCTACAAGGAGAACCCACCCCTGCAAAGATCACGCAGCAGGCAGCACCCACCACCAAAACTGCCTCCCAGGACCCCCACGAAGAACACATGGCCTTCCAATGCCGTGTGTTGGACTGCCAGGAGAAGCTGACTGAGCAGGTGTGGGTGGGCTTCGACCGCATGGCAGCCAAACTAGATGCCATACGTGGGTGTCTAAGTCCCATCAGGGACCACTCACGGCCCCTAACGCACACCCACAGTCTGCCCAATGCTCCACAATGGACCATGGCTGACATTGCTGGAGCCCTGACTCAGAGACTAGAACAACTGTCCAGAGTGGCACTAGCGATGTCACACAGGTGATGGAACACATGCGGAGGTCAATGGAGACCATGGAGCAGACACAGGCGGAAAGAGCGGCTGCCACGGCTGCACACCAGTGAGAGGAAGCTGGGTTCCTCAATGACCTCAGGACCATCCTCATGGCATTGCTGCCACAAGGCCTGGCGCTGATGCATGCTGCTCCTACCACTACATCCACATCTCCGCCCCTGAAGTGTCAGTACCACACAGTGCAGTAGACATTCCACCTCCGGCCACGGATGTGCCACTGCCACGCAGTGCTGGAGACAGAACACCACCACCCACACGTGAGGTACCTGAAACTGCAGAGGACGAAGATGCGGATGAATCTGCCATTGTGGTAAGAAGGACGCAGTAGCATGCATCTCCGCCACAGGGCTGGTTTCTGCTTGGCGTCACCTTCCACTGTCTCCTGATACACTCTGCGACTGCCACATTGGACCTCGACATGGACTGCCATATCCTGTTTGATCGCCAATGACACAGCAATCAGATAGCGGACTGAACTTCTCCTCTTCCTTTGGACTTGTCATTCCCTGAAGGACGCGGGCTGGCCCTCCAAGGGCCAACCTTGTAAAGTGGGGTTTTCCTGGCCTTGTACTGCTTAAGCTGCAACACTCCAATGTATGTGCATTAAACATACATAATCATACAGATGTGTCTTGTCTCTTGTCTTCCAAGTGTGAAAGTATGGATGAATGTAGGCTCAGTGATTCCCCGTTACGTCCATTTTGCTCATGTTGTGGGACTTGGGTCACAGGGTGACACATTGCCGAATGCGGTCTGGGTGGCGCCGACACAACAACGGGGACACACATATTAGTTACTTCCTTGTCCAACCCATTACGCAACCACGCCCAGAGCCCCGGGGCCAATGTTCACACCCTTACGCTGGGCCGGCATATGCCAGGTCAGCCCTCTCCGCTTAAGCTCACAGGGGGGGGACAACAACCCTATATGTGCCAGGTCTTCCCAGTAGTGATCTGCTGACCACAGGTCTAGTTGCCAGCATGCCACAGGCCTCAAGGCTGGTTTACAGCCACACCACACCCATCCAGCACATTCGTTACAGGACATGTGACCCTGCCAATAAAAAGGGCCTGTGGCACGTGGTGAATGCCATTTCTTCTCTCTAAATGGGTGCGTCTGTGCTATCTGGGTGCATCCGTGTGTTGTAAATGTCGGCATGAGGGCCTACGGCCCTGCAACGTCACATTCCCAGGGCCGGAGGTGACATGCTGTCGTCCGCACCACAATACCCAATTATACAGGGTCCATGACTTTTGGGGCACAGACTTGGTGGCACAGGCACACCGCCACGGGACGGTGATTTTCGGTGCACTGAGGTAGGGGCACCTTAAGTGCTGAGTGGGTGTGCAGCCTGCGATGATGCCCCGTCCTGGCGGTCCGGACTGGTTTAGATCGATGTGAGCCCTGCTAGACCACAGTGTAGGCCTGAGCCAGCGGGCAGTGCGTGCCCACCGCCACCTGGCATGGCCCCACGGGTCACAGAGTTAGTAGGACCTCAAGGGCTGAGCGGGTGTGCAGCCTGCGATGATGCCCTGTGCACTGGTATGTCCTCTGCCATAGCAAAATCAAGACCCAGATTCAAATGTGAGACCTGGTGGCCTGCGTAGCAGGCTGCATGATGTGGAGGGTGCTATGTTTGCGGGCCCCGGACTCGTGGCTTGCACCGGCATGTGTTGGGCCCTCTTTGTGACACGCCGGTGGAGTAAGGTGAGCAGAGAGGCCTGGGTGCGCAGGGGCGGGCATGCCCCGCTGGGGGGCGGGAGGGACTGGGGTGCAGCTGCTTGGGTGCGCAGGGACGGGCATGCACTGCTGGGCGGCAGGAGGGCATGGGTGCAGCTGCCTGGATATGCAGGGGCGAGAATGCACCACAGGGCAGAGGTGGGGGCTGGGGTGCAGCTGCCTGGGTGCTCATAGGCAGACAAGTGATGATGTTGTGTGCAATTGTATGTACTTTGCCATTCATGTATCTGGACTCTGTTTCTGATGATGGATCTGTTTCAGATGTGGGACATGGTGAACTGCACTACATTCCGGCACGTGGTTGGAGACACGCCGGTGACAGCAGTTGAGCAGTGAGGACTGGGTGTGCAGTGTCTTCACTCTCTCTCCCTATCCCTCTCTTCTTTTATCTGTGTCTCTCTCCCCTCTCTTTTCGCCTTTCTCTCTCTCCCCCTCTCTTTCCTTCTTTCTCTCTCTTCCCTCTCTTTCCGTCTTTCTCTCTCACTCCCTCTCTTTCTAACTCTCTGTATCTCTCTCTCTCCTCTGCTCTCTCTCTGTCCTTTGATGAGCGCAAGACCCACCTTCTCATCTGGATTGCCCTGAGGAGAGCCACCATGTGTCTTCATTTCTGTTCTGTTTTTATTTGAATACATTTTCGGTTGTTAATTCGAATGTGAATGTGTGATGCTCATTTTTGTGATGACACATGCATGTCACCAAATGTGATTGAGCGACATCAGGGGGGATTATTTGGTACATGATTCCGTGTGATTGATGTGGCATGTCTTTGCCTGGGGGTGGGGGGGTGGGGGTGCCTGGGGAGTGGGGGTCCTGGTAGTGGTGGCAGTGGGTGTTGTGGCCCTGTTGATACTCCCAGCTGCACGATCAGTGGGCCCATGACATCTGCTGTTCTGCATGTGTGGCTGTGGCCTGGGCTCCCTTTTGTGGTGCAGGCTGACTTCCGACTTTACACCAGGTCAGAGTAGGTGTTAGTTTCCTGCTGTTAGCTCGCCTTATCGCCTGTTTGGGGTTTTTATCGCCTATCTGGCTGGTCCTTGAGAATGTTGCGGAGTAGTCTTATCCCGGCTCTTGGCACAGGAACACCTACTCTGCATCTCATTAGCGATAGTTGCTGGGGTCACTGGAGTGGTGTGGCTCACTGGTTATAGGCGGCAGACTCGTAAGCAGAGGAGGGCCCGGGACCAGAGTTCGATTCCCGACGCGGCAGGGTCGTGGACCAGGGTCAGCGGGCTCGATAATTCTCGCCTCGGTGCCTACTCCAGTCAGGGACCACACTTGGCAACTCTGGGCATAAGCTTGCCTCATCTTCACAACGGCCCCCCCAGATCGCCGGGGATGCTTGGTTGCACCTTAGAGATACCCATTAGGGACCATCTCTCAGGGTGAGCCAGGACGGGTTCCCCAGCGGTCGAAGCGCAGAGATACTCCTCCGGGAGTCGATTCCAGCGCTATATAAACCCGCAATTAAATTAAATTAAATCTGTGGTGATGTTTATACGGCTGCTATCATAGGTAAACTGGTGATATGGGCTGTTATCACAAGCTTGTGAATGGGGAGATACATTTATCGCCACTTTGGCTACGATAAAGTGCCGTTAACTCGGCAATAACTCGTTGAGAATATGCCCCTATGTGCACTGTATGAATTTAGTTTTAACTTACCTGATTTTATACACTATATCATGACGCAACTGTGTATTCTAAATGCTGAAATGTGATATGTGCTTTTATGGATATGCTTCTATTCAAATAAAATAATTTAATGAATGAAAGGAGCTAGTGATATGTTGCTGGTTCCTTGGAAAACAAAGAACTTTGCCATCTGGAATTGATAACTATCTGCTGGTCTTTGATGCTGAAGGTAATGCTCAGGTGATTCCAATGTGAATCCATTCACTTTTGTAATTCAATTTCTCAAAACACTGTTACAGTCAAGGAAATGTATATGCTTTGTACCTGGAGAAAGGGAACATTGCTTAAACTCTTACAAAAATACACTCCTGAATGGACTATTGTAAATACAGATTCAAATGCAAGTGTTTTACATAGATGTCGTATTAGTTTCTAAAAACGTCCGTAATTGAAAATGCCACCAAAATTATGAATAAAGTTACTTTGAATTCACTGTAGAGATTAGAAAACACTGTACTACAATGGAAGGGCTTTCCGTCACAATTTATTAAAGCTGTACAAGCACTCTATTCTAATCCCAAGGGTGTAATAAGACTAGGCACTGATACCTCTAGATCTTTTTTAATCACTAGGGGGACCAGACAAGGTTGCCCCTGCTCCCCGCTTCTATTTGCTCTCTACTTAGAACCTTATTTGAACAGATTAATTATGGAACCCGGTATTCCACCAGTTCAACTCCATGAGGTAGACCATAAAGTTTTAGCGTACACAGACGACGTGGCCATTGTAACTTCTGATGCTACCACTGCGCTACCTAAAATAATTGAAGTAGCTCGAGAATATGGTAAATTTTCCGGATACAAACTTAATATTTCAAAAACCCAGATCATACATTCTGAGACTGGCACACCTACTGACATCCCATTAAATTCTACCGGCACATATCTTGGTGTAATTATTTCTCCTAAAATCGATGACATTGTTGGATTAAATTTGGATCCTTTACTCATATCTACTAACAAAACTTTAGAAAGGATAAATAATTTACACTTATCTTTACATGGACGAACCAATGTCATCAAGATGATGATTTTCCCAAAATGTCTTTATTTTTTTCGGACTATCCCCCTATTTTTTTCAATGTCTCTTTTTAACAAAATAGACAGGATGTTGTCCAGATTTCTGTGGGGGTACCGCCGCTCAAGAAGATTTTTAAAGTGGTGTACTCTTCCGCAAGAACGTGCTGGGTTGGGATTTCCGAACTTCAGACTGTATTATTGGGCTATTACTCTTAAAGCAATCAGGGTGCTACTATTCCATGACCATGTTACCGAAACCTCTATGGCACCCTCTATTTTTGAAATGCTAATGGGTGTTCATGTGCGTCAATGTCTACTGAAGTTCATAGAACCAAGCTACTACAAAAAAACAAAATTCAAGGTGCTTTTATCTGCTTTTTTAGTTTGGAGACAAATCAATAAAACCCTGCGGATAACCCCAAAGTTTAATTTTTATAAACCCATTTTTGGTAATACGTCATTATCGGGGATTTTTCAAGATGTGACAATATATCGGTGGCATATGAGACAGATCCACTCAATGGGGCAACTGTATCAAAATGGGGTTTTTGTGTCCTTTTCTGAACTTCAAGAAACATTTGGCCTTTCTAGGAATGAATTTTTTAAAATATTTACAGATCCGCAGCTTTTTGGAAAAGAAAAATCTGCTATATAATGATGCTATGGAGACTATTGATATTCTAGAGAGCTGTAGGAAGAATAGCTGTATTGGCATGATTTATCAATTATTGGTTAATAGGTTGCATGATGATCTTGATCAACAGGCCCAGAAATGGCAAAGAAAATTGAGTATAGGAGGAATAGACCTGGTAAGGGCTTTTGAGATGAGTAATAAAGTACTAATTAATAGCTCTCTTAAAAGTCAACACTATATGTCTACTCTGGACCTCTTCTACACACCTGCTAAGCTAGCCAAATGGAAGGCCACGAAAGGTATCAACTGTAGTCGCTGTGGAATCCTAGCAGCGGACTCATGTCACATGTTTTACAGCAGCCTCAAATTGGCGTTATACATAGATAAGATTGAACATTTTTTGACTAACATGCTCAATGTCAATATTAAGCTTTGTCCTTCTGTGATTATTTTTGGTATTTATTTCCCTTCTGAAAGCTTATCTGCTGATCAAGAATACTTTTTGTTTATTGGAATGTCTGTATATCGTTTTTGTATTACTTCTAGATGGCTGGATATAGATCCACCAACATTTGAACAATGGCTGGGAAAGTTGCTAAACATTTATAGAATGGACAAAGCAGTTTATAAATTGAAGGGACAGAAAAAGAAGAGTTTTGCTCGGAAGTTATGGTCCCCTATTGACAATTGGATCTAAATCTAATAACTACTGTATTTGCAAAGATATATTTTATATGTCATATTTCTTTTTTTCTATGCCAATAATGTACCAGAAACTATGTGAATGACTGTCGCTGATTAGATGTTGTTTTGTCCTTGTATGTTTTATGCCTCTGCCACAAAAATAAAAATAAAACATTTAATTAAAAAAAAAAAAAAGAAAAGGATAAATAATTAAACCATTGTGCTAAAACAGTGAAAAAAAGCTGGCATACAAGTACTGGGTATTGTGTACACCTACTATGTGCTCCCTAACCTAGTTGCCTTGGGCGGGTGTTCTGACAATAATCCCCTACTGGATGATCTAACTCCCCATTACCTGATGGTAAGGTATGTAGATCCCTGTCTTGGTCACAAGTGTGACATCCTTCCTCCCTGAGGGTAAACAGAAATCATTTGGGCTGAGACTCTGACACAGCAAAGACCTAGTAATGACAGCAGAGTGCTCCTCTAATTTGAACACAGAAATGTGTGTGTATTTATAATAACATCATCCAGGCTTCTGTGTCAAGGCTTCAGACTGGCCGACATTGTTTATTTTCTTTTTGATAGCCATGTCACCTCATGTACGAATAACAAACAACAATATTTGCACAGTGTGTGTTTAGGCATTGTACTAAATTTTTAAGGTTTTGTGATAGTGCTTTTGCGAAGTGGAATTGTAAGCAATGTGGTTTCAGAGAAACTAATCCTGCACTGTCACGCAAGCAAATTTGTGTCAAAAGTCAATGTGTAGAAAAGAAGGCATCTTAAGAAACGTGTATATATGTAAAATGTCAATGTTTCTTCCCAGGCTCAACCTAACAATGTGACAGCATGTCTATCTGGTCGCTTAGATGCTGAGGGCCTTATTTATGAGGCCGTGCAACACTTTTGTGCCGCTGTTGCGTCACTTTATGTGACATACCGGCAGTGTAGAAAATGTGCCACATTGCGCCATATTTACAAAGTAATGCATCTAAGCAGATGCGTCACTTTGTAAAGCCCTGCGCTACATTATACCTGCATCAGGTATAACGCTTGCAGGGTGGGCGTTCCCCCGCAAAAAGCCTTGTGGAAGTCACAAAGTAAAATCTATCAGATTTTACTGTACCACTTGTAGGACGCTACTGTGTCAAAATCTTATACCTGTCTCACAGCAGGCATAAGACTGATGCTTGCACTTCCACATGGGGCTTGCCCCATGTGGGTTTCATGTTTAAATATCGATAACAAAAATAAACTTTACAAAAATATAGATGTAAAAATTTCGATTACAAAAATATCGACTCCCTACACTTAAACAGGTAAGTACAATAATATTGACTCAAAAATATAGATGTAAAAAATATCGACTTTTAAAAATATTATAACTTCAATTAAATAATTAAATAATATTAATATTATTAACAAAATAAATTACATTACATTTATATTTTAACTATTTATAACGAAATAAACTTAATTTAATCAATATAAATGTGTACATATACATATATTTTCTTAAATACATTTTATTATTATCTTTATTAAATTTATAAACTTTAATAATTATATAAAAATAAAATAAACACATATATAAAACATTTTGAATAAAATAACATTTTCTATATTTAATTAACACATGAAAGTATTTAAAAATAATATTACATACATTTAATAACAAAATAAAAACAATAGTAGTTAAAACATTTGATAGCAAGGAAAGCGTTGGATAGCGTAGGGGTAAAAATTACTATTCCGACTCCAAAGGGTGCAACAGTAGGGAAAGCGTTGGATAGCGTAGGGGTAACAATTACTATTCCCACTCCAAAGGGTGCAACAGTAGGGAAAGCGCTGGATAACGTAGGGGTAAAAATTACTATTTCCACACCAGAGGGTGCAACAGTAGGGAAAGCGTTGGATAGCCTAGGGGTAAAAATTACTATTCCCACTCCAGAGGGCGCAACAGTAGGGAACACGTTGGATCGCGAAGGGGTAAAAATTACTATTCCAACTCCAGTGAGTGCAACAGTAAGGAAAGCGTTGGATAGCGTAGGGGTAAAAATTACTATTCCCACTCCAAAGGGTGCAACAGTAGGGAAAGCGCTGGATAGCGTAGGGGTGAAAATTACTATTCCCACTCCAGAGGGTGCAACAGTAGGAAAAGCATTGGATAGTGTAGGGGTAAAAACTTACTATTCCCACTCCAAAGGGTGCAACAGTAGGGAAAGCGCTGGATAGCGTAGGGGTAAAAATTATTATTCCCACTCCAGAGGGTGCAACAGCAGGGAAAGCGTAGGATAGCGTAGGGGTAAAAACTACTATTCCAACTCCAGTGAGTGCAACAGTAGGGAAAGCGTTGGATAGAGTAGGGGTAAAAATTACTATTCCCACTCCAAAGGGTGCACAAGTAGGGAAAGCGCTGGATAGCGTAGGGGTAAAAATTACTATTCCCACTCCAGAGGGTGCAACAGTAGGGAAATGTAGCGATTACCCATAGCTGGAGAGCTAGTATAAGGAAATACCGCTGCAGCACTACATCTACCAGAAAGCCCTGGGACCTGGCTAAACGGCCCACGCCATCTGGGAGTGTATAAAAACACTCTTGTCCCATCACCGGATGCTTGTCAATCCTTCCGGCTTTACAATCGTGTTTGGAACTAGCCTTCCGAGAGCTGAGAGTGCGCGCACGCTTGCCTTCCCGCTGAGGACGACGAGAGTCGAGGGTGCGCGGACGCTTGCCTTCCCGCTGAGGACGCCGAGAGTCGAGGGTGCGCGGACGCTTGCCTTCCTGCTGAGGACGCCGAGAGTCGAGGGTGCGCGGACGCTTGCCTTCCCGCTGAGGACGCCGAGATACTTTGTGCATTTCTCGTAAGTAGAAATCAGATATATACAATTAGCACGGCCGTGCTATCAGAGTGTAGTTTTCTACTTTCCTTCGGATCATCCCTGAGGATAGTTGTACTATTCAAATACTGAAAACATCTTCCCTTCCCGGTAGTGAATCAAACTACTCGGTGATAATTAAGTAAACTTATTTCCTTCCTGTGGATCTAGCTGTGAGTTAACAGCCCACCTTCCGCTTGAACTTGAGTCTTCATCTTTTCCCAGACTTCAGGCTGTTACAAGCGGTGGTTATTCGTAAGTGAATACTTGGTTATATGAATATATGTAACAACTATGATATTTGCCTGATTGTAGTACTAAACAAGTGTTCTTGTGTTTGCAGACATTGTTGTGACTTGAAGTCATCCGAAGTCTTAGACCAGACCTTGAGGGGTGTCTTCACAACAACCTTCCGCTATCAACTATCCTTCCCCTTACCTGGAGGACTACCTGTCTCCGGTGTGTATGTCACACGGGGAGGGTCAGTGCTATCGGGTATAGGGAAGACTATCTTCTCTCCGTGGTCCCCGCTGGCTAGACACCTCAGGTTAGTGGCTTGTGTATTCTTCACTTGGATTACTTGTCCGCTGCTAACCGTGACAGATTGACAAGCCCAAGGAAGAAGACTAGCCTGGGCCATGGATACGAGTGCGACTTTGGCCTCGTTGCTTGAGGGTTTTAGCTTACTGCAGCAAGAAGTGCATGCTTCCCGAGTGGAGAACCAAGAGCTCAGAAAGGATATGAACACCATGCGTAGAGAAGTCGCTGGCATGTCACGAAAGAATCCCGGGGCAGGGTATTATATTAGAGAAGCCACGCTTCCCCCTCCAGTACAAACCATATCACAGCCTACGACCCCTATGGCAGCTGGGGGTGGGTTCTTTTCTCCTACAGCCATACCTTCATCCTCCACGGACCACACTCCGACGGTGCACGTCATTCAGAACACTGGGATACCTTTGGCTCCCCCTGAGAGGTTCTACGGAGATCCCAAGAAATTCGAGACATTCCTAAACCAGTGCCGCCTCCACTTTTTGTGTAAACCTTCTGTGTTTCAGGATGATGCGGCCAAAACCGCATTCATGCTGTCGTATATGGGTGGAAACGCTGCAAGCTGGACTATCCCTTTAATGGAAAAGAACGATCCCGTTTTGCACCAGTTCCCCGATTTCTGTTCTGCCTTAAGAAAACTATTTGATCGAAAGACCCACATGTTATCCTTGGATAAAGAACTCTTGACACTGCGACAGGGGTCACAGGATTTATTGTCGTACATCACCTCTTTTAACCGGCTCTTAGCCGAAACTGATTGGCCACAAGAAAAAAAGGACCTTGCTGTTCTATCAAGGCCTGAGGTGTGAATTGAAGGACGTCTTGTCCCAGGTAGTCCAACTGCCTGCGACTTGTGAAGAACTAATCGACCTAACGGTACAATTGGATCATAGGCTGTTGGAGAGAAGAGGAGATCGGAGCAGGGGTGATGGACGTGGATGGTATCCTAAATTCAAACTCCCACAGGAAGACAGCGCCAAAAGTTCTGATGGTACTGAGCCCATGCAGATCGGGGGTATTCGAGGTCCTCTGACGTCTGAGGAACGAGAGCGACGGCGGAAAATGAAACTATGCATGTATTGTGGAAAAGGGGGACACTTCATACGAGAGTGCAGAGCAAGAGCCCCACAAACGGAGAGGAATTCCGCCCCACGAAAGTCGGCTGCTCTTGGAACAAGAGAGACGTCAGAAAACTAGAATGTCCAAACCAGGTTGAGATCTCTGGGATGAACCGGCAACCAACAATGATCTCCACATTACTTGCCAATACAATGATGCCTGCTGTTGCTCATATGAACTTGCCAGTGTCCCTGTGGACAACGAGAGATAACGTCACGCAGATGGATGCGCTGTTAGATTCAGGAGCCACGGGAAATTACATGGACATTGACTACGCAGACTCCCTTGGGATATCGTGGGAACAGAAGGAAGAACCAGAACATGTGAAGGCTGTGGGTGGGTCCACCTTGTCATCTGGGCCTGTTATTAAACACACAATCCCTTTGCGAATGCAGCATGGAGAACACACGGAGTATATCCAGTTTGACTTGATTGCTGCTCCTCAGTTTCGCCTGATATTAGGCATGCCATGGCTCACGCTACACGATCCCGTGGTGAGTTGGTCTGCTCGCACAGTCCCATTAACCTCCTCCTATTGTATGGAACATTGTCACAACCCTTTTTCTGTGTTAGCTGGAGAAGAAGAGCTTCCTAGTGTTCGCCACCTGGCTGTAGCATGCGCAGAGAAACACCTATGCAGTACTTCCAGTCTACCAGAGATTTATAATGATTTCCGTTCCCTGTTCGACAAACAGAAGGCTACCGGTTTGCCCCCACACAGGGTCTACGATTGCTGCATCGAACTCCTCCCTGGTGCGGCTATTCCGTGTAGTCGAGTGTATGCCCTGACAGAACATGAAAACACATATCTACAGAACTACATTGAGGAGAATCTAGCTACAGGATTCATCAGCCATTCCACGTCTCCTGCTTCTTCGCCCCTATTTTTCATCCCGAAGAAGGACTGTGCAGAGTTAAGACCCTGCATTGACTACAGAGCCTTGAATAACATCACAGTGAAGAATAGATACCCCCTTCCACTGATTCCAGTCATGATGGACCAAATAAAGGGCGCTCGTTACTTCGCCAAGTTAGATCTCAGGGGGGCTTATCATCTGGTCCGAGTAAAGAAGGGCGACGAGTGGAAGACCGCGTTCCGAACAAAGTTCGGCTTATTCGAGTACAACGTTATGCCCTTTGGCTTGTGCAACGTCCCTGCGGCATTCCAATTTTTTATGGACGAAGTGCTCAGGGGCCTTCTGGATACCATATGTATGGTGTACATCGACGACATCCTTGTGTACTCCAGTACTCTCCAGGAACACGAACAGCATGTCAAGGAAGTTCTAAGTCGTCTGCAACAACACCAGCTGTTCGCCAAACTGGAAAAGTACCTTTTCCACGCAACAGAAGTCTCCTTCCTGGGGTACGTGATCAACGCCAATGGCTTTCAAATGGAAAGTGGGAAGGTTGAGGCCATCACGAATTGGAAAACCCCACAAGACGTGAAATCGGTGCAGAGTTTCCTCGGCTTTGCGAACTATAATAGACGTTTTATTAAGGACTTCTCTAAAATCATCCACCCCATTTCCAATCTGTTACGGAAAAACGTTCCCTTCAAGTGGGGTGAGGAGGCAGAACAGTCTTTCCGTATTCTTAAGGACAGATTCACCCAGGCCCCCATATTGCGGCATCCCGATGCCCAACTTCCATTCATTTTGGAAACCGATGCATCACAGTATGCCTTGGGAGTGGTGCTCTCACAACGCCACCCTGAAAAAGGACAAATCCACCCGGTGGCCTTCTACTCAAAGAAGCTCAGTCCCAGTGAAGTCAATTATTCTATTACTGACAAAGAGTTGCTTGCCATCAAGAGGGGTTGTGAGGAATGGAGACATTACCTGCTAGGAGCTCGACATACCATCGAAATCTATACGGACCATCGGAACTTGTTATTCTTAAAAACAGCAAAGGCTCTCGCTCCTAGGCAATTGAGATGGACTCTCTTTTTCTCTGATTACGATTTTGTTATCAAATATCGTCCCGGCCCTCAAAATGGAAAAGCCGATGCCCTCGCCAGGAATCAAGACACTCAAGAACCCCCGTCAGAAATCCCCGTGGAACCATCATCCATCCTTCCTGAAAAGTCCTTTCCCGAAAACACCATTGCTTTGCTCACCTCCACAGATTTTATCGAGGATGTAAGAGTGGCTTTAACGGCTGTCGATGTCCAGACTTGGCTCCAGGAAGAACCCCAATGGAGGTCACAAAAAGATGAACTTCTGTACTACTGCCAGGCCTTGTATGTGCCGGACCCTGGGTTGCAAATGCAGGTGCTCAATTGGGCACATGACTCTGTGTTAGGTGGACATTGGGGAGTGTACAAGACTATCGCTACCATAGAGCGATCATTCTGGTGGACTTCCTTACGAAATGATGTCAAGAAATACGTAAGGAACTGTTCAGTGTGCACCCAAGGTAAAGCAAAACACACCAGACCTACGGGTCTGCTACGTCCAATTCCGGTACCCCCTAAACCGTGGCATACGGTCTCAATGGATTTCATTGTGGAGATGCCATTATGTCAAGGAAAAACTACTGTATTAGTGATTGTGGATCACTTGACCAAAATGGGCCATTTTGTACCTTTGGAGGGTCTACCCACCTCCGCCGAACTGGCCATGGTTATATTGCAGCATCTCATTAGAGCACATGGCATTCCAAGAGTCTTCATTACAGACAGAGGGGCTCAATTCACATCCCGTTTTTGGAAAGCCCTTTGTGAATCTTTAGCTATTGATGTCAGGCTCTCTACGAGTTACCACCCGCAGACAGATAGCAAAACGTCGAGGCTCAACCAAACTATCGAACAATATCTGCGTTGCTTCACATTGCAAAACTCGACGGATTGGGTCACCCTCTTATGGATAGCTGAATTCACGTATAACAACTCTGACCACTCCACCCTGGGTTGTTCCCCCTTCTTTTGCCTTCTTAGGTACCATCCGAACATACTTCCATTCGATTGGCCAGTAACAACCAACCTGCCCAGCATTCAAGAACATCATGCTCATTTACAGGCTGTAAGGATAGATGCGAAGCGCCACTTGGTGGAAGCTCAGGCCTCGCAGAAACGCTACGCCGACAAGAAACGCACTCCAGAACCGGTCTACCAGGTGGGGGACAAGGTATGGCTTTCCACTAAAAACATTCATCTCCGGGGTATTAACAAACTCAAACCCAGATACATTGGTCCCTACAGTGTTGAGGTGGTCATCAACCCTGTGGCGTTGAAATTGTCCATTCCCCAGAACTGGAGGATCCATCCTGTTTTTCACGTCTCCCTGCTCCTGCCTTGTCCCTTATACACTAGATTACCCGTTCATCCTGCCCCGGTGTTGGTAGAGGGATTGGAGGAATACGAGGTAGAAGAGTTGTTGGATTCACGGATCCATCGGGGCAGAGTGCAGTATTTGGTTGGTTGGAAGGGATTTGGGGTTGAGGAGAGAACTTGGGAACCAGAGCAGAATCTCCACTGCCCCGATTTGGTAACTCAGTTTCATCTGCAGAATCCAGGGGAGCCGGGTCGACCGCCGGTTTGGCGATCCTCGAGAGGGGGTTCTGTAGCGATTACCCATAGCTGGAGAGCTTTTATAAGGAAATACCACTGCAGCACTACATCTCCCAGAAAGCCCTGGGACCTGGCTAAACGGCCCGCGCCATCTGGGAGTGTATAAAAACACTCTTGTCCCATCACCGGATGCTTGTCAATCCTTCCGGTTTTACGATCGTGTTTGGAACTAGCCTTCCGAGAGCTGAGAGTGCGCGGACGCTTGCCTTCCCGCTGAGGACGACGAGAGTCGAGGGTGCGCGGACGCTTGCCTTCCCGCTGAGGACGCCGAGAGTCGAGGGTGCGTGGACGCTTGCCTTCCCGCTGAGGACGCCGAGAGTCGAGGGTGCGCGGACGCTTGCCTTCCCGCTGAGGACGCCGAGATACTTTGTGCATTTCTCGTAAGTAGAAATCCGATATATACAATTAGCACGGCCGTGCTATCAGAGTGTAGTTTTCTACTTTCCTTCGGATCATCCCTGAGGATAGTTGTACTATTCAAATACTGAAAACATCTTCCCTTCCCGGTAGTGAATCAAACTACTCGTGATAATTAAGTAAACTTATTTTCTTCCTGTGGATCAAGCTGTGAGTTAACAGCCCACCTGCCTCTTGAACTTGAGTCTTCATCTTTTCCCAGACTTCAGGCTGTTACAAGCGGTGGTTATTCGTAAGTGAATACTTGGTTATATGTATATATGTAACAACTATGATATTTGCCTGATTGTAGTACTAAACAAGTGTTCTTGTGTTTGCAGACATTGTTGTGACTTGAAGTCATCCGAAGTCTTAGACCAGACCTTGAGGGGTGTCTTCACGACAACCTTCCCCGATCAACTATCCTTCCCCTTACCTGGAGGACTACCTGTCTCCGGTGTGTATGTCACATGGGGAGGGTCAGTGCTATCGGGTATAGGGAAGACTATCTTCTCTCCGTGGTCCCCGCTGGCTAGACACCTCAGGTTAGTGGCTTGTGTATTCTTCACTTGGATTACTTGTCCGCTGCTAACCGTGACAGGAAAGAGTTGGATAGCGTAGGGGTAAAAATTACTATTCCCACTCCAGAGGGTGCAACAGTAGGGAATGCTTTGGATAGCGTAGGGGTAAAAATTAATATTCCCACTCCAGTGAGTGGAACAGTAGGGAAAGCGTAGGATAGCGTAGGGGTGAAAATGACTATTCCCACTCCAAAGGGTACACCAGTAGGGAAAGCGCTGGAACCCAAAACAAGAAAAAAAAAACTATCACATTTTTTATTACATTTAATTTACAATATAAACATAATTAATATATACATTTAACCCCTTCCATGCTGATGACGGAATCGCTCCGTCATCAGCTACAGTTGAGCTGTGCTGATGACGGAGCGGTTCCGTCATGGCCCGGCCGCCGCGCCTGCGCGGCGCTGATTTCGCGCCTGCGCGGGCGTTCTAAAGAGCGGGGCGGGTCATGACGGAACCGCTCCGTCACCAGCACAGCTCAACTGTAGCTGGTGACGGAGCGGTTCTGTCACCAGCATGCGGCGGCCGCGCGGCCGCCCCGCCCCTTTAGCGCTGCGGCGGAATAGCCGCCGCAGCGAAGGGGTTAAATATATTATTATTAACAAAGATAATAAAAAATAAATATTTACACATTATTTAACACTATAATATCCACCACACACACCTAAAATTAATTACACAATTACATTTAATATTTACTATTTAATTAATGAAAATTAAAGTATTTATCTAATTAATTAATTAATTAATTAATTGACAGCTTTCACACCATATACACTTATAAACACCACAACACAAACCTAAAATGTATTACACATTTACAATTAATAATTAATTAATAGTAATTAATTTATAAAGTATTGAATAATTAATCAATAAAAATGTAATTACTTCACACCATTTACACATATAAACTCCACTACACACACCTAAAATTAATTAAACAATTAACATAATTAATTAACATTATTATTTAATAATTGACTAATTGAAATTAATTAACAAATAATTATTCAACAATTAATATTAAATTAACACATTAATTAATCAATTAATTTTATATACTTAAATTACTTCCCACCCTATTCCCCTATAAACCCACAACCCGCTACAGAACGAATAATACAAAATTCAACATAAAATACATTAATAACTAATAAAATTCTACAACATATAATAAAATGACAAACAATTCTCATTAAAAACACGAAAATACATAACAATTTTAAAAAATCGATATTTTTGTAAACTATATTTTTGTAAACGATATTTATTACAACAATATTATTGTTATCGATGTTACTTACCTGTCAGTCGATATTCTGGTCAAACTATATTTTTGTTGTCGATATTTCTTCAAATCGATATTTCTGCGGGGATATTTCTGTCACACGATATTTTTCCATTGATATTACTGCTCTGCACCCCCCATGTGAAAGGACACAGTGCCGGCGGTGCGTCACTTTTGTGACACACTCCAGCAATGCGTCATCAGTGCGCTGACAGATACATCAGTAATACTGTCGTATCTGTCATTCCTTGCGACATGATGTGTCATACAGTAATTATGACACATCCATCGTGTCACAAGGAGGGAGCACTGAGGAGTGTTGCTGCAATGCAACACTTCTCATAAATGAAGCCCTTAGTTCCTAACTCCTCATGCACACAGTAGGTTGACGTGCTCTGTGGAAGGCAGAGTACACAAGCCTGAGGAATTTGTTTTCCTCTATCTGAAGCTCATTTACTGAAAGGTACCCTCAAAGGTTACTCCCATACAGTACTTTTGACATACATCTAGACTCATCGATTTCAACCCAGGCTTTAAGTGGTCTACTACCCAGCCTGGAATCAAATCTAAAAACTATAGATTTCAAAAGCTCCTGGTTCTTGGCCTCAACCAGGGGTTTCCAGCTTAATTTTGAATCAAAAACTACTCCCAAATAGGGAAAACTCCAGTTTGCTAAAGTATGCTGGTTCAAAGTAAAAGTCTTAAGTCTTATTGACTTAGACCCCACCACCATAATGTAAGATTTAGAGAGGTTGACAGACAAGTCTAATGCTCGCATAAAACAATTGAAGGAGTTCAGCACAGTTTGCAGGCCATTAATGTAAGTGTACACTTAATGTCAACACCTCCTGAAAGTTACTATTAAAAAAAACAAAGTAGTAAGTCTAAAGCCACATATGGGCATAGATAATAATGAAAGTAGGAACTTAAGAGAAAACACCACTGGAAATACTGTTAAATGAAATGTAATTATTAAAATAGTTAAACATATAAATAAATATAAATTAGTGTGAAAAATATTATAAAAATCGTACACATTTTAAAATTAATTATAAAAAAATTAGTAACGTTTTTGGATAATAAAATACAATTTCCAAAATTCTAGAATGATTTAAAGGGGACATATGCAGCGGTACTGAGACATTACTTGGATGAAACAATATTTCTACTTAATATACACTTCCCCCTAAGCTTAACATGTCTAACACTGCATACTTTAGTTAAAAGTGCTGACAGTATTTTCAGATGCTGTTTTATTAGGCATAAGACAACGGCAATTTTTGACAAAACCTTGCCACAGAGGTATCAACAAACAGAGCTGCAGGGATTTACTTGGGTCTTTGGGTATCTAGAGGAGGTTCAGTGACACAAACAGGGAATTCTCTATTTGTATTTGGAAAAACACAGAACTTCCTCAAGAATAGACTGTTTGGTGTCTCACATGCCCCACTTCTGTGGAGGACTTGAAAACATCCTTGAATTTGTCGTTAAAGTTAATGACTGATTGATGGCTAAAGATTCATCACCATGGGAAGCATGTAAGTCCTTGATCGGAGGTCATCTGATATCAAGTTTTATCCAGAGGGAGGTAGTACGTGATTTAGAATTACCCTTAGTGGAGGGATCCTGGACTTGGAGAAGGATCATGTCTATATGTTGCTGTTGGAGAGAAAGTTGCATGTAAATAAAACAGAATATCGGCCCGTACTGTTGTGCGAACTCCGCTTACTATTCCTGGGTCTGTAGAAAAGATTATGGGCCATATGTATCAAGAAAACGATTTGCGATTCTGAATTTGCGAATTTTACAGAATCGTAAAATCAGAATCGCAAATCGGCATGTATCAACACAATCGCAAATATTTAGCGATTCGGCCATAATCGCTAAATATTTGCGCGATGGCCAATCGCGAATCCATAATCTTAAAAAATCGCTAATTTGCGAGATCACAGTCCGAATATCGCAAAAATGCGAGATCGCAGCCCGAAAATCGCAAAATAGCGATGTTCCAACGGGAAAAATCGCAATTTTACGATTTTCTGGAAACATCCAATCGCAATCCTAATGTTTTATTATGACATCACCATCCAGGAAGTGAGTGATCTCCCATGGTGCTTCAGGATTGATACGGAGAGAGTGTGTGACTGTTGTTTGCTACTCAGGAGCCATGGCAGAAGGTGGAAATAAGGATGTTCCAGCAACCCAGCAGGAGCAGCAAGAGGGGGAAGCAGCCAGGAAGAGAAAGCTCAAGTTCTCTCAGGCAGAACTAGAAACCCTCATCACAGAAATGGTGCCAAACCATGAGGCTTTATTTGGAAGGAGTTCACACAAGGTGCCTGAAGCCAGGAAGAGAAGGATTTGGAAAGGCATCCAAGCCAAAGTAAATGCCCTTGGAGTGAGACACAGGACAATAGAAGTGTTGCGCAAGCGCTGGTACGACCTGCGCCAGCGCTCCAAGGAGAAGTTGGCTGCCAGGCTGGAGCAGTCCCAGCTCACCGGTGGGGGAACCTCCAACGTCACAGACTCTACACCACTAGAGGAACTGGTAGAGGGCACACTGCCTCCACAGAGTGTTGCGGGCGTGTCCCTGCTAGACAGCTCAGCCCAACCAGATGCAAGACCAGGTAAGGAGCATGCCTTCCCACCCTAAACCACCCCCAGCAACCCCCTGCAGCGACCTAGGGATAAGGGGAACCACGTGTCAGTCCAGAGCAAGTACACAGGCACTCACAGCAATGCATTATGGGAGATGTAGTCACAATAGTCAGTAATGTTTGAAGTAGCATCCAACTGAAGCAAATTTCACATGTGCAGGTCAGGAAAGGTGAATGACACAAGTAAAGTTAGGGAACACTGTGAAAGAATTTATTTGAACATCACATGACAGGAAAAATATATTAATATGTGCTGTTCTATCCACAGCTCCTGCAAGTGGAAAGGCAACAGCCAGTGCAAGTGACACAGAACCCCAAGCCTCGGGAGAAGCTAGCCAGGGCCTGGATACAGATGGGGAGGACAGTCCTTTCATCCAACCACAGGGACACAGAAGGAGGATCTTGAGGCCATTGAGGATCATGGATGATGAGGATGAGGACAATGTGATAGTGCAGTCTGAAGCACCAGTTACCCAGCAGCTGGAGTCAAGACCACAGACCACAGGCAGGCGTAGACCCAGCACGGGCTTCAGCTCCAGTGAGCATCAGGATGAATCTGTGTTTGCTGGCCTCAAATGCACATGCTCCAGGTACACCGCCTGCAAGCGAACCATATGAAGGCAATTCAGCGAGAGATTAGGGCAGGGAACAGGGGAATTCGCCAAGAAATCAGGGGGGCTGTGCAGGAGCTGACTGCCAAGTTGCGAGCAGAACGCGCAGCCAGGCGCAAAGAAATGGCCCGCATGGACCACTACACTCGCGCTATTAACCGGCTGGCCTCCTCCACCAATATGCTGACAAGGCGTGCCATAGAGACCCAGCGTGAGTTCTCTCATGGAATCCAGGATATTGCAACTGTGGTAGTGCAGTCAACTGCTACCCTGGATGAACTGCGCGCACTGCGTACTGCTGGTCCAGGGGTGCTGACCCCCAGTGAGGAGGACTCACAGTCAGTGCGGAGCTCCAACACCCCACCACCCACAGTTGAGAGGCGCCGTAGTGGCAGGATCAACAGGCCTGCCACACACCAATAGGAACTGCTGCACAATGAATATTACACACAGGGGAGAAAAGGGCCAGGATCAGTGTTGCATTTATTGTGATTAGACTAAAATTGTTGCACTGTGAATTCAACATGTGCTTTGGATTGGGAGAGTTCCTTTATGTTTATTTGGATGTGTGACATTGTTGCTATTGGGAATTAAACACATTAGCAAAGGCTTAAGTTGTCATTGTATCATTATTTCTCACCTAGAAGTAGTTGCGCATGATCTCATCACGCCTCTGTCGCCCAGCTGCAGCAGCAGCTACGCCAGCTTCCAAGTGTACAGGTCCAGGTCCCTCCACGTCGGAGGATTCTGAGTCACTCAACTCCATTGGTGTCCCTTTCCTGGTAGCAATGTAGTGCAGCATGGCACAAGCTACTACAATTTAGAAGAACGTTTCTGGGCTGTATTGGAGGGCTCCTCCACTTTTGTGAATGCATCTGAACCTGCTCTTCAATATGCCAAATGTTCTCTCGATGGTGCCTCTTGTTGAAATGTGTGCCCGGTTGTAGCGCCGCTCCCCAGCAGTGGCAGGATTCAGGTAGGGTGTCAGGATGAAATCCCGGACTGCATAGGCACTGTCCCCTGCCGGTGGAAATGTTGAAAGGTCAGTCACTGTCATGTACATGCTGGCCATTTGGAATGTGGGCAGTCATTGTGTGCTTTTACCTAGTAGGTATCCCTCTCCAAATTCCCCTCTTGAGAGTCTACGGAATAGCCCACTGTGACGGAATATGAAGGCGTCATGTGTGCTTCCTGGATACTTTGCCACTATGTCGGTGATTATGTTTTTGGCATCACACACCATCTGTATGTTCAGTGAGTGGTAGCATTTCCTGTTCCGGAATACATACTCTATGTTTGAGGGGGGTGAAATGGCAACATGTGTCCCATCTATACATCCTATGACGTGGGGGAAATGGGCAATGTGTAAAAGTCCTGCTTGGTCTGTGCTAGTTCCTGTGGGGTGCTGGGGAAGTGTATGTGGTGTTGCATCCTATGTGTCATTGCGTTGAGGAACGCATGGAAGAAGCGCGACAGGGCACTTTGTGACACCCCTCCTGCTGAGGCTATGACCCCCTGAAAACTACCTGAGGCCAGCAGGTGTAGTGAACACAGGACCTGGATGTGTGTGGGTATGGCCTGTGTCCTGCGGGTGGGGTGTTCTAGGTGGGGCCTGAGTTCCTCAATTAAATCAAGTATGCACTCTTCCTCCAGTCTGTAATGGGTGTAGATGTCCTCCTCAGTGCGCTGGAAGATGGTGGTGCGCAACCGGAATATCCTCTCCTTTCCGTCTCTTCCTCTGCACCACGGCTCTCAGTCTTCGCCTCCTCACTATCATGTAGAGCCCAGACATTGTGGATAAGAGTGTGTT
Source organism: Lissotriton vulgaris (assembly GCF_964263255.1). Taxonomy (NCBI): domain Eukaryota; kingdom Metazoa; phylum Chordata; class Amphibia; order Caudata; family Salamandridae; genus Lissotriton; species Lissotriton vulgaris. The sequence continues at coordinate 474,335,579 of NC_141693.1, forward strand.
GCATTCTGGGCTTCATTTTATACTTTGCACCTGGTTATCACCTGCTCCCTCTTGATGGTAATCTCGAATCCTTAATTTGCGAATTCCCTAATTTCGCTATTTGCGAATGGTTGATACATTCCATTGCAAATTCTTAATTGCGATTCCCAGATTTGCGAATTTCGCTAACCGGTTTCAGCGCAAATTTGGAAATCGCTATGGAAATCGCAATTTACCACTTTCGCAAGGTTTGGAACTCGCTAAATAGCGATTCCTTCTTTTGCATGCATTTTCGCCTTCATAAATTGGGATTTGCGATTTTTATTGCCGCAAACGCTATTTTTAGCGAATCGCATCGTTTGCGACCGGATTTCTGCTTCATACATATAACTCAAGACGAGGCGGGCAACAAGGCTGGAAAAATTTTCATGTTTTTGAATAGAATAGAGGGTGACACAAGACCCATCTAGGAAGTGAAAGCAGATGCAGAAACTTTATTTAGAAGGGGCATGCAGATAACAGAAGCCTTTCCTAATTGTTTCCAGAATTTCTATTATTTGTTACTTCTGAGCAGTGCTGAGAGCTTGCCAGATTAAAAGGTATTCAAGAGAGAAAGGAGCATTCCTCATGCTGTCAGGCAGCACAATATTGGATGGTGCTCTAAGCACATGGGCAAGCATTCTTGCCTCCGGGATCAATCTGGCATCTTTCATTAATGGTCATGCAAAGGTGTGTTCCACAAGCTGTTTGAAATTCTGGGTATATTGGTGAGCTGGAAGACTCCAGACTTCAGCACTGGGCAAAGAGTGTTTAACTAAGGATTCGTTTGTTTCCCAAATTCCCACCACCAGAAGATGCAGACGCTTCACTTGTCCTCATGCCGCCTTTTCCCGTGATTCATCCAACCCGCCTTGACTTTCCCCTGCCCGGTGGCTTAATCCCAAATAAAAACCGGCCGGTAGCCTGCTACAGCCTGGATCCCAGGAGCCAGCTGTTCTTTTCCAGATCTTCACTTCCAGTACCTCGTGGACCCATCCAGTGATTGGATCTCCCCAGCCCCGTATACCTCACCACGCCGGGCTCTGCTCTTAATCAGGATCGCCATTTGCTTTCTCTGCCCTTGATTGTCTCCTCGGGCTGGACCATCTAACAGACCCTCCTCTTCTGGACAACCCTGGCCACCACGCGTTCAGTATTCTGCACTACTTTAAAATCAAGTGACCTTCTGTCCTGATGATGACCTGAAATTGATCAGGTTGATACGCCGTCGACTACCCAGCTCAGAACTTTGGCACTGTTGAGGTCAAATTAATTTATTCAATTGACATATACTGACCTTGTATATATTCTGCATTATTTACCACGTTAATATTTGTCCTATCGCGCTGTTCACACAGTTTTTCACTCTTGTGTCACTGCGCCGTCAACTGTCACTTGCACGTTCAGTGCACACCTGTATGGTACGGTCACTGTTTATTTAATTATATGGTAGTGCTGATATAACTACTTACATAAAATAACCTTGTTCCTTTCACCATTCCTGTTGTGGTCTCCCTTTGTTCCCTCCCTTGTGATTTTTGCTACTACCCTAAAATAGCTTTTTCTGATGATTTCCAATTGAGACGTTGTTCAAAAGATACAAACTTCACCCGGTCTCAACTGGGTTAACGGGTTTGCTCCTGTAATTTTTGCCTCAATAAACAGGTGTGGCATATAGGAGCGAGGCTGAAACTAATATGCCGTGAAATATGCCTGCGCACATTAATGATATAACTCCATATCAGGAATTTCGAACCTACCCTGGTAGAAAGGCCACGTCACTTTCTCCCATTGCAATCTTGGTTGTTTCCTCCCTCAAGTAAGTCATATTAATTGTGGCATCCAGGTTTTGAAAAATTGTCAGCCTGGGTTATACGGTATTTTGATAAATAGATACAATAGTTTAGGTACGATAACCATTTTTATCAGGGAGAATCTTCCCGCCATAGACAAGGGCATGGCGATCCATCATGTGATCGACTCCATCAGGGTCGTTAAGGCTCTCCCATAGTTAGCATGCATAAGTTCCACTTTATCCCCTGTAACAATTATCCCAAGATATTTTACTTTGGTCACGCACCATAGTATTGGGTAATCTAAAGTGGGGAGCATACAGTCTCTGTGAGGTGGAATATTGGGGATTTCTCCAAATTGATATTAACCTCTGAGATCTCTCTGAAAGCTATAACTGTGTTTAGTATGGGGTGGAGCTAATCTGGGAGGTCTCTGACATATAGTGCGATGTTGTCTGCATAGAGAGATACCAATTTATGTTTATTAGGATAGTGAATTGCATGCTCTCTGTGGTGTTGAAGCAGCTTAGCCATAAGTGACTCAATGGCTAGCGCGAATAGGAGAGGGTAGCGTGGGCAACCCTGTCCCATGCCCTGTGAGACGGGCAAGGGTGGGAGCCCACACCATTAATTAGTACCCACACCTATGGTGAATGGTATAGCAGTTCAATCAATGTGAGAAAGTCAGGAAGCATTCTCATTCAGCTCAGTACCCTCCTGAGGTAATCACCCTCCACAGAGTTGAACGCCTTGGGTCCAAAAAGACTGCCACTGCGGTTACCTCAGGGTCCACCTCTTACATCAGCCAGAAGTGGGTGCGGAGATTGTGTGATGTCGCGAGTCCAAGTATAAACCCCGCCTGATGATGCAGTACAAGAGAGTCCATGAGGAGGCTAAACTGAATAGCCAGCACCTTTGCAGAGATTAACATTAAAATGTATAAAGAACAGTGCTTAATACGATTCATACTTATCTCCTTTTTCCTGGCTTCAATAAGGAGATGATCACTGCCTCTTCATAGTCAGGAGGAGAATGCCTGATCCCCTGGCCTCCTCATGTACCCCCTTATGGATGGAGGTCAATTGCTTGACATATGCCTTAAAATTCCCCCCATATCACATATGAATACCCTATATCCACCTCCTTTGCCCACAGGGTGGTGAAGAAAGTAGACTCTTCTGTATTAGGACCATAGCAACATACTAAGGTAACTGAGTTTAATGCCAATCCACCCCACATAAGGCTAAAACTGCCCTGTGTATCCTGGAGGGACCCCATGGCCACATTCAGCATGTGTTTATTTCTTAATATTGCTGTACCTCTTGCGTATGTAGAGCAAATTATCTATGTTCCGCCCACCGAGCGGCGAATGCTATGGTCATCGAGGGGCTAAGATGTGTCGCTTGTAGCTTGGCAACTTGAATGTTGTGTCTGTCTAAATAATATGCTGAGACATGCCTGCATTTACAGGGGCTTCCCAGACCACTAACATTCCAGATCAGGAAATGGTATTCTGCTCTGCCTTAGTGCCCTGTCATGTGATTAGATAAGGCTTCTTGGACGTCTCAGGTGTTGACTGTTTGCCCACATGCATGTATTAATCAACAAGAGTTGTACATTCCATGCTGTGCTATGCACAATGCAATTCAAAAGATGTAATCCCTAACACCCCTTCCCACAACGACAGCCCAAACATGTTAGCGTAAAAGTGCCCCCCTGCCCGACAACAACAACCAGTGTTAGCGAGATAACCATTTTCAGGAGTGATTCCTCTAGTAACATTCCTTAGCAAAAGACAATGGAGTGCTTCAGCTGGAGACACTCTCCCGAAGGGCCCATAAACGCCATTCCCCACACTAATCCCCCACCCAGAAGACGACAGTAGAGTGAGTAAAGGTGAAAAGTAGTGTTGGATAGATATGAAAAAACAAGGTAAAACGGAAGACAAAGGTATGAAAACAAGTTATCTGGTAGGGATCTCCTTATGGAGTAACACTAGAGAGCACAGCAGTGCTCCCCAAAGCCATGAATGGGGGTGCCCCGGTTCAGTCTTATTTCAGTGCCAATGGAACCCTACAATCACTGTTCTACAATACAAGGGCGGGCCTTCATCTTGTGCGCAGCAAAGGCAATTGAGCTGCATCATTTAGCGTGGTCCTGCTGGGGATGTTAAGGGTATAACGGCTGTAGGTTACAAACGACACAGTAGCATAGTGGTCCCTGAGGAAGCTCCAAACTGCTCAATGCTGGTTCCTCCACCAGGCAAAAATACCCCGGTTTCAACATCGGTGATGATGATCATGTGGGTGAGCACGTCACTCCACCCTTGGTCGCTCTGTGACTTCAAAAAGTCATCTACATTCTATGGGTTTGCAAAAAAATGTTGCTTACCTTAGTGAGTGACTCGGAGACACACTGGGTACAGCATGGCACAGTCAATTTGGGTCTGTTGTAGTTTCCTCTTTCCTGACACATATTTCCTCCTGGCTTCCTGAACTGCCATGGTGAAGTCGGGATATATTGCGATGTTGTTCCCCTCAAATGTGAGTTGTCATTTTTCCCTGGCCAGCCGAAGGGCGACATCCCAATCTTGGTAATTGAGAATCCTAGCGATGATGGGTCTGGGAGCCTGGGACACAAGCAAGCGATGTGCTTTATCAATCACCAATTGAACTGAACATGCTTCTGCCCAGAAGACGGTTTGACGCATGCTTTCGACATAATCCTCCATCTGTTGTGTGTTTGTGCTTTCTGGTACACCTATGAAGTGTATATTATTGCACCTTGATCGCACTACTAAATCTTCATTTTTGGCGGCAATAACTTTTAAGAGGCGCTCCATATTCCATAACTGCTCCTTTCTTGCCTTCCGACGTATATTCTAGCTCAGAGATTCTGTCCTCTGCTTCTTCGATGTGATTGTCCTGTTTCTCCAACTTCTGAGCAATAAAGTCTATGCAAGGCCACATTGAATCCCTTTTGGTCTCAACTGACGTGAGACTCTGTTTCATGGTCATCTGAAAGGATTTCATGTCATCTTCAGGGGTCTGTTGATTAGCATGGGGTCTTTCCGCCATGGCCTGTTCCATATTGCTTTGCTGAGCCTTGTTCAATTTACAGGGTTCGAAGGTGAACTTGGCTTGTTTTCTCTCTGTTCTGCCCATTACCAACTCTCAAACGATTCAGTGAAAGCTTCAGATATGGAGGCCTGGTCAGTTGAGAGCCTCTGGTGGGGCCATTCACCCCTCCCCCGCTGCCGGAAGGTATTGCAGTTGTGCAGTGGTGAGGCTTTGGAGTAGGGTCCCCCATCCCACATCCAAAAAGAGGTGTTCTACAACAAGGGATCTGTTCTCTCAACCCCTGAGGAGGTCCTCTCTGTGGCTATCACAAGGCACCTCTATCCCCAGTCAGGGCTGCGCTCTGCCATAGATGGGAGTTCCTTACTTTTTAGTTGTGCCTTTCCTTGGGCTATGCTCTTGTCTCCTACTTCGACCATGGGAAATGCCCCTCGCAGCATTTATTGCGGCCCACCGGCCTCGTCTGTCACACCCATGCTTCAGTCTGCTCCCAGGCAGCATGTGCAGCAGCACCAGAGCGGATGCCCTCTCTAGCTCTCTGTCCTCATTTTAATGATGGTTGTTTTGGCTGCAGGTCACCTGATTCCAGTCCTCTCTCTGCCAGGGCCGACGCTGCTCAGCTCCCACTCTTGGTGGTTGTTCCGGACTCCGGCAGCTCACCAATAACAGCCACCTGGTGATGTCAGACTTCCACAACGCTCTTCTCCACACGCTCCACGGTGCACACCCGCTACGTTCATCCGTATCTGCGGTGGCTAAATGGGCCCACTCACCGCAGCACAGCAGCGTCTTCCCGGACCGCGCCTCTCTGTCTCCGCTCTGGGAGACTCCCTGCTGCCGCAGACTGTCAGGCTGATGGAGTCGCCAGCAAGGGGGTCCCGGGAGCTACCTAATGCCATTTAGGATCATGACGGTTATTTGCGCCGAGCCGCCAGAGTCTCACACCAGTGCGGCCATCTTGCGTGCCCCCATTCGTGGCCATCTTGGAATGGATTTTTGAAAACTTTTATTAAAAAACGGTCAAAGCTGGCTGCCCGAATGGTTTGTATAATACTTTTTTATCACAAACCGTTGCAACATGGCCGTCAATGCATCAGCACGCAACCAGACGCTTGACTGGTAATTGTAAATAGTTCTTATAACACTTTAACAAAAATTTATCAAATAAACATGCTCTGGCAAAGCCAACAGGTAGGAGTGTGCCAATTTGGGAGGCACACATACCTGACTTTGTAAGTACCCAGGTGAAATAGATGGAATTGAGTAATGAGTTTGCCAGTAAGTAATTGAAGCATTATAATATTTTGTGGTATCTAACAACTTGTTCCTAGACTATTGGTCTGGTTTCAGTGCCTCAAAAGATGTATGCATAGACTTCCTGGCTTCTGCTAGATGACAACCAGCCTGCAACCCTAAGTTTAATCAACATGGAGGGCAACTTCATCCTACTTAAACGCCCATAAGGATGGAAGAGATTAGCTAAAACAGCCAGGGTTGAATAAAATGATTCTCTTTGACTTTGCACCACCTGTTAAATGCAATAAAAACCCGCATTTCATCTTTGTCACAGGGCGACACAACATTACGGAAAAATACATGGTATGTTAAAGAAAATATCTGTATTTTCTTGAACCCATCTCCATCAGAATCGAAATAAAACCCCAGTAGAAAATAGCTCATAAGGATGGCCCCCACAGAGACAGATATTGTTTAAGCCTAGAAGATAACTGCACATCTTGGAATAAACAAAATGAATTTCTCATCACAATAGGGAACCCCTGCAAAGATGCACAATGCAAATTTTAATTGCAAATATAGTGTGCAGACCATCCGACTCTATTATCGAGATCCTAAAATCAGCTCTCTGGGGGAGAAGGAACAGCTATTAGACAGAGATCAGATAAGAACACATATGATGATCATTAGTCAGCTGACGGCCTTGAAACGTCTTCCTTGTAATTGTTAGAGGGTAGAAAAGGAACCAACTTCTTAGATTATTTCACCTTGTTGTAAGGAACTATTCATTATTTTTCTCTGAAACAATGCAAATAGTTTTTGGTGCAATCAAGTATTTTTTTTAATTTGATTCCTACTCACATATTTTAGTTCGGGGTAACTTTCGAATTTTGAAAATTTGGTGTCTTTGAAAGACAAAGCTTTGCTAGTCGTTCTTTTGTTTTTTATGTTTGAATTGAAGTGCAACCTGTATATTCTGTTTCAGACCTCTTGAATGGTAAGACATGCTCCTGTAATTGTTAACCATCTAAAACGGACACTTACAGAATGCACTATGTTATTTATTTTGAGTTTTGCATTATGTGATAACTCGTCAGAAAATATACAACTACTTTAGGGTGAACAGAAAAAAAGAGAGAACGAGAGAGAGTTAGAGAGAGCTTTGATGTTAACCAGATATTGATATTATTTTATTTGCATAGTGCTTTTGGTAGTTCTTCGGGACGAGGAGGGGCCCATATCAGATAAGCATCTGGGGGCATATTACCAAGCAATAGCGATATTTATCGCTATTGCTTGGTTAGAGACAAAAATTTACCGCTGAGCTGCGGCGATTTTTACCGCAAATAAACCTTGGTATTACCAAGGTTTATCGCAAATGCGATAAAAATCATCGCAATGCATGAATATCGCTGAAAAGTCAGCGATATTCATGCATTATCGAGCTAATGCTCTTAGCCATGTTATCCACCTCCCATTGGATAACATGGCTAAGAACTGCTCAGGGCAGGTGTTAGCTTTTGGAGATATTCGCGCTTAGCGCGAATATCTCCAAAAGTTGGTAATAGGAGATAGCAATGTCAGCGACTGTTTTCAGTCGCTAACATCTTGGCACGCCCACTTTGCATGTCATTAGTGATAAATATCACTGACATGCAAAGTGGGGCCCAAGATGGTCGCTATCTCCTACTAGCTGTCGCTAACTGGTGTTAGCGACAGCTAGGTAATAGGGAGATAATTTTATCTCCGCTTTCTTGGCTTTTAAAGCCAAAAAAGCGGAGATAAACCCCCTTGATAATATGCCCCCTGATTCGGTTAGTGAAGGGTGAAGTGGAGTAGCTAAGAAATATGGCAGAAGAACTCAGGGTAATGAGCTACTAAAGTAGTAACAGAATACCTAATGTATCCACCCACACCTAAAAGCATGCACTCCTGCCTAAATGAGTAGAACCCATCTAACATAGTGCTTAAATTAATTTTGCAGGTAATTGGGTTACTGGTTAAAGGAGGTGGAAATATACTCAGGCAGCAACCACAATCTCTGTCAAGTTGAAACACAAGCAAGCCCCACATTAACCTGTGCTCAATACTCTGGCAGCTTAGTGATAAGCATGGCTCAAATCCACCCGAGTGACTTACCGCACTCGTCTAGAATTACCAAGTAAAAAGTCAGCCGGACAGTGGAGAAGAAATTACAAAGTATTTTATTAGGCCACAAACTCCCATATGAGAGGGCCCTGTCCGACCTCACCCCTAAGAGTGCGCCGAGAGGACTAACTCATCTCATCACAGCAATACATTATAACATGGTACAGCAGAGTAGAACACGCCCATACTGGAAAAGTACTGGGCCCCAGAAAGGGTGAACAATGGCCTCACACAAGAGGCATCTGCACCTGCAATAGCAACATTTGGTTATCTCTACCCAAGGCCACAGAGCCGGGCCTCAGCGTCTCCAGCGCGTGAGAATATTACTGATTAGGGGTTTGTTGCCAGTTTCGGTCACAATTAGCTAAGAAACGAAAACTGCTGCATTCAGGGTTTTTTCTATTCCGACGGGAGGGGGGATGAGCGAGTGCGACTCGCACACGGAGAGAAGCACAGAAAATGGTGGCACACAGGCTAAGCTAAGAAAACTAGATATCATTACATGCATAAATGAATAATGAAATGGAGAGTATAAACGTAAATGCATAAATGAGTACATAATTAGTTAGACACATCATGCAAACTCATATATGTAAATGTAAGTGGGTGGGGTATTGGAAAATGAAACCTATCAGACCCTCCTTTTAGCATTATGTGGCTAACATGAGCGCAGCCTTTATTAGCCAAAAGGTAAGGCCTTTACACATCAAGCTAGTGACGGGGAAGCATATTAATCAAAAACATCATCATCGATAAGCATCAACCAGACAATGTCAGGAAGCTCTATATCATTAGAAACAGGATACTGGCGGTCGATCTTTTAGTATGTTGCATATTACTGCCACACATGGAGCAACAAGAGGGAAGGCAATAGACACAAAAACAACAAGTGAGTAATACACCTACTATCCCTACAACACCCATCAAAATCTTCCAGCCCCAGGATGAGAAAACGCCCCACAGCCATTTTTGCAATGACAAAGTACCGGTGTCCTGATGAAGTTCAGGCTCCACCCCGATCAGCAAGAATGACGTCAAGCACCATTCTATTTTGGATCGTAAATAATCTCATAGCCTGCATCTCGACAGACATATTAGCTGCAATGTCTGCCTCATTATTTACCACTTTCTCCATTACTCTTGACAGTCTCCTAATTGCCCTACTGTTAAATATGGGACCCCAGAACAGCAGTAGACCCTTAGAAAAGTCTGTCCATTGCTGCAAAGAAGTATCAGTCTGGTCCACATCCTCAACTTGGAGTGCCCTCCTTTGACGCTGTCCAGGCATTATAGCAAACCGACGATGAGTCTTATAATAGTCTGAGGGTGCTACATAGACAGGAGGAAGCAGGTAAGCCAGATAACAGACCCCACCCCAACCCTCAGGCAACCACAGGTACCCATTATCTCCACAAACAAAGTAAATATTTGGAGGAGTGACCAAGGAAGGACTAAAAAGCAAACAAATCGAAGCAGTCACATTGCAAGAGCTTTACCCAACCTTAATAGGGCCCCTCCCCATGATACAGAATAATGGTGAGGGCCCAACAACTGCCAAAGGCACAGAAGAATGACTACTACTATTTGTCGCAGGGGGGTGTCTATATGCCAAAGAAGAATTCAGCTGTAGAAAACTCTCCCTGACTTTATCAGTATCATTAGGAGTTACAAACGTCCCACTTTCTTCGAACATGTATCCAGAAATGTCTGATCAAAACGTCCGTCAATAAACAGCTGTCCAAGAGAAGGGGTGGGCATAGGGTGTACTCGCATGGTCAAAGTAGAGCCACTACTAGGTAATCTAGGATTTAGAAAACTAGCTAAAAGTCCAAAACTAAACTGAAGTAACAAAACAGTCACAGGCACACCGAAGCCGGCCAAGGGTGTTCTTCACCCTCAGAAGGGATCTTCTCCCTGTGTCCGTTAAAGCCTCACAGGCAGGCTTCTATTGTTCATTCCCTAATCCCACGACGGAGTCGCACAGCTTTTGCAACTCAGGAGCACTTAATCTGGGCCAAGGCGCAATCCTAGTGTCCCATCAGACAATGTCTCGACAGTGCACCAGGGCTCTTCCAGCAGTCCGTCCCTAACACTTAACTATCCTTCGGCACAGTTCTCTTCTAAGTCCCTATCTCAGCCCTTCTTCCAGTGCTCAGTTCTCCTTCCTTCCCTTCCTGGGCCGCAGATTATAACGAGTGCTCCCTCGCACCTCTGGATCTGTGAACAGAATGGGGGGCTCAATGGCAGGGGACTTATCCGCTGATGTTTGCTCACTGTGATCAGGAGAGGTCTCACCAACTGCAGTCGGAGTTGGCCTCTCCTCTTTCTGATCCGGCTCCTCACCCCTCAACAAGGCATCCGAGAAGGGTATATACAGAGGAACTACTTCACATTCATCATCAGCGACGACTTTTCTCACCCATTTGTCATACGGCAGTGGCAGTGGAACGCGCTTCACATGGGATGCATGGGTCCATGCCTTGCCGGCTATTATCCGGAGTGCGGTACGGGTGGTGAGGAGAACCTGCCTCGGCTCCGACCACCTTGGATCCAAGCAGGACTTCCGCTGGTACTTCTTGATGACAACCCAGTCCCCGGGTTGTTTGGTGTGTCCTTCCCCCTCCGGCCGTGGCTTCAGGGTGTCTGCTAACTGTTGATGAACAGAACGGAGATCTTTAGTCAAAGCATACAGGTAATCTTTCAACAAAGGGTATTCTATTTCTGAGAAACATTTAGGTCTGGGGACACCCCACACTTTGGCCGGGTGGCCAAAAATAACTTCGTGAGGTGAGACACCTGTTGTGGAATTGACTGTCACTCTAGTGGAAAGTAAAGCCAGGGGAAGTGCATCTGGCCAACGTAACCCTGTACTCTCTTGTATCTTGGCCATCTTCAACGTCAATGTCCCATTAAACCTTTTTACCAAACCCGCAGCCTGGGGGTGTCGTGCTGCATGAAGTTTTTGTGCTATCTGTAGCCCCTTATATATCAGTTCCATCAATTTAGCATTAAAGGATGTGCCATTGTCGCTCCAGATCACCCGGGGCAATCCGTAGCAAGAGAAGTACTCCTTTATCAACATCTTAGCTGTTGAGCTAGCTGTACAATCCTTAGTTGGGAAGCCTCCACCCATCTACTAAAAGAGCATACCAACACCAGGACGTATTTGAGGTTGTTTACTCTTTCCTTCTCAATATAATCCATTTGGATCACTTTAAAAGGGAAAGAAGGAGGGGCAAAATTTCCAACCGGGACAGGTGTTCCCTTTCCAGGATTATGTCTTAAACAAACCATGCACTGCTGCACTAAGTGTCTTGCCATCTTGGAGATGTTCTTATTACTCCACACTGTATCTAGTAGTTTACAAATTCCCTTCGCACTAATGTGAGCTGGCCCATGAGCCATTGTCACCACTGGGAGGACATATGCGTCCGGGAGTAACCATCGTCTTTTGTCTGACACATCTGTCCAACACTCATTCTCATCCAACCGTCCCCCACCATCCTTCCATGTCCTCAACTCATCCTCAGTCGCTTTTTCTTGTATGTTCCGCACACTTTGTACAGTATACGTAAACATGTCAACATCCGGTACCCACCTAGCTGGTCCTGCCACAAACATTTTTGGGATTTTCGTCCTAGCTGTCTCCTTAGCTGTCTGATCTGCAAATGCATTGCCCCGTCCTACATCATCTACCACCGCTTTGTGTGCACTACATTTGATCACAGCCAGTCGCCTGGGAAGTGTCAATGCTGTCAATATTCGTAATATCAACGGGCCATTCTGTATCTTTTGTCCATGTGATGTCAAGAACCCCCTCTCTGCCCACAGTCACCCATGACTATGAGCCACGCCGAAGGCGTATTGGCTGTCAGTGTAAATGTTCACGTCCAGTCCTTCACTCAATTCACACGCTCGCATCAATGCTATTATTTCTGCAGCTTGGGCTGAGTGGTACGGGACCCTAGAAGTCTCCACCACTGTTTTTAATGTCGTGACTGCGTATGCTGCAGTTGAGGTCCCATCTGCAAGTTTAAAACAGGAACCATCAACATACAGTTCCCCGTCGGGATCATCTAGGGGAGGATCCGTCAAATCTATTCAACCCTTCGTCTCCTCTTGTGTCCGAAACAAACAATCATGGACTCCATTGTCCTTTTCATCTGAAGGGATGGGTAGCAATGTGGCTGGGTTCAGGGTAGCACAGCATTTAATCGTAACATGGGGTGCAAATAATGTGAGCTCATAACCAGTGAGACGAGCACTAGTTAAGTGCTGTGACTGCGTTTTGTTCAATAAAGTGTCCACAGCATGCGGTACCATTACTGTGAGGTCAGAACCCAGCACGAGCCCTACCGATTGTCTAATTGAGACCGCAGCAGCTGCAGTAGCCCTTAGTCAGCTCGGCAACACTCTCGCCACATTGTCAAGCATAGCGGAAAAATAAGCACAGGGTCTCTGTTTTCCGCCGAAACATTGAGTTAGGACAGACAACGCGCAACCTTCCGCCTCATGTACATAAAGCACAAAAGGCTTCTGGTAATCAGGAGTTCCCAAAAAAGGCGCAGAACACAAAGCAGTTTTTAGTGATTCAAAAACTTCTTGACATGCTGGAGTCCAGGGTAGGGGTTTGCGCACCTCTTTAGTAGTCAGGTACAGAAGGGGTTTGGTTACTAAGGCATACTTCGGTATCCACTGGCGACAATACGAAGTTATGCCCAAAAATGCGCGCACCTCTCGCTGCGTGTTAGGTACAGCCATGTTTGTTATCGCCTTGATGCGCTCCGGTGTCAACCTCCTCCCCTCCTTCCATGGGAGATGACCTAAGTAGGTAACCTCCTGTCGACAGTATTGGAATTTGGGAAGGGACACTTTATGTCCATTCCGAGCCAAATGATGCAACAACTTAACCGTAGCATCTCGACACCCATCTTCCGTGTCAGACGCTATCAAAAGATCGTCCACATATTGCAATAAAACATTGCCCTCGGGAAGTTCCAAATCATCCAATTGAGCCTTCAAAGCCTGACTATAAATGCTGGGGCTCTCAGTATAGCCTTGAGGAATTCTACAAAATCTGAAGCTTTGGCCAGCCAATGAGAATCCGAAGAGATGACGGCTGTCAGGATGTACCGGGATACTGACTGCCCTGTTCCCATGATGCACTGGGCCAGGGACAGACTGATTTGCATATAGCCAAGTTCTGAGCTGGGATGGTGCAGTGAGATAAATAACGGTGATGGATCAAGCCCTGATCTTTGGACTGGGTAAGAGTGGTCTGCTTAATTCAGACACTCTGTTCATCACCACCCCCTTTTCTGAATCGTTTTTGGCCACTATAGGTGTGGCAGGGTATACTCAGACATGAGTCCCTTTCTCACTGCACCATCAGGATTCAAGCAAGCCGGGCCGAAGACGGCTGAAATGCCAGAAACCGGTCCCCGGTAGCTTGTCTCCTTTCTGGTGAAGAATTGGCTTGGTAGTTTAGTCTGCCCTGTTCCCATGATGCACTGGGCCAGGGACAGACTGATTTGCATATAGCCAAGTTCTGAGCTGGGATGGTGCAGTGAGATAAATAACGGTGATGGATCAAGCCCTGATCTTTGGACGGGGTAAGAGTGGTCTGCTTAATTCAGACACTCTGTTCATCACCACCCCCTTTTCTGAATCGGGATACTGAAGAAAGCATTCTTCAGATCCAGAACAGAGAAATATCTGGCGGTGGGAGGGATCATAGTCAGAATCGTTGTAATATCAGAGACCACTGGATATTGGGGCTCAGCCACTTTTTTAATGTGGCGCAAATCAATCACAAAACGATAAACATCAGGTGCACCATCACCTGCATCAGCAGAGGGTCTTTTAAGAATCGGTAGAATGGGGCTATTGCAAATGTTAGAGGCTGTTTCTTCCACTACACCTGACTGTATCAAATCCTGTATTATTTGTAGCAGAGCCATTTCCCCATCCCTTGATATTTTATACTGCGGTATTCGGGGCAATCGAGCTCCCACTTTCACCTTAATGGACACGGGTTCAATATCCACCTTTCCCACATCAGTATCTCACTACTGGCCCACAATGTCTCTGGAATCCCCACAAATTCAGCTGGAAGAGGCTCATCTTTTGAGAAGCATTGTTGTGCACTCGCTACATTAGGACCCAAAGTGACGTACACACCGTCCGGGGAACAATAAATTGTAGAATGCAGTCTCTTTAACAAATCCAAACCCAACAAATTCTCACCGTAATTCGAGGTCAGAAGGACAGGAGAGTCAATGGTGAAAGGACCAAACCGAAAGCGTTAAAGGCTTAGAAATGGGGCTAATTACCGGAGTACATGAAAACCCAACGGAAATAGTATTCCTGCCAGACAGAGCCACCCCTGTGACCTGAGAACGTGCCACAGAACTTTTCATAGCACCCTTGTCCACCAAACATTTTGGTGGAGACCCCAACAAGTCCACATTGACATAGGGCCCTCGTTGATCAACATCCACAGAAACTGGTCCCTTGCCCTGTCCTACGCTGTCCTAGTTATGGGAAAAACCAGTCATGTCATCCATGGCGTATGCGTCATTGTAGTTCTGGTTGTAGTACTGTCTGTCACTGTCATGGCCACCCTCAGTCTGAAAATGTTGCCGATCCCTCTCCCCATCAAAATGATTTCTTCCCGGTCACCTGTCCTCACCACCTTGTCTGTCTCTGTCATCTCTACGATATTCACCGCGACCCCTGCCTCTACCTTTTCCAGCATTGGACCGAAGCTCCGGACAATCCTTCCACCAATGTCCCTCCTTTTTACAGTTCGCACACTGATTCGGCCCCAGCCTCTCTCTTCTTTCTCCCCTTCCATAGCTATTTCCACCTCGACCTCCTACCATAGGTGGGGCTCCCCGTCCCCGACCCTTCGACACCTGCTGTAACAACACTCTCGTCTTCAGATCCTTAGCTTTCTTTTCCTGTCTGTCTTTGTTCTCGTTCTCTCTATGTTCATAATACTGAGCCATACGTAAAATACCAGAGGGGGTGGACGTCGTCTACTTACTCTCCGATGCTTGCAATCTAGCCGCTATTTCTGGTAACAAGTTTGTCACAAACCTGTTCACAAAAAGTCGCAAACCCCATCCTGAGAAAGATCCTGACCACTAAAATCCAAGAAGGCTTCTTCGAAACGAGTAAAAAAATCTGAAACCGCCTCATCCTTTTTCTGCTTACATGCAGTCAACTTAGCACAATCCACCTTCTTTGGAGGAATAAGGGAATGCATACATTTTATTATTCACCCCGGTAATGCTAGGATCTCAGCCTTCGGTTTGTCTCCTGGTTTCCGTTCTTTATCCCAATCCTTAAACTCCTCCCAAGTACCTCCCAATTCCTCCACATGATCTGTACCCTTCACCTTCCTCCACACGTCCGCCGGAACCAATAATCCAAAAAACAATTCTATGTCAGCTAAAGTCATCACCGTTGAGGAAGCGGCTTCCGTCAATTCTTTGTAATAAGCAGTCGGGTTTTTTCTAGAGTCAGGCAAATGCGCCTTCAGCGCCAACACCTCACTCCGTTTCCGGGGGTATATACCCACTGTTCCTGGAAACAAGCTTCTACATGGGCTCCTATCACATTCTGGGTCACTGGGTCTATCACTGCGGGCACTTCGGGATGAAAAATGGGGTGCACCTCCCGCATGGGGTGTGCTCCTGAAAAGGGGGCTCCTCCCACCAACGGCAGTTCATCTCTATATTCCAACAAAGTCCGCAGATTCTGTAATACATCCTTCAGTCTGGTATTAGCCTTATAAGCTCTGTCCTTAAAGTCATGGAGTGGTGTGGCTCACTGGTTAGAGGCGGCAGACCCGAGAGCAGAGGACGGCCCGGGACCAGGGTTCAATTCCCGACGTGGCAGGGTTGTGGACCAGGGTCAGCGGACTCGATAATTCTCATCTCTGTGCCTACTCTAACCAGGGATCATACTCGGCAACTCCGGGCATTAGCTTGCCTAATCTCCACAACGGCCCCCCACATACGCCGGGGATGCCTGGTTTCACCTTGGAGATACCCAGTAGGGACCATCTCACAGGGAAAGCCAGGACGGGTTCCCCAGCGGTCTACTGCGCAGAGATACTCCTTCGGGAGTCGATTCTAGCGCATTACAAACCCACAATTAATTAACCCGAGGTGCCGTTCCACCAAAACCCTGTTCCCACAACGCTATCAACGTAGTTGACATATGCTACAATGCATGCTGCTGCATCAGAGGCTCATAATCCTTCATTGTGGACCAGATGTCTTCCAACACGTAAATAGGATTCCTGGCCCACTGACAAGCCTGATTAGCCACCATCGTTTTTTCGTCCCACCCAACCGTAGAGCGTGTAAGCAATTTACGTACTTGTGTAAGTAACCCACTTCCGGCACTCCTAGTCAGGTCGTCAACTCACTTTTGGGGGTAGCACCAGCAGAGACAGTGGGAAGTGCAGAAGAGATCACAGAGCGGGGAGGTGGGCTTGCCGCAAAGAAAGAAACCAGCGGCGCGGTCACGGAAGAAACGACAGAAGACAATGTTTGTTCAACATCTTTCAACAAAACTGGGGCCGAAACAGAGGAAGTGGTGGTGCCGACCAGGGGCGCAACAACCGTTTGTGGAACTGAAACCACTGCAGAGGAAGCAGAATCTGTCAGCCTGGGGTACAAGGATTGTGGAGCATACAGGGGAGGGGGTCGGGCATTCAAAATGTCCTCCATCTCATCTCGCTCTTCTTCTCTTACTACATAGCTTTTATCTGTCTGCAACCTATGGTGTCTGTCTGCGCGCTCAATCTGTTGCTCGTTCTCTTTCTTAGTATGCTCTCTCGCCTTTTGTGCAATCGTCTGCGCTGCTCTCTTCTGAGCCAACTTCTCCTCTCTCATCTGTTGTTCCCTTACTTCCTATTGCCACACTCTCAAAGAGTCGAACATACTCTGGCGGCTGCGCTTAGCAAACAATCTATCCTGCAAATAATCTAGTTTTGCCACATCAAAAGAACCAGTCAACGGCCATTGCAAATCTACATTATCCTTGGTATATCTATGCCACAAGGTGTTGAACAAAATGGGGGTCAATCCATGATTAACATACATCTCAAAATTAGGTGAGCCCTCCACCGGGGCGGGTTGGCTCTCAGCCAATCTAGTGTCTGAAGTGCCGCAGCAGCACCCGAGGCACCGCAGCTTACTGAAACGCGGCATCTTCACCCACTCAATCACACACCAACACAAAATTCACACTTACCTTTCACCAACACCCAATCACTACTAGAACACACACATATATATATATTCACACTTCCTATGCATCAAAATCCCTACCAAACACGTGTTACCACAAATGGGACAAGGCCCGTCGACCAAGTCCTGGAGAACCTGGACCCTACCGCAGACCGAACAGTACACTAACTGTTCTGAGGTTGGAGGACACATCCGCCACCCGGACGGCACTACAGATTCCTGCGCACTTTACCACGGGAGACCCAGGACCCGCTCCCAATGAACCGCACACAGTAAGGGTTCGGATGAGTCCCTGAATCTACCCGCAATGAGCCACGCCTCCACCGCAGTACCACCCGGTCGGATGACCACAAACAAACGTCCACCCAACCTCCGCTAAGTCTGTCAGAGCACCACTCACACTCTGAGTTCCCTGGAGCACACTAGCCCCAGGAGCCCACCGGCTCCTTCAACCACTAGAGACGCACCGGTCTCGGAGACACACCGGTCCCTCGGAGCATCCCAGCTCCCTCAATCAACAGTCGGACCACTCACCATCTATACGCGGTACTGGCCTCTATCGTTCTCCACCACCGGCTGCTGGGACCAACACGGTCAGCTCCAAAGTTCCGCCTTCCGGACCCCGATGCAGGATCATGAACCGGGACCTCTCCCGGTCATCAGGGTGGGGCAGCATTGCGAGAACCAAGCTCGGCATCAAAGTGGGTACCCAGACCCACCGTGCCGACCAGAGGGTCCCCGGCCTTCTGCTACCCCCTTACGGGTGAGAAAGATCCTTATCGTGGGGTCCCTGTTCAGGCGCCATCTGATAAGCGTGGCTCAAATCCACCGAGTGACTTATCGCACTCACCTAGAATTACCAAGTAAAAAGTCAGCCGGACAGTGGAGAAGAAATAACAAAGTATTTTATTAGGCCACAAACTCCCATATGAGAGGGCCCTGTCCGACCTCACCCCTAAGAGTGCGCCGAGAGGACTGACTCATCTCATCACAGCAATACATTATAACATGGTACAGCAGAGTAGAACACGCCCATACTGGAAAAGTACTGGGCCCCAGAAAGGGTGAACAATCGCCTCACACAAGAGGCATCTGCACCTGCAATAGCAACATTTGGTTATCTCTGCCCAAGGCCACAGAGCCGGGCCTCAGCGTCTCCAGCGCGTGATAATATTACTGATTAGGGGTTTGTTGCCAGTTTCGGTCACAATTAGCTAAGGAATGAAAACTGCTGCATTCAGGGGTTTTTTCTATTCCTACGGGTGGGGGGGGGGGTGAGCGAGTGCGACTCGCACACCGAGAGAAGCACCCAAAATGGTGGCACACAGGCTAAGCTAAGAAAACTAGATATCATTACATACATAAATGAATAATGAAATGGAGAGTATAAACGTAAATGCATAAATGAGTACATTATTAGTTAGACACATCATGCTAACTCATATATGTAAATGTAAGTGGGTGGGGCATCGGAAAATGAAACCTATCATTAGCACAAGAAATCCTGGCTTAACTTAGAGGCAATGCTTAAAGTATTTATGTAGCTCTTCAAATAGCAACAAAGTGAAAACACAGCACAAAAAAAATACCACACCAATTTAGAAAAAATAGAGTAAAATGTAATAAATTATTTGAGACCCAACCAACAAAAATCCAATAAGTAGAAACGTGGATATGCAGTTTTAAAAATTGAAGTGAAAATAGTGTCTAGAAGTATCAAGCACCAACTTTGGTTCATCAGGTTGCACCAGACTAGGACAAAGTCACAACTTCAGGTCAACTGCGATGAATCGAGGACAGATACATGGTCCAAGTTAGGCTTGCTCCACAAAGTGCTTTAAATCCTGGCTTGCGGAGCGTTGCGAGATCCCAGGTTGAGGATACGTCATGCAGCGGCAGTTCCGAGGATCTGCGGGACTGTGATGCGGAATCCTGCGTCATCATCGAGAATGCTGTTGACGAGGGGCTGGGGATGTGAAGGCCTGTGTCGAGGATGCGTTGTGCAGCACCAGTTCCAAGGAACTGGTAGCTTCTTTGCAAAGTCTGGCGTCTGGGATGCGTCATGCAGTGGTGGTTTCGAAGCGGAGCTGCAAGGGGTTGCATTGTCCTGCATCGGTTCTGCCCACAGGACCAGAGTTGCCTGGCAGAACACCTTCAGGCCCACTTCAAAGTGTCCAGAACTGGGGTGGCACCACTTGGAGGTAGAACTCACAGCAGGCAATATACAGGTGCTGGGTTCAGGGTGATTTGAGTCTTTTCTGTCCCCGAAGCTCTGATCAGGAGCCCAGTTAACTATCCTCTGGAGTCACTCTGGTGGTCTTGGGTTCAAGATGCAGGCTCAGTCCTTTTAGTCGGGCAGCAAAAGGTTAGGACAAGAAAATGCCAACTTTCTGAAAGTGGCATTTTCAGAATTGTGACTTAAAATCAAACTACTATGAAATATTGTTTTAAATGACATGTTTTTTAGACACCAAACATGACATTCCTACTTACTTCGAATTGAAAGATAGCACTTATTACATGTCATAAAGTAATCTAATGTTATCCTATAGAAGAGGTAAGTTTTGCACTAGTGAAAAACGAATTTAAGAGTTTTTACTACCAGGAAATGTAAAACCTAACAGTACATGTCTAGCTTTTTATATATAAAGCTCCCTGCCCCATGGGCTGTTTAGGGCCTACCCTAGGGTCGACTTATGTGTATTAAAAAGGAAGGTTTAGAGTAGACCCTGTAAAATGTTTATTTTGCCACGTCAATGTGGTAGTTTAAACTGTACACACAAGCTGCAATGGCAGACCTGAGACATTTTTCAAGGGCTACTTAGGTGGGTGGCATAATCAGTGCTGAAGCCCCACAAGCACTGTACCCAGCAAGGCGCGCGCCCGCGCGCGCGCGCACTTGCAAACCCCTGAGCACGCATTCCCATTTGTGGAGCGCGCACATCCCGCGAGAGTATTCGCGCCGCTGCTTTTAAAAAGCGCGCGGCGCGAAAATCGGGCATTTCGTGATTGCGGAGGCGGCGGTGAAAGGTATCACTCAGGTGTCGGGAGCGGAGGTAAGTGCTATGTGCCCCCTTGACTTCTTTTGTTTCTGGCTCTTTTGTACCCCCTCAGACGGCACACACTATTTCCTCGCTGTTATTTCACAATGCGAGGCTGCGGGGGAGACTGTGTAGAAACGCAGTTAAGTGTCCATGTTAATCGCAGCCCTTTCACGAGCTGCGATTAACATGGATATTTAAACAAAGCACTCAATGTCCCCCGCAGCCTCGCGTTACTAACAAAACAATCCAGCAAGTTTACAAACACATGCCGTGTTTGTAAACTTGCTGGATTGTTTTGTTAGTAGCGCGAGGCTGCGGGGGACATTGAGTGCTTTGTTTAAATATCCATGTTAATCGCAGCTCGTGAAAGGGCTGCGATTAACATGGACACTTAACTGCGTTTCCACACAGTCTCCCCCGCAGCCTCGCATCATTTCTCTATCAGATCCCGGTTCTCATCAGGATGTGGAAGGGAAAGAAATATACACAATTATGTCGCAGCAAAGAAGTATTAAAGAAGAATTGCACGTAGGGAAAGAAGAACACCTCATGCGCATAAAATACTTCACCTGGCTCAGCTTCCTGTGATTCTGAGCAAATCACTTAATCTCCCCGAACCTAGCAGAAACGAATGTGCCCTGGTGTAACTTAACTGGGGCTCATGTAAAGTACTCCAATACCGTCGGGTCGATTTTGCGCTATAACAATCTGCAACAAAATAATATTTGAATCTAGCTGTTACTTGACCTTGAAAGCCTTGACTTCTTGACTCGCAGGGGTGGGATGTGTGTGCGTTGTTTTGTGTATAAAGATTATCCAAAAGCCTAAACTAAACCCAGGATTTCAATGCGCACATGTTCATTAACAGCACGCAGACCGGCACAGCCATCATACACTTTGGAGGGGGGGTTGTTTTTTGACACACTCAGCACTTTTCATATCGGAGGGCGCAGCCAACACCTCGGGCCCTTTCGATATTTAACAAAAGCAGAGGAGGGCCATTGGAAATCTGTGATTTTGCGGCAACACCGTTTTCCACATAAGTGTTGTACTACTGCATTTACCAAATAATCAGTATACTCAGGTATCATCTCAAAAATATGTTTCTGGATCAAAAGTTACGAGAAATGCAGCGTTTTCATGTGCTGTGGCCGGCCCTTCTCAAAGATTGACTGCCTGGTCTTCTTTCAGTTATTCATTGTTGTTTTGGGGGTCAAACTCAGGTTCTAATGAGTCAAAACCTTTGCCCAGAAAGCCCACTGACTGTGCAATAATGACCTAATAATGAAGTAATACTGTCACAAGATGTGCAGCATTAGACTACATAATTGCCTTTCCTTGCCACATAAATTAGTCAACTCTGCTCTGCTGCATAATTCGGTCATGTGGGACACAAATTCAGTGGTCATGCTATAATATTATAATGCTAGACAGTTGGCTGCCACAAGACGTTTTTACATACATTGGGTACATGTATGAGATTTAGAAGTGTTCCACTTCCTACTCAATGTCACCACTTTATTGTTATCACAATGTGTAAAATAGAAGCATTACGCTTGTAATCTGCACTGACCACTCACAACTGCTTCAAAAACAGCATCTTCTAAAACATCCCTACATGGAAAAAGCTGGGGTTGTCTTATTCACCAGAATTTACAGTGGGATCTTTCTCTCTTTCTCTCTCTTTCTCTCTCTCTCTTTCTCTCTCTTTCTCTCTCTTTCTCTCTCTCTCTTTCTTTCTTGCTCTCTCTCATGAACAAATAGGCACTTACATATTTGCTAATGCAAAAATGGAATTCACAAAAATGTCCTAGAAACTTGTAACTATCATAGGTTTCCAAGCCTATTTCTGTAAACTCGCCAATTCCTCCTAAATCTGAACTCATTCTGGGTCATAGACTTGCAGCTTCAGT
This sequence comes from Lissotriton vulgaris, assembly GCF_964263255.1. NCBI lineage: Eukaryota > Metazoa > Chordata > Amphibia > Caudata > Salamandridae > Lissotriton > Lissotriton vulgaris. Next base: position 474,358,074 of record NC_141693.1, read on the forward strand.
TTTGTTTTAGATATGGGGACAGTGGTGATTTTTTTTTTTGGCTGGGGGACTGGTGGTTATTGTGGGGATTATGGCGCTTGTGGCACTGTGGGAGCGGGGCAGACTGTGGCCTTTTGTTAAAATATTGCTGACAATCAAAGTCCCCTCACGGGCTCCGATTAACAGCAATACCTAAACAGAATGCCACAGTCTGCCCCGTGCTTTCCTAACAAAAGCGTAGGCAGTTTGCAAACACAGCGTGTGCTAAAGTACACGCTGTGTTTGGAAACTGGCTACGCTTTTGTTAGGAAAGCGCGGGGCAGACTGGCATTCTGTTTAAGTATTGCTGTTAATCGGAGCCCGTGAGGGGGCTCTGATTGTCAGCAATATTTAAACAAAAGCCCACAGCAGACACAAAAAACGCGTGGGACACAGGACAGAAGGGCACCAAAAACGAGTGGGGCAGAGGGCAGAAGGGCACCAAAAACGAGTGGGGCAGAGGGCAGAAGAGGTCAGAAGGGCACCAAAAACGAGTGGGGCAGAGGCCAGAAGGGCACCAAAAACGAGTGGGGCAGAGTGCATAAGGGCACCAAAAACGAGTGGCGCAGAGGTCAGGCGAGCACCAAAAATGAGTGGCACAGAGGTCAGGCGGGCACAAAAAACTAGTGGCAAGGAGGCAGAATACTGAAATATAGGGGCAGCTAAGAACAGAATGTACTTATGATTATCATTCGATGGCTAAGGGTGAAATTTTCTTGTGAACAAAAGCAATAAAGATGTGGGGAATATGTAAAAATCTCTGCAAGTAAAACAAGATTTAAGGTTATTCCTCTTGATGCAGGTTTTTAAATTTAAAGCTGCGTTTTTATAAATGTTTTATTTACTGTTCAAAAAGGGTTAGGGTTTAAAGTTATAAACTGCAAGTAACAAAATGAGCTTTCTGACAGAAGCAGTAATTCACTGACCTAGTTACATTTAATGTGATTTTTGATCTGCATGGTTCACCAGCTTTTCATCAGGCATTTTAACCTCCTCAGCTACTTAATGAGTCAACTTCCAGTAGGCAAACCTTAGATCTCTCTGCAGCAGGTCCATCATTCTTCAGTTAGCTTGACATATTTATGGTTGCCTGAAAATTGCTTGAACGTAGTCAATCATATTTTTGCGCGGCACTGCAGCAGCGTCAGGTGGGATCTTTTGATGGATTGTGTGCTTTTCAGCCATCCTGTGGGTTACCTTGTTCACCCACCTCAACCATTTGCAGTTTGTATTTTGTGTTACACCTTCTGTGATGCCGCTTTCCCCTGGGAATTCAGATTTATAGACCATTTTAAGATAATGGATGCTAATAATGGAACACATGGGCATACCCCTGTTTGTCCTAGGCTGGAATCCCAGGTAATTATTTGATCATTTTTCGTCTTGGGCCTCTTGACTGGTCCCATGCACAGTTTGTAATTCTTCGGGCGTTTGCTGACTTACTTGTCTTCACTTGTAGGTTTCCAGTCTGTACGGTATTTGGATTACAGGGGTCAGGTGCGAGTACCACAAAGACTTTTTTTTATTTTTTTTAATTCTTTTTATTGAAGTTGTGTTCAGGTTTTATGCAGCATAGATCAAGGAATACTGACAATCGCAACAAAATAAATATTTACATTTGATTTCAACTTAACAAAACGTCACATCAATTTACTCAAAATAACATCCCCAGATTTGATCGAATTTTCTAATGCCCCCAACTCTTTGAGCATATAACAGTTCGCTTTTCCTAACCCTTTTCATTTTTTCCAGCCATTCCTGTAGCGTCGGGATATAGGTTGAAAGCCAATTCTGCAATAATAAAGATCTAGCCACAGCCATTATAATATATATCAATTTTGCCAGGTGACTTGAAAATGTACAATCAGGATCATAACCAAATAATAACATTGTTGCATTGCATGGGACTGATAACATACAACAAGTTTTTAAAAAACCAATAATTTCTTCCCAGAAATGCTTAATTTTGGGACAAAATACTATAATGTGTGACCAATTGGCTTGTTCGCAATTACATTGTCTGAAACAGGAAGCAGATGCATTATTATACATTTTAGCAATTATTACTGGTGTACGATATAATAGCCACTTGCTAAAATACAGCATCCGACGCCAATTGGCACCACGTAGTACACAGAAATTAAACTGATTAATAGTTTTCCATATTTCCGGTGACAAAATTAAATTTTCCTGAGTGTACCATATACGGATTGCCTTAGCAGTCAACTCTACCTCCCGACTTTGAATTAGACACTGTTTCCATGCTCCGGGTTTCTTCTCTGAATTATTAACAAACAGATCTAAAACAAGAGTAGAAGTATAATTCGAAATGATACCGGGATCTAATTGCGCCAACATAGGATAAATTAAATTAGAATAGGAGCCCATTAGCAAAAAATTGCCAACAATTTGACCTGACATCTCGTTAACAGAGAGCCAAGTCCCGCTGACCAAAAAGTCTGCTAATGTTCTGAACCCGGCCCGGTCCCAATTTTCTATAACAATGGGATCGATTTTGATCTTTAAAAAGGAAAACACTCCCATTAAAGGAGTTAGTAAATGAAAGGGTGGAAGTGAATATCTCTTAATCATTGCATTACGTCGTTTAAAAAACCAATTTAGAATTTTATACCGCACAAATTTGGGAGATTTCAGAACGAACAAAGGGGATGGAATTTTAATTTCTGAACATATCAGATCAAAGAAAAAATTTATAAAGCAACTAGTAGCTGCATTCCTGTTTTTAAATCTCTCTAGATACTGTGCAAAATAAGCAAAGTAATAATCTTTCAAATTTGGAAAGGAAAGACCTCCATAATCCGTTTCTGCAGTTAATGTCCGTATATCTAGTCTGGGTGTTTTTTTTGCCCAAATAAATTTGGAAAACATAGATTCTATTTTGGAGAAAAAAGTACCTGGCAAATAGACTGGAATTGAAGCGAACAAAAAATTAAAAAGAGGAAGGATTGACATTTTAATTAAATTGATGCGGCCAAGAATAGTCAAAGGCAAAGGGTCCCATCGAGCAAACATAGATTGAACTTTTTTTATTAATGGTATGAAATTAAGTGTATATAGATCCAAGATATTGGAAGAGAACCAAATTCCCAGATATCTTTTCGGTTTTGAATTAATACAACCTTGTAAATCTTTGTGAAGAACTGGGTCTGCACCCCCACATACCAATATTTCTGTCTTTTTTTTATCAATCCGGTAACCTCCTAAAGATTCGAATTCTTCAAAAATTTGAAAAATATGGGTCTGTGATTCCAAATCCGGTTTAATAAGTAACATAATATCATCTACGTAGAGTTTGATTTTGGCCATGGAGGTAACTGGAGATTTAATCTGAAAACAATTCCTGATAGCAATAGTTAATGGTTCGATAAAGAAAGCGAAAAGAATAGGTGATAAAGGGCAGCCTTGCCTAGTGCCACGTTGTACTGAAATTAGGCCTGCTAATGATTTATTAATAATTATGTTTGCTCTAGCACCAACATATAAATTCTTTATCAAATTGATGATGCGTTGAGAGATGGCAAACTTAGATAAAATAAAGAAAAGAGTGTCCCATACCACCAAATCAAAAGCTTTTTCTGCATCTAAAAGTAATACCAAGGCCTGCATCCCACGTGCTTCAAAATAATCTAATGCTTCAACTAAAAAGTGTGTGTTAGTAAATAATTGTCTATCTATTATAAAACCGTTTTGATCTGGATGAATCAAGTCCACCGCATGATCATTAAGGCGGAGTGAGAGCATCTTAGTAGTTATTTTATAATCGAAATTTAATAAAGTAATTGGCCTATATGAGTTCGGGTCTTTGGATTCTTTCCCTTTTTTTAAGAAACTAATGACTGTACCTTCATGGAAGGATTCCGGGACTTGCCCTCCTTCCAGCATTGAGTTCAACAATAACAAAAATAAATCGCTGAAGGAGTTAAAAAAGCTTTAAAGAATTCTGAGGGGAAGCCGTCGGGACCACAAGCCTTGCCTAGTGGAAGGTTTTTAACAACTTCTTCCAATTCTGTTTTAGAAAAAGGTCTTTGCATATGCCTCTGATCTTCGAAGGGTAGACTTGGAATTTCATGTCGGTCTAAAAACTCTGATAATTTTTGAGAATTGAAAATATGTTTTACAGAGTAAATACTCTTGTAATGTTTAAGCATGATATTATTTATTTCAGCCTGATCAAATATATCGGAATGAGTGAGAGGGTCTTTTAAGGAATGAATCAAATTTGAAGCCGCCTGTTCTTTTACTTGCCAGGCTAGAAATTTCCCTGTAAAGTTACTCTCTTCGTACACTTTTTGTGATTGTTTCTGAAACACCAATTCACTTTGCTCATAATAATGAGCGCTAAGCGCTTGTTTAGCTTCCCTCAATTGAAAAAAACTGCATAATTTGGTTGAAGTTGATAGCTTAATGTTAAATCCTGAATTTTTCGAAGCAAGGAGTTCCTTTTCTTTTTCACAACACACCACTCAGCCGCATCTTTGCTAATGAAAACCCCCCGTAAAAAAGCCTTTAACGAGTCCCAAATAATATGAAGAGGGGCTGTGCCTATATTTCGGTTAATGTACTCTACAATCTCCACCTTCACTACTGATATCCAGTTCAAATCCTGTAGATACATTTTGTTAAACATCCATCTTTTCGAAACCTTAGTAGTCTCCGCATAGTCAAAATTAATCACTATCATAGCATGGTCTGAAAAGCCATTGTGGTAAAATCTCTGTGAACTGAATTTAAGCTGTCTAGATGTTAAAAAGAAGTCTATACGAGATGAGGATTTATACCTTCCTGACCAGCAGGTATACTCCATTTTCAGAGGGTTTCTCACACGCCACGGGTCACATATACCAAATAAAGATATGTAATTTAGAATAGTCTTAAGAGATCTAGGCTTAGACTGCCTCTTAAGAGATGATGTGGAGTCTAATTTAGGGTTCATGAGTATATTAAAATCGCCACCTATAATGATATCTCCACCAACCAATAGAAGAGATTGAAACAGAGCATCGTAAATCTGGGGATTATCCTCTATAGGGGCATAAAAGCAAACAAAGGTAATCAAGGAGTTATGATTTTTAACTTTACATGAAACCCAACACCAACGACCTGAAGAATCGTTTTCAGTCTGGACTATTTCAATCTCTAAATTTTTATTTATAAGTAAAGCAACGCCTCGTTGTGAATCCGTGGCACACGAAAACCCCCGAAAAGAAGCCCAGGATTTAAACATTTTAAAATCCTCTTTTTTGGCGACAGCTATGTGAGTCTCCTGTAACATGATCACTGTAGGATTTTCAGTTCTAATCCAAGACTCTATTGCACGCATTTTTCTAGCGTTATTCAGACCATTCACATTAAAGGATATCAGTTTCAGCCCCATCCTAAGCGACATGAAGCAGAATTAATTGCACAAAGAAGTACAAAAATTTTAATCTCAGAACCACTTAATTTACGCATATATATGCACAATTGCCTACCAGAATACCAAAAATGCAAGATCTTAACACATTTAAATCCATTGAAAACAACTTCAATTTTTCCATTTTTTCGCCTCCCCCCCCTCACCCATGGCCCTCCTCCTAGCACTCTCCCCCACGCTCGCCACCGGGTCTCCCCCCCAACCATAGAGGTGTCTTGGAATAACACCCCGTTCCCTGCCCAGCCCTCCCGCTCCCTCACCCCTCCACCAGATCCACCAAATCCACCATATCTATCAAAAAAAAATGAAAGGAGAAAAAACCTGAGAAAAATATAGGCACAAAGTATGCTAGGAAACATAGAGTTAGCCTTAATCATTTATCCGGGTGACATTTGACTAAGCAAATCGTTGGCTTCCTCTATATCTGTTAGCAAATGAAATTTGCCTTTAATCAACACTTTTAATTTTGACTGTTGTGCTATAGAGGCTTGTGCCCCTCTAGCTTTAAACAGATGCAAAAGTTTCACAAACTCTTTTCTGCGTTTCGCAGCAGCGGCGGACATATCGGAAAAAATCCGGCATTTGGAAGTTGCATTAGCTGCAAACTGACCCTGTTTAATAGCTCTTGTCAGAATTGTCTCTTTAACTCGAAAGTCAGCAAAATTAACCAATATAGTACGGGGAAAAGGAGAGTTCGGAAATGGCTGAGCAGGCACACGATGAGCTCGGGTGATTGTCAAATCACCTTTAATGTCCGGAATGACTTCATGTGATATAAAAGAGGTGACCCACTGAACCATATCCGAGCCCTCAATTTTCTCCGGGACCCCTACTATTCGCAGATTAGATCTACGATTGTAATTTTCCAACTCATCAAGCTTGGATTCCAAAGTCCTAGACGATTTATAGACATCCTTGACGTCCTTTTGAAGTTTGGGAATTTCATCCTCTAGGCTTGAAATTCTGGCCTCAGCCTCCTGAAGACGAGGTGGGAAAGAAGTGACAATATCCTCAATTTTGTCCAAACGATTTTGAATTCCAGCAAGTTCTGCTTTTTGAGACTGTTGAGACTGTTTCACTTCACGAATCTCAGCCAAAATTAGGTTAAGCATGTCCTTGACTGACAATTGCATTGTATTTGAGCCAGTTGTCTGGTTAGTCTCGCTATTCAAAGACAGAGTAGGGCTCATCAAACCCGTTTGTTCCTCCCCGACTTGCATTCCATGACTTGCATCTTGAGCCACCTGGCTATCAGCTCCATTGTTCAAGTTAGTGACTACTGTTGCAACATGAGCTGTACTTAAATCTTGAGCACAGACTGAACCAGGATTGGGCTGGGTGATAACAGAACTGCTCGGCGTGGGCGCAGGTGAGTTATTTCTAGGCTCGAACAATGGAAATTGTCTTAAAGGTTTGTTAGTAGACAATGCCTTCAGCTGTGTACTAGAGTCTACTACAGGCACAGAATCAGAGTCAGTTTGCAGAGTCTCAACTGGGCGAACATCCCCCAAAGTATCAGGAATATCAGGGGACTCTATAATTGCCTCATTCTCCCCCTCGGAACTCACCAAAGAAATTTCTGCCCTGCTTTCCATCAGGTCCGTCGACTTTTCAGATGCAGTCTCTTCTGTAGCTTTAAGCCGTCGGGCTCTCGCCTTAGCACGCACTTTTGTTAGTTTGCCCATCAACAGCTGCAGTTAATTCAGAAGTTTGTCGAAATGGGGGAAGTCACACAGTGTGAACACTCTGCATAGGTACAAAGCAGTAGAGCAGGTTTTTTTCCCCCCCCAGGGAAGCAGGGCAATATGGCAATATGGGAGTTGTTGACCTGTAGACCTGTATGCAGCATGTAGTATTCAGACAGTGCACACTATCAGCCTTATTCATCAAGGCCGAATCGGCTCGCAAAGGGCCAGATTCTGAGAATCTGGCCCTTTGCGAGTGCGATTTTTGCATTTGGGATTCAACATCCCAAATGCAAAAATCGCTATTTGCTAATTCGCATATTTGCGAGGATTTACATTTAAGGAATCTCTATTTGAGATTCCTTAAATGTAATTCATCATCCATTTTACAATTGCGAAATCGCAATTTCGGGCCGCAATTTACCGCGAGGTCAAACCTCGCGGTAAATTGCGAAAACTCAGAAAAATGCATTTAAATGCATTTTTCTGAGTTGCACGTTACACACGCACATGTCCTTTGGACATGTGTGTGTGCAACACCTGTGTTAATTTCCATGCAGGGGTGCTACAGGGTGTCCTTTGGACACCCCTGGCACCCTTGTACTCGCAATCTCATTTGCGATTAGCTAATTGCTAATCGCAAATGAGGAATGACTCCCCATGCATTCCTATGGGCCTTTTGGCCCATAGGAATGCATGGGGAGTTATTCCTTGTTTGCGATTAGCAATTAGCTAATCGCAAATAAGGAATCAGTGGGAATCGCAATTACTATTGCGATTCCTACATGAATACCGTTTTGCGAGTCTCAAATAGCGATTCCTTATGATTCGCTATTTGAGCCTTGCAAAACGGCCCGTTCATGAATCAGGCTGTAAGACTACTGGGTAGGAAACGCTGTCGAATGCCTTAATCAATAGAACCAATGCCTACCAAAATCCATCAGCGCATACCGGCCGACCTGCTCTCAAAATCCATGCACCGGTGCGCCGGTGTAATGACACAGGGAATGATGTTAGAGCCGAGATTTTAGCCCCCTGCAGCGCCAGCCGCCAAACCAGGCACTCGGACCCTGCTCACCCGTGTTGATGTCGGTGAAAAATGCGCGCCTGTTCCGCTTCAATGTGACCTTTCAAATCGTCCTCGGTAAAGTTGCGGAGCAACATGAAAACCGGGCAGCACTCGATTCCAGAAAAAACGCCGGCCGGCATCTCCCTCAGTAAGACGCCACCGCCATCGCCATTACCATCTCCATCTCGCGTTCACAGTTGGGGGAGGAGCAAGGAGGCAGGAGTGCTCAGGTGCTACGTGGAGGCGTGGAACTCCACCGTAGCGGACTCAACTCTGTTGCAAACGCGAGTACCACAAAGACAAGGTAATTCTGTTTACGTTCCTCGTTGGGTTGGGGGTTGCTGGGTAAATAGATTCACAAGCTGCACCCATTTTTCTTTTGCAGGTTCGTGAGACCGTACTACAAAGACAATTGCACAGGCAGAAGTGAGTGCAGACAGAAGAGGTAATTGTTAGGTTGAGTTAAACTGTGGTGCATCTTCATCCAACACCGTTTTTTAGCTCACTGCACCATCCCAGTTTCAGAACCTGGCTGTATGCAAATTAGTCTGTTCCTGTCCCAGTGCATGATGGGAACAGGGCAAACCAAACTACAAAAGCCAATTCTTACACTGGGAAGGAAACAAGCTCCCGGGGACCGGTTTCTGGCATTACAGCCGTCTTCGGCCCGGTTTGCTTGAATCCTGATGGTGCAATGAGCAAGGGTCTCACATCTGAGAATACCCTTCCACGCTTAGGGTGGACAAAAATATTTACAACAAGGGGTGGTCAGGGACAGAGTCTCTGAATTAAGCAGAAAGCTCTCACCCAGTCAAGAGATCAGGGCTAGATCCAACACCGTTTTTTAGCTCACTGCACCATCCCAGTTTCAGAACCTGGCTGTATGCAAATTAGTCTGTTCCTGTCCCAGTGCATGATGGGAACAGGGCAAACCAAACTACAAAAGCCAATTCTTACACTGGGAAGGAAACAAGCTCCCGGGGACCGGTTTCTGGCATTACAGCCGTCTTCGGCCCGGTTTGCTTGAATCCTGATGGTGCAATGAGCAAGGGTCTCACATCTGAGAATACCCTTCCACGCTTAGGGTGGACAAAAATATTTACAACAAGGGGTGGTGAGGGAAAGAGTCTCTGAAAAGCAGAAAGCTCTCACCCAGTCAAGAGATCAGGGCTAGATCCAACACCATTTTTTAGCTCACTGCATCATCCCAGTTTCAGAACCTGGCTGTATGCAAATTAGTCTGTTCCTGTCCCAGTGCATGATGGGAACAGGGCAAACCAAACTACAAAAGCCAATTCTTACACTGGGAAGGAAACAAACTCCCGGGGACCGGTTTCTGGCATTACAGCCGTCTTCGGCCCGGTTTGCTTGAATCCTGATGGTGCAATGAGCAAGGGTCTCACATCTGAGAATACCCTTCCACGCTTAGGGTGGACAAAAATATTTACAACAAGGGGTGGTGAGGGACAGAGTCTCTGACTTAAGCAGAAAGCTCTCACCCAGTCAAGAGATCAGGGCTAGATCCAACACCGTTTTTTAGCTCACTGCACCATCCCAGTTTCAGAACCTGGCTGTATGCAAATTAATCTGTTCCTGTCCCAGTGCATGATGGGAACAGGGCAAACCAAACTACAAAAGCCAATTCTTACACTGGGAAGGAAACAAGCTCCCGGGGACCGGTTTCTGGCATTACAGCCGTCTTCGGCCCGGTTTGCTTGAATCCTGATGGTGCATTGAGCAAGGGTCTCACATCTGAGAATACCCTTCCACGCTTAGGGTGGACAAAAATATTTACAACAAGGGGTGGTGAGGGACAGAGTCTCTGAATTAAGCAGAAAGCTCTCACCCAGTCAAGAGATCAGGGCTAGATCCAACACCGTTTTTTAGCTCACTGCACCATCCCAGTTTCAGAACCTGGCTGTATGCAAATTAGTCTGTTCCTGTCCCAGTGCATGATGGGAACAGGGCAAACCAAACTACAAAAGCCAATTCTTACACTGGGAAAGAAACAAGCTCCCGGGGACCGGTTTCTGGCATTACAGCCGTCTTCGGCCCGGTTTGCTTGAATCCTGATGGTGCAATGAGCAAGGGTCTCACATCTGAGAATACCCTTCCACGCTTAGGGTGGACAAAAATATTTACAACAAGGGGTGGTGAGGGACAGAGTCTCTGAATTAAGCAGAAAGCTCTCACCCAGTCAAGAGATCAGGGCTAGATCCAACACCGTTTTTTAGCTCACTGCACCATCCCAGTTTCAGAACCTGGCTGTATGCAAATTAGTCTGTTCCTGTCCCAGTGCTTGATGGGAACAGGGCAAACCAAACTACAAAAGCCAATTCTTACACTGGGAAGGAAACAAGCTCCCGGGGACCGGTTTCTGGCATTACAGCCGTCTTCGGCCCGGTTTGCTTGAATCCTGATGGTGCAATGAGCAAGGGTCTCACATCTGAGAATACCCTTCCACGCTTAGGGTGGACAAAAATATTTACAACAAGGGGTGGTCAGGGACAGAGTCTCTGAATTAAGCAGAAAGCTCTCACCCAGTCAAGAGATCAGGGCTAGATCCAACACCGTTTTTTAGCTCACTGCACCATCCCAGTTTCAGAGCCTGGCTGTATGCAAATTAGTCTGTTCCTGTCCCAGTGCATGATGGGAACAGGGCAAACCAAACTACAAAAGCCAATTCTTACACTGGGAAGGAAACAAGCTCCCGGGGACCGGTTTCTGGCATTACAGCCGTCTTCGGCCCGGTTTGCTTGAATCCTGATGGTGCAATGAGCAAGGGTCTCACATCTGAGAATACCCTTCCACGCTTAGGGTGGACAAAAATATTTACAACAAGGGGTGGTGAGGGACAGAGTCTCTGAATTAAGCAGAAAGCTCTCACCCAGTCAAGAGATCAGGGCTAGATCCAACACCGTTTTTTAGCTCACTGCACCATCCCAGTTTCAGAACCTGGCTGTATGCAAATTAGTCTGTTCCTGTCCCAGTGCATGATGGGAACAGGGCAAACCAAACTACAAAAGCCAATTCTTACACTGGGAAGGAAACAAGCTCCCGGGGACCGGTTTCTGGCATTACAGCCGTCTTCGGCCCGGTTTGCTTGAATCCTGATGGTGCAATGAGCAAGGGTCTCACATCTGAGAATACCCTTCCACGCTTAGGGTGGACAAAAATATTTACAACAAGGGGTGGTGAGGGACAGAGTCTCTGAATTAAGCAGAAAGCTCTCACCCAGTCAAGAGATCAGGGCTAGATCCAACACCGTTTTTTAGCTCACTGCACCATCCCAGTTTCAGAACCTGGCTGTATGCAAATTAGTCTGTTCCTGTCCCAGTGCATGATGGGAACAGGGCAAACCAAACTACAAAAGCCAATTCTTACACTGGGAAGGAAACAAGCTCCCGGGGACCGGTTTCTGGCATTACAGCCGTCTTCGGCCCGGTTTGCTTGAATCCTGATGGTGCAATGAGCAAGGGTCTCACATCTGAGAATACCCTTCCACGCTTAGGGTGGACAAAAATATTTACAACAAGGGGTGGTGAGGGACAGAGTCTCTGAATTAAGCAGAAAGCTCTCACCCAGTCAAGAGATCAGGGCTAGATCCAACACCGTTTTTTAGCTCACTGCACCATCCCAGTTTCAGAACCTGGCTGTATGCAAATTAGTCTGTTCCTGTCCCAGTGCATGATGGGAACAGGGCAAACCAAACTACAAAAGCCAATTCTTACACTGGGAAGGAAACAAGCTCCCGGGGACCGGTTTCTGGCATTACAGCCGTCTTCGGCCCGGTTTGCTTGAATCCTGATGGTGCAATGAGCAAGGATCAAGCCCTGATCTTTGGACTGGGTAAGAGTGGTCTGCTTAATTCAGACACTCTGTTCATCACCACCCCCTTTTCTGAATCGTTTTTGGCCACTATAGGTGTGGCAGGGTATACTCAGACATGAGTCCCTTTCTCACTGCACCATCAGGATTCAAGCAAGCCGGGCCGAAGAAGGCTGAAATGCCAGAAACCGGTCCCCGGTAGCTTGTCTCCTTTCTGGTGAAGAATTGGCTTGGTAGTTTAGTCTGCCCTGTTCCCATGATGCACTGGGCCAGGGACAGACTGATTTGCATATAGCCAGGTTCTGAGCTGGGATGGTGCAGTGAGATAAATAACGGTGATGGATCAAGCCCTGATCTTTGGACTGGGTAAGAGTGGTCTGCTTAATTCAGACACTCTGTTCATCACCACCCCCTTTTCTGAATCGTTTTTGGCCACTATAGGTGTGGCAGGGTATACTCAGACATGAGTCCCTTTCTCACTGCACCATCAGGATTCAAGCAAGCCGGGTCGAAGAAGGCTGAAATGCCAGAAACCGGTCCCCGGTAGCTTGTCTCCTTTCTGGTGAAGAATTGGCTTGGTAGTTTAGTCTGCCCTGTTCCCATGATGCACTGGGCCAGGGACAGACTGATTTGCATATAGCCAGGTTCTGAGCTGGGATGGTGCAGTGAGATAAATAACGGTGATGGATCAAGCCCTGATCTTTGGACTGGGTAAGAGTGGTCTGCTTAATTCAGACACTCTGTTCATCACCACCCCCTTTTCTGAATCGTTTTTGGCCACTATAGGTGTGGCAGGGTATACTCAGACATGAGTCCCTTTCTCACTGCACCATCAGGATTCAAGCAAGCCGGGCCGAAGAAGGCTGAAATGCCAGAAACCGGTCCCCGGTAGCTTGTCTCCTTTCTGGTGAAGAATTGGCTTGGTAGTTTAGTCTGCCCTGTTCCCATGTGCACTGGGCCAGGGACAGACTGATTTGCATATAGCCAGGTTCTGAGCTGGGATGGTGCAGTGAGATAAATAACGGTGATGGATCAAGCCCTGATCTTTGGGCTGGGTAAGAGTGGTCTGCTTAATTCAGACACTCTGTTCATCACCACCCCCTTTTCTGAACAAAACATTTAAAGAGGCGCATGTGAGTGCAAGCAGAACAGGTAATTGTTGGGTTGAGTTAACCTCTTCAATGCTAATGACAAGGGTAACTCGTCATGCACTGCCCATTCATTTCAATGGAAATCTCATTATATGGGCTGAGCACCCTTAGCGTCCAAGTGGTTAAACTGTGGTGCATCTTGAACATTGTAGTACCATATATACTTACCCATGTTTTCTTCTGTTGCAGGTTTCACAGCCAGAACCCCAAACATTTAAAGAGGCGCACGTGAGTGCAAGCAGAAGAGGTAATTGTTGGGTTGAGTTAAACTGTGGTGCATCTTGAACATTGTAGTACTACATCTACTTACCCATGTTTTCTTCTGAAGCAGGTTTCACAGCCAGAACCCCAAACATTCAAAGAGGCGCACGTGAGTGCAAGCAGAAGAGGTAATTGTTGGGTTGAGTTAAACTGTGGTGCATCTTCAACATTGTAGTATAACAGTTTGCATTCATGAGCTAGGCGTCAACGTAAGCCATGTTTCCTTATTTTGCAGGCTTTGTGGGACAGCAGGCTCAAACCGGCGGGTACGGAAATGTTCAAGTGCAAAGCTGTAACTTCGGGAGAGTGCAGTGCTTCACCACAAAGGAAGAAATGTTGCCTTGTATTCAAGGAAGAGTGGATGAAGGAAATTGTGGAGGCTGAGACACAGAAGTCACGAAGCAAGGTACGCATGCAACTCGGGGAACTATTTCAATACAGTCCAGATGTGGGCTTGATTTGCAGAGCATGTGCCGAAGCCAAGATTGTTGGGGACTTTTCCACAGGGAAGAAATGGAGTGATGGCTGGAAACTGGACTACATGAAACGCCATCTACTTAGCAAAGTACATGAGTCTGCCTTGGTGATATTGAGAAGCAGAAGTGCTGCTGCCAGGTTTGGTTTTGGAGTACGGGCAATGCTGACAGAAACTGCCACTGACAAAGCAAATAGAATGGAAGTAGTTGAACGCCAAAGATCTATGCCTGAGGGGATAAAGATTCTCATCAACAACGTGTTGCTGGCAATCAAGATGAACACTTCAATGTTATCTGTACAAGACATCCATGACCACTTAGCTTTGTATGTGAAGATACCAGACAGCTGGAGGAGCAAGAACTATGCTTTTGAGTTCCTTGAGGCCATCAATAGCGTGATACGCTGTGAAGCTATGACAGAACTTCGGCAAGCTTTGTATCACACCTTGATAATTGATGAGAGCACAGATATTTCTGTTACAAAAATGCTCATCCTGTACTTCAAGTTCCGACCTGTAACATCAACTGAGCACAAAACGCAGTTTGGGGGCATAGTGAAGCTGACTAGCTGTAATGCTGAGGCTATCACTACTGCCGTGAAAGAATTCTACACTGCCAATGAACTGGACCTCATGAAAATGGTCATGTTCACATCTGATGGTGCATCTGTAATGCTGGGGAAGAATAATGGTGTTGCTACTCGCCTTAAACAATCCATTCCTCATCTAGTTGAGCAGCATTGTGTCGCACATCGAGAAGATTTGGGAATTGATGATGCCTGGAAGAGGGTTCCAATGATTAAAGAGATGGAGACATTATTGAGGACTGTCTACACTGTGTTCTCCAGATCTCCTGCAAGGAAGTCTAAGCTGGATGAAATTGCATCGGTCACTGAATGTGAAGTTGTCCCTTTTCGACCATTGAATGAAGTCCGGTGGCTTTCAAGGCATTTTGCTGTTGGTGCACTAATTCGTAATTACGAGACTGTTCTTAAGTACTTTGAGCATGAGAAAGTTGAGGAGAATGATCCAATTGCTAAAAATTGTTATAAAAAACTATCAGACTCCAACTACCATATTTCCCTTGCAGTACTTAAGGACATTCTGGGTGAATTTGCATCTTTGTGCAAACTATTCCAAAAAAGTTCTTTAACTACTGTTGAAGCCGTACAGTATGCAAGAGCAAAGATTGGCCAAATTAAGCAACAGTATTTGGGGGACACTGTATTTTGGAGCAGCAATGTAAGAGAGCTGATGGTGTTGTACAAGGAAAGGCAAGAGTTTGACAGTGGGCCTATTTTGTCTTTTGTTTCCCTTCTTTGTGAGCACATGCAAAAAAGGTTCCCTGAAGGTGAGCTAAAAGAATGGGCAAGTTTTGAGATCCAGGCAATAGCCACACAATCGCATTTTGATTTTGGGACTGAGAATATTGAAAGACTTGTTAAAAAGTATAAAAATGTCTTGGCCCTGGGTGATTGTGAAACACCAGAAGATGTTGTTCGACAGTACAGTGACTATAAATATGTGGTGGCAGAACATGTTAAGGGGGGGTTATTTACCACCTTTTAAGACATGGTGACTTTCACTGTACGCAATGCTGCTCAGTATAGTGTGGTGTCTCAGCTTGTTGATGTCTGTGCAACATTTGAAGCATCTAGTGCAGACTGTGAACGAGGATTCAGCCTCATGAATACTATCAAGAGCAAATTGAGGAATAGACTAGAGCAGAAGCATTTGGACATGCTGATGAGGACAAAGGCCTACCTCCTGAATGGGAAAGTTGACCTAGACCGAGTTTATCAGCACTGGAAAAATGGCAAGGATCGCCGTGAGAAGCAACCCTGTCACCCATCTAGTGATGCCACTTGACTTGTCTGAACAGCCCTCTCCCTTACTGTGTATATAAGATATTGTATAGGCTTGCAACATTTCCCCACCCAATGAACTGTGCTCTAGTTAAGAATATTTATTAAAATCTTATGATGGTACCACCATTGAAGTCTTGTGCTTTTCTAAACTTGAAGTGAACTTGCCAGTGTAACCAATTCATGTCATGGTGTGCATATCCAATTTGCAAACTGCCCTTAAGACCCTTATTGTGGCGCTGTATGTGTGAAAATGCACTATCTTTTCACTTTTTAAAGTAAAATATTGGAGTGCCATTTGGCGCCGCAGACACGCGCGGTTTGGGTCCTGGCGCACATAGCCATGGTTGCAGCGCACAGAGACCCTCCACTGCCGCACACAGAGGAAACAATTTAGAGGGAACATTGCCCACAAGTGTCATTTAATTTGCAGGCCCTGGGTACAAGAAGTACCACTTTACCAGGGATTTACAAGTAAATTTAATGTGCCAATTTCACCATGTTTAAAGGAGATAGCGCAGTCACGTTAGCACAAGTTAGCAATGGGAAAATATGCAGAGTCCTAAATCCAGCTAAAATAAAGTCAGCACAAAAAGGATGATGGAAGGCAAACAGTTAGCTGAAAACCACACCTAGGAAGTAAAGATTCAACAAATTTCTATTACAACTATCCATTTTTTATTTTAAAAATATTGTATTCTAACAATTCAAAATGTTTTAGTTTGTGAGAGATGAGAAAACTGTTATTTGATAGCCAACAAATTTCTTCTTTTCTGTCTTATGAATAACATTTATGCAAATAAATTTTAAAATCCACTTATCTATATTCAGTAGTATCACAAGGTTTCTCATGCTGTTTTCTAAATGTCCTCTACAAAGATCTCATAAGGGAGAAGATACTTCAGTGTCTAAACTCAGAGAGGTCATAGTTCCTCAGGTAAATCAGGTCACTTGCCCAATGCAACTTGGATTTAACATTTCCAAACTCCTTTCATATCATCCACTGCTAAGCTGCAAGGTGCTAATGCCTTTTATTTACTGTCCAGCTTGCCCATTCGTATATTAGCAGACTAGACTTGAAATTTCCTCTACCACCATGATAAATCTCTTGATCTATCCCTCACGTACATCTATTTGGTAGGACCTGTCCCACTACCGCTCCCTTCTGGCATCTCAGTACAATCCCTTTGGCACTTTACTGTCAGGGTAGCAAGGGCAAGCAGTCAGAGGTCTCTCAGGTTGGCAGTATGGGGAGCTCAAGCTCAGAACTCAACAAATCAATCAATAGGCACAATAACACCAATATACTGCCCATTGCTTATATTTTTAAAGAAAGAAAGTACTTTTAATCACACATTTGTACTGAATACTACACAATGCAATGTGTTATACATGGCAGTGTCTCTGCATATGATTAGTCCTTGTTGTGCTATACTCTCCCTTTACACTCTCTACTAATCTTTGACGGCGGGCCCCCTATCTTCTGGGTCCCCACTCTTCTCCTAGGAGATCAGGATATAGTGGGAATCAAGTGCAAGTGCAGACTTTTCTTTTTTACAGTTACATTTTCACTTAGGGCCTGATTACGATGTCGGTGCCTGGGACCGACTGACCTCTGGTGGGTGGTCCCAACCGGCTAATCACAATGCGACCGAACATTGTTCGGTCACATACTCCCATTGCTCATTGAGAGCTCGTGTTACAGCTGTAATCTGGCCGCAACAGAAGCTCCAATTGAGAAATGGGAAGTGTTATTCATCCGTGCACCCCATGGCAGGCACCTCAAGGTGCCTGCTACAAAGTGCAGAGATCAACAGGGGGGCACCATATATGCCCCCTCGGCCACCAATCTGAGGACTCACACACAAGGGGGCCCTGCTGGGGGCCCATAAACATGGTTTCCAACATGTTTTCCATGTCACATAGGCTGCATGGAAACCATGTCAGAAAGCGTTCATTGTAATCTCAAGGGCGGAAAGGTCTGCCCTTTGGGATTACAAGGCGGCTCCAACTGAACGGCTAGCTCAATGAGCTCATCGTAAGCCAGCCAGAATGACCAGCTGGTTTACTTTCCGACCACCAGCATCATAATTAAGGCTTCCGTGTTTCCGTTTTTACTGATTTTTACAGATAAATACAGACAGAAAATACTGTGTTTCCTGTCTGTATTTATTTTTAAAAGCGGAAAAATACTGAAAATGGAGTTTCTTGTGAGAAACTCTCCATGCTGTCTTTCATGAATTCTAGACAAGAGCTGAGCAGGCAGACAGCATGGAGGGTTAAAATACAGGATAAGATTTCCTTAAATACAGGCATATGTTAACATATATTTGTAGTATGATGTTAATATGTACCTGCGAGTGTAGTGTTTTGTTATATGTGACTGCTTAGTTTTCTAAAACGTGACCGGCATCTATGTTTGAGTGCACGTTGAAGAGTTATATAAATGCAGAAATATACCATTTTACAGCTACATTTATTCTTGAACCACAAAATAAAAATTGATAAATACCAATAAGATGGCCAAATAATAAATATGGATCAATACAGACGGAAATGTTAAAAAAATAAATACCATAAAACTGGGAGACCTAATCATAATGCAGCGGTCAGAAAGTAAGCTGAGCAGCCCATTACGATGTGGCCAAGAAGGCTCCGAACGTCGGTCGGAGCCTTTACGGGCCATACCGTAATCAGCCCCTTAGTGTTCAATCTTAAATCTCTGAGGTGAGCAACAAGCTAGACCAGATGCGAGGTTGGGTGCAAGCTTTGTCTGTCTGCAAGTTCATCCAGGGTTAGTCCTTTGAGTCAATGATGATAGACTGAATGCAAACCTGGCAGCAGCAGTCTTTTATGTATATGTATGCACTGAAGTGGCAACGACTGTTCTGAGGACAGTCCTAGTCTGTATTAGGAGAACAGTGATCACAGCAGTTGCAGTCCTGATAGAACCAGAGGTAGGTCAGTCCCTGACTGAGCCTGCGATGATCAAAGCTGGTAAAACCCCTGTCAAGACCTACAGGATCATGTAGTTTCAGGATCAGTCTAGACCTAAGAGTGTGAGCCTTTACCACCAACACCTTTACTACAAAAACCATTAAACATCACTACTATCGCTTCTGCAAAATTAGTTACAACCACCATTACCACTAATATCATTATCTGCACTACCAATATAGCTGCCTTTAAGTGTGCATGCTTTACTAAGTGAAAGCCAGACCGCTTGGTTGTGCCAGTGCTTGTTTTATCTTAATTGTTATCCAGATAAGTATTGCATGTTATTCTTAAATGGACTAGATACCCCCAAACACTGTCATGTACAAAAAAATAAAATATTGTCATGTTTTCAAAACTTAGATTGATGACATTTGGCTTTTTCATTGAGGATCAAAGGGAGAGAGAGGAACTAGAGTAGCTAGCTCGTTTTCCAGAGGGATATGTAGTAATCAAAAAGAGCTAGCTACCTTGGTAGTGTATATGTCATATGTGTTTGGGAAAGAAAGAAACCATTTGGTTTTTATGAAAGCCCTCACCGACCAACCTAGTTGGTGGCATGCTTCATCATCGGGCCCTACCCGAGGCACCGAGTGTGCCTCAGGTGTGCACGACGCCTGATTACAGCGGAGCAGGTTTTGTTAAGTGAGTGTGTGGTGAAGGTGTTTTGAGTGAGGTTAAAAGGCTGTCCTAGATGTCCCAAAAGGGTAATTTATTAATGGGCTCTATGCAGAGTTAAAAACAAGGCTTTGGGATGTGGTTGGAGGGACTTATGGTCTCCCACGTCCAGTGTGGTCAACTAGTTTCAGCCAGGCCTTTTTATTAAACTGGCTTTCGTCAGGACCTATGTGATGGGGTATAAGGGACTTACATGTTGTCAGTGCCTTATATGTGAAACACTCGATAAGGTGTTCTAATTGTGAGAGGAGGCTTTCCTCTCAGTTTGTAGTGTCTAACTTCAGTGGATAATCTTCATGAGTCTCTGACTGGGAACCCGGACTTTATGCACATTGGCGATGTCTCAGGATCCTCTGGTTCACCTGTCGTGTTCGATCAGGAGCTCTTGACTTTTTCACACACTTTTGTGGATGGGTTGAATATTCGTAGTGCAAAAATGAGCACATGGTAATTCTAACATGGCTGTACTGTCATAGAAGCCAATACAAGTAGAATTGCAGCTTAACAGTTTGGTGCCTCCTTTCACATGCACTGATATTGAAGCCCCAACTTTATTATAATACTACCAATAAAAGATCGAAATTAACTCTCAGCCCACCCACTCTCTGCTGAGTCGGGCTGACGGTGGTGTCATCACTGGTTCCACCTTTGGAAACCTTTCACCGGCAGCCCACTGGAGATGGGGCTTTCGGAGTACAGAAATCAGGCCTGCCAGACTATTTAGAGAAGATGCACTGATGTCTTTTTTCCATCAGTCATGCCTGCCAGGAAAAGGTGGTCACACACAGAAACAAAATAATGACCCTCAGACCTTGTGAGAAAACTCCCAAAATATGGGGGCCATTAACTTTTTATTTTTCATGAACAAAATCCTGCTTTCTGGGTTTTCCTGGGAAAAACAAAAAAGTTTGGGACAGGGCAACCTAAAAGATGATGGCCAGGCACCACAGGTTTAGTACCTTCAGGGGAAAAGCCGTTGTGGCAGCTCATCTGAAGGTAGAGAGACCACTGCTTGATGGGCGGGGTTCTTGTTGGCAATAGTCCAGCCTGGGTCTCAAAACAGATATGACCTTTGCCCCCCTGACAGATGACAAGCATGCTGCAAGTGTCAAAGTCAGGCATATGTCTTTACCAATGGCACTCTCGAGTTATGCCCAGGTACCTCTAGAACAGTGTACCATGACATCTAACTCAATGTTGTACCCTTTGTCTACTGAGCTGTATTCTTACCCTTTGACTTACACCTCCATCTCTTTCCTGTTTCTTCTGGTGCTCGCCTTCTGTCCCTCTCCATTATATTTTCCAGTCCTTTTCTTCACGCATACTGTTCAGGCATATTTAGAACCATGCGCAACCTGCGCCGAACCATCAGTGTATATGATGCAATGGAAATCCTCCAAAGGCAGCATAGCCAAAGGTGCAGGATGAACAAACTCATATTGCAAAAACTCCTGCAACTGTAAGGAGGCATCAAAAATGAACGTGACATCCGGAGACGTCAATGATGCTGCCCATTGTATCCACCGAGGGTGCAAAGCTTTAGAATTAGGTACACTGGCTTTCGTAACAGCCTCCAAAGCAGGACACGGGGTAACCATCAACATGCGTTTTCCCTGTGACAGAGTGCGTTCCTTCAGATTCGCCATCTGTACAGCCGTCAAAACTTTCTCCACAGTGGAAAATCGCATTTCAGCCGAAGTGTACAAGTGTGACTTGTAAGCAATGGGTACTGTGTCTCCTTCGTTAAAAGTAAGGTATGTGGGGGGCGTGGCTTGCATCCGAGCATGGCAGCAGCGTAAAGGAGAGGCTCCGGGAGCGAGGCGGCTTCCCCCTGTAATCCGGCTAATAATCCGACATTAAAATACCTCTGAAGGGGCACTCCGGGGTCGAGGACCGAGCGGCGGCCACCGGAGCGTGTTTGGGCAACGCAGCAGACCGGGAAACGCTCAGATGAGATCCTGTCCGACAGGGCCTGGGAGCGGCGAAAAGCAGAGAGCTGCCGTACGTCTGATGGCCGAGCGGAAGTGGCGGTGAAGCGGGGACGTGAGTTCGGAAGCCGGCCCAGACGGAAACTATACATACGGGGCCGGCGGAAAAGACGAGGAGCGACATCGGACCCTGTCCGGCAGCCTGGCGAAGTGTGCCGACGTCAATGGGAGCTTGCTGTGAGGAGACAGGAGCTGTGAGGCGGCACGGAGACCTCCGGTAACGGCGGCACAGGCTCACACTACGTAACATAAGACCCAGTGTTGACCCAGTGGGAGGCTAACATCCGGTAGGGAGGACTAGCCCATTGCGCTTGCTCACTCAGCAACACAGGGCCAGAGCAGGCACTGGGGTTTGTGATCCGGCCCGAAGGCACCGGGACGTGGCGTAAGGGCCTGCAATCCTCTCACAAATCTAAAGTGAACGCACGGAGAGGCGCTCCAATGGAACATAGGTACTGCGGGGCCTCCTTCTACTGCAGGCTGAATTGGGAGCCCTAGTGCACGAAGGGCTGCAGAAGAGACTCAGCACACAGCGGGGCGCATCTCCCGACACTCCTAATTAACCACCATGGAGCATACTCACTGAATACCTGGCACTCACTGCGCAAGGGGACACTCAAATGACTCTGAGGTGGAAGTGGGGGGCCAGAGATTGGTGGAAGACGGAGACTGCCCAGTACCGGTTGGGAACATATAGAGGGAACCATGGCTGGCAGAGGCCTAAAGCACAATTCGACGCAATCTAAACTGGACAAGTTTGCGTATGATAAACATAATCCCCCTCAAAAGGAGCCCCGCACGTCCACGGGAAGACATCGGAAGGGGAGGGGGCCAAGAAGGCAACGCTCGAAGTCATAATGCGCGCACTGGCGCAGGTACAAGCCACAGTGGGGTCCACTGCCACAGAGGTCACCCTAATATGCGTGGACATGCACAAAATGAGTGAGAGAGTGCAACAAGTGGAGGTGGTTACCTAATCTTTGGTGCAGGACGTATCGGAACTGCAAGTAGCGATGGAGAGAGTGGAGGCTGAAAATAAATCACTCAGGGAGAAACTGGACGATCAGGAAGGGCGCTCGAGGAGGAACAATGTCCAAATTTTTGGGGTTCCGGAACCAGAAGGTAAAGGCGCAATGGACCTATATGTGGAGGAGCTGATCAAGACGCAACTGAATCCCAAAGGACTCTCACACTTTTTTTCGGTGGAGAGGGCGCACAGAGTGCCCGGTGGGATCCCGCAGCCGGGGGCCCCACCCAGACCAATACAGGCGAGACTATTTAAATTTTGCGACCGGGATGCCATTTTGCAGGCGGCGTGGGTGTCGCCATCCATCCAGACCCAAAACTCCACGGTGGCCTTCTTCCTGGATTACACAGCTGAGGTCACACGTCAGCGGAAAACTTTCCTGGAGGTCAAGAAGGCGCTGAGGGCAAGGGAACTGTCTTATTCAATGCTTTTTCTGGCCCGGCTTAGAGTGGTTGCAGATGACAAGGTTTGGTTCTTCGACACGCCGGATGCGGGCCCAAGACTGGTTGGAGGGATGGAGAAATGTGGGGCAGCCCCGCCGCTCGCACAGGAATAATCGGAACCACCGAGAAAACAGCCAGGCAGGATCACAGACATCAGGCGGAAATGGTTTGGCTCGGTCGCCTCCACAGGAACACCTTGGAGCAGAAGGTGGTGTGGAATCCTGACTGCCCGGTACACTCCTGAGTGCTGTCCGATAAAAACTTCGCTGTTTGGACGTGCTTGGACACTGGCCTGGGGTGCTTGGAAGAGGGCAGGGAGGCCGCCTGCTCCGGGGGGTACTCTACCCCAGCAAGCAAATACTCTGTTACAGGGATGGGTAAAGCACTCTGCTGAGTTGGGGGGGCGGGCGGTTGTATGTCCGTTAAGCAGGGAGGCAGGGGGGGGGCAGGGGGGTGATAGTTTTGATGTTATTGAAGTTCCACAAGTAAGGGTACGACAGGATATTATGCACACACACCGCTTAGGTTTCTGGGACGGACGGTACACCCCAGCCATGAGATCCAGTTGGCATACCTATGGGTACGAGAACGAACATGCACGACTCTCAATCCCATACCCATGAGGAGGGGACATTGAGGTCGCGGCCCACGCCTCTCCGGCTTATGACATGGAATGTGCGAAGGCTGGGCGACAAGATCAAGCTTGGGTTGGTAATGAACGCAGTGAAAAGGCAGGGACCGGCCTTGGTACTTCTGCAGGAGACGCACCTCATTGGGGGGGGCATCCAAGGCGCTTGACAGGAGAGGATACATGATGGTGGTGCATTTGGAATTCACCTCCAGTTCTAGGGGCACCGGGATTCTAGTAAAAAAGTCCTCACAGTTCATAGTACTGAGCACCAAGGTCAATGAGCGGGGTTGTTTTGCGGCGGTCCAGGGGCAGTGGGAGGGGAGACTCCTGAATGTCGTATCGGTGTACATCCCCCCGGCGCTCCACTCAGTCACGCTGCCGGCACTGGGCAACTTTCTCCTGTCCCTAACAGAGGGGGATATAGTGGTTGGGGAGACTTTAATGCTACTGTGGACGCCTAGTGGACAGGTTCCCGGCGGTAACTCAGGCTGGGGGTCCTTCCTGTTTCCAACGGTTCCTGAACGCTCTGGGCTTGGTCGACATCTGGAGGCACATACACCCTACTGAGAGACAATACACATAACATTCCACGGTACATAACAGTCTATCTCGGATAGATTACTTCCTAGCGTTGGGTGACGGCCTACAACACGTAGATAACATTGACATCCAACCCAGGGGGATATCAGATCACTCCCCAGTCTCACTAACACTGTCCACCCAGGATAAGTCGCGTAGAAGGATCTTTCCCATACACGCTTCCTACCTCAAAGTCCCCGAGGTTAGAAAGGCGCTCAAGAGAACAACGGTGCATTACTTTGCTGAAAATACTTCCTCAATGCAGTCTCCCGCGGTTGTGTGGGAGGCGTATAAGACGATTCTGAGGGGACAGGCTATAATGTCAATAACAGGATATAAGCAAGAGAAAACACTAGAATTGGCCGGGCTTGAATTGGCTCTGCACGACGCAAACATAGCACATGCGGCAGACCCGACGCCAGACACGTCTCATACCCTACTCATACGCCAGCAGCAATATAGGGAGCACGATATCAGACGACTGAACAAATCACCGCGACGACACATAGAATCTATGACATAGGAGATAAGGCAGGGAAAATGCTGGCCTGGCTGGACAAGAAAGGGGGGAGCGCTAGGGGAATACAACGAGTGTGTGACAAGGTGGGGAGGCTGCAAACAAGCCCTGAGGAGATAGTGGAGGCCCTTGCCGATCATTTCGAAGGCGTGTACACCCCAGCTAGAGTGGTGTCAGCGGACGAGGCACGAGTTTCACTTGGTCCCATTCCTGTCCAGGCACTGATGCCGGACGCTGTCGCAGACTTGGAGGCAGACATCACGACAGAGGAAATACAAAAGGCCATACACGCAGTGAGGTCCGGAAGGTCATCGGGACCAAACGGTATCCCGATAGAATGGTTTCAAGCCACGTCAGAGCGGCTTAGTGGGCCCCTGCAAGCTATGTACACTGAAAGCCTGGCTATGGCTGAACTCCCGATTGACCAACGGACCTCCACTATTGTGGCGATCCCCAATCCCGGAAAGCCGCCGGAGGAGTGTACGTCATATCGCCCCATATCCCTTCTTAATGCAGAGGTTAAAATTTTGGCGAAACTTCTCGCTACCCGGCTGGTCACACACCTCCCACACTTAATACATCCAGATCAATCAGGTTTTATGCCACACAGAAATAACGCTCTTAATCTACGCAGGGTGCACGGAGTGCTGGCAAGGGCGCAATCACTTTCGGAGCCGGCGGTCATATTGGCTCTTGACGCAAAAATGGCCTTTGACATGGTGGAATGGGAATACCTTTTTGAGGTCTTGGCACGCCTGGGGTTTGGTCCGAACTTCATAGCTTGGGTCAGGTTGCTGTACACTAAGCCAGTGGCGCAGGTTGTGGCGAACGGCCACATTTCGCATACGTTCCCTCTGGAGCGAGGTACCCGACAGGGTTGCCCCCTGTCGCCGCTGCTCTTTGCGATAGCATTGGAACCGCTGGCGACTCTGATACGTTCAACTCCACTGTTGAAAGGGATCACCTGGGCGGAGGGGTGGGAGGATCGCCTCTCACTCTATGCGGATGACATGCTCGTATACCTTACGGACAGGGAACACAGTATACCGGCGCTTCTGGCTCTGTGTGACGAGCAGGGGAAAGTGTCAGGATACACCTTAAACTGGGCAAAGTCGGAACTGTATGTACTGCAGGGTCCGACCCCGGTTCTTGACGATGGTTGCCCCTAAGAACAGCAGGGTCCTCCTTTAAGTACCTGGGAATCCATGTCACCAAGGACACAATGGAATTCTTTCGGAAAAATCTGAAACCGCCTCTGGAGCGGCGAAACAAGACGCAAAATTTTGGGCGACGCTGCCTTTGACACTGCTGGGCAAAGCGGCGCTTAATAAAATTATGTTGTTGCCGCGCTTCCTGTATATATTAGATAATATACCATACCCGGTGCTGCCCGGATACTTTAGGCAGGTGTCGGCGCTGGTATCCAGCCTCTTATGGAGTAATCGCCCGGCACGCATAGCTCAGGCTAAAAAGCACAGGGATTGGTATGACGGGGGGATTACGTTGCCGAACCTGCAATTGTATTACTGGGTGACTCAATTAACACCTATCAACCGGTGGCTGCATACTATGTTGTCACCTTTATACGATCAGCGCCTCGCGCACAAACTGGTGGGACCCACAACACTTACTGCAGCGCTGTGGCACACTGCACAAACGAAACTGGGGTGAAAGGGGCGAATTACTAAGCTTACCCCATTGTGGGACACCAGGGCCATGGGGAACCTGAGAGGCTGTAAGGGCTTTACACACTGGGACAACATTGGTATATCCACAGTGGGAGACCTATGGGACAAGGGGAACAGGAGTCCCCTTTGCACAGCTGAGACAGCAATATGAGTTGGGACCTACGAAATCGTTCCGCTATGTGCAGGGACAGCACGCTCTGCTTACAGCCATCACACCTGACTCGGAGGTCCCTGAGGCATCTCCCCTTGAAGATCGCCTTCTCACGGAAGAAGGCTCATCTTCACTAACGGCCCCACCAGACCGCCGGGGATGCCTGGTCTCACTCTGGAGATACCCATTAAGGGACCATCTCTCAGGGAAGCCAGGAAGGGTTTCGCAGCGGTCGAAGCGCCTTGGGACCCTACGGGTAAGTAGTGTGCTATATAAATGCCTATACATACATACATACACGGAATACATGCAGGAACGAGCAACGTCCCTCACTTATCGTAAATTGATTAACAACCTATCTGACCCTACGTTAAAACTAAAATATTAATGGGTGGCTGAAATAGGAGAAATGGATGATTCTGAATGGAACGCAGCATTGGCGTCTCCCAAGGAGCTGGGCATATCAGCAAATTTCTGACTCGTGCAGCTTCAGATCCTACACAGGGTGTATTACACGAGAACGACACTGCACTTAATACAGCGGGCACAACATCCCTACTGTCTGCGTGGCTGTGGGGAGGAGGGAAAGTTTTTTCATACTATATGGGAATGCCCTCGCATCTTGGAGTATTGCGCACCATATCTCAAACAATGGGAATGTTCCTAGTCCCTGAACCACGTAAATGCCTGTTAAATGTCTGGGAACCGAACGACCTATCCAGACACGGCCAACAGTGGTCCATGTTGGGTATGAACATAGTAAAACGTGACATAGCACAGAAGTGGGGAGCGGTCGAGGCCCCCACGTTGACACAATGGTGTGCAAACATGGATAGGGTGATGATTAAGGAGAGGGCTGTATATGCCATTAGGGCCTGCCCACGTAAATGGAACAAAATATGGACCCCGTGGAATGTTTTCAGGGGGGAAATTTGTGAACCCCTGCAGGAGGACGACCCACTAACATCAGACGAGGAGGGGGAGGATGAATAGGCGGTGTGGGAGGAGGTGGGGCGATGTTGTAGACATTTTGAGCTCGCCTCTGACATGTACTCGGAGGGGGAGGGCCTGTGAGACTGGCTAGCCTGGTTTGGTATAACACTACAACAAGGACACCCACCTGGGGGGGAAAACGGCTGAAACCGATCCACTTGTAAAGACTATGTTTACCCACTGTTTATAAACCTTATGTCAAAGACGGGACGGGTACTGTACTTTCAAATTCTTGACTGCCTTACGTATAGTATGTGGTAACTTTCTTATTTAAGTTAGGTTGTTGTTATAAAATAGAAAAACCGGACCTATACTTATCAGAAGTAACAATGCCAGTTATGTACACACATTGTTCTATCACGCCGCTGAACCCCAGGGATGTTGGCACATGGGCTGTGTTACTCGGACAGTACTGCATGCAAGTGATCGTGTTGCGGCCGGCCCCTTGGTTGCAGGCCAGACGCTGTGTATGATTCAAAAGGTACAATAAATGTCTTAAAAAAAAAAAAGTAAGGTATGTGAAACCCACCTTCTCAGGGATGATTCTTATCACCAGGTTGGTGTGATTATGACGAGTCAATAATTATTTAGAAGCGAGCAGATCAGCCTGCAAAGATTTCAGTATAGCCGAGTGCTCAGGCAGCCAGTTTGATTTTGTAAAATTTGGTTGTATCAAAGCATACAAGGGCTTGATACGCTGGGCATATTCAGGTATGTATGTCCTCCCGAAATTCAAAAATCCAAGCAAAGACAGTCATTTTTTCAGAGTTGTCGGAGCGCTCAATTGTGCGCATTTCTCCAAGAAGTGAGGAGCCAATCCTCGACCTTCATTGCTGAGCTCGTAGCCCAGGAACAACACTGTGTACTCCGCAATGTGCGATTTTGCAAAGTTGAATTTGTAACCGAAGTCTGCAAAGCTACAAATTAAGCGGTCAACTCGACACCGATGCTCCCACAGTTCGTCACCTGTGAGATAAATGTCATCCACATATGAACAAGCATCCGGGTCAACTCTCTCCAAGAGAGAGACTATGCGGGCAGCAAACACTCCTGGACAATTTTATAGCCCATTGGTAAACGTTTGAAATTTTTTTGACACCGCCGCAAGTAAAGGAGGTCCATTGGGAACTCAGACCATCCAAATGGTGGGCATAAAAACTGTTGGAAATGTCAAGCGTGGTCTTAAACCGCTTACGCACGAGACTATCCACTAAAGGAGAGCCGTGAGTATTCTGTACTCTACAGGAACGGCAATGCGAGTTAAAATGCTGGTAATGTTCGAGACAGTGTGCGCGAAACTAGGGAGGATTACCTCCTCCCCTCTTGGATCCGCGAGCACAAAAGGTGGGGGCCAGTCAGCCTTCGCTAACAAAATGTCATAGGTAGTCGTAAGATTCTCCCAAAATTCCCCCTCCACGGTACCTTGAATGTCACCTTCAATGAATAAGACAATTTCATAGAGTCTGTCAGGGGGAGCTACTCTAGTGTCAGCTGTCTCCACAACAACATAACGGTCAGTTGCTGTCACCTTCAGTAGTGGACGCAAAGCCTCTCGCACTATGGTAATCTCCGCCGCGCTGTCCAGCAAGGTAAAAGCCCATGTCAGATTCCGAAGCTGGGTTCTCACTATCTGTGGCATATCTGTGTGCTGTTAAAGCAGCGACTTTCTTTTTCTGAAACTGGGGTCTCTTCGGTGTAGAATCGTCCTGCTTGCCTTTACCTTCTTTCAGGCGGGGCTGGACACATCCTTGCTGACCACCCCGACCCCTGCCGCCTCCTCCACCACTGGTCGAAAAGGCCGATGACTCCTGAAAAGAACGAGGAGAGGTTTGGTCAGAAACCTGAAAACGACCAGGTGATTTTATCATCGCGCGATCGCGCAAGTCATAAACACGTTCTGTGGGCGCAGGCAATGGAGACGCTGGACAAGACTCCTGTTTCTGTTGCGGTTGTTGCTTTCCCTGTTTTTGTTTTTTCGGCCAATTCTGTTTCTTGGTCTTGGGCTGGTCGTCAATTTCTGACTTCTGCCCTTGGGGTTGTTTTTTCTCTTTAGTAGAAAAAGGCTTGAGACCCCTACTATTGCGGCCCACGGTTTTATAAGCCACCACAATAATCCTCGCCAACTGCCGGGGTTTTTCGGCATCGGGAATCGCCTGCAAAGCATTGGCAACCTGAAAGTTCACCGCATCCACTTTGACATTAGCAAGTATGAGATCGGAAACCACATCAAAGTTGCCACAGAGACGCATACCCAATTCAACCGCAGCCTCTGGTACGTACTCATCCTGAACACGTTTAAGGACTGTCGGCAGGACAGTCATAGACGGAGTGCC
Organism: Lissotriton vulgaris; assembly: GCF_964263255.1. NCBI lineage: Eukaryota > Metazoa > Chordata > Amphibia > Caudata > Salamandridae > Lissotriton > Lissotriton vulgaris. The sequence continues at coordinate 474,387,882 of NC_141693.1, forward strand.
GAAACACCTCATGTAGACCGCCGCAAATGTCTTACCCCAGGTCTCACAGTCACCGATTTCAGGGGTCAAGTTTTTCTGTAAGCTAATTGTCAAAATCCTTTGTTTTTCACCAGGAGACGTGTTAGGAAATACTGCTTCCAGCTGGTCAAACTTCTCAGCATGCCAGAAAGGAAAATCATCATTTTCCTGGGGGCGCTTGCCCATCAAAGCGTTGACCATAACGGGACTGAGTTTCATTCTGCCCTGTCCGGCATGAAGCGCCGCACCACCCGGGGCCCCGCCCGGGAGATTACGGGTAATGTATTGGACTAACGACCTAATAACGCTAATTGCAACTACATGTAGTCGTCTTAACTCAACTACGTTACATGCTCCGTGTTGAGGATGAGGAGTAAATCCAGCCAAACCAGGCCAATTTGCACCCGGAATGGACAAAGGATCTAACCTCAGAGCTGCTAAAGTATGGGGTAGGGCGCCATCAAACCAAACTCGATGCTGCAAAGTATCAATAGGAATCTCCTGTGCCCTGTGTATATTCCAGTGGCACAGCAGTGGGAGTGTACGTTTCGAACGCATTAGTATCTGCGTTCACAGCCGGGAAGGTCACCCATGAGTAGAAAATCTAATACGGGTAAGCCACCTCTGCACTAACCACCATTATCACTGCCATGCCATCCACGGGAACATTATAATTCTGCAAATGATTGCGCACCACAATGCAGCTATGTTGCGCAATGTTCACTGCAGCCATAGTGACACAGAAAGAAAGAGGTACAAAGTAATGTTCGTTACACAACTGGGTAGTAATTCAAGGAAACCGTTTTTGAAAAATTCAAGCTTGAACGGACCTACGCAAACATAGGCAGGTTTGTCCGACACTACAGTTAACCGGAAACAATAGTGAAGGGGTTAAGGACTAAATGATGTACTACTCAAGTATCATGCAATAAGACCACCAACGGTTGGGAACCATGTCGCAGGGATTCCGTGCTCATACAGAACTGTGCATAGAGACTTGGAACCTCAGTGAATTAGGGTGTGCCAAAACTCACCTTAGTATCCAAAATCCCCTACCAGACTAGCTACAGTGTCTCATTGGTTATCACAAACTCCCAATGCTTAGACAAACCAGAACATGGACTTAGTACACCTCAGTTAACGTGGAACACATGAACACTCTTTCGTTATACAATCATTTCAATCCAGAACAAGGAGTAATAGAGGACGCGTGCATATTTGAAATATTTATTCACTAATGCAGTGTTCTCAAACGCAGTATCTTAGCTAGTACAAGCAAACATATTATAAGAAACAAAGTAATCAACATATTCACTAGTCCATAGAACACAAACGGTGAAAGCATGGTATTATGCAAAAACAAATAGGGTTTAATAACACCTAATTCTCACCCTCCCTAGCTAGTATATTATATAATATGTAAGAAGGTCTCTTTGGGTTTTAGCAGGGCGGCCCCATACCTAAAGATCCTAGTGGTAAGGGATCACATTATCTGTCACCAGCTCTCTGCATGCGAAGCACCATCAAGTGTGTTTGTATGCTCTTGTGCAAAGCAATATAAAATGCGCCTACAACCTGAACTTGGCCGCAACTGCATGTATGTTATGTCGAGGAACGTGCGAAGATCAGACCTCAGAACAACCACTGTGTTGAGATATCCTTGAATGTTTCTGCACTCACTGTACAGACACAGCTTGCCAAGCAAGGCTGATATCAGAGTAACAACATATTATTCTCGCATGAATCAAAACATTCTACTTGGCTCAAAGAGCTAAAGCAACAGCTATGTGTTGTGTGCAAAAGCAGCAGAAAGGTAAAATGGCATTTAAACTCCTAATAAGCTCATGCTAACTTAACATAGCATACAGGCAATATATATCTATATGACAGTAGCCAGTAGTATATAATAACTAATGTCAAATCTAAATCTGACTATGTGTATGTTTCATTTATAATTTGTCCCCAACCGTGTGTTTAGCTGACATAGCACATGTGGCTAACATCAACAATGCTGAGTTGTATGTAGCTGCTGATACTGTACAACCTCAAGCATTAGTCACACTAAGAACAACATCATTACAAATTGAGCCCATAAAGTGTAAGCTGGATGACTAGCAATATAAATACTACACTGTGTGCAGACATATATGCACATAATGTGGTCAGTCCATCATGACTGTGGGAGGAGTTTGCATTGCACACATTGGCATGTACACACAAATTAAAGCCAACTCAACCTGAAATATGCATACATGCACACATGGGTGAAATTTGACATGTGAGTACAGACATACCAATGCATTCAATCACGTGTATTGCCATGACAATAATAAACAGGCACTTATTAAGCGTGCAGCTACCCCAACGCGTAGTTTTGGTGAATGTGTTTTGAGCAGTGATGTGATTCGCAAAACGAGAATGCTCATGCACAATGTGTTCACAGGCAAGGAAGGCATGCTCTGACACTGCAGTGACAAGCTTTGGCCACAATCAAAAGATGCCAGATTTCGGTAGAGATATCCTGAACATCGCGGTGTGACACTTCCTATGAAAATGTCATTGCAGCCAATGGGAACTGCCATTGTGGTAGTGCCTCTCAGTTCAAACATCATGGTAGGTGTGTTCTGCCACGGCGGTGACAGGCATTGGCCACAATCGAAAGATGCCGGATTGTGGTAGAGACATCCTGAACCCCGCAATGTGACACCGCCTATGCAAATGTCATTGCAACCAATGGGAATCGCCATTGCGGTAGTGCCTTTCAGTTCAAACATCGCAGTAGGCGTGTTCCGACACTGTGGTGACAGGCATTGTCCACAATCAAAAAATGCCAAATTGCGGTAGAGACATCCTGACATCTACCGATTTTACCTGCCTATGCAAATGTCATTGCAGCCAATGGTAACCGCCATCGCGGTAGTGCCTTTCAGTTCAAACATCGCAGCAGGTGTGTTCCGACACTGCGGTGATAGGCATTGGCCACAATCGAAAGATGCCGGATAGCGGTAGAGACATCCTGACCTCCGCAGTGTGACACCGCCTATGCAAATGTCATTGCAGCCAATGGGAACCAACATCTCTGTAGTGCCTTTCAGGTCGAACATCGCAGTAGGCGTGTTTCGACACTGCGGTGGCAGGCATTGGCCACTATCGAAAGATGCCGGATTGTGGTAGAGACATCTTGCCCCCCATGGTGCGACACCGCCGATGCAAATGTCATTGCAGCCAATGGGAACCGCCATCGCGGTAGTGCCTTTCTGTTCAAACATCGCGGTAGGTGTGTTCCGCCACTGCGGTGACCGGCATTGGCCATAATCGAAAGATGCCAGATTTCGGTAGAGACATCCTGACCTCCGCGGTGTGACACTTCCTATGCAAATGTCATTGCAGCCAATGGTAACCGCCATCGCGGTAGTGCCTTTTAGTTCAAACATCGCAGTAGGTGTGTTCCGACACTGCGGTGACAGGCATTGGCCACAATCGAAAGATGCCGGATTGCCGTAGAGACATCCTGACCACCGCGATTTGACACCACCTATGCAAATGTCATTGCAGCCAATAGGAACCGGCATCGTGGTATTGCCTTTCAGGTCGAACATCGCAGTAGGCGTTCCGACACTGCAGTGACAGGCATTGGCCACAATCAAAAGATGCCGGATTGCGGTAGAGACATCCTGACCTCCGCAGTGTGACACCGCATATGCAAATGTCATTGCGGCCAATGGGAACCACCATCTCGGTAGTGTTTTTCAGGTCGAACTTCGCAGTAGGCGTGTTCTGCCACCGTGGTGACAGGCATTGGCCACAATCGAAAGATGCCGTATTGCGGTAGAGACATACTGACCCCCGCAGTGTGACACCGCTGATGTGGACGTCATTGCAGCCAATGGGAACCTCCATCGCGGTAGGGCCTTTCAGTTCAAACATTGCGGTAGGCGCGTTCAGCCACTGCGGTGACAGGCATTAGCCACAATTGAAAGATGCTGGATTGCGGTAGAGACATCCTGACCTCCGCAGTGTGACACCGCCGATGCGAATGTCATTGCTGCCAATGAAAACCGCCATTGCAGTAGTGCCTTTCAGTTCAAACATTGCGGTAGGCGTGTTCCACCACTGCGGTGACAGACATTGGCCACAATTGAAAGATGCCGGATTGCGGCAGAGACACCCAGACCCCCACTGTGTGATACCGCCCATGCAAATGTCATTGCAGCCATTGGAAACCACCATTGCAGTAGTGGCTTTCAGTTCAAACATCGCGATGTTCGTGCTCTGCCACTGTGGTGACAGGCATTGGCCACAATTGAAAGATGCAAACTATGCAGACCAATTGCATCAGCAGAGTACAACAGGAACAACCATAGGGGCCACCAACTGCTGCTGTACCTCATCTCTGGACCCAATGATGGCTCGTACTGAGAACCTCGGGGCCCGTCCCTCACCACAGAGGAGCTGGAGTTCCTGGTGTAAGAGGTCCTTGGCCAGTACGGGTGGCTATATGGTGCTTTAGAGGTACTGGTAAGTGTATGAGTAAAACTTTTAGAGTGCTCTGAATGCTCACTTTATGTTACTGTACAGTAGGATGTGCCTGTGAGTGCAAGTCAATGTTAATGCATTCCGATTTTGCTATCAGCATGAGCCATACATGACGTAGACATTTTTAAACTTGAGTAGGTGGGGAGGATGGCACTATAGACACTGTTGCAGCTCTATTAAAGCCAAATGTCACACATGTTTTTCTGAAAATTGGTCATGTAAATGTGTGATACACTGCCTAGCATAATGACTTCATGTCAATGTGGTGTATAGCCTTATCCCCTCAAGAAAAGAGAAGGGTCCTCTTCACCAAAGGGGCAGAATGCCAAAATGACATACAATACCGCATTTGGAATGAGTGGTGGACAAAGGAGTTCTGTTAAAATATTTTGAACCTGTAATGATTATTAGTGTGGCAGTTGTGCATGTTTATTTGCACTTTGTGATTATTTGTATTCTCCCTTATTTTGTGTGATATGAGATATGTTACTAATATGTGCTGCTAGCATTTGCTGTATTGCGTATTTTGTACATTTTAATTTTTTTAACTTACTAAAGGACCTAATAAGTAAACATTTCTATATTCATTTTTTGGCTACTTCTATACTTGTTGGTGACTGTCTGACTGTGTTTGAATGTGGTATGTACCCATAATGGTATGCTTTTGAGAAATCCCGAAGGGAAGTTGTTTCTGACTTAGTATATCCTTATTTCCCCAGATCCATGACTGCATGCAATGATGACATGAACCTAATGTGGTTTATCATTTGTACAGTTACACTGCTGAGTTGAGTAACTTGAACTATGAACACACATTCCCTATGCCATGTCATGTGATAGTTCATTAGGTGTGCATATGATCATTTGTGAGATGCAAAATTTACAATGGCCAGAGGGTACTGGTTAATGAGTGAACTGCTTTAATAGTGACCCTATGGAGATGTGACCAGTCTTCACAGGAGTACAAGGCCTGTATCGGTCTATATTGGTGGCAACTCACCTCTCACACATCTGCTACATGTACAGTGGACATGGTATCCTTTTTTTGGTTCCATTATGTGTAGAGTCTCAAGTGTATGCACTGTGTCCTCATTCTCATTAAACATGCATGTTATTCTTGTGGTGCAGCGCTACTTTCATTAGTGAAAAGCACTCAGGCCAGACAAGTAAATGCACAATGTATCAAGGACCCATCACTAAAATGATTTAGAAAGACATATGTGTTGTCCACCCTCCTATTTTTGAAGCAACACTTAGAAGCCTGAGGAGTACACAGGACAGGCCTAGACCTTGTGACAAGAGTGGGAGAATGTCAGATCAGGTACCTAATTCTGGCCTCAATGACATGTGCATCTATGCAATGGTCAAGGAGATTAAGGGATGTGTAGTGTAAGACACAGTGAGTCTGACCACTGCACATCATTTACAGTGTGTCATGCTCACTCGCAATGTGCATCCCAGGTGAGGCCCAGTTTCACCTTGATTTCTGCATGTGTATGAGATGGGCAGGTAGTGTGCCTATCGTAAAAAAAAAAAATGTTAACATTGTAATAAGATGGCTTGTTCCAAGTGTACTATGTGACATGGTCCATGGCCTCTGCTGTCCATTGATGTTTCTGCGTGATATGTGTTTACATTCTCCTGGTCCGGCACAAAGTGATACACATATGAAAGAAAAAGGGTGGTCTCCTTAGAAATCCGATAAGGAACAAGGAGAGAAATAATGTGAAACAGAGGAGTCCCTGCAATTTTACCAACTGATTATGGTTTCTTGCATAAGAGCAAATTCTAGCATCCACTGACCTCACAAAAACCTTTAGTGCCACAAATAAAATTACAACAGTATATTGATCAATGAGCAACAATCTTTAAAAAAATACAAAATGCATTCAAAACAATACAATTGTTCTGTACAGAAGTACCATAAAACAAAGTTAAAAACATATCAATTCCCATAGACATTTAAAAACAGAAGTTGTCGACGCAGAGTTTCAGTATATGGTTTTACACCTTCATCCGGACAGTTTCTATTTATTAAAAAAACATACCATTAGCGTACTTTGTCATCTTTGTGTTATAAACATCACATTTCATTTATGCTCTAAAAACAACATTTATCAGTTTTATTAACACAAACTATTGGTACTTTAAGGCACTAATCAAGGCAAACCAATGGGTTGAGATCTCAGTCATGTGGAGCAACATATATGATTAATAAATAATAACAAGTTATGTAGCATTTTCTAAATACAGACGTCTATATGTATCTCATTAGAGGAAACTCATTGCATACCTCACAATAATTGATTATTCCTTAATTGAAGCTCCACCTAAGTCTGGAGTTTTCTTTTTAGGTTCCGTTAATTTAATTTCCTCAATTTAATGGAATCGATATCCTCTTGTTTTAAAAAAAAAAACTTTCAGGGATAAAAATAAAGAGCCATTTACTATATTGGTTTTATCTTATGAAATTTCTGCCCCAAATCAAGCCAAACCAATTTCCTTAAGGTCTTCTTGTTTGCTTGATACATATATATGCACAAGGGAGCCACTGAGGTCTATTTTTTCTTTTTTTCAAAGGATACTGAAAAAAGTACTGAAAAAAGTAGGCATTTATTAGTACTGACCTCATTAATCAGGTGTTTTAATTATACCCAAGGTTTAGTGATACACAACACAGTTTTAAAAACATACTTCTTCTTGTCTCCCATGCCTACAGCTCAAGGTCCATCAGCATAAGACCATGTGGAGGTCCATTGCCAGTAAGGTGCGGTCCCAGGGGGTCTCAAACCAACGCGATTCACACTGCCACAAGAGGTGGGATGATATCTGCTGTCTCAGCAAAAACGTAGCAGAAATGACGCTGGGGCTGCTCCCTTGAAGTGGAAGGTTGGCGTGCAGGACCATGATCCCAGTAATGGCCCACATCCTGGCAGTAACACAGCCAGTGCTGGATGGATGCTTGAGGGCCGAACAGCAGCAAGTTGGGGGTGAATATTATCCTAAGTGTGACTTTGCGTGTGAGTGACTGCATTATTCCCATCCCTGGGCAAGGCAGGACCTCTATGATGTCTCTAGTGTGATGCAATGGCTTTTAAGTAGCCTTAGTGGCAAGTGCATAGGTTCAGCATGTGTACAACGTTTTGATTCTCATGTGGGAAATATATGAATGGTGTCATAGCAATTCTTCTTGACATGTTTTCATCTACCATCTGGTGAATGTTGTCTGAACTGAGATATTCCTTCACGGGAGAAGACGTGGGAAGTGTGTATCCCAGTACACTTGTCAGCCTTGTGTGTGCTGTGCGGTTACTACAATAGTGTGTTCATGTGATGATGTGTAAGTGGCCAGAGACATGCACAAATATGGACTCATGGTGCAGTGAGTGAGCAGAGGTTACACCTGTCCCATGGGTTATGTTTTTCTAAATGACATTATTATTATTATTATTATTAAATGAAATTTGTAGAGCGCGCTGACACCATGGGTTTCCTGGCGCTATAAGACATCGAATTCCGGAGCTGAGGTTTAGTGCAGGGTTAGCAGAGTGGGGGAAAGAGAAAGGTTTTTAGCAACTTCCTAAAATGAAGGAGGGAGCTGCTTGATTTGATGTTCAAGGGAAGGGAGTTCCAGAATTTCGGGGCCAAAAAGGCGAACCTTCGTCCACCGAATTTGTTAGTTCTAGTTTTGGGTGTGATGAGTGATTTGAGATGGATAGAGCGGAGGTTGCGGTTTGGACAGTAGGGGGTGATCAGGGAGATCAGGAAGGCAGGACTGGGGCAATTGAGGGCTTTGTATGTGAGACAGCCCAGCTTGAAGGCCACCCTTTGTTCAATTGGTAGCCAGTGGAGTTTGTACATCATAGGCCTGGCAGATTGCCATTTTGGAGATTTAAAGATGATCCGGGGTGCCTGGTTTTGGATCACCTGAAGGCGGTGGAGAAGGGTTTTGGGAAGTCCGTGATAGATGCTGTTGTAAAAGTCCAAACGGGAGAGCACAAGAGAGATGATAACCTGAGTCAAGGCAGGTGTGGGAAGCAGATGGCTGACCTTCCGGATCTTTCTGAGCTGGAAGGAGCAGGGTGAAATCACTGAGCTGAGGTCGGAGGGAGAGATCGGCGTCGATTATTACGCCGAGGCTTTTTACAGAGGTGGAAGGGGTCGGCGGGGGTCCCAGTTCGTGAGGCCAGAACTGGGTGCCCCAGGAGGAGAGGCTGGAGCCTGGGAGAAGGAGCTCGGTTTTCCCGGGGTTTAGCTTCAATTGGTTGGAATTCATCTAATCTTGGATGTGGAGCATGGCAGAGTGAAAGTTGTCTATTGCATTGGGGGAGTTGAGTGGGAAAATGATCTGCAAATTGTCAGCATAGTTAAAAACTGTAATGTCCCAATTACGGAGTGAATGGAGTAGGGGACGGAGGTACAGGTTGAACAGGAGAGGTGATAGGGAGGAGCCCTGAGGGACTCCGCAGGTTGTGGGGGTCTTGGGGGCTGTGTAGGGGCCTAGGCGGACGGCTTGGGATCTGTCAGACAAGAAAGACCGGATCCAGCCGAGAGCGGGGTCCTGGATGCCAGCCTGTTTGACACGGTTGAGCAGGATGTTGTGGTCAACCGTGTCGAACGTGGCCGAGAGGTCCAGGAGAACAAGAGCCTGGGGGGTTCCTGAGTCGGCATTTCTTCTCAGCATGTCGAGGACAGCTAGGATGACGGTTTCAGTGGAGAATGAGGGCCTGAAGCCAGCCTGATTAGGCTCCAGATAGCAGGAGGACTCAATGAAATTGGAGAGGCATCTAGTAACATGTGCTTCGAGGAGTTTTGAGAAGTAAGGCAGAAGCGAGATGGGGCGTTAATTGGAGAGTTCCGCTGGGTCCGCGCCAGGTTTTGTTAGTAGCGGGACAAGGATGGCTTCTTTGAAGGGTCTCGGGACAGTGCCTGTGCTGAGTGAACTGTTCAGGAGAGGTAAGATGCAATCCGGTAGGGAGTTACATACTCTTTGCAAGACTGAGGGTGGGCAGCCGTAGTTCGGGGAACCTGATTTTATCCGGGATGCGAGCTGTACTAGGGAGGTAGGGTTGATAGGGGGGAATTCAGTAAAAATAGGAGTGTTATTAGAGGGGGTTTCCGGGGTGGTGATCTGAGGGACGGTGGAGATCGATCCCTTAATTTTGTTGATTTTTTCAACGAAAAAAAGGTTGAGGGCATCACAAGTTTCTTGGGTGGGAGTCTGGCCTGGAAGGGTTCTGTCGTCGGATGTCAATTCATTCATAATTTTGAAAATTTCTTTGGATTTATTGTCTGAAGAGGAGATTCGGTCCGAGAAATGGGAAGATTTGGCAGAGACTATGGCAGTTTTATAGTCTCTGCGAGCTGAGATGTATTGTAATCTAGCTAGTTCGGAGTAGTTACGTCTCCAAGCCCTTTCTGATTGACGTACCTTTTGAAGGACTGGGCTATTCTAAGGCCCAGCGGTGCCAGGGGACAACACCTGAAACCTTTGTGGGTTACCTGTTCCGGCGTACAATTCACAGAGACACGGGACACTTCCTTCGGCGTCAAAGATCAGCGTTTATTTACTGCAGGGATACAGAGATCGCAAGAAGTACAACAAAGTGTAGGTTCTGAGAGTCTGCTTCGAATTGCAAAAGTGGATCGCTCCTTTTATACACATTTTCGTCATTGCACAACATGGCGAACAAAAGGTTACAACTCAGTTCCCACAGTAAACTTCAAAAGGGTTGCATTCATGTTTTCAGGAGCCCGGAACATGATTACAGTAACATCGCCGGTTCCCAACTGTAAAAGCACGTTATCCCACCATTAGGCACATTCCACTCGGGTTGTAAACGAGCTAAGAGAAGAGACAGAAGCAGGTGCAAGGAAGACAAAGACAGATAACAGATTGAAAAGAGTGAGGGGGCAATATTGGAAGCATGGTCGCAGGATCAAAGGATTGGAGCCTAACGTATGCAAGGCTGAAACAATAGACCGGCACGTCAAGATGAGCCTCGAGCGGAGCCATCTGCCTTTGCCGTATCATCCCCCTAGTCATAAAGACACACTCAAAGGAACATGCGTCTTCCGCAAGAGCTTGGGAATCCCAGGGTCACGAAGCGAACATCGTCCATTCGCCGGCTACGTGAGGGCAAGAAACAAAATGGATGCCGTATCTAAAATGGAACCCGCGGGTTCAGATGGAGAAACCCACAAATAGGACGAACGCTGCAAAGTAGAGTAGCGAAAACGCGTACACCCACTAAACTCGTCATTTGCGGTTCATAGATACCAAACTCGTCCATATTCGAACAAGTCCAAAACGTCATTACGATTCTCACGGAACCTCAGACGCTCCTTTTGCCCTCATGTAGGCAAGCACTAGTCGATATCAGAATCGATTTCGATATTCATCAGATCGTTCAGTTGTTGCTGGAACATTATTCTATCCATCAGTGTCTCTTTGGTAACAGATGGCCGTCTTATACACGTTGTAGCACAGAGGCCACATAAGGCAGGACCACACTGCACGCAAAGACAACACGTGAACAGAAACGTCACAACAACCCCTACGATCATCAGAATCTTCCAACCCCAAGTCGACATCAGACCCCAAAACCATCCTAGAAGCGTCCAATCACCTTCGTCCACGTGTATGGACTCGGAGATCTTGTGCAACTTCGAGATGGCTTGATAAACAGTTGGAGCGTTATCAGGTATGAAAATACAGCAGCTCGAATGGATCACCTTGCACACACCACCTCTATCTGCGAGTACAACGTCTAGAACCATACGGTTCTGCAACGTCATAAGTCTATCCGCCTGAAGCTCTGCTGTCAGATTACCAAGAGCACTTGCAGTTATGTTAGCAGTCAATTCTACCACACGAGTCAACTGTCTCAGGTTCCTACTATTAACCATAGGTCCCCAAAATGGCAGGAAACCCTTAAAGAAGTCTCCTGCTTCTTGACCGGCAGTATCCTCTTTGCTAATAACGCCTCTCACAACTCTAGTCTTGTGATAGTCTGAGGCAACTGTGAAAGTCGGTGGCAAAAGATTGGCGATATAACAGGTGCCCGAGAAGTCACGAGGCAACCATTCAATTCAATTCAATTCAATTCAATTCAATTCAGATAATTTATATAGCGCGCTACATACCCAGAGGGTCTCAAGGCGCTTGGGGAAGGGTGGGGAATTATTTGTCGAATAACCAGGTTTTAAGTAGCTTTCTGAATGCTAGGTGGTTTTGAGTGAGGCGAAGGTGAGTGGGAAGTGAGTTCCAGGTTTTAGCCGCCAGGTAGGAGAAGGATCTTCCTCCCATGGTGGTCTTGTTGATGCGAGGTACAGCAGCCAGGGCTTGGTTGGAGGAGCGTAGCTGGCGGGAGGGGGTGTAGAAGGAAAGTCGTGTGTTGAGGCATTCAGGTCCAAGTTCGTAAAGTGCTTTGTGTGCGTGGGTTAGGAGGCGGAATGTTATCCTCTTATTGACGGGGAGCCAGTGGAGGTTTTTCAGGTGTCCAGAAATGTGGTCATTACGTGGGATGTCTAGTATGAGTCTGGCTGAAGCGTTCTGGATGTGTTGGAGTTTTTTCTGAAGTTTTGCGGTGGTACCGGCGTATAGGGTGTTTCCGTAGTCCAGTCGGCTTGTAACCAGTGCGTGGGTGACCGTTTTTCTGGTTTCGGTGGGGATCCAGCGAAATGTTTTTTTGAGCATGCGAAGAATGTTGAAGCAAGAAGATGAAACGGCGTTTACTTGTCTGGTCATCGAGAGTGAGGAGTCCAGGATGACGCCCAGGTTCCGTGCGTGGTCCGTCGGGATGGGTGCTTTTCCGAGGGACTCTGGCCACCAAGAGTCGTCCCAGGCAGAGGGGGAGGTGCCTAGGATAAGGACTTCTGTTTTGTCGGAATTTAGTTTCAAACGGCTGTGCTTCATCCACTCGGCTACTTCTTTCATTCCTTCATGCAGGTTGGTTTTGGCGGTGCTAGGGTCTTTGGTGAGTGAGAGGATCAGTTGAGTGTCGTCAGCGTAGGAGATGATGTTGAGGTTGTGTTGGCGTGCGATGGTCGCGAGGGGGCTCATGTATACGTTGAAGAGGGTGGGACTGAGTGAAGATCCTTGTGGCACGCCGCAAATGACTTCAGTGGCCTCTGACTTGAATGGTGGGAAGCGCGATCATAACACACAAAATAGGTACCCTTGGCAGTCAGGAAGACAGGGGAAGAGAGCATCGGTAAAACGTACGTCTCAGTACAAGCACTCTTCCCAAGCTGAGCTCTCGGATTATGACCAAGACCTTGCAAGCAGAAATTACCGAGGTGGGGTACGATCCAGATCGGAGACGAGCTCTTAAGCTGTCTATCACCCACTGACATACTATACTCAGCCTCACTCAGATCCTTGTATGCTCGCACCTCTTCCTCTGGAATAAGCGATGCATCAAAAATATCTCTATCTAAATCAGCAATCGCTATCGCCAAGGACTTGTGGTACGGGCCGGGACCAAGGTCTGTAGAGCGTGGCTCTCGACGGGGGTAGGAATCTAGTGCACTACGGAACATGGTCTGAAATGCTCGAGCTGTTCATGTTGGGGCAGAAGATGAAAGGAATGTGGAGAAACAGTGGGAACAGAATTCAGTTCATGAGAAGGAGAAGTAGGTGAAGTGGAAGGCAATAACGACTGAATTCCAAAATACACTCCACCCACCAGTAGCATAGAAACAGTTAGGAATATTATGAAAACCTGAAACAGAAAACATTTTGTTCGCAAAACCTTATGCAATTTGGATCTTTGCGCCGACATCCTCTCTATTTCCGACAGCTTAGAGAACTCAATCCTCTAAAAACCGTCCGTAACGTTCTTGACGCACTTCGTTCTGAGTAGCGATTATCAATTCCCAGGAGTTCCCAGGAATCGACAAAAGTAACCGACCTAGTTTCAGAAACCTGCTAAACAGAAGGAGGTACGCGCATGGCCCTACGGTCAACCCGGATGATAGGTTTTCTCAAATAAACATTCAATTTAATATAAGTCTCCTAGCTGTACAGAAGAGGAACACACGTGATGTATAAAACAAGAATTGAAAAACTCAAAATCAATGAAAAAATGCAAATGTTCACAATGTTCGTAGCAACAGTGGGGGGTAATGTGAAGTTAAAAACAAAAAAGGATTTTATTAGTCCTTGTCACGCGATCGAAGAAAATATCGACTTTTTCCAGGTCGAGTTTGCTCTTCAAATAACGGTTCAGATGGCAAAACAGTGTTTGATCGTTCAGATGACAGTTCAGAACTTGAATTCTCCAATGCTGAAGACGAAGGTACAGTTCCAGACGATTTAACAGGTATATCTGACTGAACTGAATTGTTCTCTACAGGTTGAGCATCACTGAATGGCACGTAGCGTGGAAGGGCCTCGGTCTCCGTTGGGGCAACTCCAGTTTTTACCCAGTTATCTGCTGGCAAAGGAAGTGGAACCTTCTTCGTATGGGTGGCGTGCACCCAGTGCTTCCTGCCTTTCAACCGAACTGCAGTCCTTGTTGCCAACAAAACTTGGTAAGGTCCCACAAACCTTGGCTCGAGATTACGTTTTCTCCCAAAGTTCCGGGTGACAACCCAGTCACCAGGTTGGAGCCGATGTCCAGGTCCTTCTGTTTGTGCCGGTAGAGCTTCAAAAACCTGTTGATGAATCAAACTCAATTTAGCAGTCAGATCATAAAGATAGTCAATCAACATTGGATATTCAAGACTGTCAAAATGCTTAGGCCTCGGGACTCCCCAAATGTTCGCAGGACGGCCGAACACAATCTCATATGGGCTAAGCCCTACTCGAGAGTGCACAGTCGCCCTGGTCGATAAGAGAGCTAAAGGCAGTGCATCAGGCCATGACAAACCAGTCGTGGCTTGAATTTTGGCAAGTTTTAGTTTCAGAGTACCATTGTACCCCTCCACTAAACCCGCCGATTGAGGATGATTAGCGCTATGGAATTTTTGACGTATTCCAAGGCCCTTACACACACTCTTCATCACACTCCCCACAAACTCACTTCCGTTATCCGACCATACGATCCGTGGCATTCCATACCGAGGAAAATATTCCTTCAGTAGGACTTTTGCTGTGGACAGGGCAGTATTATCCTTAAGAGGGTAGGCCTCAATCCATCTGGAGAACGCGCAAAACACAACCAAAACATATTTCAGGTTATTGCATCTCTCCATATGGATGAAGTCCAACTGGATAACTTCAAAGGGACATGTAGGAGGAGCAAAATGACCAGGTGGAGTGGGGGTGCCCTTGCCAGGATTATACATCAAGCATACCATACAATTCTTAACCACCCTCTCAGCACACTTAGCAATCCCATCATTCTTCCATACAGGAGACAACAACTTACATATACCTTTTGCGCTAATATGTGACAAGCCGTGGGCCATAGTAACAACGGCAAGCACATATGCATCCGGTAACATCCACCTCTGACATTCTGACAAATCAACCCAACATCCATGCGCGTCTAACTTTCCCGTGCTTTCTTTCCACTTAGTCTTTTCAATCTCGGTAGCCTCATTCTGAATCGCTTTCACACTCTCAACAGTGTCCTCACACATACCAGTCTCCGTCGGCCACCTCACCGAACTCATAACATACATTTGAGTTGTCAGATTCTTAGCCGTTTCCTTAGCAATCTCATCCGCAAACGCGTTACCACGACCAACATCATCCGTAACCTTTCGATGCGCGCTGCATTTAATGATTGCCACCTGCTTAGGCAATGTAAGTGCATCCAAAAGATCGTTCACAAGCTGTCCGTGTTGGATCTTTGTGCCATGCGACGTCATAAATCCTCTTTCTCTCCACAATCGACCAAAGCTATGGGCTACGCCAAATGCATACTGACTGTCTGTAAACACATTCACTCGCTTTCCTTTAGACAAAACACACGCTCTCGTTAACGCAATCAACTCTGCCGCTTGCGCTGAATTCTGACTCAATCTCGCAGTTTCCACAACCGTACTCAACGTCACTACAGCATACGCAGTCGTCACATCACCATTCGGCAAATTGAAGCATGAACCATCAACATACAGAGTACCATCGGGATCTACCATTGGAGTGTTTTTCAGGTCAATACGACCCTTCGTTTTTTCTTCGGTTCTTAAATAACAGTCATGTGGTGCTACATCATCTGATTCCATATTAGTCGGCAACAATGTCGCTGGATTCAGCACATTACAACGCTTTATCTGTATATGACTTGCCAAAAGCGTCAACTCATAACCGGACAACCTTGCGCTCGTCAAGTGTTGAGTTTTTGTTCGATTCAAGAGAGTGTCAACTGCATGCGGAACCATCACCGTAAGCATATTATCCATGACCAGGCCTGCGGATTGTCGGATGGACACCGCAGCTGCCGCTGTCGCTCTTAGACAACTCGGCAATGCTCTAGCTACTGGGTCTAAGGTCGAGGAAAAATATGCACATAGACGCTGTTTGCCACCAAATTGTTGCGTCAAGACACTCAACGCACAACCTTCTCTCTCATGAACGTATAGTGTAAACGGCTTACTGTAATCAGGAGTACCTAACACAGGAGCCGAACACAACGCATCACGCAATTCAGAAAAACTTTTCTGACACTCTTCAGTCCATGGCAAAGGAGTCGGAACATCCTTGCACGTGAGAGCTAACAATGGCTTCGCTAACAATGAAAAATTTGGAATCCATTGTCTGCAGTATGACGTGATACCTAGAAAGGCACGCACATCTCTCTGAGTTGTTGGCACAGTCATTCGAGCAATCGCTGCAATTCTTTCTGGGGTCAACCTTCTTCCCTCCTTTGACAATAAGTGACCTAAATAGGTTACTTCTTGACAACAATACTGTAGCTTAGAAGGTGACACCTTGTGATGTAAGTCACATAGATGCTGTAAGAGCGATACTGTAGCAGTTTTGCAAATGTGCTCGGTGTCAGCAGCCACTAACAAATCGTCAACGTACTGAATCAAGGCCGCACCAGCCGGTAACACAAACGCATCAAGTTGACTCTTAAGGGCTTGGCTGTAGATCGATGGACTCTCACAGTAGCCCTGGGGAACACGTTTAAACCTGAAGCTGCGACCCCCTAATGAGAAGCCGAATAGATCTCTGCTTTCCTCAGCAATCGGAATGCTAAAGAAAGCATTCTTCAGATCGATCACCGAGACCAAGAGGCAGAGGCTGGAATCAGGGTCAGCAAAGCTGTAATGTCAGGCACCACGGGAAACTGTGGGATCACGATTTTATTGACTTCTCTCAAATCAATGACAAAACGGTACACAGGAGGCTTGGATGGGTCAGTTCGTTTCAAAATAGGTAACGCAGGACTATTACACACATTTCCCCGAGTTTCATCAATGACATCCTTCTTGATCAAGTCATAAATGATTGCTAATAGCGCTCGCTCACCATCAAGAGAGATACGATACTGGGGGATACGCGGTAATCGCACATTTTATTTCAATTGGACAACATAAGGTGATATGTCCAGCAGGCCCACATCATTGGGACCTGTTGCCCACAAAGACTCAGGAAGAGAACTCAATTCCGGTGGGAGCTTATCAGTTGACAAGTACATAGGAGAGATCACCCTCTGACCTAAAGTAAGCTCCACTCCCGTAGGAGAGCAGTACAAAGTCGCATATAACTGCTTCAACAAATCCAGGCCCAAAAGATTCTCTCCACAACCAGTAGTCAAAATCAAAGGAGCCTCTAGCTCAGGTGGCCCAATTGTAAGGGGCAAAGGGCTAGAAACTGGATTGCTAACCGGGGCGCCAGAGAATCCAACGGAAACATTCGTTAAGCCAGACAAAGGTGCGCCAGGGAGTTTCGAATGCATGATGGAACTTTTCGCTGCACCAGTGTCCAACAGAAAAGGCTCAACTACGCCCGATGTGGCAACTGCGACGTAAAGCCCTCTCTGATCAACCGGAACTGATACTACTCCCTCTCTTTGTCTATGGCTATCCTAGTAATTGCTGTCTGCACCAATGTCATGCTCAACATAATAGTCATCCACATGATACTGTGCAGATCTACCAGACGATGAATCGCGCTGATCAAAACAATTGTTCGAGTCCGATGAAGAAGTAGAACGCTCATTCTGATTTTGAGAGGTACCACAACCTCTACCTCGAGATGCCTGCTGAGGACCACTACGACCTCCTCGGGCCGAAACACCATTATTTCGGTCACGTAAAACCGGACAATTAAACTTCAAATGGCCCTCACCCCTACAATATGCATATTGATTATACCCAAGCATAGATCTGGATGCAGAAGAGTCAGAACGCGACTGCGTCCTAGAAGACTGTGCCTGTGGTCGATATTGCTGTTGCGAGTCATTTTGATTGGAGCGCGGAGGATATGCTTGCTGCAATAAGACCTTAGTTTTAAGCTCCTTCGTTTTCTTGTCTGCACGATCATTTTCTTCTTTTTCCCTATTCTCATAATATTGAGCTGTTGCCAATATTTGAGCAGTGGTTGAAACAGCCCACGAACTTTCAGAATTTTTCAATTTGTTGCATAACTCAGGCAACAAATTTAACACAAACTTATCAACAAACAACCGCTGTCCTCCCTCAGTGCTCATATCCTGACCACTATGATCGATAAATGCCTCCTCAAATCTAGTAAAGAAATCAGAGACACTCTCGTCTTTCTTTTGTTTGCAAGCAGACAATTTATCCCAGTTCACCCTCATCGCTGGCATAAGTGTTTTCATGAGTGTAATGATTCTTTGGGGCAGATCCGTGATTAACTGTTCAGGCTTAGCCCCACCAACTTGTCGCCCATCAGCCGCCGCAAGAGCAGCCCAATCACCACCTAGCTCAGCTACATGATTTTCCTGACGAATTTTCGCCCAAATCGGTTGTGGTACTACATTACCAAACAACATATCAATATCTGCAAGGTTCATAATAGAAGCATCCACTAATTGGGATAACTCCTTATAATAACCTGCCGGATTCTTCCGGGGGTCAGGTAAAGATTGTTTCACCTGCAAAACTTCTGATCGCTTCCATGGGAGATGTATCCAAACTCTCTGGAAGTGTGGCAAAATTGGAGGAACGGCAGCAGCATTACCCGGCATCCACACTGAGGGAACTTCTCGCATGGGATACTGACCAGGTTGTGCTTTCGAATCATCGGAGTCGTCGTCAAACGACACTCGAGGAGGCACTGTAGATCTAAAAGCTAACAAACGCTCTGAGGCACGTCGTACATTACCGCCTACAATCATACCGTTCGAAAAAACTGATTCTGAAGTTCAGTCATATCGGGCGGTACATTATCTACTTCATCATTATCCCACTCTTCTCTCAAGGATTTACACATTTCCTCAAACACGAATCTTTGTGCGCGCTCATTGAACTGAGAGAACGTATCGTAAACTATGCGCGGGCTGTACTTAGCAGGATGTCTAATCCACCTACGCACCATAGTCACTAACGTCTCACTCTCCCTTCCACCAGGAATTTGACTCCGTCTCTGAGAGACGTCAGAGACATCGGACCCAAGTATCGGTCCGAAAAGCGGAGAATAGAGATTAGCAACAGTATTAGGTATACGACTACGAACAGAAGGAGAAGGAGAGAGAAGTACAGGAGCAACAACATGAGGACTGAACGTAGAAGCAGTAGGAGCAGCCAAAATAGCAGGAGTAGCAGGAGCAATAGACTGAGAAGGTATAGACAAAGGGGCAGTAGGAAGAAGGGCAGGTAAAGGAGCAGAGACAACTTGAGGAACAAGAGGATTCAGAGGAACAGGACCAATGACAGGCTGACCAGCAGCCGCCGGAACAACAGGTTGAGGGACAGGAGGAACAACAGGGGCTGCAGTACCCTGTACATAGGGAGGTGGTGATTTTAATAAATAGGATAACAAAGGATCCTCTTTCGATTCTTCTTCCTTTTTATCAGAACTTGACGGTAAAACCGGATAACATTTATCCACCGCCATGCGATGCAGTCTAGTAAAAACTTCCTTTTCCTTCTCTTCTTTGTCTCGCTGATACTGTTCTGCACTTTGCATCATCGTAATGATACCATCTCTCTTATTTTTCTTAATCTGTTTGATTTCTTTCTGCTTGGCCTCTTTGCGCCATAACCGAAAGGAATCAAACATTGCTGGCCTAGCTTTCTTTTTGAACAATTTTGCTTCGAGATTATCTAAAATCTCAGTTTCGAAACTACCATGGGGTGGCCAGCTAAGGACACCGTCATTTTTCGTATAGCGGACCCAACATTCATTATAAGCAATAGGACCCACTCCGTGTCAACTATAGAGCTCATAAACCGGAGTTCCAACTGGAGGTATCGGACATGAGTCCTCCAACCGGGAATCCGTGCTGCAACATTTAAAGAAACCAAACGAAATACTACGGCCAGGCATCGTGCACACTAACCGAGCTTACAAACTTCAAGGGTTATCGAATTACGATATCCTCGCAAAAATACGAGACCCTCGGTTTTTGGCAATTGCAATCGTCAAATAAAAACCCAACAACTAAGAACCAACAACTAAGAACCACAAATGCAATGGAACCATGCAAACAACCAAGTTTCAACAACAACAACCAAGGTTTCTGGGAGCGACCCACAAATACTTAACTGAGAGAACAATGGCGTCACCAGGAAGGCCCGTCTATCGCCTCGCCGTACAAAGGACTACGCCAGGCGCCAAAACAGGTCGACAGTCAGGGCATCAGTCCGTCGCAGCCGTCAGGAGGTGGGAATCTTCGCGGGAAAAATCTTCGGACCACTTATTTCAACAACAGGATCGATGAAGCGGGGTGCACCTTCCCTCGGAGATTTCACACGAAGTTCCTCACGTTCGTCGGGCTTTGGACCGGTACTGCTGATGTCGCCCCACGTGGGGCGCCAACTGAAGGACTGGGCTATTCTAAGGCCCAGCGGTGCCAGGGGACAACACCTGAAACCTTCGTGGGTTACCTGTTCCGGCGTACAAATCACAGAGACACGGGACACTTCCTTCGGCGTCAAAGATCAGCGTTTATTTACTGCCCGGATACAGAGATCGCAAGAAGTACAACAAAGTGTAGGTTCTGAGAGTCTGCTTCGAATTGCAAAAGTGGATCGCTCCTTTTATACACATTTTCGTCATTGCACAACATGGCGAACAAAAGGTTACAACTCAGTTCCCACAGTAAACTTCAAAAGGGTTGCATTCATGTTTTCAGGAGCCCGGAACATGATTACAGTAACATCGCCGGTTCCCAACTGTAAAAGCACGTTATCGCACCATTAGGCACATTCCACTCGGGTTGTAAACGAGCTAAGAGAAGAGACAGAAACAGGTGCAAGGAAGACAAAGACAGATAACAGATTGAAAAGAGTGAGGGGGCAATATCGAAAGCATGGTCGCAGGATCAAAGGATTCGAGCCTAACGTATGCAAGGCTGAAACAATAGACCGGCACGGCAAGATGAGCCTCGAGCGGAGCCATCTGCCTTTGCCGTATCATCCCCCTAGTCATAAAGACACACTCAAAGGAACATGCGTCTTCCGCAAGAGCTTGGGAATCCCAGGGTCACGAAGCGAACATCGTCCGTTCGCCGGCTACGTGAGGGCAAGAAACAAAATGGATGCCGTATCTAAAATGGAACCCGTGGGTTCAGATGGGGAAACCCACGAATAGGAGGAACGCTGCAAAGTAGAGTAGCGAAAACGCGTACACCCACTAAACTCGTCATTTGCGGTTCATAGATACCAAACTCGTCCATATTCGAACAAGTCCAAAACGTCATTACGATTCTCTCGGAACCTCACTTTAGTTTCAGTTTTTTGAGGTCATCTGAGAACCATCTGTGGGAATTTTGGTGTCTGGTTGGGGGGAATTTAGTGAGGGGGGCAAATTTGTCACTGGCTGACTGCAGCCAGAGGGAGATGTCATTTTCTACTTTATCCTCATTAGTGCATGGAACAAGGGCAGGGCGGGTGTCAACAGGTTCATGATACAGATGACAGCATCACTGAGAAACATTAAGCTGACCAACGAAGATCGTAGCGCTAGCGCTTGACTGTGACTAGGATTACTGCAAGCATTCTACTTTGTTTTACTGATATTTTAAAAACCTATTGAGTGTGATAATATGTGTTTTTAAAAACGATCTCTGAGCTCTTACTTGCATTTTGCTCGCTACTCCCTGGTCCTCCACAGCTTCTGTGCTGATTGTCGTGGAGGGACGTTGAAGCGACACCACTTCCTGGTTCCTGGTTGTTCCATCCTGGCCAGCCATCTTGGGGAGGTTGACGTGCTAGTCTCCCCCTCGCCCTGACTATTTTAGGGCGGGAGTCATTCGCGCACGATCATTGACCAACGAAGATCGTAGCGCTAGCGCTTGACTGTGACTAGGATTACTGCAAGCATTCTACTTTGTTTTACTGATATTTTAAAAACCTATTGAGTGTGATAATATGTGTTTTTAAAAACGATCTCTGAGCTCTTACTTGCATTTTGCTCGCTACTCCCTGGTCCACCACAGCTTCTGTGCTGATTGTCGTGGAGGGAGGTTGAAGCGACACCACTTCCTGGTTCCTGGTTGTTCCATCCTGGCCAGCCATCTTGGGGAGGTTGACGGGCTAGTCTCCCCCTCGCCCTGACTATTTTAGGGCGGGAGTCATTCGCGCACGATCATTGACCAACGAAGATCGTAGCGCTAGCGCTTGACTGTGACTAGGATTACTGCAAGCATTCTACTTTGTTTTACTGATATTTTAAAAACCTATTGAGTGTGATAATATGTGTTTTTAAAAACGATCTCTGAGCTCTTACTTGCATTTTGCTCGCTACTCCCTGGTCCACCACAGCTTCTGTGCTGATTGTCGTGGAGGGAGGTTGAAGCGACACCACTTCCTGGTTCCTGGTTGTTCCATCCTGGCCAGCCATCTTGGGGAGGTTGACGGGCTAGTCTCCCCCTCGCCCTGACTATTTTAGGGCGGGAGTCATTCACGCACGATCATTGACCAACGAAGATCGTAGCGCTAGCGCTTGACTGTGACTAGGATTACTGCAAGCATTCTACTTTGTTTTACTGATATTTTAAAAACCTATTGAGTGTGATAATATGTGTTTTTAAAAACGATCTCTGAGCTCTTACTTGCATTTTGCTCGCTACTCCCTGGTCCACCACAGCTTCTGTGCTGATTGTCGTGGAGGGAGGTTGAAGCGACACCACTTCCTGGTTCCTGGTTGTTCCATCCTGGCCAGCCATCTTGGGGAGGTTGACGGGCTAGTCTCCCCCTCGCCCTGACTATTTTAGGGCGGGAGTCATTCGCGCACGATCATTGACCAACGAAGATCGTAGCGCTAGCGCTTGACTGTGACTAGGATTACTGCAAGCATTCTACTTTGTTTTACTGATATTTTAAAAACCTATTGAGTGTGATAATATGTGTTTTTAAAAACGATCTCTGAGCTCTTACTTGCATTTTGCTCGCTACTCCATGGTCCACCACAGCTTCTGTGCTGATTGTCGTGGAGGGAGGTTGAAGCGACACCATTTCCTGGTTCCTGGTTGTTCCATCCTGGCCAGCCATCTTGGGGAGGTCGACGGGCTAGTCTCCCCCTCGCCCTGACTATTTTAGGGCGGGGAGTCATTCGCGCACGATCATTGACCAACGAAGATCGTAGCGCTAGCGCTTGACTGTGACTAGGATTACTGCAAGCATTCTACTTTGTTTTACTGATATTTTAAAAACCTATTGAGTGTGATAATATGTGTTTTTAAAAACGATCTCTGAGCTCTTACTTGCATTTTGCTCGCTACTCCCTGGTCCTCCACAGCTTCTGTGCTGATTGTCGTGGAGGGAGGTTGAAGCGACACCACTTCCTGGTTCCTGGTTGTTCCATCCTTGCCAGCCATCTTGGGGAGGTTGACGGCTAGTCTCCCCCTCGCCCTGACTATTTTAGGGCGGGAGTCATTCGCGCACGATCATTGACCAACGAAGATCGTAGCGCTAGCGCTTGACTGTGACTAGGATTACTGCAAGCATTCTACTTTGTTTTACTGATATTTTAAAAACCTATTGAGTGTGATAATATGTGTTTTTAAAAACGATCTCTGAGCTCTTACTTGCATTTTGCTCGCTACTCCCTGGTCCACCACAGCTTCTGTGCTGATTGTCATGGAGGGAGGTTGAAGCGACACCACTTCCTGGTTCCTGGTTGTTCCATCCTGGCCAGCCATCTTGGGGAGGTTGACGGGCTAGTCTCCCCCTCGCCCTGACTATTTTAGGGCGGGAGTCATTCGCGCACGATCATTGACCAACGAAGATCGTAGCGCTAGCGCTTGACTGTGACTAGGATTACTGCAAGCATTCTACTTTGTTTTACTGATATTTTAAAAACCTATTGAGTGTGATAATATGTGTTTTTAAAAACGATCTCTGAGCTCTTACTTGCATTTTGCTCGCTACTCCCTGGTCCACCACAGCTTCTGTGCTGATTGTCGTGGAGGGAGGTTGAAGCGACACCACTTCCTGGTTCCTGGTTGTTCCATCCTGGCCAGCCATCTTGGGGAGGTTGACGGGCTAGTCTCCCCCTCGCCCTGACTATTTTAGGGCGGGAGTCATTCGCGCACGATCATTGACCAACGAAGATCGTAGCGCTAGCGCTTGACTGTGACTAGGATTACTGCAAGCATTCTACTTTGTTTTACTGCTATTTTAAAAACCTATTGAGTGTGATAATATGTGTTTTTAAAAACGATCTCTGAGCTCTTACTTGCATTTTGCTCGCTACTCCCTGGTCCACCACAGCTTCTGTGCTGATTGTCGTGGAGGGAGGTTGAAGCGACACCACTTCCTGGTTCCTGGTTGTTCCATCCTGGCCAGCCATCTTGGGGAGGTTGACGGGCTAGTCTCCACCCTCACCTAATCTATAAGACCTCTCCCTGCCTAGCGCAGCGGTGACGCACAGCGGTAGCGCCGTATACGCGCCGAAGAGGCGCCAAAGAGTAGCCAGTCTGCGCCAGTCAGCGGCACGGAAGCGGACGGGGCCGGACGGCTATTTACTTTTTCCTTTACCTGAGCTAGTGGCATTATGTGCCTTAGTATGCTCACGTATTCCAGCCCCGAGCTTCGTACTCTCCGTCCTCCGTGTGGTCGCTGCCATCATGTATTCCCAGGAGGGCGGGCTCTGAAGAAAGGGTGTAGCGCATGTGGTTGGCGCCTTCCTGACCGGAAATCACTTACACAGGTTAGCCCACCCATCCTCCATCAATGTTTACTACTGAATACCAGATCCTTACCTGGCCACGCTCTAGACATTTGGAATATGTTACAGGATTCGAAGGTATCCTGTTTGTTCCTAACGGAAACTTGGTTGTCTGACTCTTCTTCCCCCGATTTGGCAAACGCCCTACCCTCCGCCTACAATATTTATAGGAAAGACAGGCCATCTGGTAGAGGTGGTGGAGTGGCTATCATAGTAAATAAGAACATAGCTTGTCGCACGTTCCCTGTAGATAATATACAGGGCAGTGAAGCCCTTGGCTTCACTCTCCAGCTCTCATCTTCCCAGGCTTGTACTGGTATTCTTGTTTACAGACCACCAGGTTCGGTGGGGCCATTTTTAGAAGAACTGCAGGCAGCCCTATCGACCCCTTGCCTTAGGTCCAATCATTGCCTTCTATTGGGTGACTTAAATATTCATATGGACAATAGTTCAGATCCGGACACTCAAAAACTGTTAGATATTACTTCTGTGCTTGGCCTATCTCCTTATGTGGCAGCACCGTCTCATAATAAAGGCCACACGCTGGACCAGATCTTTTCTACTCTTCCTATCTGTGTTGACCCTCCCATGCCAGTTTTGTGGTCAGATCATTTTCTCATCACTTTTTCCATCCCTGTCATGGCCCCATCACGGTCCAAACCTGTTGGGTCGTTAAAGCATCTCTCCAAATCTTTCCATCTTCTTACTAGAGAGATGCTATCAAATGCTTTAACTAACTTCCCTTGTCCCACCTCTGACAATGTAGAGGATTACATTGCTCTCTTTCATAACTGGCTCACAGATCGTCTAGAGAGCTTGGTTCCGGCCAAGAAACAAAATTCTGCCGATAAGAGGACATCTGCCCCTTGGTTTACCCCTCATTTAAAGAAAGCACGACAAGATCTTAAGTAAGCAGAAAGAGCATGGAGGCGATCTTACGATCATACTGAGAGGCTAAATTTTAAGACGCTGACTCGAGCCTACCATAAATCAATTTGGGAAGGTAAAAAATCCTATCTGGAATCTAGAATCAATGAAGCGGAGCATTCTTGCAAGGAAATTTTCAGGGTGGTAAAATATTTCACCTCTCCTTCTGCTTATACTCCGACCCATGCTCATTCAGAAGCTTGGCTGAAGGAATTGGCTGTCTATTTTGTACAAAAAATTTCCACTATTCAAGAATCTCTCCAGGCCACTTTTCAGCAGCATACAATGAGTCTGGGGTGTCCCGTGCCAGACCATGGTCCCTTCCTGTGTGATTTTCCCCCATTAGATCATGAGAGTTCTCTTGACATCTTGGCAAGTCTTAAATTCGGATCTCCACAGGATCCTTGCCCTGCCGAATGTCTAGCAAATATGGCACCTGTTCTAAATTACCTGGTAAATCCCATCCTGAATCTGTCGCTCTCTTCCGGGGTAGTTCCCAAAGCTTGGAAGAGCGCCATGATCCTGCCACTCATAAAAAAACCTGCGCTCGACCCTTCAGTCCATGCCAATTACAGACCCATCTCCCTACTCCCTGCTCTGGCGAAAGTGACTGAGAGGTTTGTTCACAGATCTATTTCTAATTTCATCGAGGAAAAGGGTCTGTTGCACAGCACTCAATCTGGCTTTCGTGCAAATTTCAGCACGGAGACTGCGCTCCTTGAAGTCACAGATGCCATCAGGGTGGAGTTGGATGTTGGAAAAAAAGTGGTACTGATAATGCTAGACCTGTCGGCGGCTTTCGACACCGTTCCCCACGCACTTCTTCTTTCCAGACTCTGGGACTTTGGTCTGCGGGGAACGGTGTGGAATTGGCTTAAATCCTTCTTAGCCGACCGCCGGCAGACAATCTGGGCGCCTCCCTACTCCGCCGAAATGTCACCGCTAGAAGTGGGGGTTCCTCAAGGTTCCATCCTGAGCCCCCTCCTTTTTAACATCTTTATGGCCCCCCTGGCGGTGACGGCGGAGTCTTTCGGCGCCCGGATTGTCACCTATGCTGACGACACCCAGCTCCTCTTTGTAAGCAACAAGGATGGCCTGTTTGACGATGCTCAGGTCAGGAGCTGTTTGAGCGCTGTTTTTGAGTGGTTTGGACGTCATGGGCTGAAGTGCAACTCCGACAAGTCGGAGTTGCTCTTCTTTGGTTGTACCTCTGAGCCTGATTGGAAACCCTGGTGGCCGCAAGATATGTTTCCTCCCACTAGTTCGTCTTTGAAAGCCAAAAATTTGGGAGTTATGATTGACAATGAGTTATCTTTCGGACCGCATATTTCATCTCTTACTGGGAAATGTTTCGGCATCCTTCGGATGCTTCGTAAATTCCTCCCTCTAGTCTCCATCCAGCACAGAAAAATCATTGTCCAGGCACTGATTGGCTCTAGGCTGGATTATGCTAATGTTTTGTTTCTGGGACTTCCCAAATACCTGGTCAGGCGTCTGCAAATCGCCCAGAATTCTGCAGCCCGAGCCATCTTTGGTCTTCCAAGAAAAGCCAGAGCCACTGAGCTTCTTTCAACACTACAATGGCTTCCTATTGCTAAAAGGATTCTGTTTAAAACTTTGACCACGACTTTCAAGGCCCTACATGGCATAGGCCCCAAATATATTTCCAAACGATTGTCCTGGTATAACCCCCCAGATCTCTCAGATCTTTGTCCCTATCAAAAATGAGTGTTCCCATTATCAAGCGTGCTAGAGCAGGAGGACGGTCTTTTCGCTACTTAGCTCCTCATGCTTGGAATGACCTCCCAATCTCTTTGAGACAGACCTCTAGCCTTCTGTCCTTCCGAAAGGCCCTTAAGACATGGCTTTTCCCTTAATTTGATGTTGCTTCCTGTGTCTGCACGTCCTCTCAGTGTTATGTTCTCCCTTCTTCGGTTGGGTTTCCTTCGATAAAGCGCCGGGATACTCCGTGGAGTGGCCGTGCGCTATAGAAGTATAAAAATAACATAACATAACATAACATAACATATCTGCAGCATGGCATCACATTAAGTAATTCCCTGCAACAGTGACAGCAAGTGCACACAGGCGCTGATGGTGTAGATGGTGATGATTGCAGTGATGCATTGGATGATCTGCATTTGCTAATTGTGCACATGGCAACAAGTCTGGGATGGTTAGAAAATGGAAGCTTCATCAAATGTAGCTAAACTCAGCAGTTGTGCAATTGTTTTGGCACTAGGGCTTAACATGGTTGTATGTGCACAGTGGTTATGGCAAATTGTGATGTGAGTGAGGTGCTGAACAGTAACTTATGATTGAAAAAACAAATGTAACTCAGAGTGTCAGTCCTCAGTATGTGTGCATTGTGGAGGGGTGTCCATATGCATTAGTGCATTTTGAAGTTATGTCTACTGCTTTCAATTAGTGAGTGATTTCTTGGGACATTGATGTGTAATGGATGTCATCAGTCAGCACAACATGGGAATGACAGATGCTAGAGCCCATGTATTAGCTATCCTTATGGAGGCCACTCATACCTTCATCTACAGAAGGTACTCTCATGCCTTGGATCATTGACGGCTTGGCAGACAATTGGAATGGTGTTGGTATGTGACATGTCGCAACATGCTAAGGCCTTGCATCACATTGCCCTAATCCTGCTATTGTGCATTGTCTTTGTGGCAACATAGCACATGGGGCTTAATAGCCCTTCATCCCCACAAAATGTGTCCATGTGACATGTGCAGCAGTGTGAGTCTCAGAGACATCAACTGGCAGTGAACAGCAGTGAGCATCATTTTAGGGTGCATTTTGAGATTTAGTGTGTGGATTTCCATCTAATTTATACATCTACACAGTGGTTAGCATTGTTAAACAGTAGTTGTGCGTCATTGGCAAAGATAGTGGATTTAAGGAGGTAATGTCACTTTACAATGTCTAGGTTTCTGTTTGTATGTGTGGGGTTCAGTGAACTCCTACTTCAAGTGTGAGAAACACAACATATTAGGATGTTTAGCTCTCTTACCTGTAGGCATGTAGGTGTGCCTACAGATGATTGGATGTAATGTTGAGATGTAGACACATGCAGAGAACTTTGGTAGTGTCAACGCAACATGGAGCATGACTATCCACTAAGCATGTTTACATGTATCAACTGATCATGCCAGGAATTGGGGTTATGCATACAGTACATGGATAATTTGGATGTGGGACTTTCAGTGCAAGTGTTTCTGTCTGTATAGTAAAATCATGTTTGTGAGCAGGCCACTTTACTTAACCTATGTCTCTGTCTCTTGCAATATCTGCTGAGGGCAGGGAAGGAGAGGGGCCCAACACCGTCGGGTAAGCTACTGGCATTACTGGTCCCCAGGAGTACAGCTACACTGAGGGGACCAGTGCTTAGGAGGGTAACAGGAGTGCCCTGGAGGAGTCATGTCCTGAAACACCTACATCCACATCTTCAGACTCCAATGGTGACTCCTCGGTGTTGGCGGGCACATGAAGTTCAACATCTGCTTCTTCATCGGCCACACCCTGTCCTGTGTCCACCCTCCCTGATGCTCCCCCAAGTGGTATCCGGGCCTGCATCCCTAAGAAGGGTAGAGTCTCCTTCCCACCAGGCACCGCTGACCCTGTATCTCCTGCTGCCCTCAGTGTGGCAGCCATAGACATCTTGTGACAGCTGTGTGTGGGTCAGACTGCACTCTTGAATGCCAACCAGGATAATGGCAACAAGTTGTCACAGGTAGTTGCGTTCATGGAGGACATATTTTCAGTCGTGGGTGGCCTGCACAGAACTGTCCAAACTTTGTCCTTCACAGTGACGGCAGCCATTCTGCAGTCCCAATCTCCCAGTCCTGTTCCTGTCTTGTCTGCTGCCACACTCCCAGTGCCCCCACCTGACCAGAACAGACACACACCAGAGCACTGAGGCACCCAGTCTTCCACACACAGCACACATCAACAGCACTCAAAGTGAACCAGACACCATACAAAAATCCCCAAAGCACACTAAAAGCACACACTTTCAGGGAAGAGGGAGGCTGTTGGGGCTACCTCACTTGTCACTTGTGGAAAGATACTTGCTGGATATCGGATCCCCAAACAATTGAGACCCAGCCCTCCACATGCACCATCAGCCACTGAGCCTACCCCCAGAATTTCTCCACCTTCCAGTGCAACTACTCCACCAGTTCCAGCCAGTCCTGACTAGCACATCCACAGATCCCTCTACCTCAGCCAGTTCTCTCCCTCACAGGTCCAGTCCTCTGACTGGGCCAGACAGTCATCCCTCTTCCAGTTCGACTTCTCCATAATGTTGAAGCCAAGTCCCCCTTCCCACACCATTCCTCCCTGAGCGGTGCCTGGACTGGCCATTTGATGCTCCCGCCCTGGTGAGATTCCCATGGTAGTGGACTGTGTTGCAAGTTTGTTGTGCAAGTTTTAATGCACACATATGTGGACTCGCAATTTAGACTTGGCATTACCCTTGAAGTTTTGCACTTTTGATGCAGATATGGAGTTAATGTAATTAAAAAATATTTATGTGGTGATCTTTGTCGCTGGACTTGCTAATGATGCAGTACAATGTATATGTACATGTTCATCTGTCCCATGCTCTGAATGCCACATTCAGATTGGCATGTACTTTCTTTGCTTTTGCAGAAGTTCCCATAGGTTACAGCAACTAATGTGCTCATTGACTCAAAGGCTTTATGGGTCCATGATGCTTGTCAGTGATGGTCAACTCTTGCCCCCTTCTTTGTTTTGTTGGGGCTCTACTTTTGTACACATGTCATATTTGGATGCTCTGCATTAACAGCAGCTATTTCTATTTACATGATGACATCAGGGGAGGACAGGGTCCATCATATCTGTGGGTTCTATGTTGATGTGTATATACCAGTGTGGATGTGTAATCAGCTTGGGTAGGTATGTCTTCATAGTCACATCGGTACATTAGAATGTGTGCATTTGCATAATCATACAGTCTGATTGTCCTGTCATTAGCTGAAGTATTGCTGTGTATATACCGTTAACTATGACCCTTTCTCACATGTATGATCCAGTCGATGAGTGCCTATTTGTTTAAATGATCAGATACCTGCTGGAGTTTTTGGGCACATGTAGGAGTTGTTTACAGAGCAATGTGCTGTATGTCGGTGTGACCTTGAAGTCCTATGATACACCTACTTGTTGTCCTCATCATTTGTGAGTATGCAGAGTGTGTCACTGCAATGTATATGTTGTGAGTTTTGTGATCAACCATGACGCTTGCTTACCTTTGTTCTCACTGTGCTGACTGGCTCTGGCAAACAAACATTATTTGTGACTTTTCACACACACCGATGTGACTTTAAGCTTTATTTACTCCACTATGTGGTATTCAGAGTCATACCAGCCCAACGAAGACTATTTAATGCCTACACATTGTAAGTTACTCCTCTATGTGTTTTTGCTCTGTACACTCCTAATCTCTACAATTCTACTGTATACACCACTTCAGTCAAAATTGTTCCACTCCATGCCATGCCAGTGTTTGACCTTCCCCACCACTCCATAGTGTGACACTATACTGTAGGAGGATGATCTGTGTCCAGACCATTGTGCTCCTTGGCACTGTTTCACAATTTGTTATGAGCTATTTGAGTCTACTTGATTGCAGACATGGTTGTTCATGTACAATACAGATGAGTTTCCAGCACAGTCCTCTAGTCAGCTTCCATGCATATGTGTTTGCCTGAGTTGTGCAGCAGTAGGTGATAGCTAAAGTGTGTTGGTGTTTCCTGAAGTACTGCTACCCATCCTGAGTGTAAAGTGATCTGTGTGCTGTGATGATTTGTGATGTTAAAGTTCATGGTGGTTAAATCGGATATGTGTGATACTGGCTTTGGTGGTATTCACTCACTGCTTATTGTGCATGCACTGACTGCTGTCAGTGAATGCTGTATTGTCCTTTCCAGGTGTGAATCCCCCTGATGTCCAGCTGAGATTGCTATGGAATGTTTTTGGATGTACATATGTTATGTATTTGTTGTTGTGGGATACAGTCTTTGTCCTGTGTTGGCGCTTTCTACTGACAAGTCTATGTGTGTGTAATGTTTTTATAGCATGACATTGTGTGTGAGGAGTTTGTTTATTTGAATGCATTCAGATGTGTGTTGAATTTGTACAGTGCATTTCTTGTATGCATTTCACATGCAGCAATGTGGGTCTTGTTTATTTGTTTATTTTGTTGGGACAATTGGGCTACTATGGCCTCCTATATGTGAACAGTCACTTGTCAGGATTGTGCATGTGAATGCTTGTGCAACACACTGACACCATGCTCACTTTGTAACAGGTAGAGAGTCTATGGCTGTCTTGGCAGATTTGTCTCGATGCACAGTTTGTGATTATATTTGTAATTTGTTCATGTGTTTTTTGATTGGTTGGGATTATGCTGTCTGGGAAGTTGGCCAGAAGAGAAATTCTATCTGTTCCAGGGTGTTCTGGCATCACATTGGCTATCCACTCTTTTGCCGCACATGGCCGTGCTTGATGGACTTCTTTTGGTTCAGTTTGTGATACATGTATTTGGCAATTGTTTTTGGGTCAGCATTGGATCAGACATCCCTGAGTGGACCTCAGACATTTTTTGATACACACTAGGGTGTAGCACTGGGTAGCAGGGAACTCATAGGATCTTATTTTCACCTGTATCAGAGCTTGTCCCAGGTGTAGAGCAGTGAAGGTGGAAGATGGTTAGATCAGGGGTATGTGTGAAGGCCATAGTTGAGTTTGACAGTCAGGGAATGCCACTGTGAGCAATGAGTGGTGTGCTGGTGGCATACACTTGTCATATTAAGTGATACAGATGAGGGGCTAGCCACTGTATGGCTTATCTCATTCTGGTCCAATGGATTACTTGTATTGCTGTATCACAGGTATACTGCACAGATGTTACTTTCATACAATTTTATTCTCTGTGCCTCCCGTGTATTATTTGATGTTCTGTCAGGGCGCCACTTCCTCGGAGTCTGTACATTGCTCAATGGGCCCACCACTCGGTTCCTCCAATTCAGGATGGTATTACAGCACTGAAAGTTAGAGTGACCAAGTGGGGGGAATGGTTTGAGGAAGGGAACAGCTGGTAGAGAGACCTGTAAAACAAACAGATAAACATACAAACAATAACAATCAGTATACATAATTCTCAGGTACCAGATTCTGCTATGCGGAGTCCTATTGCTAATGAGTCTCTACTTTATCACGAGCCTGTGATACAAGTTATACAATAAATACACTTCCAAGGAATGTGTTACAATCACATCTTCCTAACAGTAAAGTTCAATAATATACAGAGCATATATTCATCATCATGACACAGTACACAAATGAGCCCCTGTGCAAGCTTGCCCAAGCGCTTGAAAAATCAACTTACCAAACGCACCAAAGGACTAATCCGAATGTTCCACATACACTATGCCAAACGAACCCAGAGCACTAGTCCCTATGTTTACCAACTCAATAAGCAAAATGAGCAGAGCTCTAGATCGTAAACGCTGGACCTAATGCTCGACAACTCAATGTTTTAATGAATTCCAAAACACGCAATCAGAGGTGTGAGTGTGTTCATACACTAGTCAAAATTAACTCCAGAGCGCACTGTTGTAAGCTTGCCAAAATGTAGTATGCAAAAGTGCTGCCAAACACTGAATGCAACAAATGAGCTCCAAAGCTCACCGAATCCCAACAAGGAAATAAAGTTACTCTATTTCCGTCAAACAACAGAGGCTTACCTGCAGGCTCAAAGTAAATTGGAATGAACTCACAAGTCAGCAGAGGAGAGAGAGGCTGCTCCCACACAGTATCCAGAATAGTGAGCCACGCCCAATGGGTGTGGCTCCTTTTATAGGCACACCACACTCATAGGCAACCACACCCAAAGTGGCTGCTGTGTGGGGATTCTGGGATATGACCACATCCATAGGCAAACACACCCAAAGTGACTGCTGTGTGGGGATTCTGGGATATGTAGTCACCACTGGTTACATCCAGAAGGGAAAAAGGAGAACACATAAAGGAAAATGAACAATGAAAGGAAAATACAAAGAAAACATATTGCAATGCTTAATCTACATGTACAGGACACCGCGGCCACCATTTAGCAACAGGAAAATGTAGTTTCCCACATCGTACCACAGTGGGGGCGGGCCCTAGAACACGTGCCACAGAGGCGACGCTAACAGTACTCTCCCCTCCCAAGTGCGTTCTAGGGCCTGGCTTTGAAGGATGGAGGAGATGAAAGGATCGAAGAAGACGAGGTGCATGCACATCCCGAGCAGGCACCCAAGAGTCATTTTCCAGACCATAACCTTTCCAGGATACTAAATACCACACAGAGTTGTTTCGTCGTTTAACGTCTAGGATGGCTTTCACCTCATACTCCCAGTCTCCGCGAACCAACAGCGGGAAAGGACAAGGGCAACAGCGCTGAGGGGCCTTCTTTAACAAGGAAGTGTGAAATACAGGGTGAATACGTAAAGCGTGTGGTAAGGTCAACTTGTAAGTGACCGTATTCACCTGTTTAATCTGTTTGGTGGAGAGCCAACCTTCTCACCTGGTTGATATATTGGACCAAGACAATGACGTTTGTCATATTGCTGTTTATATTGTTTCTTGACTTTCTCCAGATGTCTATATACATGCGATTGAGTCCGTTGAATGTCTTGCAACGCAGTCTCTAGATAGGAGTACTGTCCATTGTAGTAGGTATGGTGATCCTCAAGGTATGTGGATGGTGACCATATAGACCAAAAAAAGGAGTAGTACCTGTAGATGAATGATAAGCATTAATATAGACTAATTCCGCTAACCAAAGAAGATTCACCAAAGAGTTGACTGCTTCATCAGCATAGCAACGGAGATATTGTTTTAGCGTCTGATTCAAGCACTCCGTTTGGCCATCAGTTTGTGGGTGATGACTTGTGGACGATGTGGATGAAACTTTAAGTGCCTTACACCACGTCTGCCAAAATTGGGAGGTGCACTGCGACCCCCTCAGAAAGGATCATTTTTGGAAGGCCGTGTAAACGTACGACATGTTGCAACAAAAGGGTCGCTAATTGGCCAGACGTAGGTAAACCTGTGCAAGCGATGAAATGTGCGTATTTTGTTAGAATATCCACTACAACCAGAATGACTGTACAATGTTGCACCTTTGGAACACCAACAATGAAATCGAGCGTGATATGTTTCCATGGTTTTGTGGGAGTCTGAAGTGGTTGCAATAGCCCTCTAGGTCTTGAGTGATCTGTTTTATTTCTAGCACATGTATCACAGGCAGTCACCAGAGTTTTGATGTCCTTGCCAAGAGCTGGCCCCTAAAAGTATCTCTTCACCAACTCCACAGTTTTTGGAACTCCTGGGTGTCCGGCTACAGGATTTTCATGCAACCATTGAAAAACCTTTTTCTGTAAATTTAGGGTGGGAATGTATAAACAATTCTCATGTACAGGTAATCCCTGTTTGATTGCATGCTTGGGGTTATCCTTGAGCCATTTTTGCCACTCTGTTATCTTAAAAGCATCTCGAACCTGATCAAAAAATAATTCTGTTTCTCTCACACAAATCACCTTTTAGGGCGCTATAATGGCTTGAGGAGGTACAGAATTGGGCACAAGTGAAGAGTCTTGTTGTGAGAGGGCATTAGCTTTTCGGTTGTCAGATCCAGGTCTAAAAGTTACTACAAAATCAAACTCTGCAAAAAAAGAGCATCCATCGCAATTGCCTGGGTGTAAGAAGTCTTGCTGAACTCATAAATTGAAGATTATGATGGTCTGTGAAACAGTTATCGTATGTCTTGCCCCTTTCAAATAGTGATGCCACTCTTTAGAAGCGTCTCGTATTGCTAATAATTCTTTTTCAGCAATGACATAATTTTGTTCACTGTCTTTTGACTGACTTATTTCGTAGTTGAGCTACCTGATCAGCCAAAGCGGCAGTTGCGTTTTTGGATTTAACCAAATCTCTTTACATTTGAGTGATTACTTTCAACAGGTCGTCTAAAGTGGCCATGATAAAGCCTTGTACAGACCAGAAGGAATTATATTCGGGGGCACACTATTCTGTCAGGGCGCCACTTCCTCGGATTCTGGACTTTGCTCTATGGGCCCACCTCTAGGTACCTTCAATTCAGGATGCTATTACAGCACTGAAAGTTAGAGTGACCAAGTGGGGGAAGGGTTTGAGGAAGGGAACAGCAGGGAGGGAAACCTGTAAAACAAACGGATAAACATACAAACAATAACAATCAGTGTAAATAATTCTCAGGTACCAGACTCTGATACGTGAAGTCTTATTGCTAACGAGCTTCTACTTTATCACGAGCCAGTGATACAAGTTATACAAAAACTACACTTTCAAGGAATGTGTTACAATCACATCTTCCTTCACAGTAAAGTTCAATAATATACAGAGCATATATTCATAATCATGCCACAGTACGCAAATGAGCACCTGTGCGAGCTTGCCCAAGCCCTTGAAAAATCAACATACCAAAAGCACCAAAGGACTAATCCGAAAGTTCCACATACACTATGCCAAATGAACCTAGAGCACTCGTCCCTATGGTCATCAACTCAATAAGCAAAATGAGCAGAGCTCTAGATAGTAATCGCTGGACGTAATGCTCGACAACACAATGTTTTAATGAATTCCAAAACATGCAATCAGAAGTGTGAGTGTGTTCATACACTAGTCAAAATAAACTCCAGAGCACACTGTTGTATGCTTGTATGCTTGCCAAAATGTAGTATGCAAAAGTGCTGCCAAACACTGAATGCAGCAAATGAGCTCCAAAGCTCACCAAATCCCAACAAGGCTTACCTGCAGGCTCAAAGTAAATTGGAATGAACTCACAAGTCAGCAGAGGAGAGAGAGGCTGCTCCCACACAGTATCCAGAATAGTGAGCCACGCCCAATGGGTTTGGCTCCTTTTATAGGCAGACAACACCCATAAGTAACCACACCCAAAGTGACTGTTGTGTGGGGATTCTGGGATATGACCACACCCATAGGCAACCACACCCAAAGTGACTGCTGTGTGGAGATTCTGGGATATGTAGTCCACTATAGTTACATCCAGAAGGGAAAACGGAGAACACATAAAGGGAAATGAACAATGAATGGAAAATACAAAGAAAACATATTTAAATGCTTAATGTACATGTACAGGACACCGCAGCAACCATTTAGCAACAGGAAAATGTAGTTTCCCACATTGTACCACAGTGGGGCAGGCCCTAGAATGCTCACCACAGAGGCGTTGCTACCATGTACTAAGTGTAGTGTCATATGTGGCACCTCTTGAATTCCATGTGCATATGGTACCAGTCATTTCTCCATGCTTTTCCTGCACTGTGCCCTCCACTTTAGAATAGTTTACTTGTTATCATACAGTGCTGCTGACCGATGATTTGTGTATAAGGCAGAGTAAGAGTGGGTGAGCTGTATCAAGGACTTAACATGCAGACTGACCATTTCCAACGTTGTTAATCTGCACAGTGACTCTTCATTTTTTCAATTACACACTTTTATTCACATGAATGGAAGGCAGGCATGAGGAAGAGGAGATTGTCATGAGTCTCAGGTCAGAAGTTACTGCTGTCAAGATGGACTCTTCCTGACACTTTGGCATTCATTTAATACTTTATAGTTGGTGTTACCTTTGTTGAGGTGGAGTTATGGTGTGGAGGTGCTCTGTAGAAGTGGCAGTGTAGTCAGTGTTGTTGATATACAGGACATACTCATATGGTGTTATTTACTGCAGCAGTACACAAGTGAGTCAAATGCACACTGATGTTTACTTTGAGTTTGCTGTTTGAGTCAGAAAATGTGCACTGTGTTTCATGGTATGGGCTGTCATCACATGGTATGGTCTGCCATTGCATGTAATGAGCCTAACAATGTCTGTTTGGGGTGTGTGCTAGACTGTGATTATGTGACAGTGGTATCTCACTTCATATGTCATCTACCTTGCCTCTCTGACTCATACAACACCGTGTTGGACTACTGTGTTATGCACATGCACAATCTGGTTGCTCTGCCCTCCTCTGTTCCACATTGTATGTGGACTGAGCCTTATTTGGCTACAATGATGAATATTGCCTTTTTGAAGGGACTTTTGCCTCATCCCTCACTCCTTTTCCTATACAATTGCTGATGATCCTAATGAGATGTCCCTATACACAGTGTCCCTGCACATTACTTCTTGCTGTAGATATGTTGTGCTGAGTAGTGACTCTTTAAGGCGGGCGGGCTTTCTCTATTGTCTCCCTCCGGCACCATTGCGGAACGATATTTCTGTCAGATTCGGAAACACCGTGACGGATGGAAAACAGGTTATCTTTGCCCATTGTAATATGACGATTGTGAGAACCACCGCAGGAGTAACTAAATGGACGTTTTCTGCAACTACAGCACCGCAGAGTTGCCTACGACCACCATCATAATCGGCCCCTAAGTACTTGGTAAATAATCACATAGGGATACATATAAAATATAGGACACACGTACAGGGCATAATTCTAGTAAGAACCAGAAAAGGAGTCCAGTTGAGATATATACATAATGCAGAAAATAATTGTAGTGTTCTCCCCAGCCCAGGTACTTGCAAATGATCAAGCCAGACATGGAGCTATTACATGTCTTTATTTCTCAGCTTCTAACATTTAATTGCACATTCTACATAAAGAGTTCTATCACCCACACCCAAGCACCTACGTCACTGTTCTACGGAGTCTGCCTGGGACCATAAGAGACCCATCATCTCTAACTCACAATACACCACATCTCCCCCTTTGTTAAATAAAAAGTATAAATAATACATATATACTGCCCAACTCTTCCATAAGTTGTTTTGGTGCTCGAATCAATCACCAAGGTCTTATCATGTGAGGTTACGGAGATACAGGAGAAGTGCCTCTGATTCGCACTGGTGACAGAGACACTGGTACAATCATCAGGCTCTCCGGATTCTCAGATGAATAAGTCTTACTTCTGACATCTGGAGCTGGCAAATGTTGAGACAGGTGCTTGAAATGCAAGGAATCTCACCTAATGGACTTTCCAGGGTGGTGAACAGTCACAATGTGTCCTTTACTAGTCACACCCCTCAGCGGGTCAGCATCAAAAGTCATAAGTCAAATGCTTTTGTATAGCGCACAATTCACCAAAAGATCCCAGGGCGCTTTGCAGAGAAGAACAGCAACCTTTACATAGGCTTGGGACTGATGTAGCATCGGCTATTTGGGGAAAAGCCAGGTTTTCAGGTTTTTTCGAAACACCTGGTGGTTGGAGATAGACAGAAGATGAGGGGGTAATTTATTCCAGAGTAGAGGAGCTACGTAGGAAAAAGATCGACATCCATTTCGCGATGTACGAGCCCGTGGCTGCACTAGAAGGGATTTTGAACTGGATCTTAATGATCTGGAAGGGCGATACCAGACCAATTTTTTCGCAAGGTATGTAGGCCCAGTGCTGTAAAGGAGTTTATGGGTCAGACTTAATATTTTAAACTGGCTTCTCTGACAGATTGGCAACCAGTGCAGTTGTTTCAGGGTGGGAATAGTGGCAGATCTAGAGGGCAGTCCTAATACCAATCTCGCCGTAACATTCTATAGCGTTTGAAGTTTAGAGAGTAAATTGATGGAAGTAAACTGGGCGTTTCCATAGTTCAAGCGGCTTATAATTAAGCCTTGGACCAAAGGCTTTCTGGTTTCAAGAGGTAGTCATTTAAATATTTTACGCAGTTTATGCAAGATCCCGTAGCAAACACCGGATACTTGGTTAATGTGGGTTTTCATAGAAAGAGAGCAATCAATCATGATTTCCAGGTCACGTACCACCATTTTAGGTTCAGGACAGGGTCCTAGTTCTTGGGGCCACCAATCCTGTGACCAGACTTCATTAGCCTCGGAAGCTTGTTTCCGGTCCAGGGAAGGCATGGCTTGGCAGTTCGGGCTGGACTGTTCCCATGAGGCACAGGGTCAGACTGATTTACTTATGGCCATGTCTGAACTGGGGAGTTGTGGAGTGCAAAAAAACGATGGATTTAGGCCCAGATCTCTGTACTGGGGTGAATGTATGACATTGTTCTGCATTCTGTCCATCAACTGTGGTTTTTGCATTTGTCACCCCGAGTGGGATGGGTATGCTCAGACGTGAGTCCCATGCTCTCCACACCACTGGATTCAAGCAAGCCAGGCTGAAGACGGCTGGAATGCCAGAAACCGGTCCTCGGAAGCTTGTTTCCGGTCCAGGTAAGGCATGGTTTGGCAGTTCGGGCTGGACTGTTCCCATGAGGCACAGGGTCAGACTGATTTGCATATGGCCATGTCTGAACTGGGGTGGTGTGGAGTGCAAACAAATGATGGATTTAGGCCCAGATCTCTGTACTGGGGTGAATGTATGACATTGTTCTGCATTCTGTCCATCAACTGTGGTTTGTGCATTTGTCACCCCGAGTGGGATGGGTATGCTCAGACGTGAGTCCCATACTCTCCACACCACTGGATTCAAGCAAGCCGGGCTGAAGACGGCTGGAATGCCAGAAACCGGTCCTCGGAAGCTTATTTCCGGTCCAGGGAAGGCATGGCTTGGCAGTTCGGGCTGGACTGTTCCCATGAGGCACAGGGTCAGACTGATTTGCATATGGCCATGTCTGAACTGGGGTGGTGTGGAGTGCAAACAAAACGATGGATTTAGGCCCAGATCTCTGTAGTGGGGTGAATGTATGACATTGTTCTGCATTCTGTCCATCAACTGTGGTTTTTGCAAGAGCAGAGTGGTTAACAGTATCAAACGCTGCAGAGAGATCAAGGAGGATCAGAAGGCTAGATTCACCATTGTCAAGTGAGTGGTGGATGTCGTCAACAATGTTTAGCATGGCGGTTTCAGTGCTGCATCCTTTCCTAAAGCCAGATTGGAAGGGGTCTAGTAAGTTAAAGTGTTCAATGTGTCTATCTAGTTGGAGAAGGACACATTTTTCCAGGGCTTTAGAAAGAAGGGGAAGGTTGGAGATGGGACGAAGGATATTGAGGTAGTTTGGGTCTGCCAAAGGATTTTTGATAATGGGGGTGATTTGGCCTAGTTGCAATGAAGTGGGGACACAGCCTGTGGTAAGGGAGCTGTTGATAATAGAGGTTCAGGAAGGGGTGATGATGTGTTTTAGGTTTTGGACAAGTTTGGAGGGGAGAGGGTCTTTGGTGTGGGAGGAAGGCTTGAGTTTGGAAATGATGTTAAAGACGTCTCTTTCCGTGACTGGCTGGAAGTTAAGCCAAGTGGCATTATTTTTATTAAGAGAGTTAGGATGATTGGAGTCCAGGAAAATGGAGGGCAATGGGGGTGAGGGAGATCAGAGTTATGATGGGCAGTAGTAGGTGCAGGGGGAGTTATGATAGAGGGTGGGATATTAAGAGAGATGTTCGGGTTAGTGTTAGGGATCGCAGTAGAGAGGAAGGATTGCTTAATTAGTTTAATTTTGTCTGAAAAAAAGAGAGCTATTTCTTCACATCTAGTCGTCGAGGCCAGTGGGACAGGGGGAGTGGAAGCAGTTTGATTGCGCACAATGTGGAATAGTTCTCTTGGCGTATTCAGAGCTCGATCTAGTTGTGACCTGAAGAAGGAAGTTTTTTGTCTAAAATGTGGTTTTTGTAGGACGATCTAGCAAGTCTGAGTTGGGCCAGGTTAGAGGGAGAGGGGTGCTGTCTCCATAATCTTTCAGTCTGTCTGAGTCTAGGTCTTTCATTATTTAGGTCTGTATTAAATCATGATTTGGATGGGATATTTCTTTGGCTAGAAGGTCAAGGGTAGCAGTGACAGCTTTGTTATATTGTTCGGTTAGTTCATTCGTGTTAAGGGAGGGAGGGATAGCGAGAAGCTGGGCATGAAGTTTGGATTCAAGTAAGTCGGGAGGGATATGACTGAGATTTCTGATCAGTTTCATGGATTTAATAGTTTTTGAAGGAGGGGGGGAGGCAGAGGTGGTTATGGAGAACAGGATAAGGTGATGGTCTTACCAGTCAATGGGAATGATGTTGAGACCTTCTCAAGGGTTCAGTGCAAAATGATAGAAGATTTGAAGTATATTTAAAATCAGATCACAATCAGAGCACAATAAAAACAATCTGTACACTCCCCGCAATAATTGCAATTTGCCTTAGAACTTTAAGATCAGAATCCCAACCCCCCTGTGCTAGCGAGCAGACCTGAAACAAACTGCAAGGAATGCTGTTCTTGCTGAGGGCGTCCGCGCTCGGGAGGGAATTAAGTAGGGAGGAGGGCGGGGTCAGCTCCCATGACGCTGCCCAGTGTTGCACTGCTTCCTGTCCCTCCGTAGAACCGGCACAGGCCGTGACGGACCGGGGACCCAGCAGGCTGATGTAAGTCACAGTGAGTAGCAAGTGTTTCTAATTAAAGTGTAGTCTAGACAGACCTTGTCAGGGGTTCAGGGCAAAATGATAGAAGATTTGAAGTATATTTAAAATCAGAGCACAATCAGAGCACAATAAAAACACTCAATATTTGCAGTTTGCCTTAGAACTTTAAGATCAGAATCCCACCCACCCCTGCGAACATCAGACTTACATTTCTGTTTCTGCCTGACAATGACTTGGTCTCCTCTTTTGAACCTGGTTCTCTGAGCACCACTCCGTCTGTCTCTATAGGTCTTCATTTTGCATTTGTGAGATGAATCAGTAGTGTGAAGTTTATCAATGTCACTAGATCTCTCTGTGGTCCATTGTGGCAACTTGGTTCTTATGGTTCTCCCAAACATTAAGATGGCAGGGCTTTCACCGATGGCAGAATGGGGAGTTGACCTGTATGCACGAAACGTAGACTGAAGAACTGATTTGAGTTAAAGCTTTTCCAGCCCAACGTGCTGAACAGTCTTCCTGAGGGTACTCATAAATCTCTCAACCGCACCATTCACCTGTGGCCACAGAGGTGTGCCTCTCTGATGCTTGGCATTTATATGAGTGAGAAAATCTTTAAATTCTCAACTATTGAAAGGAGGGTCATTCTCAGATATCAAAATTGAAGGAACACCCCATGTTGCAAAAATACTTTATAATCCCTCAATGACTCTGTCATGAGTAGTTGGCTATACACACAAGAGAAAAAGGGGGAGAGAGGTACTTTCCTTCCTGTTGTCCTCCCTACCACCAATAAAGAAATCACACCCAAGAAAAAAGATGGGGAAACATAAATATATATATATATATATATATATATATCATCACGATGCTGCATTTGATGAATTAAAGAACATTGGAATGCGCAAAAAGGATTGGGAGTGATCTTTTTTCTGTCAAGGAGAGTGCATTTGCGTGGCTGTTGTTGCTACGCACTGTGAGCCTGAATTTAACACAGGGTTACCTTTGCCCCTGGATTGCACCGTTGTCTTGGTGTCCCGGCACTTTTGCGAAGGAAGTGGAACTGTATGTATATATATATATATATATATATATATATATATATATATATATATATATATATATATATATTACCTACTGGCGGTCGCCAGTAGGTATATATAGTTAGGATTTTTTCTCTATGGGATTTTTGAAAATTCTATGTCTAATAACTTTGGCGTTTGTGGACGGAATTGGCTGAAATTTTCAGGAACATGGAACATTTTGTTTCTGAGCAGCCCCTGACAATTTGGGGGGGTTTCATCAAGGGGGGGCCGAGAAAAAAGGGGTGTCCCAAAACGCGTTTTTCCCATGTTAATTTCCATAGGGCGGTTGGCCTCACTTTTAGCTCGAACGGCTGAATGGATTTGCACGAAACTTGGCAAAATTGTAGGGACTGTTAGCCCGATGTGCCTTTGCTAGGTCTCAATATATGTGCTCCAGTGGATTTTGAGTAATTTAGGTTCAAAAAAAGATATATATCTGGGCGGAGCCTAACCACACATCTGATCTGATTGGCTGTCAGCACTTCATCCAAGAAGTGTTGGCAGCCATCTTGGGACCAATATACATGATAGCACCTCATTAAACAGCATTGTAGTTAATAGAGGGTTTTAGGACTTTAGTTACAATATAAATCCTTTGTTGATGGTACCATACTCGTTTTAGGAATTGTGGTGGGTTCTAAGGTGATTTTACCATGTGAAAAAACCTTCTGCTGTGATATCATGAATATTGTTTGAAAGAAAACTAATATCTCACGATTTTCCCATAGTGGTTTGGAAGGGGATCTATAAGCTAAACTGAAAGCATATTTTCTGTAAATTCACATTATCTTTCTCAGTCATGTGAAAATGAAGTCTGACATTCTCAGTAAAACATGTACATCCAACAAGGACAGAGACTGTCAGTTGATTCCTTTGTGCTCTACTGCAGCCTCCTAAAGTGTTCTAAAGAACAACTAGAGCGCTAACAGTCCTACGTATTACAAAGGTATAGCACACCTGGAGCCATTGTGATGGGAATAAAGTGGTAACTCTTAAAACATTTAATTTAAAAAGGAACAAAATGAGGGGGTATATTATGCAATTGAAGGTATTATTAGTGCTGCAGAAAGAAAAATTAGGGCACATTTTGAGTGACTTTTCAAATCCTCTTCTATTTCATTAAAAAATTCTGACATGCAGTCTCCCAAAATGGCCACCAGAGACAAAAGAGCCCAAATGTAGCCCAAATATCACCCAGATGTAGCCCAAGTATAGCCCAATGACAGAATGTCCCAGAGTGTTCTAAAGAACAACTAGAGCGCTAACAGTCCTACTTATTACAAAGGTATGGCACACCTGAAGCCATCTTGATTGGAATAAAGTGGTAACTCTTAAAACATTTAATTTAAAAAGGAACAAAATGAGGGGGTATATTTTGCCATATGAATTATGATTAGTGCTGCAGAAAGAAAAATTAGGGCACATTTTGAGTGACTTCTCAAACCCTCTTCAATTTCATTAAAACATTCTGACATACAGTCTCCCAAGATGGCCACCAGAGACAAAAGAGCCTAAATGTAGCCCAAATATCACCCAGATGTACCCCAAGCATAGCCCAATGACAGAATGTCCCAGAG
The DNA here is from genome assembly GCF_964263255.1 of Lissotriton vulgaris. NCBI lineage: Eukaryota > Metazoa > Chordata > Amphibia > Caudata > Salamandridae > Lissotriton > Lissotriton vulgaris. The sequence continues at coordinate 474,432,703 of NC_141693.1, forward strand.
TGTTCTAAAGAACAACTAGAGCGCTAACAGTCTTACTTATGACAAAAGTATGGCACACCAGAAGCCATCTTGATTGGAATGAAGTGGTAAGTCTGAAAACACTCAATTTAAAAAGGAACAACATGAGGGGGTTAATTTTGCCATAGAAAGTATGATTAGTGCTTCAGAAAGAAAAATTAGGGATCATTTTGAGTGACTTCTCAAATCCTCTTCTATTTCATTAAAAAAATTCTGACATGCAGACTGAAACATGCACTTTGAATACCAGCAGCAGACGTCCCTGGTGAGCAGTAGCTTTACTACAGTGATCTAATGTGCAACTAGAGTGCTAACATTCAGAATTTATGGCAAATGTGTGACACATCTGAATGCCTTCTTGATGGAACCAAAGTAAACAAGCATTGAAAATGCAATAGATCTCGCCCTCGTTTAAGTTAAAGCCATTCTGTTTGTAATGAGGTGGCTTTTTAGCTTTGCTTTTATTAGTGTTTTTTCAACTTTCATGTAAATAACATGCATCTGTATGCATATAAGTATATGTATGCATGCATTTATGTTTGTATTTATATAGATATACAGATGATATATGTTTATATATGTATGTATATATATATATTCACTGAAAAAACCATAGGTTATAGACCATATATAGTTAGGAATTAGCATTTACAAAACCTTGAAAATTCACTGAAAAAACCATAGGTTATAGACCATATATAGTTAGGAATTCGCATTTACAAAACCTTATTTTACTCACACAAAACCATTGAAATTCCATATATAGTTAGTTGCACTAACTATATATCGCGCAACCGCAATCCACTGCTGATGATGTCACATATTACATCATTCATGACATGGTCAGTGACATCACTGATGACATCACTGATGACATCTCAAATGACATCACTGATGACATCACTGATGACAACATCCAGTGACTGTATGTTTCTGTAAAGTTAAAATATGTCTTACATATTGAAGAATGAGTGGATGTATAAGTGTCTGGATGAAGGATTTAGTAGGTGCATGACTGACTGTATGAGTGAGTGATTAAATGTGTCTCACTGAGTGCATGGGTTAATGACTAAACTGTCTTAATTTGTGCATCATTATGTCTGTTGTTCTGTAAACTGTTGCATGTGTTGATAAGTAGCTATATGAGTAACTATATGGGTTATTGATTGGTTGCCCAAGTATTTGTATGGGAGACTGAGTGTGTGTGTGGGTGGCTGGGAGGTGTATGACTCTGTGCATAGATGTGTGAGCTGTTGATTCACTAGATGTATGGTTTCAAAAGTGCATGTGGAAACAGCTGTATGGGCGGTTGACTGTGTGCATGAGTGTATTGGTGAGTGAATGGATATCTCAGTGCTACATGTCAAAGTAAGTACATAAGTAAAACACAGTACATGTGAGAGTTGACATATATAAATAACTGTGCATAAGAGCCAGTGAATGTGTGAGTGGCTGTATGGATCATTGTGAACTTGTATCAGGGATTGTATAAGAGAGTAAATATGTGTTAGTATATGTTTGAATAAGTAAAGTTTGTATAACTGTATAGTTGAGGAAATGGAGGTGTGATTGATTCTTTGCATGACTGACTAGGTGTGTGAGTAACTCCATGGATGAGTGACAGTCTGTGAGTGTCTGTTTACACTGATTGTATCTAAGGTTATATTAGAGTCTGAAGAGGTTCATCGTATTATCACATGAATGATATCATCAGTTATGTGATCAGTAATGTCAAATGAGATGTCATCAGTGATGTCATCAGTGATGTCATTTGAGATGTCATCAGTGATGTCATTTGAGATGTCATCAGTGATGTCATCAGTGATGTCACTGACCATGTCATGAATGATGTAATATGTGACATCATCAGCAGTGGATTGCGGGTGCGCGATATATAGTTAGTGCAACTAACTATATATGGAATTTCAATGGTTTTGTGTGAGTAAAATAAGGTTTTGTAAATGCGAATTCCTAACTATATATGGTCTATAACCTATGGTTTTTTCCGTGAATTTTCAAGGTTTTGTAAATGCTAATTCCTAACTATATATGGTCTATAACCTATGGTTTTTTCAGTGAATATATATATATATATATATATATATATATATATATATATATATATATATATATATATATATATATATATATTGCCTAACTTCCATCTGTGAAACCCTTCATGGTGCATCATGCTACCATCTCACACCAAAGCATGTCATGCTTCATCATAGGGTACGCATTAACACTCTGGCGCAGGCCAACATTCAGAGTGAAGCGAAAAAATATTTTTAGGGCCGGAAAATTGCCCATCAAAAGCTAGGATCCTTCAAACACAAACAAACTAACTAAAACTAGCTCAGATAATGTCCACTTACTTTTACTCCCAACCTCTCTTGATAGGATTAAAAAGTGATTTTCAGGGGTGTATTCAGACTATTAGTACCCATCCCCCCTGTATACTGTGTTCAACATGTTTTGGCCCCAAAGTCGCCCCTTGGCATCATGGGCCTTTGTCAGGATAAGGATCCCACTATCTTGTACCCTATTTTTCACCCCATGTTCCTGAATTTCCATGGAATGCGGATAAGGAATCACATTATGGCCATACTTGCCACTGTTGAAAAGTTCCTCCCATCAAAGTACCTAAAAAACGGGGTAGGGGTGGAACGCCACCCTGTAGTCACACGGTAGTCACAGGGGTAACGCTGCCTTTCAGCCACATGCTGCCCTCAGATATCATGATATAGCATTACATGATTTAGTGTGTGAGGGCAGTTTTTACACCATGAATGGTTTATCAGGTGGAAGTTATAATGCTTCTAGATACATATTTTTTCCCTTCTTTTTTTGGGTTGTGATTAATGAGTAGTTTGCAACAGGTCTTCCACAAGGAGAAAAGGGGAACATTCATCAATAACCACTAGCAGATGATATCCATTGTCAAGGGGTCCAAAGAAGTCAATTGCAATCTTCTCCCATACATGCTTTGGAAGATCAGAGATGTTTAATGGTTGTGGGGCTGTTTTGGATGACAAGTGGTTTTATAAATAACATACCCTTAAGTATTTACCAGCTCTTTCATCAAGACGAGCGAACTACACTTGGTCCCGCAGAGCTTGTTTAGTAGCAGCAACTCCACGATATCCCTCATTGGCCAATTCAACAACTTGTTGTCTCAGACCCTCTGGTATGACAATTCTCGACCCTTGTAGGATGATGCCTTCAGGGGTAATGGAAAGTTCTTCCTGCACATTTTTCAATTTCTGGTTTTCCAGCTCATCATGAAGAGGTTGAGAATGTTTTCGCCACAACTGATGTGCAATAATGTCTTTGAGTATTATGAAATCTTTGTCAGTGCTTGTGGCAGCAATGATTTACCCCACCGATATGCTAGCAGGGGTCCCGGGTTTCACGATAAACATAAGCATCAGCCGCTTTAGAAGTGATGCCATGACACTGTATTGGCACCTGTGAGAAATAGTCAGCAGAGTTTTGATCTTTTCTAGATGATGCACAATCGTATAATCATACTCTTGCAATCACAACCCCCACCTGTCAATGCAATAGGGTATTTTAGCTTTAAGATTGCCAAAAATGGTGAGCAAGGATTGTCGGTCGGTGACAACTGTCAAATGCTTTCCAAACAGGAACACATGAAAATGCTCACAAGCCCACAACACAGTGAGGCTTTCTTTTTCAGGTTGTGAATAGGCACATTCCATCGATGACAATCTTTGGCTAGCATAAACCACAATGTGTCTTGTGACAATATGATGTCCAGCGTGCTGGGCAAGGATGGCACCCAACCCCACTGGGCTTGCATCAACAGCAACCTCCGTCTGCAATTTCGGATCAAAGTATGCCATTTCAGTGGCGTTCTCAATTTAACGCTTCATTTTCTTCATGCTGTGTTCACATTCACATGCACATCAAAATGGAACATTTCATTTCGCTAAGTCTCTCAATAGGGCAAAGTCATGTATATCTGTTTATCAGCAACTGGCCAACCATAGAAGGAATGCAACATAGTTACATCTTGTGGGGGAGAAGTGGATTAAAAGGTTTGTACTTTATTTGGATCAGGAGTCATTCCGCCATCAGAAAAGATGTGACCAAAGTACTTGAGTTTGGGTTTATGAAACTCACACTTTGCAGCATTTAAAGTGCACCATGACTTTGCAGTGACATCGAATCTGCTTACGCATGCACTTTGGTTTTGATGCAGGGCACTGGAGACAATTCATTGTATTTTTCAACTGGCATAAATTTCATCTATGCGCTACTGTCTATGATAAAAGCTATGGAGCACCCATTCACTTTCAGTGTTATTTTGGGACAGTTTACAAATGGATTTTTCACTTTCACCTGTCTACCTAGCTTTGACCGGCATTCTTTTTTGTAAGAAGCTAATCCTACATGAGCACGTCATCCAGCGGTCAACATTAACATTGCATGCCTACGTTCCTCACTGTCGCTTGACAATGACAAACTTTTAGATGAGGAACTTGGCGACAATCGACATCGCTCAGTTTTTACTTGCCTCAACTGATGTTGCCATGCCATGTGGGCTTGGTTGTATTGTCTCTCCAATTTTCTGGCATCCATTTTTTTCCGATGTGACGCACTTGATCTTTCCTCCAATTTGTTTTTGTGGTGTGAGGCACTTGGGGCCAGATGTACGTCCCTTTTTTGCATGCGCAAACGGGTTTGCGACCCGTTTTCGCATGCAAAAACCTACAGGGCCATGTATAAACCCTATTTAGCGAGTCGCAATTTATTTGCGGATCGCTAAATAGGATTTGCGACTCGCAATTAGGAAGGGGCGTTTCAAGGGCATTTCTTCCTAATTGCGACTCGCTACCCTATGTAAAAATGTTTTGCTACTTCAATTGCGGTCACAAAACACTCGCAAATTACTGCCCTCTTCAAGAGGGTGGTACTGCATTAAAAAATGGGAAGGAGTCCCAGAGGACCCCTTCCCCTGTGCAAATGCAGGGGAAAATATTTTTTAGGGGCAGGCAGTGGTCCCAGGGACCACTACCTGCCCTTAAAAAAATGAAACGAAAACATTTAATTTTTTCTTTTTTAAATGAATCCGTTTTCCTTTAAGCACAACGGGCTATATTAATTAAAAAAACTGCTTTATTTAAAAGTAGTCCTAGATAAGGAGGTCTGCTGAACCCAGCAGGCCACCATACCTGTGAGGGCCAGCCATTGTCAATGGGGTCGCAAATTGCGAGTGGCTCATGAATATTGATGAGGCATGCAATTTGCGACCCCATTGAGAATTGCTAACAGTGTCTCTGACACTGTTGTACATGTCGTTTTGCGAGTCGCAAATTGCAAAACGCAATTGAGCGCAATTTGCGACTCGCTAAATGACATGGTAGTACATCTGGCCCTTGACTTTTCCCTTGCTTTGAAAACCATTACAAAATGGTTCTTTTTCCTGCAGCATTTGCATATCTGTACAATGGCTGGACATTTACCTTCATGTGGTAAGGAAAATCAACATTGTAAACACAACTTCTTTTTCTTTGAAGACATTACTCTATGGCCTTCTACCTTGAGTTTTGACTTACTTTTCACACTTAGCACTGATTAGTTTTGGGCCGTTCCGAGCACCATGTTAGCTGCTTGTCTGTCAGCTCTTTTTTCCACTTTGGCAACCATAACTGCTTGTTCCAAGCTGAGTGTCTCTTTCAGCATTCGTCGTCCGAAGTAATCGGACAGACAACCATCTATTACTCTGAGGCACATGGCCTCTTCATCATTGCACTTGTTGAACTTGCAGTGCTTGAATAGAGAACCAAGTCTTTCTACAAACTCATCCATTGTTTCACTAGCTTTCTGCCTTTCTTTGTTGAAAATGTACCTTTTATAGTCAATATTTGGTATTGGATTGAACTTGTTATTCAGCACCTCTTCTTGATTTGATGGTACATCACTTCACCACCTTGTGGTATTTTCTTGATTACTGTTACTCACTCACCTGCCAAATTAATTAGATATTTATTGATATTTTTGTTATTTGCTTCTACCAGGGCATGAATGAAATCATCAAATGATTCAACCCAGGCCGTCCATCTCTTGCCAATATATTGCTTTCTGGCAGTATCGAAGGGATGTGGTGCTTTCAAGAAGGCAGCAGTGCCATATTTGCTCCTAATGTCAGCAGTTAATGGAATAGAAAATTTCACTATTCCAACCGCCGCTCACTGACTTTCAGTCAGTTCGATGTGATCCACCAACCTCAGAAGCACTACCCTGTGCTTCTGCTTGGGTTGCAGCACCTGGTACCGAGGCAGGATGGTTCTCTTCTCTCAGGTTCTGGTAAGCGTGATTGTATTCTCTACATATTATTGCTTCAAATGTTTCTCTGTATTTATCTGCTTCAGTGTTCTCTTGCACCTGGCTGTCTCCTTCGTCACACTTTCTGCATCTGGTTGTCTCTGCCTTTAGCTTTTCTTTGAATTATACATGTTTTCTGCTTTTAGCACTTTCTTGCACTTGGTGATTACTATCTTTGGAGCTTCTCTGTACCTGGTTGTCACTGTCTTTAGAATTCATGTTCTATATGACTCTTGGCTCTGTGTTGCGTTGTGGCACAGTACCTCTTGTCTCACTTTACCAGCAAATTTCTAGCCAATGATAAACAAACTTTCTGTAAGGCCTTCATTTTCTTCACAGGCCCTGCACTGGCTGGAGTGGTGTCATTTTCACTTCAACTGAGGCACATGTGGCATGTACAAGTAGTTTGCTGGACAACAGCAAACTCTCTGGGAGAGCACTCTTGGTTCTTCGGGTAGGAGGTTTTATATAATCCCCTATCTTATTGCCAGTTTTAGCATCCTACTTGCAAATGATCAAGCCACACATGGAGCTTGGGATTTCATGTCTTTAATTCTTTTAAACATTAACTGCACATTCTACATCAGGAATTCTATCACCCACACCCTAGCACTTATTGCATTGTTCTATGGAGTTCATCAGGGACCAAAAGGGTGCTGTCATCTTTAACTCACAATACCCTACAGTTGTCATCAGGAATAGAAATGGGGTGCATATTAGTAAACAAGAGGATGAAAAAGTAAAAGAAACATTAAGAAGATGAGGCATATGGAGTAAGGTAAGATCATGGAATGGGGAAAATGTGAGCCTGAGGGAGGAATTAGAATCCAAGGAAGAAATGGGTGTTAAGTTATGAAATAAAACAAAGGCTTTAGCATTTGAGAGGTGAATTTAGCTGCAGTAGGTCAAACAGTCTCTTTGAAAGAGACAATGTTTCAGCTTGCTGCTGAAGAGGATTACTGAGTGTGTGGGGCATAGACTTGGAAGTAGCTAATTTCAGACTATGGTACCACTTACAGTAAAGGACAGTGTCAGTCAGTCAAAGTTCTTTATTGCGATAACTTAATATCATACAAAGACAATGGCATAAAAACACAGACAACAAATAGCATGAATAAAGACGGTTAAAAACGGTTAAAAACATTTAAAAAGAGCATTTTAGATGAAAATCAATGTACCGTATTACAAATCATTAAAACTTTGTAATTACATAGTATTAAAGTGCAGTAGTACTAAAGTGCATAATAAAGTGCAAAATTCCAAGGGTGGGTCCCCGCATAAATATTGTAATAAGGTAACTACAAGCCCTGACACACTGTGATCTAGAGTTCATTAACCAGAAGTTGCCAACAGCCAGACTAATTAATAAGCGAGTCTGCACTCTTAAGTCTGATATTCCTGCTTCTTATTGCTCTCACCAGGAAATTTGCCACAAAAAACATGATCCTGGGGGTTTGCAACATTTGTAGGTAAATAAGAGCAGGTCGGACCAAAATAAATCCCGCTTCCTTAAGTATAGGAACGAGAAACAACCTCCGGGCATCATTATAATAGCTACAGAACATTGTAAAGTGCATGGTGCTCTGTTCTGAAAAAAGATCACAAGGACAGGGCGGGGCCTTTTCAGGGGTATTCCACTCAGAATAAAAACCCAAGTTAAAATGAATCAGGTTAAGTCTAAAACGCGTTAAAATGAACCTATGATAAGGATTAGTCACCACATTGAGATAGTTGTCAGGACCACTAGGTATAGCCAGCAGGAGGCTGGCCCTAACACAGGGTTGCTTTAGCTCTATTTCCTCCCTCTCCAAGGAGAGGAGCTCCTTCATAGCAGCCTTAGTAAGGACGACGTCATTGGATGTTATGGAATCAGTGGCTGTGTATAATTCAGGCCTCCCCAACCTACAAAAACTGTCCTTAATGTACTTTAACCATCCAATCCTATGTACATTGTCTAGGGTCAGACAGTCCCTTATTATGGAATGGTTTAAGGGGATTTCAGGATTGAGCCACATCTTAAGCCATGCGATTAATGGAGCTGTTCTAACCAAATCGCTAATGAAGCCTTCTCCTAACTCCTGGTGGACAGTATAAGATGGGGTTGACTGCGGAACGCCCAAAACAGATCTAAAAAATTTGTTTTCCGCGGTCTGGATGGGATCAACTCTTTTATACCCCCAAAGGGAGCCACCATATGAAGCTACAGAGATACATTTAGCTTTGTATATTTTGCTAATAGCTTCAAAAGGCCTGCCCCCCAGTCTTTTTGAAAAGCCATGAAGGGCAGCGGAAGTTCTGGCCAGTGTAGCTACTCTACTTTTTACATGAGGACCCCAGCTACCTTTCTCGTCAAAGGTGATCCCCAGGTAAGGGAAAGAAGTAACCCGAACAAGTTTTTCCCTTCCACAGAAAAAAGTTTTATGGAGGGATTTCCTTGAAGCCCGACCCATGAGCATGACCTGGGATTTTTTTGCATTAATTTTCAGGTCTAAAGAACCCATGAAGGATTCGAAAGCATCCAAAAGCCGTTGTAGCCCCACTCCTGTTCGGGCCAATAGCACCGCGTCATCCGCGTACAGGAGAACTGGTATACCCTGTTCCCCTGCACGTGGAATGTCGCTTGTAACCCCACTTAGGGCGGGCTCTAAAGCATTCACATACAACGTGAACAGTAGTGGTGCCAATATGCATCCCTGACGGACTCCCCTTTCAGATGCAAACACTTCAGTACACCTTCCATCAGTTGAGACTCTTACTTTAGCAGACAGGCCAGAATGAAGGTCGGACAGTAAGTTGACTATAGATCTGTCCAGGCCCATGTCGACCAGTTTACCCCAGAGCTTGGATCTATTGACCATATCAAATGCGGAGGAGAGGTCCATGAACCCTAGGTACATGGACCCATCCTTGGCTCTGGTGTATTTCTCAATCAATAGGTGAAGGTTGAGACACTGGTCCAAGGTGCTTCTCTTGGGTCTAAACCCGTATTGCACGTTGCTCAAGATGTTATTCTCAGTGGCCCATTCATTCAATTTCGCTAATAAGACTCTCCCTAGAATCTTGACTGAGGAGTCTATCAATGAAATGGGCCTATAGCATGCAGGGTCCTGCCTATTGCCTTTTTTGAAAACCGGGATAATAGTTGAGGTTTTCCAAGACTCAGGAATGTTGTCACGTTTTAAGGCGTTAAAAACCCTGCAAAGCAGTCTTGACCAGAAGTTAGGGAAGCATTTAAAGGCATCAGCCGGAACACCATCCGGTTCCGGTGCCTTTTTTGTCAAAGTGCGGTTAATAGCGACTAAAACTTCCTCAGCTTCAAAGTGCAGGTGGTTTCCCAATAAAATAGTAGACTCTTCATAAGCACTATTCTCGGCTAAAGACTGGCCTGAGTATATGTCTCTAAAGTGTTGGATCCAATCCTGATCTGGGATATTTGTTTCTAGGGGAGAGTTATCTTCGCCTGTAAGAAGGGGTTGGTTAACGATCCTCCAAAACTCCCCGCTATTTTTTATTATGGCTGGGTCTGTAAGTTGCGCCCAAGCTTCGTCTTTAAGCTCTTTCTTTCTGGCTGCAATGGCTTTTTTGTATAAGGCCCTGCTAGTCCTAATAAGGTCACGATCCTTTGGATCGGATTTAAGAGCGTTAAGCAGCACAGAATGTGCTAGGGAACAACTATGATCAAACCATCTTTTAAGAGGTTTTGTCTTGGTCTTGCTGATCACAGAGAGCCTACCGTTTATCTTACAGCATATGTTAGTAAATGCGAGAATAACATCCCCATCATTAGCATCATTCGATAGGCAAACCCCAACCTCTTCCTCAGCCTCTAATAAGACTTCCTGAATAAACGGTTCTGGGGTTATACTATCCCACTTGAGTCTGCGTCTTTGGTCCTTAACTTTGAGTGGTCCATCCCTAAGGATTGAGCCATGGATGCGTCCTAATAATTCACCCTCTCCTAGGTCCAGAGAAACTGGGTTATGGTCACTAAAAGCAGATACCACAGTTCTATACATAAAAACTTTAGATAAAAAACATGCAGAAATAAAAATGTAATCAATGATAGAGCCATTGTCTGAGCCCTTAAAAGTAGGGGCCCTAACCTCCCCCTCCCCACAACTAGATTCATATAGGTTCCATCTGGCAAGAAAATTTTCTAGACAATCCCCCTGCTTGTTATGCGCCAGATGGACCATTACACTATTCGGGGGGAATCATCGTCATCACAAACACATGATAGTAAACAAGGATGTATGTTAAAATCCCCTAAAAAGATGATTTCGAATGCATTAACATCCTCACTATAGACTGACAGAAAATCGTCCAATCTACCGAGACTGTATGACGTGTAATCGGCAGCGTTGGAGTTATAAAAATTAATAAACAAAATATTAGGAGACTCAGCACGAGACAATTCGACAGTAAGGCAATGTTCGGAACCTGAGGCTAGTATCTTGAGGCAACCCTTAATATCAAGTTTGAACAGGCTAATCAGGCCCCCCTTAGCTCTTCCTGCTGAGCTAGCCACGGCAGGGATACTAAAGTAGCTAAAGCCATCTAGAGAAAAACTGTTGTTAGTGTCCCAGGTTTCCTGAAAGGCGATAATGTCATACTTGGAAATAAAATTTAGCCAGGTTGCGTTATCTGCCTTTGTCTTAATGCCAGCAATATTCCAGGTAAGAATACTAAAAACAGGCACATTAGTCCTAGACTTTACAAGGTGTTCTGGCTGAAGTCAATCATTATGGTCCAGAAAGGATAGAGGTGCAAAACGGTTGGACAATAAGAGGGGTTGAGCAAAAGGATTCTGAAACCCTTGGGGTACTGGATGATTCGCAATATTGCGAGTGTGTTCAAAACCCCATCTGTGGTGTGTATCAGAGTTAGAATCCCAACCAAAGGCTGGTGTTTTAGGGTATGTAACATTCTGTTGTTCACCATAAAAGAATTTCAGTGTCAATGGTACAACAGAACCCTGCCTGCGCTGTGGTGGGAGTAAGTTAATTAGGATGTTAGGTAACACCCCAGTATGTGTAAAACTTACTGCTACACAGTCCCCCTTGAATTTTTTAGGGCGATTGCCCAGCCATGAGACCCTCTTAGCAGTTTTGATTTCCTGGGCCAGCTGCTGGCCACCCCCTGGAGCTAATCTCATATTTGTTGTAAGCCACTGTAGGGCTTTGTTAGACAGGGAGGAAGGGGATTCCTCAATACCAGCTTCTAATGGTGGAACGTTAGCCAGAACTAAAACGACAGGAGAGGCTTCAACTATAAATTGAAGTGGATCGGTTGGCTGAGCTTGTACAGGGGGTATCTCAACCATTAAAGAGCCCTCCCCTCTGCTAGTGCCAGAACCGCTAATTATTTGGTCAGGAAGCTGGGGTGGTGGATTACTTGGGGCTGCAGCTGTATTCACCCTCTCTTGGTCGTCATCCTGCCTACTGATGGTACCCATATTAGCCACAGTTGTCATGACACAGTCAATACCCTCAGTTAATTTATTCATCTGCCCTCCCAACTTTTTAATCTCAGATTGAAGTTTGTCAATTTTAGAGAGCAGAGGCTTGACAATGGATTTAATTTTAGTATCAATTAACTCAGCGAGTCTATCGAATAAATCCTCATCAAAACTATTGGTAGGCTTAGCACGTCCCCCTCTGGTTTCCTTAGGAGGAGCTTTTGGGGTATTTACCCTCTTCCTCCTAGTCCCAGATCTTAGTCCACCCCGCCTAGGCGGGTTTTTCTTTTTCCCGGAATCCGAGCGGGAAGGTAGTTCAGTGATTGAGGTGTCTTCATCTGTGGGGGATGCAAGATTTTCCTGGTCCTCGTCACTGTCCACTTTATTCCCAGGGTCCACTGTAAGAACCTCAAAACCAGATCCAGATGGTGCATTACTGGTCATAGGGCCGGATTCCAGTGTTATAGGACACATAAAACTAGCATCAGGGAAAGTCTGTAAAGACATTGTATCCTCAGGTGATGGGGTTAAGGAGGGGGATAAGCAGCGTAAGTCAGGTGACTGGCTAAGGCCCAATGATTCTCTCCTTTGAGAATTAATTTTTTCCACTGTCTGCACCAGATAGTTCTTCATGTTATTTGCTTGTGGAACTGGGTTCTTTTTAGACATTATGGATAGTATAGCGCAAAGCCTAGGCGACTGAAGGTAAACAAGGGGCTGTAACAAAAAGATCAGTCTTACTTGGTCCGTAGATTGCCTCGTGTGCTTCTCGCAGGGTTTCTAGCCCTGCCCCTGCCTCCTCCTGCCGATGAGGGCCGTAGAGGGCCCGCCCTTTGCCCGGGCTTCGCCCCGGGCGTCCCGCTCGCGTCCCGCGACGCGGGGGTGCTCCGCCTTTATTCCCTGGTCATTGGCGCTCTCAGGGCGGTGCCGCGTCACTCCGACGCGCCGCCGCGGTGCCTGCCGGGATTTGCAGTCTCCCGGAGCGGCGGCGCGGGGTCCGGTGTTTCCTGACTCTTGGCGGCGGTGGCGGCGATATGGGCAGCGTCCTCTAGCTCTCCCTCTGTGTCAGGTAAGTGCTACTGACTCTCGGCGGTGGCGGCGAATCTGCTAAGGTCTCCCCCGCTCTGCCGGGGTGCTCCGCCTTTATTCCCTGGTCGTTGGCGCTCTCAGGGCGGTGCCGCGTCACTCCGACGCGCCGCCGCGGTGCCTGCCGGGATTTGCAGTCTCCCGGAGCGGCGGCGCGGGGTCCGGTGTTTCCTGACTCTTGGCGGCGGTGGCGGCGATATGGGCAGCGTCCTCTAGCTCTCCCTCTGTGTCAGGTAAGTGCTACTGACTCTCGGCGGTGGCGGCGAATCTGCTAAGGTCTCCAGTGACTGTGACTGAATTCTATTTTGAATAATGAGGTTACAGGAGAATCCTTTCCCTAAGAAGCAGAAATCTGAGGCCACCTAACAATCTCAACTTCAAGGCTAAGTACTATGGGGTGGAAATATCTACGTATTAGTATTACATAAAATCTTCTTACGTGTTTTTGTTTCCACAATGAGCGATTGTAGTGTAAATAGCACTAGAACAATATGGCCATGCTTTGGAAGTAGTAGCGAAATGTGTCTTTGCATGTAGTTGCTTTAAAGAAGATGAGGCGCATTTAAGGAAATCCTGTCAAGAGTAAGTTACCATAGTTAAACCTTAACAATACCATGGATTGAACTAGTGCCTTGAGGTCTTGTGCAGGAATAAATTGATAAATCCCCTACGAAATCTTAGTTGGAATAGTGCGCCCATGATCATTTCATTGATGTGTGTTTGTAGGGCAAATTCTCTCATCAAGAATGAAACCATTGGATTTAGCTTTTTCAATGATGACAGGCCTAAAGTGTAGAACACTGCAAATCCCAATCCAACATTCAAATAGTATCTTTGAATATGAAGATGCAATAAGTAGAAACTCTATTTTATTGGATTGAGATTCAGATGGTGTGCAGTCACCCAGTCTAGAGCCTTTAGCAGTGTATGGGCCAGGTATAGAGCATCATACAGACAAGACACCTTGAACTAAATTTGTCTGTCATCAGCAAGTTGATGATAGCTGATCCCTGATATTACTTAACACTCTACATTGTTGTATGTAAATTTAGTGCTAGACTGATCATACATATCATTGTGAGGCCATGGGAGAAACAGACAACTCAAGATTTTTCTTTAAAAAGGACCACTAACCATTCGCTTTGTGAAAAACTCAATTCAGCATTATGCTGGAGAAGCAGGAACACATCACAATCAGTAGCCAGAATCTTGATGTCAGTGTTCAAAGACAGATCCTTTTAAAGTGGTCTGTCTTTCCCAGGTCTAACTCACACATAACGCCTTCATAAAACTGGATACACACTGGTTTAAAACACACATCTGTCACAATGAATTCAATATAGTAGCCAACAGGTCTGCTCTTCAAGCCTGTCAGAATTCTCAAAGCCTCCCTGCATCTCCAATTACCACTTCCACTCGGGTCAAATATGTATTTCCACAGTATACAGTTTCACAAAGTAGGCTGTAACAATTACCTGATACAAGATGAAGGCCTTTCTTTCCAGACCTTCCATGGTAAATAGATTCTTGGAAACATCAGAAACATTGGCACATAATAAAGGTGCCTTAGTAACCAATCCCCTGACATTTTTTCAGTGTTCACTGAGTTTATGTTCCGTGTTTATTTATGCCACAAATGGGAGAACTAGCCATATGAAAAACATGTTTTTTCCCTTTGCAGTAGCTGTAAACAGGCTTTGGCTAATAAAATATCGGACACTGTAAAAATAATGAATACAGTTTTCTGAACCTTTATACTCCATATCTTAATCTATCTTAATACATCTAATCTGACTCGCTCACAGTGTGAAACGGGCAGACTGCAAAATAAATGTCAGAGGTATAAAGTCATCCCCTCTGGGCAGTGAATCACTTCATAAAAAATTCATCACAACCACCCATAGAAGTTTGAAATATTAGCCACAATTATTTTTAGCAGATAGGGTAGCACTAGTACTAAACTTATTTATGGTAAACTTTTTATTAATCTTTTTATTAACAATCATCGGCATACAAACAATCATAAAATCAGCTCAATATCAATATAGACATGACAATTAGAGGCAATGCTCTTCACATTAAATACAGTAAAGACATTTGAAGGAGGGAGCAAGCAGGTCATCTAGTTCAATACTCTGTGGGGGAGTGCAAATGTCTCCATGATATGAGTTCCACGGTGCCCATATGCGGGACCACTTTCTAGGACAGCCTCAGGCAGCATATACTGTCTTTTTCCTGAACATACACCAGTCCACTCATCTCCCATGCCCCCAGTGTGTGGCGGGGTTGCCGCTCCCCAGGCCTGAGCAATGTTTCTTTTGGCTAGCATGAACCCCAAGGTGGCCCACTGTGTTAGATGGGTGTTCAAGTCAGTCGGTTCCCATATGTTTAGCAGGCATCTACGTGCTTCAGGGTGAATAGCAATAGTGAGGACTGCCCTCATCACTTCATGTATCTCCCTCCAATATGTTTGAATGAATGTGCACTCCCATATGAGGTGCATAAAGGGGTCTATTTGGCCACACCTTCTGCGACAGTCTCCTGTTTCCGCTCTTCCTATCTTTACTAGCCGGCTCCCAGTCATATATATCCTATGCAGGATTTTATGCTGCACTAGTCTCAGTTTTGCTGGAATAGCCACCACCAAAGGGAGGATATCGTCTCCTGCCACTCCTCATCATCCATTTCTATGTCATCTGTCACCATTTCTGTCGCAATATGGAGAGAGGATCTTCCATATTATATATTAACTTATTATAGATTAATGAGATGGTCTTATCCGGGAGGTGGCCATCTAGTATTCTAGCCTACAACGGGGATGATTCGGGAAGGAAGGAGCCCTTTGGAAGGAGTGAGTGTAATGCATGGCTAACCTGTGTGTAACGAAAAAGCTCAGTGTCAGCTAGCTTGTGTTGGCTTTGGAGAGTGGCAAATGGCTTCACTCCTCCCCTTTCCAATATATTTTTTATTTTTTGAAATACCGATCATGTCCCATTTATCAAACCCCTTCTATGTCCATCGATTACCTAGTTGTGCAGAGTCCCACAGAGGGCTAGCTAACGTCAGTCTACCCTCCAATCTGAGGGATCTGTTTACTGCGTGCCATAAACTGACTGAGTGACCAGTAGGGCCAGTCAGCCGAGTTGGGCCAGGTTTCGAGTAGAGGGTTCTATTATAATTCCCTCCCGGAAGAAGCCACCTATCCATGCGGTAGCCTGGATCATCAAGGCCACCGTATGTGCCATGATTGATAGCTGCGAGGTGTGCAGCCCAATAATATTTTTTTATGTCCTGGAGACTGATGCCTCCATCATACCATTGTAATGTAAGTTTACCCAAGGATATGCGTAGCGTCCCATTCCACAATAATTCTCTCTGAAGGTGTCCAATTTCTTTAAAATATTTCAGGGGAACAGGATCGAGTGAGTTTTGTAGGGCATAGAAGAAACGGGGAAGGGACATCATTTTAAAAAGAGCAGCCTTGCCCAGAAGAGAGAGGGGAAGAGATTTCCAGCTTGCTATGTCCCACTTTAGGCAAAGTATTGGAGGAAGGAGGTTTTTTTCGTATCGAAGTGCAGGGTCTAAGGAGAGAAAAATTCCAAAGTATTTGAATCCTGTGGCACTGACCTGGATTGGGCAGTTACGGGGTAAGGCAGGTAGGCCTCCCTGAAGGACATATAGGTTGTACTTAGTCCAGTTGATCGTAAACCCAGAATATCCACTAAATACTGCCAATATGTCTAGAATTCCAATTAGGGACTTTTTAGGGGAAGTTAAATAGAGTAGTATGTCATCCGCGTAAAACTGGATCCCGTCCTATCCATGCCGCTTGAGGTTCCAATGCTAAAGCAAACAGGAGGGGGGAGAGCGGGCATACCTGACGGGTACCCCAGCTCAAGATAAATGTGTCTGACTTTTTATTATTAACCACAACTTGTGCCAGTGGCTTCGAGTACAGGAGGCGAACCCACTGAATACATTCCTGGTCGAACCCCAGTTTTTTGAGGACAGCTGTGAGATAAGGCCACTCAATAGTATCGAACGCCATGGTGGCGTACAAGGAGACAAGGATAGCCGGTTCCAGGATCATGTCCTCCCTACCTAGGACCCCATGGACTCAGCGCAAATTTAACGCTGTGTTCGGGTGAGTTATAAAACCGATTGGTCTGGGTGCACCAGGTTAGAAATGATTTTAATTAGTCGGTTAGCTAGTACTTTGGCAAGGAACTTGGGCTTAAGGAGGGAGATCGGTCTATATGAGGTACAATCTGTTTTGGGTTTGCCTTCCTTATGTATAGTTACTACGTTGGCTACGCGTTGGTCCTATGGTAGCTCACCTCTTTCTCTGCTTTCCTCGAACATGGCTTTAAGATAAGCAGACAATTTATCAGGCTTAAGTTTATATAATTCGATTGGAATGTCGTTAGGGCCAAGGGCTTTCCCTGAGTTTAGTGATCTGATCTCCTGCGCTATTTCGTCTGCTGTCAAGGGGCCACCCAATAGTTTCTGTTCGGTCAAGGAGAGGGTGGGGAGTGTAATGTCCCTCAACAATTCAGCAGAGTCTTCTTCGGTGTAGGGTATAACTGCGGTATACAATGCATCAAAATGGCTACCAAAGTGATTTGCTATTTCTTGAGGGTCGGTGATGCAAATATTGTTAGCGTCTTGCAGACCCGGGACCAATCTGTTCACCCATTCCCTTTTATCAAGCCAAGCTATCAATTTTTCAGCTTTATCCCCTAGGTCATAGATCCTACCAAGTTTCTCTCTCCCCAGTGTTTTAGCTTTCTCTGTAACTAGTGCCCTATATTCATCCTGCTTAAGACGCAACAAGTGGAGCGAATGTGGTGTGGTCATTGTTTCCATGTCTCTCTCTTATTGGTAGATCTCGTCCTCTATGTTAGACACTTCCTTTTGTTGTTCCTTCTTCTGTCCAGATATTAGGGACAGAGCTTTCTCCCTAATTATTACTTTGAAAGCTTCCCAGAGTATCTGGGAGGAGTCTACTGTACCTAAGTTTTCATTGAAATATGTGTCCATCGCCTTGATGAGTTCCTTATGAATTTTGGGGTCGCGAAGATACCAGGGATTAATTGGGACAATCCTACCCACCCTAACCTGATCCAGGAGTATATGTACCCATATCGGTGAGTGGTCGGATATGCCCCTAGTTCAGTGTCTGATTTCGTGAATATGTGAGATTTGGGGGCTAGGGATCAAAATGTAATCCAATCTGGATAGGCTGCGCTGGACTCCAGAGTGGAAAGTGTGTCGTATTATCTCAGGGATGTAAGTGCGCCAGCCGTCCACCAATCCCATGGCCTCAAGAAATTCCAGCAGCCATCTATTAGAAGGCCCTAATTCACGCGGGTGTTGGCGGTCCAATCTACCTGAGCCCACGGAATTGAAATCACCTCCAAGTAAAAGCATTCCTTCCGGTAGCGAAAGGAGAGTGGTGCGTAGGTCCTGGAATGTAGTAGCCTGGAGGCCAGGTGGGACATAAACAGACACTAATGTAATGGTTCGTCCCTCCCAGGACCCAGTAATACCTATATAACGGCCCCTGTCATCAGCCCAAGTGGAATCCACGCTGAGGGGGAATGTGTTTTTTAGCATAATACCTACTCCTCTCAAACTCATTGTGAACCCAGCATGCGCCACCAGCTTGTACCCCGACCTGCATATCGTTTTACATGAGCTTCCTATCAAGTGCGTCTTCTGAAGATGGACAATGTCAGGGACCTGTTTCCTGATATATTGAAGAACTATACTGCGTTCAACTTTGTCCCCAAGCCCATTGACATTCCAGCTCAGAATTCTGGCACTCTTGTCCCACTGCGTATGTATTAAACCTAGTGGAAAAACTCAAAGCCTCAGTCATGCCTTTCACATTGCTTGTCGATGTAACAACTATAACAAAAAACAAATGCAAATCCCCTTCCCAAAACCACCCCTCCCTGCATTCCTCGACCCTTTGGACTTGAAACTGCCCATACTAAACTGGCAGAGTGCCTGTCGCCCAACTTCAGTACTAATCGAAGAAAATTGGGATGCGTGGTGGCCCATGCCCCCCACCCACTACGTAGAGCAAGCTATTCATCTCTGAGAGGAAAAGGAGTGTCATTGAGTGTTCTGGCTGTCAGGTTAAATGCACCCCAGTTACCAGTCTCATAATGTTCCATCTGGTCCATTGACGGCTCCACGCCGGTCACTCGTGTCTCTCGCGGAGGTCTGGTGCGTCCCAAGTTACCGCCGCCTCCCCCATAGTTCTGGAAATCCTTCCCCCGATGTTGCCATCCCGGTCTCACGCTTTCTGGGTCTCCAACCAGTTCACCAATATCTCTGGGTGGTCGAAGAACCAACCAGGCTTTCCCATCTGCTTCTATGCGGAGTTTAGCCGGAAAGAGCATTGCATATTTGAGACCCTTGTCTCTAAGCATTCTCTTGATTCCCAAAAAGGATCACTGCTTCTTCTGGACCATCTGGGTGAAGTCCGAGCAGAAGGTGACATCAGCATTCTCAAGCCTGAGTGGAGGACCCGCTCTGGCGCATTTGAGTATTGCATTGCGGTCCCAGTAGTTGAGGATCCTGGCCAGGATCAGGTGTGGGGGTCCCCAGTTTCGGGTGACCCCCGGGGATTCTATGAGTTCTTTCAATGACAAAGAGGTTACTGAGGCCTTTGGGTTTTAGATGTTGAAGGATGAGCTCCTCCACAAATAGATCTACTGACTCCCCCTCTGCCTTTTCGGGAACCCCTAGTATACCAGATTATTGCGTCTAAGGCGCCCTTCATAATCGTGCTGTTTAGTTTCTGCGAACTTTCGGAAAGACTGCAGTTCGTTAATATCAGTTTGTAGTTGCGAGGCATCCTCCACCAAGCTGTTAGTCTTGAGTTCCACCTGTTTAAGACGTTCACTGTTTTTATTGAGATCTGTACGAATGAGGTTCTCCTCAAGAGTTAAGGTGTCAATTTTATGTTCAAGTGAGGTTTTGATCTCAGCTATAGCCGCCATAACATCCTTAAGGGTAGGTTCTTTGCTCGGGCTCCCTTGCTCTCCGGCATTTTTATGCTTAGGTGAAGACTCCGGCATGCTCTCTTTTGAGAATGTGTACTTGTCCAATTTATTAGATTGCACTGTCATGAGGCCCCGTGTGGACGCCATTTTAGATTCTTGCGGTGCCTCACTGCACTGTCCAGTGAGGCTCCCTATCCGGTTTGTGGATGTGGGAACTCAGCAGTATGTCCCAGTTAAACAACCACTGCAGGCGCTGGGTGATCCTCGGGTGCAACACCCGCTGGTCAGGGTAAAGGAGACCCCGAGTGGCCAGCAATCTTTCTATCTTGAGGATGCTATTCCAAGTAATACTGGCGAGGCAACCTCACCACTATCCTCACTCTGGAATGTCTCTCGCTGGGGCCTCAACCACTCGCTCTCAGAGCTGAGCCTCCGCATGTCTCAGGGAAGTCCTGCTCAGTTAATCCTGCGTCACCTTGGTGTTTGAGTCGTAATCCAATGAGGGCCCATCGCAGCGCCACTCCCAGTGGTCACCGCTGCGTCCGGAGTAGTACTGACGGATCTGCTGGGGGGGCCCATCTGCTGCACTGTGCTCTGGATCCTTGTCACCACTGCGCCTGCCAAATATCTAAGCGCCAGGCCTTCCACCCTTGCCGTACAGGCTCACCGGTCCGCCTGTGAAAGATCACCTGCCTTGGCTCCTTACTTTGGTGCTGCAGCCTCGCCAATGAGCATCCCTTCAGGTTGTTGCCGCAGTCAAATGTCTCTGTGGGGGACGCTTTGGGTCGATCGACCTGGAGCCGGGCTCAGAGTCCTGCCGCTGGCGTCATCATGCATGCCCCATCTCTCAGCACGCGGTGTCCCGGCGCTCTTCGGTCCGCAGGCCGCGTGCTGCCGAGGGGAATATATCAACCTGGAATGCATCTACAAATCCGTTCTTTCAGCCGTGAACTCCGAGCACTTTTCGATTGCTGATTTCCTCTGCAGATGTATTGGATAAGTGGTTCGGATATGTGGGATTAGGCTGGAGCCTCCGGAGCTCTACAAAACAGCGGCCATTTCGCTATGCTGCGTAGCCGCGCCCCCATTTATGGCAAACTTGTTAAAAAGTATATTCAGAAGCAGCCCAGATAAAGGATGCTACAATTAGGTTTGCATGTAGCTGAAACACTCTTGTCAAGCAAGTAGTCTGCAACTGCCAGCCTTTTAGTACAGGGAAAGCAAAAATATGACCTAGATGGATTTCAATCAAAGAATACTTAAGTGTAATTCAAAAAATGCTACACACATAACCTTTTTAAATAAGTCAAAGATATGAGCAAATGGTAATAAAGACACATATGTGTAAAGCTCAAAAGGCAAAAGAACACTACATGGTGAAAAGAAACAATATATTGAAGGAGTAGCTGGTTTCTGAGAGCAGAAGAGGACTGTTACTGTGGCATAGTTAAGAGGTAGTGTCCTTTTAGGGCATGTGTCTTCTACGCTTTCATAAATTGAAGCAGGATTCGGGTGGTTCTCATAGATACAGGGATGTTATTCAAGATCTTGCCTGCACAGATGGAGAACTGCCTGTTCATTGTTTTTTCGATTTTGTATTTCTCCGTCTGCTGCATGATGATCTCCTAGCTGCGGGAATGCTGAGAGGCAACGTATATGGTGAGCTTGTCAGCTAAATAGGTGGCGGTGCTGATTGTGATGGCCTTGTAGATGATGAAGCTGGTTCAAAGATGGCGTTGGATGGCAAAATTAATACATAGTTTTCATCTGGATGGGTGTTATGTGGTGATATTCCTCCCAACTCGAGATGAATACATTTGTGGCATTAAGAATGCTCCTAATGGAGAGTGGCAGTGTGGAGTCTGGGAGGCTGTAGAGCAGTGCATTGCCACCATCAGGATGCAAGATTAAAAAGGATTGAATGGCAGTTCTGCAGTAATTTTCTGAGGACTGGTTTCACTTTCTTTAGTTGAGAAAATGTTGTGGTCATTCATTTAGGGATTTAAGGGAACTGTTTAATGTAATAAAATTGTATTGGCTCATGGTGGAATGTTGGCAGGAGTAGTTAGAATAAGGCGTTGAAAGGAGTGGAGCTGAAGTGGATAGCTGCTAGTGTATATGGCCACTGACAAAGAGTTGTGTATATGGGTTATGGACTGTATATTACAAAATAAATACTTTGTGCAAAGGAAACCTATGCGGAGTGAGGTTGCTATTGAACACAACAAGCTTGGCGATAATACCTGCACAGGATGTGTTAAATCAAATATTTCCAGGGTAAAGTAAAGTGCAATGGTGGACAACAAGGTAGAAAAATATGTTAATGGTGGAAAGTAGAATGGGAGAAAGTTCAGCTGCTTTAGAAGTGGCACTAGCAATCTTGGGTCGAATAGTACAAATTATCCAGCAAAGAATTATTTGTGCAGGAAATGTAGTAAGAGAGGCAATTATGCTAGAATGTGCAAGAGTGGGGAGGAGAAGCCCAGGAGTGAGAGTATTATGGGCAGGCAACTAGACGATATATCTAAAAGTATGGAAAAATGTGTCTCATGTAATAGTGTGAACAGTTTGAGGAGATTGTATGTGATGTTGGTCCCATCAAAATGCCAGAATGCAACGTTACCCTGGATGAAAAAGAAGTCAATGTTCCAGCAGACTCAGGCTCACCTTTTACCTTTATAGGTGATGAAAATTGGGAGAAGATTTTTGGAGGCGAGCAAGTAACTATTCAGTGATTGAGCGTGAAACACTTGCTTGTACATGTGCATTAAGGAAGTTAAAGTTCTTTCTGTGGAGTCTAGCTTTTGCTGTCAGGTGTGATCATAGACCATTGGTCCAAGTTGTTTTCATGTAAACAAATTCAAAGCATCACACCTAGGATTGGAAGGTGGGTGGATAGTATTGATTAATTCAATTTTGAGTTGCAGTATTTACCAGGGTTAACTAATGTTGTGGCAGATTGTTTATCCAGATTATCTTTAACAGAGTGCAGTGCTGTTGTTATGTCCGCGGAAAACTGCCAGGATTCGACTATGTTACAGATTTTGTGGGTACAGATAGATGGAGGGAGTAAAGAGAAATATTTCACTGCAATAGAGGGTGACATGGAGTGCCAGATGATCAGATGATCAAGGATTCTGTTGTGCAGGGTTGGCTTGCTAAGGTTATTATGTCTGTGTTGGTGAAACAGTACAGTGTTGTGTGGGTATTTGTTGGATGATGTGATTTGTAGAGGAGATAGGAGGGTAACTCCTGTTCCAATCAGAAGTAAATTGGTTAATTGGGCTCATGAGGGTCACTTGGGGTGGAATTTGACCAATTTTAGACCTAGAGAGATGTATTAGTGGCCTTACATGGACAAAATTGTTGAGGAAGTAGTGAAGGATCGTTTTTTATGGTTCATGGGCAGATAAGTCTATGAATATTTGGGAAGCTCCATTGTCACCTGTGTCTGTTCCAAAAGAGTCATGGAGGAAACTTGGACTTGATACTGTTGGATCTTTTGAGTTGTTGCAGGAGAAAGAAAGGTTTGTCATTGTGTTTGGGTTCAAATTGGATGTGGCCTTCCTACCTCTCATCTGCTTGAAGGGAGTAACTTTGGTCACAAGGTTGAGTGTTGTTCTAGGAGACCACAATATGTCTGCTATATATATTTGTCAAAATGATTTCATGATGGATTCATTTTCATGTTGCAATTAGCTTTTGTTTATTTCCTCAAGCTGCCATTATATTTCATGATGAATGATATAATTCTATTATTTAGACTCAAATTGTCACAATTACAAGTAATATGATCTCATCACTTTATATTGCTTATCTTTATTGTTGTTCTTAAGATTTACTCTTGTTCTGACTTTTTCATGTTTTTATTTGTTTTATTTGCTTTTGTTAGGGGGAGAGATGTATTGTGGGTATTGGTTTAGTGATGTAAGTGAATAGTATGACGTAATGGGATTTTATTGGCTCATACTAGAATGTTGAAATAGATAGTTGGAAGAAAGCGCTGAAGGAGTGGAGCTGAAGTGAAGAGCTGCTGGTGTTTCTGGCCATGGACAAGGAGTTGCT
Source organism: Lissotriton vulgaris (assembly GCF_964263255.1). Taxonomy (NCBI): domain Eukaryota; kingdom Metazoa; phylum Chordata; class Amphibia; order Caudata; family Salamandridae; genus Lissotriton; species Lissotriton vulgaris. Next base: position 474,456,697 of record NC_141693.1, read on the forward strand.
GTAAATAGGTGATGGACCTTAAATTACAAAACAAATACTTTGTGCAAAGAAACCCTATGCGAAGGGAGTTTACTATTGAACACAAAACAAACCCAGGTGATATTTGTTTCCTTGGTGATTTGTTTATTGAGGGTTAGGTTTGTGCCCAGGGCGTATTCAAGTGGCTTAGTGTTGGGGGTTGAATCAGTCCACATTTATGTTGATGAACCATGTTTGAACCAGTTGCTGCTTGTTGTTCTTGAAAGAATACTAGGACTTCTGTTTTGATAAGGTTGAGCTGCAGTTCGGGTCTCCTCTACAGTAGGCTCACAAGTGAAGTGGTACAGTGTGCTGTTGTACCTGCGCATTGTGTCTTCAAATGTAGAAACTGGTGAACAAGGGAACACTAGGAAGAACCAACTAGGCCTCAGGCTGACAGAGAGGCCCTCAACCAGTGTTATGCTGAAAATACTGTGAAAACACTTACATACACTAATGTACACTGTGAGTTAGGGTACCCCTATGATTGGCATGACCTCCCATATAAGGCTTTAGTACATCATAGGGCAGGGAGATCAAAAAGACCTTTAAGTTCCTAGTATTTAAGAGTACATGACAGTTTAGAGGCCAGCTGCCATTTCTTCATTTGCATGTGTGCACTGTGAGGCCCGGGGGTCAACTTAAAAGCAGCCCTGTGTTGTAGGACTGCTTTTAAAATACATGTTGTGCCCAAAATCGACTTTGGTGTTTGGGGCACTTAGAAATTAATAAAATACAATGCTTTGACATATTAAGTTCCCCCAGAGTCTTCCCGAGGTGTCCCGGGGGGGGGGGGGGGGTGTCAAGTATTTATTAGGAGGGTCCTTATAATATGTTTTTTATATGCCTTGGGGTTGGTGAAATTGCATATTTCACTCCCCACATTGCAACGAAGTTCTTCCCAAAATCAATGTTTGTGCCTGGAGCACTGTGGACTGAGGATCTGCAATAGTTTTACATATTCAGAACACTTAAAATCTCCCCTAGGTATCCAAGGGGGGTGGGGCCCTGTAGAAATAGCCAGTGACCTTAAAAAAGCTGTTTTACAAGCCCTCACGTTGGAGGAATTGGCCAGTTCATTTTCCCCATTGCAGATTCCCTGCCACATAGGTTAACATGCCAAGAAGTTATTAAATAATAACTAACGTCAAGGATGTCATAAAATATCATTCAACAACTTCCTAGAATGATATTGATAAATCCAATAATATGCTATTGTTGAATTTATCCTAAAATGTAAAGCCAAGACGTTATAAGACTTTTTTGTCTGTAAGCCAAAATTCAGCCTTCCAGTGGTTTGTCCTGATTGGTCAGAGTTAAGTGGATTAGCCGGGCTGCTTTGAAGAGGTGATAAGTATCCCCTGGGTTTAGAAAACCATTCGAGAGGACAAGGTTCTGCTACATTGGAATGCCAGAGCACAGGGAGGGGTCATAAACAATAATCTTCAGTAGGAGGAGACAGGCAGGAGAGGTCAGTTTCATTTACACCCTCTACTCTTTGAACCCAGCCAGATGGCAGGATTAAGAAAGAAATGTGCAGATGCAAGGGGGAGGAGCAATATCGAGATGAACCATCCTGAAGGTTTACTTAGCGAGCTCTTGTCTCTCTGATGGAAAATCCGTCTTGATGAATTTTGGAGACATGGTGCTCTCTGTGAGACTATTGTGCCACACTTTGGAGGATATGGACATACTCTGGAGTGTTGCCCTGTACCTCATTGGACAGGAGTACCCTCCCGCTTGACCAAGAGAACTTGGAATAAGTATCTGAGTGGGGCAAATCCTCTCAGCTCTGCTGCTTGAAACTGAGAGAAGAGAAGAATTGCCAAGCTGGCTACTTGATTTGCACCATCAGGCCCACACTCTGAAAAGACTGTGTCTGCTGCATTATGCACAACTACAGCACTTTGGATATACCTTGCCTCAAGAGGAATAAAGAGTGGACGCCAAGCTGGAAACTTGATTTGCCCCATCAGGCCCTGCATTCTGACTGACTGTGCCTGCTGCAATATCTGGAACTACAGCCCTTTAGATGTACTTTGTTTCGAGAGGAATAAACTCTCACAGAAAGGCAATCTGGTGAATCCTGACTGAATCCAACGTGCTGGAGAAGGCTGAACGGCGACAGGTGAGAAATCCTCCCGAAAAGTTTATAAGTGTGAAGATAAAATCTTGAGCTGGTCCTCCAGCTTTTTGTTGTCATTCCAGTGTCATTTTAAAGAAAAAAATATTTCCTATTTTTATAAATTGTTGTGGATGTTTATTGTGTGTTGTGTCTTAATTATTTACTGAATTGGTGTTTTAAAATGCTTTACATACCTGTCTTTGAAGTTAAGCCTGCATGCTTGCAGCCAAGTCAACAAAGACCTATTCAGAGCCCTATATTGTGTTAGCGGTAATATTGCCAATCGTAGATGTATATATACCACTACTTATGACCCACTTTCGAACAGTCAGTCACTTTTCATATTTCTTTTTATTCTGTCATTCCTGCTCCACTCTCTATTTCTCTTACACAGACTCACTATAGGCTGTCTTCCTCTCTTAACCTTAATCTCTGTCCCTCTCTTGACCTCTTTACTTGGATCTTTCTGCCTCCTCTTAGCCTATTCCCTTCAACTATTCATTCCCACCAGTTCAAATCCAGGCAAGCATCTAATAAAATCCAGTTTATTTAGTGCAGAGAAACCCAGCTACCCCCTTTGAAAAGCTGGCAAATCGTTGTTTATATTAGCTTGCAGCCATGGTTCTAAGATGTCACCCAACATATATAAATAGAAACAGAGAGATACTATATGCTTGGTTGACCCAGAGTAGGACTATCATATAAATGCACAAACAGCCTGATTCATGAAAACCGGAATCTGCGATTCTCAAATAGCGAAAAATTGCAAATCGCTATTGAGAATTCGCAGAACGGAATTCATGATGTTTAGCGAGAAAAAAAAGCGAATCGCACGCGGCCGCAAAAGCCGTTTGCGATTATCGATAATCGCAGAAAAATCGCTATTTCCGGCTACATCCGTGTCGGGATTGCGATATCGCAAATAGCGATATCGCAAATAGCGATATCGCTAATTGCGAGAACGCAAAATCGCAAGATCGGGAAAACGGGAAGTCACATTTCGAGCACAGTGATGACATCACAACCAGGAAGCAGCCAGTTCCCACCCCCATTCACCACAGTGAGGCAGACCTCGAGTCAGCAACTGGGAGAGCTCCTGCAATTCTGTTTGGATTTCTACTCTGAAACTACAGTGCTGCAATGTCTGAGGATGCAGTTCCTGGGCCCAGCAACACCACAGGGCGGAAGAGAAAGTTAAACTTCTCCGAGCAGGAGCTGGAGCATTTAATAGAAGGGGTGATGGCCAACCACTCCAAACTGTTTGGGAAGGACTCTAGGAGGGTGCGGTAGCAGGAAAAACGCAGGATCTGGCAGGGTATTGTGTCCACGGTGAACTCTGTGGGTGAGGCTGATAGGTCACTGGACGAACTCAAAAAACGCTGGTACGACCTCCGAGGTCGTGCCAAAGAGAAGGTGGCTGAGCGGCTTGGAGAGGCATTGGGCACTGGAGGGGGAGGACCTACAGTCCCTCCAAGCACAGCCTTGGAGGACCAAGTAGAAGACACACTGGAGACGGAGGCGTGCATTGGAGTGAGTCGTCTGGACTCATCCCGCCCCACCCAAGACATCCAAGGTAAGTGGCATGCGACTGCGACCCTGTCCCCTATGAATGTCCATTACCATATAGCCTCCCATAATGTACCATAGTCATGCCATTGTTGCACATCAGGTAATGCCCTGAAGCATTGTGGGACATGTAGTGTGGCCACAATGTAGAAGTACCACAATGCAGCTAGACAGGTTCCAAAGTACGCAAAGCCATAGCCAGTCAGGGAATGTCACCCAGCATGCATGTAGCAACTGCACGTGTGACAGATACATGCAACTAATGAACGTCCACTTCCCCTCACAGGTGGCGCAGACAGCAGCGACAGCGAGAGGCTGCAAATAGATGAGGAGGCACAGGATGAGGAGGAGGTGCCGCCACATACACAGCCACCAGCCCCTGCCGCAGCAACAACTCCTGCAGCCAGGTCCACCACCAGTGTGCCTCCTGCGTCTGGCGCAGCAACTACTCCCGCAGCCAGGCCCACTACTAGTGTGCCCCCTGCCTCTGCCGCTGCTACTACTCCCGCAGCCAGGCCCACTACTAGTGTGCCCCCAGCCTCTGCCGCTGCTACTACTCCCGCAGCCAGGCCCTCGACCAGTGTGCCTCCAGCCCCTGCCGCACCAGCAACACCTACCGTGACACCACCAGCAGCTGGTGCTTCAACATCTGGGCCCACAACAGTGGCAACACAGCGGCCACCCACTGTGTCAGGGCAGCAGAGCAGGCGTGGCAGGTCTCGCCTGCAGACCAATGCACCTATCAGCACGAGGGGAAATGGACAGCGGCTGGCCAGAATGAGCGTGGAACAACGCATGCTCCGTATACATCGGCTGCAGGCACGCCGCCAAGGTGCCATACAGCTACAGCTGTACAACATTGGGCGCAATGTGGCCGGAGTGGGGGACCGGATGGACCGCATGACGGCAGCCATGGCAGGTGTGGGGGAGGGAATGGCCCGCATCACTGCAGCCATGGAGGCCAACACTGCTGCAATTACATCGCAGCGTAACGCAGCACGCCGCCGCCACTGGCAGCTATTGACCCGGCTGATGGCCTACACCAGGTCAAATTATGTAATAGGCAATGCCACATCACAGTTGTCGCGGCGGTCCCTTGCGCAGCAGCAGCAGCTCATCCAGTGCTGCGAGGATGTGGCCAGGGTCCTTGAGCACCTGACCACTGCCGTGACAGCACTACACCCTGCTCTACCTGCCACTGTTGGGGGTGATGATGTCAGTGAGGGGACATCGAGCGTGAGCAGCCACTCTGCCTCACAAGTAGGGGCACTCAGGCGCAGCACCAGGCCCACTGCAGGTACACGTGCCTTGGATGAGGATGAGCCGCAGAGGCGCTTGGGTGGTACGCGCAGGAGGCGCACTTGACTTCATAGGACTATTTCAGGCACAGGCTGAGTATAAGCCTGCCCTGTCCTTTCACACAGCAGTATGCTGAAATATTGTTAGCAATGACAACATTTAAACTGGTTCCATTATTGTGAATGAAACAATTATATTTTATTTTGCAGCACACATTGGCGTTGTGTCATTATTACATTTTGCATGCATTTGTGATTTGTGGGGTGAGGGTAGAGGGTGCACTAGAAACTGTTCAGTGTGATGTGGTTGCGATGTCTGTGGCCTTCAGCTGGGTTCTCCCCGTGTGCATGGTGCGCATGTGTAGGTGGCCGGTCGTCCCCTTCCGATTCACTGCCAGAGATATCGACAGGTATCCGGCGCTTGGTAGCAATGTTGTGTAGGATAGCAGACACAGCCACAATGCGGCAGCACACTTCAGGACTGTAGTACATGGCCCCACCTGTCTTGTGAAGTATGCGGAATCTGCTCTTCAGTAGGCCAAAAGTTCTCTCTATGCAATTCCTTGTGCGTATGTGTGATACGTTGTAACGCCGTTGCTGTGGTGTAGCAGGGTTGAGGTATGGGGTGAGGAGGTATTCACGCAGGGCGTACCCGATGTCACCTGAATGAGAGGAGCAGAGGGTGAGTGCCTGTGCAGCGCAGCTAGTCATTCACAATGTGACATTGTGTGCAAAGTGTTCTTACCAAGTAGGTGTCCTTCCCCGAAGTCTCCCCTGACCAGTCGTGTGTGGAGGCCGCTATGCCGGAATATGATTGAGTCATGTGTACTCCCCGGGTACTGTGCCACTATGTCCGTGATGTATGTCTTTGCATTGCAGACCATCTGGATGTTGAGGGAGTGGTAGGACTTGCGATTGCGGTACATGTACTCCGTTGCAGCAGTTGGGCAAATGTGGACGTGGGTACAGTCAATGCATCCTATCACGTGTGGGAAACGGGCAACATTGTAGAATTGTAGCTTGGTCTCATCCAATTCCTGTTGGCTGGTGGGAAATTTGATGTGGTGGTGTAGCTGGGTCTGCATTGCGTCAAGGAAACTACGTAGGCAGCGGGACATGGTGGGCTGGGATATCCCCCCAGCTACCGCAACTATCCCCTGGAAGATCCCAGAGGCCAGGAGGTGCAGGCTACACAATACCTGGACATGTGTTGGGACGGCATTGGTCCGCCTTGTTGGGTGCTGCATCAGGGGGTCAAGGTCCTGTATAAGCTTGATGATCATAGCCCCATTCAGCCGGTATTTTGCTTATATTTGCTCTCTGGTCTGGCCCAGCAGGGTGACCCGCTGGCGGAATATCCTCTCCTGGATTCTGCGTCTCCTCCTTGCTGCTCACTGTAGCCTTCGCCGCCTGACCACCATGTACATTCCTGGCATTGTGAGACTCCTTCTGTTGATGCTGCTTCCCCTTAAGTGTGTTTGGTCAGGCCTGCACCAGTTACTGATTGGCCAACGGTTTTTCAAAAAAAAAATTCCTATGGGTTTGATGGTTACCACCTGCTTTGGGTTGTCCTTAATTTGCGCCTCGCAAAATGCGATTTTTGGCTTTTTCGCTAATAGCAATTTTTCATGAATACAGATTGCGAGTAATGTGCGATTTCGCAATTATTTTCGCAGAATCCGTGCTTTCTCGCTATTCCCGATTCGCAATTGGTATCCTGCCGCCATTCTGCGAATATTTTTGCAATTTCGCAAATCTGTGTTTGCGAATTCGCATCTTTGATGGTGAATTCCGATTATGGGAATTGCGCCCGCGATAGCATTTTCGCAGCTATTGCGGGCGCAATTTTGCTTCATGAATCAGGCGGTTGGTCACATTAAGTCTGGGATAGCCCAGATCAGAGCCTCGACCTGAACTAGGCTTTTCAATGTCATATATAAATTTTTATGAATTTATTTGTGGGATTTTTAGCCAGGTCACATTCACCCCACTTTCCTTCTTCTACTATTAACCTACACTATCAGAACGTCAGAACAATTTAAGAATGGATGCCTTGCACTTCTCACTGGTACAGCCTGAGCTAATTTAATGCCATGTTTTTCCTCATATTGTTGGGTTCCCACCAGCAAAAAGAGTAAGACAAACCTGTCAGACAATGTCTTGTCTGCTGGTTTAATAATGGAGTGTCCCACCCTGTACCCCAAAATCACACAATGGTTGGCATTTTATCCTATCTGTTATTTATTATACACTATTCATCTAATTGTCATTATTGCAAACAACTCACCAGTTACTGTACATATTAGGGCAAAGGTTGTATGTTATATAGGCCCTGATCTTTCATCATACACCTCAAACGTACTAGTCTACAGCCTTGTTAGCCATATGTATGCATGCATTTGTTATGATCATTATGCCACATCACGTATAGTTCCCTAAATACCTTATGTTGCCATTAGACCTGAAGTTGCAATTGCTACCTCTCAGCATCTCCACCCAGCAACTGGTCCGTATGTCTCACCAGGACCTCATATACCTTTATCATGAATAGTGTCTTATAGAGGGTTCAACTGATTCTCAGCTCCAGTTGTTCTATAATAGCGTATAAATAATGCTTCTTGCCTTGAGTTTGCAATAAGTGTACAAAATCTGTATGCTGCTTTCCCTTCTTTTTTCCTGAGATGGAATTCTGCAATGTATTCTCTCCCCGTAGCTGCTGCCACAGTCATAACAGTGTGCGCACCAGAGAATGGGCATTTTCCTTGTTTGCTTTGTTTGTGAGGTTTGCCAGGACAGGTTTAAAAATGTGTCCTTTAAAAGAAAAGCATGGCACTAAAGACGACATTTACTACACATTATTAATTGAATTGGGGTGCCTGGCTATGTATGACATGTATGTAGCAAACATGTCATAGCTAGTTAAGCATGCGCAAATAGCGGCCATGTTAACATACAATCAGGTCTGTTTTATATGTAACATTTAAAGTACTACCAGTGGTGTAGCAAAACTTGAGGGGGCCCCCTCAGCGAAAGTGGTAGGTGGTGTGCTGAGGAGGGCCCCTCCTCTGTGTACTTTGCAGGGGGGGCCCGCCTCAGCCCACCACCTACCGCTTTCGTTGAAGGGGAGGGGGCTCTTAGATTACGCCACTGAGTACTTCACAAAAGCCCTACACACATGACAGTCAGCTGCATTGTTTCAAAACCGAAAAGACGAGGGGACCTGGTGTATCAAAGGGTTTTATCCAATTTGTGTCTAAGTAAAAATGTGATAGAACATACTGGACAAGTTGTTAAATGCAAATTAATGTAATTATACAGACAAGGTGACCATTGACACTCATAATAGACTTAATAATAATAAGAGAAATGAACTCACTTAGAGTTATAGGCAAATAGCCCAAATGACTAAACAGTTCACTTGATAAAATGGTGGCAATGTGGAAGCACAATGGCTGCGCATTTTACCGTATGTTCACCAATTTTCTTTCTTTGGTAAAATGGCTGATGTGGTGGAGTTATATTGAACAGATTACTTTGCTGCACTTTGGAGAGTGGGCTATGCTGCAGGTTGCAGAGGTCTGCACCTGCTTGCTCCTTTGTGTGATGTCCACACAGTACTATACAAGGAGAGAGAACACAGATACAGAGCCTGTAAAAGATGATGACCAGGCTGGTTATTTTATAGTACATCACTGATGTATTGATTGGATGTACAGAAACACTTTCCTTTGATGTGAATTGGTGGATCGGATTAAAGCTGTCAGAAATTAACGACTCCTTGGATTGGACGTTTGATCTATATAACTATAAGTGATCGGAACAATTTGGATTGTATTGATTGACCCAAATCTGGGCTTATGTTTGGGATTGTGTGGTAGCGAACCCTTGTTCTAGAGCACCATTAATTTGCTACATATTGTTCCCTCTATGTCTCAGAATATGTCGGTGAGCTCCTTGTTTTAGGCCTACCTACCCTGCCTCTTTTAATTTCTAATTTAGGGATTGGCTGTAGTGGTGGCTAAGGCCTCAACTCTGCCAGTTTGTCTGCAGCCAACCTATCATATTTAGGTACCCCCTCTAGATAAGAAGAGATTTTTCCCTGAAAGTGATTCCACTGACACATCCGAAGCACTTTCTCTAAACATCCACAAGCCAACGGGTTTACCATGTCATGGTGGCATGCTGAGCTGGTTGGCATTCTTGTTAATTTAAACAACGAATTCCCATAATGAATGTTGTTTTTAGAAAATAAAAATGCAATGTTATCCTACATTAATAGTTGGCTACAAGTACTTGACCTGCTCCCTTAGCGCATGGAATTGTAGCGCCGCCCGCCCTGCTTTGTGAACAGTGCATATGTATGTTTACTTCCGACAGCAACTGCAAGTATTTCGATTGCACTCTCGGTGCCTCAGGCGATCTGCTGCCCCTGCCTCGCCTCCCCTTTGAACTCCATTTTGTTTAGTGTTGTTGTTCCCAGGCACGCCCCTCCTCCCCGCTACCGCCTCCCAGCTGCTGACCCTCCCACGCTCCGCCCCCTCCACTATCCATTAAATGCCAGATGTCCCAACGCGCAGCGTCCACGCGCTACGGCCGCGCCGAAGGTGCGCCAAAGGTAAGCCCGTCTACGCCCGTCCGCGCCTGGACCGCGCCCAGCGCCAGACCCCCTGGTTCCCGTAATGCCCAGCCCACTCGCCTCACCTACGATGCCACCACCCTCCTAGCCCTTAACCCCGACCGATCCCCCAACTGCGCCCTAGCCGCTCCTGAACACATTCATGGACCCTTCTCTTGCAACTCCTGCATGTTCGACGGCACCAAAACCAACTCCACATCCACAACCACCATACAGAGACCTGACACCAACCACCTTAAATGCATCCTGCTCAACACCCGCTCGGTCCACAGACACGCCATCGACCTCTGGAATCTACTAGACACCATCTCACCAGACGTCGCCTTCCTAACAGAAACATGGATGAATGCCTCTTCAGCCCCAGACATCACCATTGCCATCCCGGAAGGATACAAGATCATCCGTAAGGACCGCATCAAGCAAACAGGAGGAGGCATCGCTATCGTCCATAAGAATTCCATCCGCATCTCAACCAGCTCTGACGCCAACCTTGCCAGTGCCGAACACCTCCACTTCCAGATCCACACCGACCCCAAGACCACAATCAGAGGCACCCTCCTCTACCGGCCTCCAGGACCCCGTGCACAATTCAGGGACGACATCACTGACTTTATCAACCCACACGCCCTCCCCTCCAAGGAATTCATTCTATTGGGAGACTTCAATTTTCACCTTGAAAAGAGCAATGACAGCAGCACCACCACCCTTCTGGACAATCTCGCCAACCTCGGACTCAAACAACTTGTCACTACCCCCACCCACACTGCAGGCCACACACTCGACCCTATCTTCACCTCCAGCAAACATGTCTCCTTCAGCCACACCACAGCTCTCCATTGGACGGACCACAGCTGCGTTCACTTTATCTACAAGAAAACCACAACCCACAACCATCCTCAACCTACTATGCGAAGAAACTGGAACAAAATCACCATCGACCAGATCTCCTCATCGCTTCTTCAAAACCCCCCTGCCCACTCCCAAAACCCTGACCAAGCAGCCATTAACCTCACCCAATGGCTATCTAACAGCGCCGACATCCTAGCACCGTTGAAAAAACTTCAAATCAAACTAGGCTGCAAAACGCCTCCTGGTTCAACGATGATCTTAAGAAATCGGAGAAACTCTGTCGCTCCCTTGAGAAAGCCTGGAAAAAAGACCCAAACACCAGCACCAGGGACGCCTTCAAAAACGCCACCCGCATACACCACCAACTAATCCGGTCCGCCAAGAAAGCCGCATTCAAAGACCGACTAGATAACAACGCCCACAACAGCAAGGAATTATTCAACATCGTCAAAGAATTTACCAACCCATCAGCCAACTCCAACGACATCACCCCCTCCCAAGCCCTCTGCGACTCCCTAGCTTCCTTCTTCCACAACAAAATCGCAGACATCCACAACAGCTTCGACAACCGACCCGGAGACCAACCCACCCAACCTTCTGCAGGACCTTCACCCCCCTTGAACATCCTCAACGACTGGAACCCAATCTCCACTGAGGACACCATCCGCCTGATGAACTCCATCCACTCAGGATCCCCAACTGACCCATGCCCTCACCACATCTTCAACAAAGCTGATTCCATCATAGCACCACACCTCCGAGATGTCATCAACTGCTCCCTCAACTCCGCCACTTTCCCGGAAAGCTGGAAACACGCAGAACTCAGCGCCCTTCTGAAAAAACCCACAGCTGACCCCACCGAACTCAAAAACTACCGCCCCATCTCGCTTCTTCCATTCCCGGCCAAAGTCATTGAGAAAGCTGTCAACAACCAGCTCTCCACCTTCCTCGAAGCCAACAAATCCCTCGACTCCTCACAGTCCGGCTTCCGAGCCAAACACAGCACCGAGACCGCACTTATCACAGCAACAGACGACATTCGAACTCTACTGGACAATGGAGACACAGTCGCCCTCATCCTCCTTGACCTCTCCGCTGCCTTCGACACAGTCTGTCATAGCACCCTTCTACAACGCCTCAGAAACGTCGGAATCCAAGGAAAAGCACTGGAATGGATCACCTCGTTCCTCACCGGAAGAACCCAGAGAGTCCGCCTCCCACCATTCAAGTCAGAGGCCTCTGATGTCATCTGCGTCGTGCCACAAGGATCGTCACTCAGCCCCACCCTCTTCAACGTATACATGAGCCCCCTTGCGGCCATCGCTCGCCAACACAATCTCAACATCATCTCCTACGCTGACGACACTCAACTGATCCTCTCACTCACCAAAGACCCTAACACCGCCAAAACCAACTTACACGAAGGAATGAAAGAAGTAGCCGAGTGGATGAAGCACAGCCGTCTGAAACTGAACTCAGACAAAACAGAAGTCCTCATCTTAGGCACCTCCCCCTCCGCCTGGGATGACTCTTGGTGGCCAGAGGCCCTTGGAAAAGCACCCATCCCGACGGACCACGCACGGAACCTGGGCGTCATCCTGGACTCCTCACTCTCGATGACCAGACAAGTCAACGCCGTTTCATCATCTTGCTACAACATCCTTCGCATGCTCAAAAAAACATTTCGCTGGATCCCCACCGAAACTAGAAAAACGGTCACCCACGCACTGGTCACGAGCCGCCTGGACTACGGAAACACCCTATACGCCGGTACCACCGCAAAACTCCAGAAAAAACTTCAACGCATCCAGAACGCTTCAGCCAGGCTCATACTAGACATCCCGCCTAAAGACCACATCTCTGGTCACCTGAAAAACCTCCACTGGCTCCCCGTAAATAAGAGGATCACTTTCCGCCTCCTAACCCACGCACACAAAGCACTTTACGAACTTGGACCCGAATACCTCAACACACGACTGTCCTTCTACACCCCCTCCCGTCAGCTGCGATCCTCCAACCAAGCCCTTGCCACTGTACCTCGCATCAACAAAACCACCATGGGAGGTAGATCCTTCTCCTACCTGGCAGCTAAAACCTGGAACTCACTTCCCACTCACCTTCGCCTTACTCAGAACCACCTAGCATTCAGAAAGCAACTTAAAACTTGGATATTCGACAAGTAATCCCCCACCCTGCCTCAAGCGCCTTGAGACCCTATGGGTATGTAGAGCGCTATATAAATATCTTGACTTGCCTTGACTTGACTTAGCCAACCCTATCTAGAGTGGATGTGCTTTCAAAATACCGATTCTAAAATAACTAGCTGCAACAAAATTGATCACAACATGCATAGTATCATCACAGTAAGTAGATTTGGAGGTGCAATAGAAAATCTGTATAGTTTAGTAAAGCTTTTCGAGCACATAAATAGCTGGTTTTAATCATTTCAGGAAGGCTAGTGGTGGTGTAGGCCACAGTCCTAACGTTACCAATCAACAGAAATTACAGGCTCCCTCTAAGAATCACCACAACTCCAGAATATGTGGGATGCAAACACAACCCCCAAATCATCCTTTACCAACTCCAAAGGAAAATGAATTGAAACCTATTAGATCCAGGGTTGTTCAATTCATAATGTAAGGGAATAAACTCACTCACCTCAGCAAAACATTGGAATTGGTGGGTTCTCAGGCAAGCAATGGCCAAAGACTACTTACATGCTGCAGAAGCATCAATGCAGTGGTTTGCCTCAGGTGGCCAGCAGCGGTTATGGAAAGCATTCTCATTGAACTACTTGTCGCACTGCAGAAAAATCTGCATGCCAGGATAACAAAAGTATATAAACATAAAGCCAAAGACATGCGAATGGATATAGCATGTCACCTAACATTATTGTCAGTTCAAGTGCTAGGAGTGCACTAAAAGCAGAAACAGGTGTGATGCAAGCAATGTATATTCAGTAAAACTCAACATGACAGCCTAAGTCAACATCACTGCCTTATGCTTTCAAACCCTCAAAATGCTGAGAAAGATTTAAAAATGGCCCCCAATCAGCACACTGAAAGCCATGGTGTATGTCCTGGTCACAAGCAAGCTGGACTATGTGATCACCCTCTATGGCAAGATCAACAAAACACTCACTAGAAGGCTAAAGACCATTCAGAACTCTCTGACCAGAATTACTCTCAACCTCCCAAGCCACACTCATATCCCACCACACTCGCAGGAGTGCACTGGCTCCTCAAACACAAACAAGCACAATTCAAACTCACCTCACCCACACTTTCAAGGCACTACATAACACTGGCACAGCACACCTCAACAAATGCATCTGCTTCTAAAAACCTTCCAGACACCTCCACTCATCCGACTCCTATTTGCACACATCCCACATGTTTGGAAAACCAGATCGGTGGCCGAGCCTTCTCCTATATTGCTCCTAAAGCATGGAGCGACCCGCCACTACACATAAGGGCCTACTTTTCACTTCTTGATTTCTGCAAGAAGCTGAAGACATGGCTTTTTGAATCGTCCCACTAGTCCCAAGGTTAGCTAGACTCTCACCTGCACAGCACCAGGATACCCTTCCAGGTGATGGTACACTCTACAAATTTGCATAACAATAAAACAACATAACATGACAAAACATAACGTAGTATACCAACAGTTCTGCACTATATTCTCATTGAACACAGCAGTTCACTGAAGACAATGAAATGGGCTGACATGCTGAAACATGAGAAATGTGCATGCATGAATTTAATGGAGAACATCAGCAAGAAGACTGCATTACAAAACTGATGGAAACAAAGCAAGGCACTAATGCAACATGATTCACCATAGGGAACAACGCCCAAGAAAGTAATGATGAGGTCTCGGAACACAATAAAGAGCTGAAATTGGCAAGCCCAAGAAAATCTCCTGAGAGGCAATTTTCTCTCCAATTTAAATTAAAGCGAACACAATTTATACTCTTGTGCATGGTGTAAGAGTGACATATGTGCAACTAATGGTAAAAACATCTATCATCGCTTTAAGTGGGATGAAAAAAGGTGGAGGGCTTAGAAGAGATGTGGCCTAAAAAGCAGGTCTAAGAATTTTTTTGAAGCAGGCCAGCCTGTGCAACCCAGGTTGTGCCTAATCCATGTGAAATAGAACCATCCTCTCCTGGACAATTTCTTAAATATAGGATACTGAACAAAGAATAACTGATCAACGGACATCAAGATTCTAAATAGCATCATTACCCCCTCAAATTATGTCCTCCTCGCCCCAATCCTCGTTCCCACCTCAATCGTCAGAACCGGGATTAGGAGGGCAACGAATTGGGCTAATGAAGATTACCGTTAAGTAACTGAGTCATTATCCTGAGCTGTAAGCAATAAAGCACTTGACAAGGTACATTTTAAAAGTAAGCAAAAACTTGTTTGCTTACTGTCCATGGAGAACCAAGTGTGCAGAGGGGATAATTTGGTTATTCCATTGAATGGAATGATACTTTAGGCTCCTCAACATCAATGGAAAACAAAAGTATACACCCTTCATCTCTATGTCTCAAGGGGGACTTCAGGTTGCTTTGTATTTCCGTTCTGAAGTGTAACAGGCAGGCCCCTGCATTTTTTGGGGGATCCTGCGAAGGGTATAAATAGAGGGCACTAGGCCCTGGATCAATATCTGTTTTTTTGCTTTGCAAAAGTTCAGTCCTTGCAGGCGCTGGCCAGTTTAATGCGCTGGCCTTCCTTACCAGTAACCCAGAGTGGAGGCGAGGTCAGTGCACTGTAAATGTGTTTGCTTGATCTATTTCTAGTAGTCAGCTGGACGTTATGTGTATTCTATACAGTTTGGCTGAGCTTAATTTGTAAAACAATAATGCAGGTCCCAAAGCTTTGCTCAGAAGGCCACCCATGGCCAGCGATATCGAAGGTTGGGGTGCCGAGTACCAAGGCTGCATAGTCTTGATTTCCACTCATAGCTCTTCCATCCACCACCATTTCTTCTCTGCCTGCTTATCACTGTCTGGCAGGTACTCTGTACGTCCTGCTTTCTCCATCTGTCTCTGTTTCGCCAACCTTGTCTTCCTACCTCTTTCCACCTTTTGTTTTTTTCTCTTAATTCCTTTGAAGCAAAGTTGGATGAAGAAAAGTGTGTGACAGTTGGCCCCACGTGCAACTACCTGTTCAAATAATTCACTTCTGTTTGGACATGTTTTGGTTTTATATTTGGAATTTTATCTGTGCTGCTTCTAAAAATCGTTCTAGGGTATAACTTTCAGAAGTGCCATGAAGCTGTATTTTGACTCAGTGTTGGCTGCGATTTATAAATATTACATTAAAGTTTATCAGACAAGGTCGTCCTTGCTGGGACTGTGTTGAGAACTCTGCCCTGATCTGATAGTTGTAAAGTACACGGTCGCCCACAGGCGTCATACTGCCAGAGTTAACAGTGGAACAGCCAAACAAGTTAGATGAAGAGGCTTTAGGCAAGTATGTAGGTTTTTGACTCTCCTAAATGCGACATGGTTACATTGCTGACATTGCTCAAGAGGCAGAGAATATCACAGTTTGGCAGGTGGAACCGAGAAAATTCAGCATATCTAAATTTAGGAACATCCGACACGCAAAAGAGGATTAGAGCCTGGCTGGGCAGTTTGAACTAGACTGTTCCTGTTGTAGCAGGGTCGAGGCTGATTTGCATAAGCTTGGGGTGAACTGAGGTGACGTGGTGGGCAAAAGAATGATGGGTTGGAATGCTACCCCCTGCGATTGCCAGTGGTTTGACAAATTGCAACTATTCCTCTCACCCCCTAATGTGTATTTCATAGGCTTTAGAATCCTCATGAAAAATATATACTGGAATTATAAAAAACAATTTATTGGCTATTTTTATTTTTTCCCGGGTCTGTATACTTGCCGATAGTAATTAGCATGGTTTAGCAGAAAGGCCTGGGAATCAGTGATGAAAGTAAAAAAGCAGAAGGACCTCACGAGATTGGGGGTCGGCCAGGTAGTCACTGTCAATGGTTATTACCATAGGATTATTACAAATCCAATTTAGGATTTGGTCTGTTTTGTGAGCAGCCTTCAAGAGCAAGCAGCCTTTGCATAGTTGGACACTTTCCTTTCTCTCACAATGGCACACAAGCAGTCAATCAGTCAATCAATCAATCAATACCATTTGTAGAGCGCACTACATACCTGCAAGGGTTCCAAGGCCTTGGGGTGGGGGGAGGGTGGGTGCTGTTGCTACTGGTCGAACAGCCAGGTCTTGAGTTGTCTCCTGAAGGTTAGAAGGTCTTTGGTTTGTCGTAGGATGAGGGGGAGGGTGTTCCAGGTTTTGGCGGCGCAGTGGGAGAAGGATCTGCCTCCGGCTGTGGCTCTACGGATGCGTGGGACGTGGCCAGGTAGAGGTCTGCGGAGAGGAGTTTCCTTTTGGGTGCGTAGAAGGAGAGTCGACTGTTGAGGTAGGCCGGGCCGGTCTTGGAGAGTGCCTTGTGTGCGTGGATCAGGAGCTTGAAAGAGATTATTTTGTCGTCAGTGAGCCAGTGCAGGTTCCTGAGGTGGGGGGTGATGTGGTCGTGGCACAGGACGTCGAGGATCAGGTGTGCAGAGGCATTCTGGATTCTTTGCAGTCTGTTGATGAGTTTGGTCGGTGCGCCGGTGTAAAGGGCGTTTCCGTAGTCAAGTCAGCTGCTGACTAGGGCCTGGGTGACTGTTCTCCTTGTGTCTGTCAGGCTCCATCTGTAGATTTTGCGGAGCATGCGGAGGGTGTTGAAGCAGGTGGAGGAGACGCGTTGACTTGTTTGGTCATGGTGAGTTTCGAGTCGAGGATGACTCCCAGGTTGGGTGCATGGTTGGTGAGTGCATGGGGTGTCCCCAGTCACGTGGGCCACCAGGAGTCATCCCATGTTGATGGGGTTGGGCCCCAGGATGAGGACCTCTGTCTTGTCTGTGTTCAGCTTAAGGTGACTGTCCTCATCCATACGGCAATGGCCTTTATTCCCTGGTGGAGGTTGGATTTGGCGGTGAGGGGGTCCTTAGTGAGGGAGAGGATCAGTTGCGTGTCGTCGGCGTAGGAGATTATGTTGAGGTCGTGATGTTGGGCGATGCGTGCGAGGGGCTCCATGTAGATGTTTAACAGCGTTGGGCTGAGGGAGGAGCCCTGAGGGACGCCGCAGATGATCTTGTAGGCTTCAGATCGGAACGGGGGAGGCGGACTCTCTGGGTTCTGCTGGAGAGGAAGGAGGAGGTCCAGTCCAGGGCCTTGTCTCAGATCCCTGCGTCGTGGAGTAGAGTGCGTAGTGTGCGGTGGCAGACGGTGTCGAAGGCAGCGGAGAGGTCCAGAAGGATGAGGGCCGCCGTCTCGCTGTTGTCGAGTAGGATCCTGATGTCGTCTGTGGTGGCGATGAGGGCGGTCTCTGTGCTGTGGTTGCTGCGGAATCCTGACTGGGAGGGGTCTAGGATGTTGTTGTCTTCGAGGTAGTGGGTGAGCTTGATGTTGACTATCTTCTTGATGACCTTAGCAGTCCTGCCAAGTGTCACTCATTTCGGGTTACACTAACACATTCTTGGAATTTCCCTGCATCACTCTGGGGTCCCAGAATGCTTATAAAATGAACTGCGACTGATCTGACAGCAGGTTTCCAGCTCTCTGACTGCAGCCTCTTACCCTGCCTGTCACCAGCCCTTGCTGCCAGATCCATCTAATAAGCAGAGTGTTTAGGGCATTAGGGCATGTCTATTGAAGGCTCAGACTGAATCTGCCTGAGATTACCTCTTCCCCCTGGCAGGCACTGTGATTGCAGCCTTCTAAAGAAGAGTTGTACGTGCTGCCTGTGCCAGCGCCAGGCAGGCCACCCAGACACTGAGACCAAGGCCCAGTGCATACATAAATGATTACACCCGCACAGTGCATACAGTATGGGTGAAAGACCATGTGCGGCCTCAAGCAGTTTTATTTATAGCATCTGGCCGCGCCTGCCTAGAGGGTGTGATGCATGACATCTGGGGCATGGTGAGCCCCTAGATTGGTCGGGTGACTCACTAAACCCCTTGTCCACTTTGCTCCTAACCTACCACCTGGATGTTTTGTACAAAATCCTTGAGTCTCTGATTCAGCTTGGGATGGGGCCATAGATCATACCACTGATTTTGGGACCTTTCCAAGCAACCTTCCTGGTTCCTTTCTCCCAGTGGCTATGTCAGGTGTCCCTCACCAGTTACCTTCCCCAAGATGATTTGCCACACTGTTGTCGGTTCTGGGGTCCCTCTGTCACAGTTGGGTCTCCGGTCTTGGGGATTTCTTCTTCCTCTGTTCTCTTCTGACCAGAGACATACCCTTTCTTGAACCACAAAATGTTCTGACTTACAGTCTCCTCACCCTTCTGGGCAGTCACCATTGTGCCTTCAACTTTCACCACTGTCCATATGCCTGGTTTTAATGGTGTCCTGAACTTCCACCCAGGCCTGCGATCCTTCAGGAGTAACTGATCACCCTGTCAAAGCTGGTGCTGGGCTGCTCTTCTATCTCTCTCTTCTTGCTCTCGTCTTGTTCTGCAACTGTCTGTTTTCTGTACCTTCAGCATCATATTGGTGCAGTGGGGCATGCATCAGCATTCCTGCAGGGGGCAATGAAGGCTAAGATCCGGGTTCTCCCCTTGATGTGTGGCAATCTGCATGGTTTTGTTCAGTGTCCGCATGAACCGTTCGACCTCCCCACTTGCTTGAGGCCACTGCGGTATAATTCGATGGCATTGTATGCCTAGGCGACAAAGCAGATCCTTGAATTCAGAACCCTGAAACGGTGGCTCATTGTCTGCTTTGATCTCTTCTGGAAGGCGGAAAAGGGTTAGAACCTTTTCCAACACTGGAGCTACCTTTGTGAATGCCCTCAACTCGATGAGCGCCATAATGGGGTACTTCGAATGGCTGTCCATGAGGACCATGGTGGTTCTTTGGTACAGAAAACTGCCAAAATCCATGCTGAATTTGTACTATAGAGTATCACAAGGCTCCTCAGTTATAATCGATACAGACACTTCAGGGCTACTGTTGACAAATGAAAATGCCCACAGGCCCACTGTATGGCAAGGGCCTCCCTCTCAATCTGTGCATACCTCACTTCCGTCGGAGTCCACCCCTACAAAATTCAACTGCAACACCTTGTTGCCTCATGACAACTCCTGTTATTAAATGTTCTATGGAGTAAATCTCTATCTCTTTAATAATCATCACTAAGTGGACAATCGCACCTCACCTTTCAGACTGTCCTGCTAAGTTGCCTCTCTTTTATCACACATAGGTAACTGAAAGCGGCTTCAGATTTCCAGTCAAAGGTGCTTAAAATCTCACTACACACTGTCGCCTGCAAGGTCCCAGAAATAGGCCTACTGTGACGTAGAATGAAAGCGCTGGCTCAGAGGGACTTGCCATGGCTTAGTGCACCATTCATAGCTCCATTCTGTATTATCAGATTCACTGTAAAGCCCAACCATAAGAACTCTTGGACTACTATTCCCAAAATGCAATGTGTGTGCCTTATAACAACATGACTGGGTTAATACTGGAGCTGGGTGTGGCCTGCGGGGTTTTCCCGAAGGCCTGGCCTTCTGCTCATCCCACAGCCCGAAAACTAGTGTAATTTGTCGGTGAGGAATATGCATCGCCTCTCCCTGCCTCCATGCCACTATCTGGTGCGACAGGACTTTCCAGTCTAGAAATGACACCTCGAGGTAGAGAAAAAATGAGGCAGAATGCAGTGCTGATCATGTACATACAACCACAGAGTACAGAAATACTTTCTGCCCACCGGTACAAAGTAAGGATGTCTTCCTCTTTACTGCAGCACTGCCCAGGTGGGCTCACGGTCTGCAGCGCCTCCAGTCAGCTGCCTATACCCCCTCCTCTACCTGAAGCACTCACCTTCTAAATGGAAGTGACCGTTTACTCACCAGCCCATTGTTACGCAGGAGCTCCTGCACATTTTCCAGGGGCCATGCTGCTTAGCTCCTTTGGGTCATCCCCAGCAATGGCGTGGATGGCGGCAGAGGGAATGGACTGAAAACCCTGCTGCTCGGTGCTCGCCGGAAACAGAAAAAAAGAAGCATGAAATAGGCCACAACGACATAACAAGAAAACATGTCTAGAAAAGTGACAGTAGATGATTGGGACTGGGAGATGGACCCTCACACTTCAGTATTGGCTGGGTCTTCGATCTCCATGCTGCTCCTCTTAGAGGGAGCTGAGATGTGATGTCATGCTGGGGTCCCCGATGTCATAGATGATTAACCTGAGCAGCCCAGGAGAAGCACAGACTTAGCTGTCTTCAGAGTGGCAATAGACCGCTTCTCAGGTATTTCAGATAACAATATATTATAGTAGTGGGTGCTGGTAAAACCTGCTATGCAGTGTAGGAGGAGTTTTTGCCAAACTGCCCCTTCCAAGCAGACCGCGAAGTGACAAAAACTCTGAGAACTCTGCTGGCAAAGCGGAGTTTACCGCCCACCGCTTATTAAAATGTTGTTGCTAATGTTCATTACACCATGCAAGCCTGATGGCACCTCCCTAATTAGATTCTGAAATACCTCCACAGCCTACAATTTCCCAAAACCTAGTCTCTTGTAAGGTTGCAGGCCCAGGTGTGTAGAAAATGTTGTTATGTGCCTGCTCCATTCAGCCAGCAGGTGATAACCAGCATTGAGGTCCAGTTTCAAGAACCATCTGGCCCCGTTTAGGTCAGCTATGTTATCTTCCATTGTGGGGGTGATGTGCCTCTCCCTCTTAATGGCCTCGTTTGAGAGGTGCATGTCAATGCACAGACGTACCTTGCCGGGTTGCTTTGACTCTCAGCAATCACCATAGGTGACACCAGGGGGTTAGATCAGGTACCCTTTCAAGTACCCCTAAACTCTGTAGTTTGTCTTCCTCCTGCTCCACTAGTGGCTGCACGTTGAACGGCACAGGGCGATGACGTAGTGCCACTGTCTTGATGTACTTGTCAATGTGTAGGTCGATGGGCGGGCTCGCAGTTGGCCTAATCCCTTGGATGGGCCAGGGAACTGGTTCAACAGCTTGTAAAATTGGAATGCCTGCCTATTCCTGGTGAATGACACTAAGCTCAGATCTTCCGCTGGGTGACACCCCTGTAGTATATCGGCTTCTTTGTCAATGACGTGGAATGCTGCAGCAATTTCCTAGTCGTTCGACCAAACACACACCTTCATGAGTCCTTTGAGTGGCAGGGGTGTGTTACCACTCTATATATCTTGGTGCTCGACAGTGACAAAGCTGGCCCTGGACAGAGGCATTGATATTGATGGATGCCTATTACATTTAAAGAGGCTCCTGTGTCAGTGAGAGCCTTGACAGCCATCCCTGCAACTTCTACCACCCTTGTGGGTGCGGTCTCCTGTGCTGTTTGAGGTACTCCATGAATGAAATGAGAAAAACGTCCTCCTCTTCCTTAGAGGGTCACTCCTATCCGACTCATGGGTGGCGCTTGGCAGCTCCCTGGAGCTCTGGGTCATCCAGCGAGAGCTGACGAATGGCTCTTGTTGGGACCCATCCACCAAGAACTTCCCTGCCTCTTGGTCCCCCCCCTGAACACTTTAGCAAAGTGATTTAGCTTACCAAAGCTTAAAAATGTCTGTTCGTGAGCCAGGACGTTCTCCTGAGCGTGTTATTCACAGCCACAGTTTCTGCATTGTGCACCCACCAGTGCAGATACTGTGACCTTGGATCGGGTAGTTTTCATCCTTGTGAAAACAGCTCCACCTACACACTGTGCACTATGTCCATCTCAATGGCCTTTGCAGCCGACAGATCATGCGACCTTGCCATGATGAGGATGTCGTCCACACTGATGTTGGGCTGTCGTAGTATCAGGCAACGTATGGTCTTGTTCTGGCACCCTTGGATGATTTACACCCAGATCTCCTTGGGCTGATTATCCACCATGCACGTGCTGGCCAGCTTGCAGAGGCAAGCATAGAAAGTGTCAGTTGATTCACCCTTGCACTGGTGGGGCTGGAGGAGTATACACGCTCACAATCTGGATCCAGCTGCTGGTCAAAATGAGTGTTGAGAGCCCGCACCGCTGCGTCAGTCACCCTCCATTCCCCTATTAGGGCGATGTTCAAACAAATTATAGATCTCTTACCCTGTCCGATGGAGAAGTAGGGAGCGCTTGGCTGCACTATTATTCTCATGGGTGACTATGAAATAAATATTCACCTTCCCCACCCATTTCTGCCAACTGGGTGCAGCCGTGGCCGGTTGAATGAGCTCACTGAATGGATGAAGACCTCCTACCAGTGTGTGCTGCTGGAGAGGTGGCTGCAGAGGTGTGCCGTATGTCTGCGCTGCATTTACGTCATCTGCAATGGCCCTGGTGATGTGAATATGACCAGACCATCATCAGGAAAGTTGGCCGCTGTCCCTTATCCCTGGTAGTGTGAGACACCTGTGCAGTGTGCTCATTGTCTCATCTTTCACCAGCAAGAGTCTTGTGGCTGCTCTGGCACCCTGATCTTAACATGCCAGTCCTCTACTCCAAAGTCATCGTCCCTGCAGCCACAGCGCGTGCACACAGGCCCTGGGAGTGGCCGGGAGCTGGGGGCTCGATTTCTCCTCTGGTTGCAAATCAGGGTGTGTCCCCATGGTTCGCAGGGCCTCACTGTCCCTCCTCACTCATCTGGGCTTGGCGCCGGCATCTCAGTGTGTCCCAGCGGGTGTGATGCACACTGGGCACACGTCCTAAAAAAAAGAAGTGGGGGTACGCTGACGTCACAACAGGAAGTAACATCACAAAAGGTGGCTTGCACCATCAGACTCATTGCCTCCCCTCGCTCACCCCTTAGATACGATTGCATCAGAGAAGCCAGCGCGTGAGCAGCGTTCTAAATGGGCTCCGATCTCGCCCCAGAGAGGCCAAAGAGTGAAAGTGTGGCTCCATTTGCTTCAGTTATCGAGCTCCCGGTAAAGTAAGTGGGGGGACGCCGACCACCCACGTGGTACCACGACTCGATCCCTGGATGCACATTAGTAATGCATGGGCTGCGATTCAACTGCAAGGCAGATCGTGTGGCTAAAGAGCGGCTCCCATGTCTCATGGCCACTTGGGTGAGTCCCCGGCGCCTACTGCACTGGTGCGAGGCAGGCCACCCTGAGGCTGTAACCAAGACCTGGTGCAGTTTATAGCCTCTGGCCAAGCCCAGTCAGAGGGTGTGGTGCCTTGAGACCTTGCGGTGATAAGTGCGCTCTATAAGAACCTTTGACATTTGACATTTGTAATCCGTGGCATAGGTCAGCCCCTACGGTGGCTGGGTGGCTCATTACACTGTGCAGCACTGTATGTCCCCACTCCTGGTTCCGCACGTCCAAACATCTATAGGTCACAGCTCCCGACTGGCGCTCCCATGCAGAGGCACGGTCTGGTGTGTGTTATATATGCAGGATAAAACATGAAATGTCAGACAGTAGAAAGCGGTTCCTAAGGGTTATGCTGGTGGAGGTTCCCTCTTATCAATCTAATCAAAGCTGCCAAGTTTTAAACATACCGTTGGGTGACACTTCCATGTTTGCATTGTGCCTCTGGGTGACATTTGCATCGCTGCAGCTGACCTTTTTTTTTTTTTACAAATTACTAATCAAGAAATGTGGTTACATACTCTGATTTACAGACTTGTTTTAATAGTTTGCCGTTAGGGGTAGACATTTCATAGGTGCTTTCTAAGCATGGCCTGAAATTCCGTTTCGGTTGCGGAATTTGCGAATTTTTGACAATTTCGCGGTCCGCGAATCGTGCAAATTGTCAAAGAATTTGCAATTCGCGAATTGGCGGATTTTTTTTTGGTTGGTCGCGCTTCAAAAATACAATCTCGTGCGCGCGGCGTTGACTTACCGTGAATCTGAGTTCGCCGAGTTGTTTTCCTCCCGGTTTGCGTAGGCTGCGCCATTTTCGATCTTGCTGCGTGATCGCGCGAGACTTTTCGACCGCGACTACGTCATAGCGTCCCGCCATCTTGCACTGCGAGAGTTGTTGAACGCGAATACGTCATAAGGGCCCACGATCACGCACAGCGAGAGAAAACAATTGCGAAGACATAGATGCGACGCGCAGCTGGCATCCGGCGGGAGATTTGAACAGCTCGCTTTCCTGAAATTGCACAAATTGCAATTCTGCACAGGAAATCTATCGCTGGCAGCATAAATCTCCTGAAAATTATAATTTGGATAGATAGATAGATAGATAGATAGATAACTTTATTCGATTCCATAGAGGAGTCATAAAAGTATACACTAATTTAAAACAAATAATTTATCATGAAAACCACAATACCTATTTGCAAATTAAAAATTTACAATACATTAGAAATAACCTTAAACATATATATGGAGAGGACATAAAGTGCAAAGTTGATTTATCGACCGGGAAACAGAAGAAACGTTTATGGATAGTTTACTTTGGGTAGAAGTCGTGTAAATCCCAGACGGATATAGGACCGTCTCCTTTTTGAGGTGGGTAGGATCGTAGAAGGGGGACAATGTTCCTACTTCTAAATTTTACTAGGACCAGATCCCCACTAATATCTTTAGTTAGAGACCCTAGCCAGCCTACCCTTCTAACACTCATGATACCTCCGTCATGATCATGTGCGAGTGGTCTGTTTTTGGAAAGCCAGAATATGACTTTATTTAAAAGTTCCTGACGGCTTTCAAATTTCCCACGGCTGGGTGCCGGTATTCCTGATAAAACCAGAACAAATGGGGCGGCTTCAGGGGGCAAGTGTATAGATGCTATGCTACTTGGACTTAGATCCTCTCTGGCAGCAATATGCCTTTTAAACCCAGGTTTAGGAGCGGCTTTGGGTATAGCAAGTTTTTTAGGAATCTGTGGGGAAGTTTGGGAGTATTTACTTAGATTAGAAGGCAAGGGAACTTTTGTGGTAGTGGATAAAACAGAGCCATTAGGTATTGCCTTCTTAAGGGTGGATGGAGAATTAGTTGTAGTAATTATCTCTTTTGTTGTGGAGATAACCAGAAGGGGGCTTTCCCCGTTGGATGGGTCATTATTAATATTAGGTGATTTGAGATTGGCTGAAATAATTCTCTCAATGCCCGTTATTCTATCACCCAGGGCGTTGATTTTTCCTGCCAGTGGTGATACGATAGAATTAAATAATAACTCTATCTGAGACAGTAAAAGTGCTTGGTCTACATAAGTCCCACTCTCCACCGTGGTTAAGGGGGGGTTGGTGACTGGCGGTATAGGACCATGGCACGATTTTGGTGGGTTTAGATGATTCCCACTTTTAATAATCTCGTCATGCTTCCTTTTGTCATTAGGGCCCTGAAGCAAAGAAACACCTTGAGTATTGTCTATTAAGGATGGTAGGAGTAAATCACATGATTTCCTAATTGGGGAAGAAGTGCTAATGTCTTTTACATGGGGTAGGGATGCCACTGGGGCATACTTAGTGCCGCATAAGGAATTCATTTCCTCCCAAAAAGATAAATTCTGTGACTTAACAGGGTTCGATGGGGGAGATTGCCTGATGTCTATCAATTGTGGCGACTCGTTCACATCTTCACGAAAAGTGGTCAGTGATCGATTGGTCACAGTAAAGTTCAGAGTCCCCTGGCCTGGGTCAAGTATTTGAGAAGATTTCTTATTTATCCCCTTACGTGACATAGTGCAACCTGGTAATATAATAACGATAGGAACGCTTTAAGGGACAACAGATACACTGACCAGGAAGTAATATGGGTATAGTTCAAACGATGTACTTCCACTGGTTGCGGTGGCAAAGGGGGTGGCCCGTCCCGTCCTCCTCGGGCCTATGAGGGCCTTAGAGGGCCCACCCTTTGCCCGGGCTTCGCCCCGGGCGCTCCCGCGCGCTACCGCGCAGCGGTCTCCCCAAACAGTTAAGTAGAGGTAGGGCGGGGGGGCGTGACCGGCAGGGAGAGCGGCCTCAGCTGTTACGAGCAGGGACTCCTGGTCAATTGAGTCCCTGCCAAGCTGCTCGCAGCCCTGCCGGTGCAAAGAAGCACAGTTTTGGTCAATCACAAAGAGCCCCACAGAGGCAAGGAGTTCGATTTTTCAAAGGTCCCACGAGGTCCCACGGAGATCAGCAGCAACAGGTAGGGGCCTCAGACAGTCCGTAGGGCGCTCCCCTCCACAGAGTTTCCCGTAGTCAAAGCAGGCAGGGCAGATTATAACAGGGCGGGGGCGTGACCGGCAGGGAGAGCGGCCTCAGCTGTTACGAGCAGGGACTCCTGGTCAATTGAGTCCCTGCCAAGCTGCTCGCAGCCCTGCCGGTGCAAAGAAGCACAGTTTTGGTCAATCACAAAGAGCCCCACAGAGGCAAGGAGTTCGATTTTTCAAAGGTCCCACGAGGTCCCACGGAGATCAGCAGCAACAGGTAGGGGCCTCAGACAGTCCGTAGGGCGCTCCCCTCCACAGAGTTTCCCGTAGTCAAAGCAGGCAGGGCAGATTATAACAGGGCGGGGGCGTGACCGGCAGGGAGAGCGGCCTCAGCTGTTACGAGCAGGGACTCCTGGTCAATTGAGTCCCTGCCAAGCTGCTCGCAGCCCTGCCGGTGCAAAGAAGCACAGTTTTGGTCAATCACAAAGAGCCCCACAGAGGCAAGGAGTTCGATTTTTCAAAGGTCCCACGAGGTCCCACGGAGATCAGCAGCAACAGGTAGGGGCCTCAGACAGTCCGTAGGGCGCTCCCCTCCACAGAGTTTCCCGTAGTCAAAGCAGGCACGGCAGATTATAACAGGGCGGGGCGTGACCGGCAGGGAGAGCGGCCTCAGCTGTTACGAGCAGGGACTCCTGGTCAATTGAGTCCCTGCCAAGCTGCTCGCAGCCCTGCCGGTGCAAAGAAGCACAGTTTTGGTCAATCACAAAGAGCCCCACAGAGGCAAGGAGTTCGATTTTTCAAAGGTCCCACGAGGTCCCACGGAGATCAGCAGCAACAGGTAGGGGCCTCAGACAGTCCGTAGGGCGCTCCCCTCCACAGAGTATAATTTGGATCAGAATAACTCCTCAGATTGACATTTGGCTGCATTTTTTTGTGCAAGGAGTCCATTTTTGGGGGGATGGGAGGGAGGAAGTGCCCCGCAGTCTCCAACTTCCTGTTCCGGTCCAGCAGACTCCTCCCAGTGCTGTCACTTTACATTTGGATCTGGAGCTGGAAGGATTACTCTTTGTGGCTGCTGCTGGATATTTGTAGTTGAGGACTTTTTTTGGATCACTTTTGGATTTGAGATTTTACAAGTAAGTTGGTGTTGTTTGTTTGGGGCATTGCAGTTGCTGCAACTACAATTTATAAACTTTTTCACAACTTCAAAAAATCTATATTGTGGGTACCCACAGTATCCAGTAGGCCCAGGGTTAGTCATGGGTGCATGATAAACTGTTTCTGTGAGTTTTGTTGAAATTAAATATCATTTATGGCATGCTATTGAGTAGCTCACTGTTATATGTGGATGTTTTTTTTTATGTTGGGGTGCGTGTTAAAGCCACACTAGCCAGTTGGCCCCAGGGGTAGTCAATGGTGCATGGACCAAGTCTTTCTGTGGGGTCTTTTGAATTTAAACATCATTTAAGCCATGGATGCCAATGGATTGCGGTGATTTTTGTGTGTATTTTGATTTTTTGCGTGCTGTTGGGACCTGGTCCTGGACCTGGCCATGTGGGTGGGGGCCATTTTGATGCCTCGTCCAGCACCTGGCCATGTGGGTGGGGGTCTAGGGGCTATTTTGAAGCCAGGCAGTGTGCTTTGTGCCATAGGCCTGCACCCAGTCTGCCTTGCTTTCATCCATTATGCCCAGGGGTACTCAGTGGTGCATGGACCAAGTCTTTCTGTAGGGGCTCTTGTATTTAAACATCATTTAGGGCATGGAAGGCATTGCATTGACGTGATTTTTGTGTGTATTTTTATTTTTTGGGTGTGGTTTGGGCCTGGTCCAGGGCCTGGCCATGTAGGTGGGGGCCATTTTAATGTCTGGTCCAGGGCCTGTCCATGTGGGTGGGGGTGTAGGGGCCACTTTAAAGCCAGGCAGTGTGCTTTGTGCCATAGGCCTTCCCCCAGTCTGCCTTGCTTTCATCCATTATGCCCAGGGGTACTCAGTGGTGCATGGACCAAGTCATTCTGTGGGGTCTCTTGAATTTAAACATCATTTAGGGCATGGATGACATTAGATTGAGGTGATTTTTGTGTGTATTTCGATTTTTTGGGTGTTGTTGGGGCCCGCTCCAGTGCTTGGCCATGTGGGTGGGGGTCTAGGGGCCATTTTGAAGCCAGGCAGTGTGCTTTGTGCCATAGGCCTGCACCCAGTCTGCCTTGCTTCCATCCATTATGCCCAGGGGTACTCAGTGGTGCATGGAACAAGTCTTTCTGTGGGGTCTCTTGAATTTAAACATCATTTAGGGCATGTGCGGCATTGGATTGAGGAGATTTGTGTGTGTATTTCGATTTTTTGGGTGTTTTTGGGGCCTGGCACAGGGCCTGGCCATGTGGTTGGGGGTCTAGGGGCCATTTTGAAGCCAGGCAGTGTGCTTTGTGCCATAGGCCTGCACCCAGTCTGCCTTGCTTTCATCCAATATGCCCAGGGGTACTCAGTGGTGCATGGACCAAGTCTTTCTGTGGGGTCACTTGAATTTAAACATCATTTTGGGCATGGATGGCATTGGATTGAGGTGATTTTTGTGTGTATTTCGATTTTTGGGGTGTTGTTGGGCACTGGTTTAGGGCCTGCCCTTGTGTGTGGGGGCCATTTTAAGGCCTGGTCCAGGGCCTGGCCATGTGGGTGGGGGGGGGGCATATTGAGGCCAGGCAGGTTTTGCCACAGGCCGGCAAGCTTGCGGGCCAGTAAGCCTAGGGTTATGAATGGGTGCATGAAACAACTCTCTCTGTGTGGTCTCTCTTCTATTAATCTAAACATCCATTTTTGATTAGAATTGCAATTTTTATTTCAGGTCTTTTCATTTGTGGGTGTGTTGTGTTAATAATATTAAAATGCCTAGTTGCAATAGTATTAATTGAAGCATGACATATGCAACATTTATTTAACTGATGTTCCTGTGGTTTCTTTGCTTCTAGGTGCACAAAGACTGAGAAGTGAGAACCAGAAATCATCCTCATCATCATTCATCACTTGTTGTAGTGCCAGGAAGAAGTCCTGCTGCGGTGTGTGCACAACATCACATGATGTCACGTGGCCACAGACAAATCTGCAACTCATGCAACTGCGTCCTGCTGTTCTTCTGAGATCT
This sequence comes from Lissotriton vulgaris, assembly GCF_964263255.1. Taxonomy (NCBI): domain Eukaryota; kingdom Metazoa; phylum Chordata; class Amphibia; order Caudata; family Salamandridae; genus Lissotriton; species Lissotriton vulgaris. The sequence goes on from NC_141693.1 coordinate 474,486,466, forward strand.
GAAGAAGATGGGCCCAAAGAAAGGTGACCATAGCTCCTCTACCAAGAAAGTTGCCAGTGCCACTGCCAGTAAGAAGGAGCAGAAGAAGCAAGTGGCGCCACTTACCAAGGAGACTGGTGTGCCGACCGACACTTTTTTGGGGGAAAAAAAACTACGCCTGCAGCAGCAGAGTCCGCCGCCGGGGGCCAAGCAGGGAGCAGCACCTCCACTTCATTGGTCTCAGTGACACCACGCCAAGCTAGGCCCAAGCCCATGAGTGCCGCAGAGGCAGTCACTTCAATTGTTTTTTCACCATCGACCAGTGATGTTGGTGTTGACTCATCGCAAACTAGCATCCAATCAACGCAGGATGTAACTCATCTGACGAGTGTTCAACCACAGGTGCAACAAGGAGAGGCGCAAGGAGAGTCGCAAGGAGAGTTGTTAGGAAAGGGGCACGGAGAGTTGCAAGGAGAGTTGCAAGGAGAGTTGCAAGGAAAGGCGCAAGGAAAGGCGCAAGGAGAGGCACAACTTCCCACAATGCTTGTTCCTCCAGAAGTAGCGGCACATGAGGAAATCGAAATTCATGCGCAGGTATTAGCCGAGCAATCCACTCTGAGTCCTGATGATCCATTGTCATCCAGATCCCCAGCAAGGAAAAGGAGGGCTAGTACAAGTTCTTCTTCAAGCCCCCTTCCTTCTGATGATCTAGATCATGATTGGCACCCACCAATTCAGTCTGAGAGGGAGGCACGCCATGAGCCGATAAAGCTAGGTAAAAGGAAGGTTCCCGCAAGGCTTCCACTTATGGGTGATGACAAAGAAGCAGTAGAAGTGGTGTATTCTGCTGCTGATGAAGAGTCTGACGATGACGACCCAGTCATCACAGTCATCACTTCAGCCCCAGCGGGCATGCAGCAGACAGACATTTTTACCCTATCCCAAAATGCTGCTGTGTGGGATGTGGGCGGTGTGGCACTGGTAAAACTTCCTACCTCGAGTTACATCGTACTCGACCTCTGTGCACTGTTGCTGACTTGAAACTCAAAACAGTTTTGAAGTACCGAAAAATATTAATACAACCCACTTAGAGCCATACTTACAACTAGCCCAATACAAATTACCAATAATTAGTCGGTTGGCAGTGTAGAAGGTCCAATCGTTTATTATAACAAAAAAATTCTGCAAGAGGAGCTCCTTGCGACCTAACCCCACGAGGTCCGCCAAGAAGACTGCTGGCACATTGTCAGAACATCACATATATACTGTTACATTTCAAAACCGTTACCCAAGATGGAAAAATACAGGTTGGTACAGGTTGATGCAGAGGGAAAGACCATATATGGAAAACAAAGCACTCTTGGTTTAGCTCATCTAATTATAGCAAGGTCGTGAAGGTAACTTCCTTCTGCTAACTCCGAGAGAGTCCGCGCAGCAACCCTCGGAATGTGCTTATCCAGCCTCCTCCTTCTACCTATAACGTGGCAGGCCTAACATGCAGAAACAGCAGTTTGCAACAGTTGGGCTATTTCTCAGGGGAACGGCTTTGGTAAAATGCAAGGATAGGGCTTGCTAATGCAGGGATCGAGCGAGGCCACAAAATGGCATCGGTCGAGTCAAGCAGGTACAAAAAATTGCAAAAGCACGTTGCCCTCGAGCAAGACTAGATCGTCCAACAGAGCCTTAAGGGCCTTACTATAGATGCTCGGACTTTCAGTATAGCCTTGAGGTGCACGACAGAATCTGAAGCTTAGGCCAGATAACGAGAATCCGAAGATCTGTCTGCTATCGGGATGGATAGGGATACTGAAAAAAGCATTCTTCAGATCTATGACCGAAAAATGCTGAGCAGTGGGCGGAATCACCGTAAGGATAGTGGTGATGTCTGTTACCACAGGATACTGCGGTACAACAATCTTATTAACAGCTCTCAGGTCAATCACAAAACGATAAGCATCACCGTTTTCCTGTGGGTCAGAATCAGAACTCTTCTTCAAAATTGGAAGAATTGGGCTATTACAAATATTAACAGCTGTCTCCTTCACTACCCCTTTATCAATGAGATCCTGAATAATTGAAAGTAAAGCCCGTTCACCGGCTGGTGAGATCTTATACTGCAGTATGCGCGGTAATTTTGCGCCAGGTTTCAACGTGATATGGACTGGTGGGATGTCTAACTTACCCACGTCCGCATCTCCTGTTGCCCATAAAGCAGCGGGAATGCTGTTAAACTCAGGGGGAAGAGGTTCATTTTTAGCAAAACATTGTTTCATGCAGTCAGTGTGGGATTGTATCATCAAATAAACCCCATCAGGGGAGCAGTATATTTTTGCATTCAACCTTTTCAGCATATCTAAGCCCAACAAATTCTCACCACAATGCGAAGTTAGCAGAAAAGGTGATTCAACAGTGGCAGGACCGATCGTGAAGGGGAGTGGTTTAGAGATGGGACTGACTACTGGGACTCCTGAAAATCCAAAGGATACATTATTTTGCCCAGACAGAGCCGCCCCTGGAACCAATGATCGAGCAACTGAACTATTCATTGCCCCCGTGTCAATTAGGAAATTCTCAGAAGTCCCCATCAATTCCCCTCTCACATTGGGTCCTTGTTGATAGACTGGGATCGACACTTGGCCCCTACTCTGTCCCTGGCTGTCTTATGTGTGGACATACCCATCCTGATCTTCGAATGAGTAATCATCATGATAATATTGTCTACCTTGGTGACCATCAAAATGATTCCATTTGGACTTGCTTGGTGCCTCCTCTCTGTGCATATCACTCCGGTCTGGACCACCTTGTCCTTGTCCTCGCCCTCAGATTGCGCCATTCTGGGCAAGTAATAACGGACACTGCGCTTTCCAGTGTCCCTCCTGCTTACAATAGGGGCATTGGTTTATCCCTATAGTCTGAGCCCTGCCTGCACCTCTGCCTGTTCCCGCCCCTCTGGACACGGGCCCTCTGGCTCCTCTCCCTCCTCCTTGTCCTCGGACAACTTGCTGAAGCAGCACCCGTGTTTTAAGATCCTTGGCCTTTTTCTCTACTTTATCGTTGCTTTCGTTCTCCCTATGCTCGTAATATTGGGCCATGCTCAAAATCACGGAGGGAGTGGAGGTTGTCCAGGTGCTTTCTGCGGCCTGCAATCGTGCAGAAATTTCCGGTGCCAAATTGGTAACAAATCTATTCACGAACAACCGGATTCCACCTTCCGTGGCCAGGTCCTGCCCACTAAAGTCAATGAAAACCCCTTCAAACCTGGTAAAGAAATCGGACATACTTTCATCCTTTTTCTGCCTACAAGCTGTTAGTTTGTCCCAATCAACCTTTCGTGGAGGAATCAGGGTATGCATGTACGCTATTATTTTTGCTGGCAAAGAGGTGATTTCGTTTCTAGGCTTATCCCCAGGTTTTCGATCTCGGTCCCAATGCTTCAACTCGATCCGAGTTCCCCCTAGTTCTGCAGCATGATCGGCGTCATGCACCTGCCGCCATATATCAACCAGAACTAGTAACCCAAAGAATAGCTCGACATCTGCCAGAGTCATCACAGCCGAGGCCGCAGCTTTGGTCAGTTCCTTGTAGTAGGCGGTGGGATTCTTGCGGGAATCGGGCAGTTGTGATTTAAGGGCAAGAACCTTGCTTCGCTTCCACAGAGTGTACACTCATTGCTCCTGGAACCGGGCCTCTACTCGAGCTCTTACCACTTGGTCAGCATTATCAAGTGTTTCAGGAATCTCGGGATGAAAAATAGGGTGTACTTCTCGCATGGGATGCTGGGAATTCCAATTGGGGCTTTTTATAAACAATCTACCTTGATATTTCACTAATGTGTCGACATTCTTGTATACCTCCAGTGGATCCATATTAAACTTATGAGTCCAGTCTCGGATGGTATACAGTGCCTGAGGGGCTATCCCATCCCGGAAACATAGTTCCAAGGCCTCGATGAGATAACAAGACATCTGATATAGGGAATGCTGCTGCATCACCGGCTCCAAATCTTTAATAGTGCTCCATACATCAGCTACTGTGTATATATTGTTCCGCATCCCTTTAGCTGCCTGATCAGCTACTGCTTCTTTTTCGCCGTACCCTACAGACGCTCTAGTGAATAATCGTTTACTGCCCAGACCTCCCGGTTCCCCTTTCGGTGTTTGCCCCAGATCTCCAGGTGTTGTACCGGCTGATTGGGAGGTCCATATAGGGCTTGGAGTTGTTAACACCGTATGGGACGTTCCCGGGGGTTGTCTGGGATCAGGAATGAGGGTAGCCAGGTCTCTCACTGAGTTAGGTGGGGCACGGGTAGTCCCCAGGGAGGTGAGAGACACGTTTTCCTCCGGTGCGGAAGCTTGGGGCGCAGCCACCATCTGAAGGGGTACGGCGGGGTATATGCATTGCGGTGCATACGGTGGGGGAGGTCGTTTATCTAACAAATCTTCTATCTCATCTTCTGCCTCATTCCGTGTCACATAACTCTTATCTACCTGCAACCTGAACTGTCTGTCTGCATACTCAATATTCTGCTTGGTCTTATTTTTGTCATGAGCAATGGCTTTCTGAGTTACAGTCTGCCCTTGCTGTATTTTCAGGAGTTTTTGAGACCGGATGCGTCTCCGCTTTGCCTCTTTCTGCCATTTATTAAGGGTATCAAACATGGCCTGTCTACTACGTTTAGCAAACAGGCGTACTTGCAGATACTGGATCTTTTTCTCATCAAAAGACCCGGTCTTTGGCCATTGTAGTTCTACATTATCTTTAGTGTATTTGTTCCACAAGGCATTAAAGAGGAGGGGCCCTATCCCATGCTTGCAACACATATCATGGCTGGGAGTTCCCTCCGGAGGGGCTGGCTGGCTTTCATCCAACCTCGTGCTCCCTCGATGAACACAGCCAAAGCATAGTTTACTAAAGCACGGCATTGCCCCTTTTTACCAAAATTGAGCTAAAAAGGAATCAAAAAATGTTAATCATAACACTCTTATACACATGGCCTTGTCTGCACTCGAATTCACTCTTACACAAATAAAGTAACCACAGCACGAAAACGAATCTTCAATTTACATCACCATAAAAGACGAAAAAGAACACAGATATTTGCAAACAAGAGGTGGAGCCCGTCGACTCCCACCTATGGAGAACCCTTTTCAGAACTTCAAAGCTCAAAAATGACAACATCCAACAGTCTTGTCCTTTGACTGCCTAGAGATAGCCACACAGGTTTCTAAACCACAGACCGACCTACGGGCCATCCGACAGCATTCATGGTTCACCTCCCGAACTATTCTGGCTAAGCCGGCTTTTTCAAGCGCTGCTCCAGATCTGTCCGAGCGCTACCCAATCTCAGCCGCCGGCATTCCCGAGAGCAGTCCGGCCTGGAGAAAACCGCAATTTACACCAAGGCGTCTGGTCTCAATATCTAGTTACTTTCACAATCCAAAACAGGGGCGTCCGCACGTGCAGTTTCAGTACTGCCCCGTCAGACCCCCTTTGCCAAAATACTCCGTGACCAAAGGTCACCAAATGGCAAGTCTCAAATCCAAAATCCGAAAGATATCCAACACAAGACAAGACAAGTAACTCACCTGGTGCACTCAGGTCCGATTGTACGTTCTTCACTGCCAATTCCCGTAATTGCCAACGTGGCTGGTTCTCGTGTTACACCCGAAGGACTCCGGCGTGGGGTCACTAGCAGCTGAGGTTCTCTCGATCGGGAGAGCGAAGCAGACCCCAAATTCTTTGGTCTATCCTTCACCCCCCCGATCAAAATTGCCCCTTTCAATGTCCCGTTTCTTTTCTGATTACAGAGGGACGACCCCAACGCGGAGTCCCGGCGGAGTCGCCAACTGAAGTACCGAAAAATATTATTACAACCCACTTAGAGCCATACTTACAACTAGCCCAATACCAATTACCAATAATTAGTCGGTTGGCAGTGTAGAAGGTCCAATTGTTTATTATAATAAACAAACTCTGCCTGAGGAGCTCCTTGCGACCTAACCCCACGAGGTCCGCCAAGAAGACTGCTGGCGCATTGTCAGAACATCACATATATACTGTTACATTTCGAAACCGTTACCCAAGATGGAAAAATACAAGTTGGTACAGGTTGATGCAGAGGGAAAGACCATATATGGAAAACAAAGTACTCTTGGTTTAGCTCATCTTATTATAGCAAGGTCGCGAGGGTAACTCCCTTCTGCTGACTCCGAGAGAGTCTGCGCAGCACCCCTCGGAATGTGCTTATCCAGCATCCTCCTTCTACCTATAACCTTGACAGACCTAACGCGCAGAAACAGCAGTTTGCAACAGTTGGGATGTTTCTCTGGGGCACGGCTTTGGTAAAATGCAAGGATAGGGTTTGCTAATGCAGGGATCGAGCGAGGCCACAAAATGGCGTAGGTCGAGTCAAGCAGTTACAAAAACGTGCAATATGGTGTATGTTAATTCCTAAATTACTGCTTTTCGTGTGTATATTAGTATTTGCATTTCTTCGTTATTGTTCTAGATGCATCACGCTAATTATAAACATCGACTATATTGTTCGCTGAACTGAAAGTCAATTCTGGTTCCTCCGTTTTAAAGTTTAAACTTTCTTCAAACTTATTTCTGAGAGAAATATCTCAATGATCTTACTCTTCAACGCATTTAAATTAGCACAAATAATTCTCATAACCAGTAAAGCTTCAACTTTAGCTTTATCATTGATTCACATATAATCATATGAACTTTTCCTCAATTATTCCAAAATAATTTCTACATTTCTAAACAATAAACAAACAATATTGTTTCAAATATTATTTTATTCATCTCTTGTTGGTTCCAGTAGATGTCCAATGCATTTCGAGCCCAATGGGCTCTTCCTCAGGGGATTGAAAACTGAACATATATAAAACTTTATTGCCACACAACGTTATAAGCTGTAGAAATTGAATGTTACTTGAATCTTTCTCAATTAAAACATCCAATCATTACTAGGAACTCCTCCTCGTATTCGCACCGTATGACAAGGAAACTAAATAAAAAGTGAATAAAGATGGAAATAAATTGCATACAAAAAGTGGATGCATAGCTCTTTTAACCCCTTCACCCCACCATGACGGTGCATGCCCTCAAAAACATAATGACTCACTCGAATCCCGTTTCCGAATGTCGTGTTTTCCTTTGAAAAAACTGTGAAACAAAAAACAACCTCAGACTTGACGCCTGGTGTGCTCGAATCATCCACTGACTACATCAGCCTGTTCGCTTACCTTAATATTCTCAGGACGCCTTTCTCTGCTCAAAACTCCTGAATCCAAACTTGCCTCTCGCACACTTTAAAGAAATATACTCAGGATGAAAACCAGCTTGAATCTTCACTGGGTACAAACCCCCATGCTACTTTCTCGAGACCCTTCAAAAAACCTGCAAATACCTGGTCAACCGAATCACTCAGTGTCTCTCAAGCGCCACGACTGTAAAGTATTCAATCACCTCCCGTACTTGCTCAAAGTTTAAACCACCCTGCAACTGGAACTTCTTTCTACAAAGTGCATCAACACTAACGATGGACAACACGCCTTACAAACTACGGACGCCATCTTAGAATGGTTACTATTGCTATATTATCGGCCCTGCTGCCGTGACTTCTTTCCACCTAGTGCATCAACACTGACAATGGACTTAGCGCCTCACTGACTATGGGCATCATCTTCAAGTGGTTACTAAAACTTCAATCTCACCACGTCGGATGCGAACATTAAAAGTTCGACCTCATTATCGATGGTGCTCGTGCAAATAAGAGAAAAGAAAGAATAGAAGGATAGAAAAAATAAAAAAAAATAGAAAAAATGAAGAGTTCAATCTGAAACAGAAACTGCCACACATGGTGCTCAATATTTCCATATTTGTTGATAGTACAAAGAAACAGCATACATCAACACCACAGTCTCAGGGTTGCAAATCTCAAACCACTCTGAATCACAGGAAACATATATAATCAATGTTCTCATTAAGACCCCTAGGTTCCTGCATTTCTAAACGTTTAATCCAATAAATCTTCCTTTGGATTAGAGATCTAGTTAGATCCATGCCTTCATGTGGTTTAATTTTCTCTAGAACTGAAAACTTAATCTGAGCTAAGTTGTGCTTGCCCTCAATCCAATGTTTAGCCAAATTGCTTTTAATGTTTTGATTTCTGATTGTGCTTTTATGTTCCGATATGCAGATTTTAAGTTTTCTCTCTGTCTTTCCTATGTATAATTTCCCACATGGGCATTTTATATAGTAGATAAAATTATTGGAGTTGCATTCGGAATCATGATATAGTGTAATAACTCTTGTCTGAGGATGATGTAATGTTTCCCCAATTATTACATTGTGACAATGGACACAATTGGCACATCTTTTCATTCCTCTGTACTCTTTTTGATGTTGTACTGGTGCTGTCATAAGTATTTCCTTCAAGTTTTTTGATCGCCTGAAAGCAAAAATTGTTTTTTGAGAAAAGATCCCTTGAAAATCAGGTTTGTTTTTTAACAGTTCCCAATGACGAATCACAATGTTCTTTATCTTCTGTGAGCTTGTTGAAAATTTTGAGACAAAAACATGTCTTTCCACTGCTTTTTTGGATTTTTGTTTAAGTAAATTGTCTCTGTCAAAAGCCGATATGCCATTTTTTGCTTTCTCTGGAACCTCTTGTGGGTAACCCCTTTCCACATATTTCTGATGTTGAAATTCCAAATGTCTCTCCAAGTCTTGTGTATCAGAGCAAATTCTTTTTATTCTCATGTACTGTGAAAATGGCAGGTTGTTTTTTAAATTTTGAGGGTGAAAACTTTGAAACAAATGAGTTGTTAACATCTGTTTGTTTTCGGAAAACTTCAGTATGAATCTTCGATGCCTTTAGTTTAATAGCAACACCTAAAAAAGAAATCTCAACCTCACTGATAGTGTGAATGAATTTGATTTGTTCAACACATTAGTTCATTGTCACTATTTTCTCCTCTTAAAGTTCTCTGCTGTCAGTCCATAAAACAAAAATGTTGTCAATGAACCTGCAATAAAAAATTGCATGTTCTTGCCAATCTTTGTCACTGTAAATAAAATCAGATTCAAATTTAGCCATAAAGGTATTGGCGTACGCATGGTGCCCCTGCGAAACCCATGGAAGTACTGTTCTGTTGAAGAAAAAACTTGGCATCCCATTGAAAATAACTATGATATAAACAAAAATGAAGAAGTTCCAAAATAAAAACCTTTTCAGCTCTGATGGTAGGTTGGCTCAACAAAGCCCATTCCACAGCTTCCCGACCAGATTTGTGTGGGATTGACGTGTATAAAGATTTGACATCAATTTTGCACAACAGCATGTTTTTTTTGGTGAGATTTCCTTGAGTTTCGCTAAAAAATCATTGGTATCCTTGACATATGAAGGCCATTGTTGGACGAAAGGTTGTAAGAATTTGTCAATATATTGTCCTAGTGGCTCAAAAATGGTGCTACATCCTGTCACTATTGGTCTCATTGGTGGGTTGTGTAGGTTCTTGTGAACCTTTGGGAGCATATAGAGGTGTGGTGAAGAAACATATATTTCCAATACTCCTTCTCAGGGTTCTTACCAATAAGTAATCCATTCAACAGTGGCAAAGAAATCAACACAGAATCTGAAATATGAAAAGACATCTTTATTATCATTAATTGTGAGGCTCCGTCGCCCAGCCACTCTTAAAGCAACTGGATGAGAGAGTCTGCTGCATGGCCTTCGCACAGGCCTTTTATACAGAAAATTGTGCTCTAGGCACACACATTCCTTATTATTATTAGTCACTCCCAGGACGTGCACACAAAGCACCACTTTCAGGATAAGTCCAGGCTAAGAAAAGAATTGCACACATGCTTGGTTTCCTGTTCCATCAGGCCGGACAAACCCACCATAAAACCTTCAACCAGATCGATGAACATGTCTTAAAGGAAAAGCAGCAACAGATGGGACGGAGATAGAAGCGGTGGGAATGGTGCCATAAAAGGTCGGACATGTCCTGCTCTTTGAACTTTATTGCGCCAGCTGCTGAACAAGGAACTGGCTTGGGAGGTTAGCCTCAAGCAACAGGGTCAGCTGTCGTCAGGTCATGCAGAAGTCAGCACAAACCCATGCTAAGGTTATGTCCTTTAAATGCTTACTCTGCCATGGGGAGAGCCTACTGTAAGGGCAACGAATAACATGGCTGCTATTTACAAGATGAAACCCAAGTGTTCAATGCAAAACCTTCAAATGCACAGTGAATCCATTGGTGTAACATGACGAAAATACTCATGAATAACGCATTCATTATTTGCGGTTCACTGATACCAAATTCATAACAGAATCATGACATTTAAAACACAGGTTCAGAACCCCCAGAACCACAGAGCATCCTTTTGCCCTTACATAGGCAATAACCTATACTCATGCTAAATCTGAGACCATGGCTATATTCATCACTAGCTGGTGTTGATGTAAATACTGTACAAAAGGAATTATCAGTAAACTCTGACCTAACCAGTTCATGTTCAGGAAAAATATGAAGCTCATGTGAAGAAACAGAAAGAGTATGTTGGGAAGTTGGTGCAGACGTCAATTGTATAGAAGGAAACAAACCAAAATATAGTAGCCAATAAAATACATAAAAGTATTAAAATAGATAGAGCTATACCGCACTTAGAGAACAATATTCTATAATGTCTGTTTTTCATCTCTTGCTTTTTATCGTCATTCCTCAATACAATCTCCATTTTCTAATGTCGCTCACGCAATCTTGGTAGAGTACATCAGCTGTGATTATTAGCAGGTCATAGGGACACTGCAGGTCCTGCAGGCCTACTGCCACTACTCAGGTCACAAACTGAACCGTTTGTACTCCTACGTGACCCTGCAACTGGCAAATGGTAACCAATCAAAAATTTAACAAAAAACATAATACAATTCAGCAAGGGAAAAAGAACAACAAAAGGTCAAATGCGTAATACTTGCGCAGTCCTAAGCAGAAAGCAAATCATAGAATTATCTAATAACGTTTTATATTGCTTCCTACGCATTTCAGTAATTCATTAGATGTTTAAGTGAAACAATGGTGTTCCTGATCAATGCTCTCAGATGAAAAAGGGATACTGTTCCACAGAGAGTGGACTTTATTCTGTTTTTACTAAACAGAAATACTTTAAAACAATGCCAGCAAAGCAGCAAAAATTATTTTCCAAACTTCAAGTCTATATAAGCTCACAGAAAATACCCAAAGTCCATCAGATCCGCTTCCAGTGTTTTCTTCGCGTTGGGCCTCTTCAAGTCAGGCCTTTCATAAGGAGACAATACTGTTTAGTTGGAGTGCCGCTCGGGGAAAACACTCACAGCTCACTCGAAAGTCTCAGTGTTTCAAAAACAATGCACCAGTGTCTCTTCTTGGTGGCAAACACTACAAATGATGTGCTGTTTATTGATCAAGGGCACAAAGCATCTTGTGCAGATCCAAGCACTGTCAAGAAAACTCCTTCAGCAAATCAGCAGCACTTTCAAACTCCAACACTCATCATTTAGTGTCAGAGGACGCTCAAGCTGCTCTCTCCTGGGCACCAGAATGTAGTGCCTTTTTCCAAACGTGGATCCTTGGGTGCACTGCCTTTCCACTGGTGCAAAGCAAAAGAGGTGTGAATGTGGCCAAAACTCGGGCCAAGGGCTCAAGGGAATGTACACTGACAGAGGTTTTCCAGCACATAACAGGTACAGAGCCCAAACAACAAATAAATGAATCAGCTCCTCCTTTCTTCTGCAACGCCTTTCGCAAATCAAATGCCTTGCTTTGGAGGAATCACCGATGTCGCGCTGATGATCGTTCGCGACTTTCTTGTTGCAAGAATTGTAGAGCCAGGAAATCTGTTCATCTTAGAGCGGTCACTGATGGGGTGTGAGCTTAATGTTGATCACAGGTCTGCAGGGAATCACTCTTCCTTTAACTCTGGAAGATCTTAGCAGGACCCTAGTGATGCCGGATATGTAACACAATTGTTAGTTTCCTTCAAATCAAGCACAAAAAACAGTTCATGTGTTTTAACAAAAGGACTGGCAAGCAGGTGACCTGCAATCTGCAAGGGAGTGACAATGTGCCATGAGCATAAAATGCAAGAGCAAAGGCAAAAGGGCAAAACAGTATCTTTAGAATCTTCAGTTATGTTCTTTTCATTATTCTCTGTCATCTATAGCTACACAGGGATTCTATCAAAATGAATTTCCTCACATAGTGGCATTGTCTAATGGGGTAAATACATGTGTTCCCTCAATGACTAAGCCTAGGTGTTCCTAAATTCCTTATCTAGAACATCTCGAATAGAAAGATAACATCATTCACATTATCAAAAACATGAAGAAAAGTCCCTTTAAAAATGTGCATTAAGTGCACTATGCAATATAAAAGGCTAATGATCAAATGTGAAGACAAAGAACAAACACTAGAAAGTCCTGGTATTTGCATGTTTAGAACACATCTAATCCCACCAAAAATTAAAACAGCAGGAACACAAGAGAACTGAAAAATTAAAAATAGACATTGGAACCAGCCTATCACTACCTTGACGGTCAGTCTGAAAAAAAAAACATTTTACATAACATGGGGGTCCCTAATACATAACTACGGTCTAGAAGTGTACACATAAACAATACACCCATAATAATAAATGGGCTGACTGGTGAAAGGAATATGGGAAAAAGGAAATGGAATTAGAACACAACTAAAACACAACTAAAAATGCCTAATAACTAAACATAATGCGACATTGGTCAGGGGCGGAACAGCAGAGAGAAAAAATGAAACCTGGCTTCCTTTCAAGGGACAAAGCCAAATGCTATTTGGGAAACAAAACCTGATTAAATAACGCCATATAAAAATTAGGTCACCTTGAGTCACAGATCTATAATTCTATCCTTAGGTCCAATCAAGGATATATAACAATTTAGGGCTGCCTATTCCTTTAAGGGAATTTGCAGTACGTAACATCAGGTGATACACTTTGAACCTGTTATTTTTGTTTAGTTATTTTTTTTCAATACAGCCAAATGTATAGCCAAAGGTAGGCATGCACTGGTAAAAGTGCTGCCATCCTTCCTCACAGTATGCAAACCATATCTGTGAAATTTATCATTATTCCAAATTCATCCAACTGTTTTGTGCAATTGTACGTATCGTCATACGAACCCCTCCACAACACAGGAGAACTTGTAATGGTAACAACATAAAACAAAACATACAAAAATGCGGCACCATGGCATGTATATTTTATGCACTTTAAGCCTGCAGCCAAAAACCCAATTTTTGGGCCTGTCTAAATTGTCAGGTCCAAACTCCATACAAACTCTACACCCTCAGTTTGACATTGAGCACAACGCAGTTGTAGATCAATTGTCAAAATATAATATGTCATGACAGCTGTAAATACCTCAAACAGAAACATGTACATTTTTTTCAGTTAAAGAAATGACGCAAAAACACATCTTTTGTCAATTAGCCAAACTCACGTGTCTTCTCTTCTTAAGAACAATCCATGAAAAATCTGTTGGCAAAAACAGAAAAATACACAACACAAAAACATTGTACCATACACAAAAAATAACTGTTTATTACTTAACTGTTAATGAGCAAATCTGTATTGAACGTAGGCCTGTAACCTATAACCTTCAAAATGTGTGAAAAAGGCTGCATGTTATTTTTATCTAAAACTGGATGCAACATTTCGTTTTCTGTAAAAGAAAACACAGCTAGCAAACATTGTAGCAGTCCTGCCAAGCATTTAACACGATGTTTAAAGAAACCCCTTTTCATCTCCCCATTTAATTCAAGGTCCTTCATGTTACCACGTGAAACCAGAAACCTCACTTTTAGCAGCCCATGCAGAGAGGTCATTCTGCATTCCTCGGAAACAAAGGCCTAATTAAAAGGCTGTAAATGGCAACACATGAGGGGCCTTCTCCATAATTTATGGGGAAACACTTAAAAGAGAACATCTCAGCGAGTGCGCTGAGCCAGCTGTTGCAAATTCTCCCAGCCCCCAGCTTCTGCCACAGTGGAGCTGACAAAGCCAGTAGGCTGGATCTAATCAACAATAATTCAAGCTAATTAAAAAAAATAATTTCTCTTTTTAGGCGCTAAAATTATCACTATTCCCATATTATTAGACTACATTCACTGTCAATTTGTCTCAAAAGCTAAAGACACACAGACCATTTTTTTAGAGTAATTTACTTGTTGCAATCCTATGGCACACACTTCATCAGTGTTAAATAAGCAAACTGTCCGTAGGCCTAGCTTGAAAGTAGAACCTCCAATCCTGATATGAAAACAAGCCTGTGTACTGGCACATTAACCCACTGAATCACAAGAAAGCACAACCTTATATCAAAACCTAAATGCATGCATTTGCTTAAGGCTGAGACACTTTAAGGAAAGCAAAAATGCAGTTTAAACAGTGAATTTACTCAAAATCGACTTTCTGATTTTGGGCATTACAAAATGAATATTTTACAATTTTCTTGCAGAATATGGATTACTAGAAAGTCTATTACATAATCCAAGAGTCAGGTATCTGAAAATAATAATTTATACGTTATAAAAATGAGCTTGCTTGCGCCTATGGCAAGCGAATTTATACACATGGATTCTTGTCATTTTAGTGATGCAACATAACGCAAATCACATTTTAATGCTAAGAGGTCATAGCATGAGTGTGAAGCTTTATGAATATTAAAAAACGATTTTGGTAGCACTAATTTTTATGAATTATTTTTCCATAATTAATAATTTTTGTCTTCTAATAAAACCCAATTATTTCTGTTTGTGATTGTTTTACATATAAGAGCCCGCTACATCCCTTGCCTCTTATTGAGATGCATTAACTCACAAACCTGAGCGCATATGCCTAATTTAAAAAGCGTCACATTCTGCGTCAATTTTTAGGGCCTCTGTCATGTAAAAGGGCCGTCATGCAAAATTCCACCCGTGTTGAACTACAAAAAATTGCTGGCTGAAGAAATATTCCTATGCAAATATACTGCAGCTAAAAACGTTTTGCCTGTGAACATTTAATACAGTGCATTTAAGTGAAAACGCTGTAAATGCATTTATTTCTGCAAAAACATGTAATTTCGTTTTTGGCTGGGGCCTTATTTAAATCCATTAAATGTGAACCACACACATTGAGCACATTTCAGACATAAACAGAAAGTGTTGAAAACATTTAGGACACACAATACAGCGCTCTCCAACCATTTCTTGTAAATCGCGTCGTCGCAATGTACAACAAAACTCAAAAACAAAATAGACATGTAAACACACATTTTAACCACGCATTCAAACACACATTTAAACCCACAAATCAACACTCAGAACGAAAACAGGACAGTCCGGACTATACGTAGCTGTAAGTCATATTTACAAGAAACACTGCTCAACAGTGTAAAAACCAAAAATACACTCAATTCACTAGCTGCAGCTGGCAGAACACCAAAAATCGTTCTGCATATCCATTCATAAAATTATACAGAGTAAAGCATCCTTATTATGTATTGTGTCATATTTTAGTTCCCTGCAGATACAAAAATCACCAAGGAAGAAATATGTTTGTAAATCTAACCTATTGAGATAAACCGGCTAATTCAAGCGCATACAAAGTTGGCCAATACAAAGCTCCAAATTCGCTAAGATCAGGCATCATATAGCTCACTAATCCAGCATCAAACTTCAAGGGTTACGGGATTTACCAAGTCCTTGCAAAGAACAAATACCCTCGGTTTTTGGCGTCTGCAGGCGTCAAATAACACAACAAAGAATCAAGTATTAAGAACCACAAATGCAATGGAACCATGCAACAACAAAAACGCTAGCAAAGTGTCACCGACAAAAACACTAGCAAAGCGTCAACAACAAAAACACTCGCAAAGGTGCATACGACAAAAGCACCAGCAAAGTGTCAACTACTAAGGACTCTGGGAGCGACCCACTTAAATACTTATCACAGCTGTACCAAAGAAATAGATGTCCAAATTCTAACTGCCAATTTCTAACTGCACTAACAGTCTCTTTAAAAAAACTTGCGCCAAAAAGGGTTGCTCAGTCAGGAGTGACATCTTTTGGAGAGTTTTAAGTCAGAAAAATCAATAATATGCCAGGCCGCAAAGACAGAGAATCCCCCAGAACCTCCGTGCACAGAGTACCTCTTTTAGTGGATTTCTTTCTTGCCTTCCCCAGCAGAATTCTGTTCTCTGAAAAAAATCTCTCCTCCAGGTAGTCACTTCATGATGAGCCCCGAGTTGGGCGCCAACTGAAGAAACATATATTTCCAATACTCCTTCTCAGGGTTCTTACCAATAAGTAATCCATTCAACAGTGGCAAAGAAATCAACACAGAATCTGAAATATGAAAAGACATCTTTATTATCATTAATTGTGAGGCTCCGTCGCCCAGCCACTCTTAAAGCAACTGGATGAGAGAGTCTGCTGCATGGCCTTCGCACAGGCCTTTTATACAGAAAATTGTGCTCTAGGCACACACATTCCTTATTATTATTAGTCACTCCCAGGACGTGCACACAAAGCACCACTTTCAGGATAAGTCCAGGCTAAGAAAAGAATTGCACACATGCTTGGTTTCCTGTTCCATCAGGCCGGACAAACCCACCATAAAACCTTCAACCAGATCGATGAACATGTCTTAAAGGAAAAGCAGCAACAGATGGGACGGAGATAGAAGCGGTGGGAATGGTGCCATAAAAGGTCGGACATGTCCTGCTCTTTGAACTTTATTGCGCCAGCTGCTGAACAAGGAACTGGCTTGGGAGGTTAGCCTCAAGCAACAGGGTCAGCTGTCGTCAGGTCATGCAGAAGTCAGCACAAACCCATGCTAAGGTTATGTCCTTTAAATGCTTACTCTGCCATGGGGAGAGCCTACTGTAAGGGCAACGAATAACATGGCTGCTATTTACAAGATGAAACCCAAGTGTTCAATGCAAAACCTTCAAATGCACAGTGAATCCATTGGTGTAACATGACGAAAATACTCATGAATAACGCATTCATTATTTGCGGTTCACTGATACCAAATTCATAACAGAATCATGACATTTAAAACACAGGTTCAGAACCCCCAGAACCACAGTGGTCTCATGGTATGTTGGACAGATAAGAATTGTTTTGTTACTGGGGAAATACGACCTAGATCATGTGCCTGGTCAAGGATGATTTGAAGTGTTGACTGTAATTCCTCTGTGGAATCTTTTTCCAATTGCAAGTATGTTAGTTCATCTGAAGCATGTTCATTTACTTTTTGATGGTAACATTTTTTATCCATAACAATGATGGCTCCTCCCTTATCTGCTTTTTGGATGACCACTTTGTCATTTTCCTTCAGAACTTTTAAGATGTTCCTGTCCTGAACTGAGCGATTTTTCTTTTTTGTCTTGCGCATGTTGAGTTTTTGAAAGTCATTCCGCACTGATTTTTCAAATACATCTAACATTTTGTGTGACACTGGAGCTTGATATTTAGATTTAGGTCGAAATTCCAAAAACTCTGTTTCTTCTTTTTCAAGTTGTTTTGGCACAATGTTAGTGAAAAAATGTCTTAATTTCACTGGTATGACCACCAACACAGGTAATTACTATACCAACACGAGCTACAGCTGCCATATTTTCTATTCAGAAGGGCCGCAGGGACCTCCATCCAGCTCGACCTCCGTTACCTCAAGTAGTGGTGCTGTAACTCTAAGGGCACAACAGAGTCAAATTCGGCCACGCCCATCCTCCACTTCATCTGGCATTGGAAGTAGCACCTCCACCACCACCACCAGAAATCTCAACTCCCCAGTTTGGGACTTCTTTAGTATTAGCAAAAAGGTGGAAAACCTAGTTATTTGTTCAATTTGTAAACAAGTAGTTAGTCGGGGTAAGCTTGGGACCAACTATGGTACCGGAGGCCAGAGAGGTCATCTAAAAAAACACCACATTATCCAGTGGGAGGAGCACCTAAGTAAGATCCGGGAAGCCAAAAGTACAACAAATCCAAATATATCTATTGATATTGCATCTGATGATGACGAGGGGCTGATCGTGCAGGGGGGAGGTGAAGAAGGGACAGACATTTTTTCTGGTATACACATTACCCCTGGCAGCAGCACTGCAGTGGTAGCGCCCACACCCTCTACCCCAGCACAGTATGAGTCTGGTAGAGACACCAATGCGAAAAAGTACATCAATGAGCCTAACTGAGTTGAAGAAGTCTGGATCATCATCACATATGAAAACGGTCCGGACCACCATTAAAAGCATGTTTTGGACGGTGGTGCCATTTGAAAGCAATCACACAACGGCAGGTCTGTATAATGCAATGCTAAAATGCTAGTGCTGGACCTTTTCCCTTTTTCTTTCGTGGAAGGGGTGGGTTTTCTAGAATTTGTGGCAACAGTCTGCCCTAAATGGAAGGTTCCTAGCCAGTCCTATATTGCCAGAGTTGCGTTCCAGCACTACATGAAGATGTGCTGGAAGTGATTGGGGCAGCTTTGCAGAAGAGTGCTGTTCACACTATCCACCTGACTACATGTGCATCACTGCACACTGGGTCTTTTTTGCAGGGATAGAGATAAGATAGCTGCAGGTGTTGACAGTGTCACAATTTTTCAAGCTACTCGGAAACATGCAACAGTAGCCATGTTTGCCATGGAGAAATCTTGTACTGCAGTAAACATTTTGGAGGAGTTTAACAGTAAGGTCTTTAAATGGCTGCTGCTCAGAAGGCGCATGATTGGTTATGCTTCCACGGATAATGGCAGTAATATAGTTGGGCCATGAATGATGGTGGCTATTTCAGAGTGCCATGTTTGGTGCACAGCATTAACATTATTGTTCAAGATTTCTTGAAAAAAGAAAACACAGTCAGCAAGTTACTGACCACCTGCAGAAGAATCTGCACACATTTCAGGCATTCTTTTAAGGCCCGGAAGTAGCTGAAGATCATTCAATGTAACCGTAGAGTGCCAGTCAGAGGACTCATCCAGGAGGTGGCAACACGTTGGAACTCAACCTTCTACATGCTTGAGCATCTGTTTGAGCAGTACTTGGTAATCAATGAGTATGTCTGCTGCTATGAAAGACATGAGGCTATAGGTGGAGGAATGGGACCTAGTTAAAAGCCTGATAGACATGCTTCGTCCTTTTGAGGTCTTCAAGTTCAAGTTTCAGTTTGGCATTTATATAGCGCACTACACACCCATAGGGTCTCAAGGCGCTTGAGGGAGGTGGGGAGTTACTTATCAAATAGCCAGGTTTTGAGTTGTTTTCTGAAGGAGAGGTGGTTATGAGTAAGTCGGAGGTGGGTGGGGAGGGAGTTCCAAGTTTTGGCAGCAAGATAGGAGAAGGATCTTCCCCCCATGGAGGATCTGTGGATGTGTGGTATTGCGGCGAGGGCTTGGTTGGACGAACGGAGATTGCGGATGGGGGTGTAGAAGGAGAGGCGTGTGTTGAGGCATTCGGGTCCTAGATCGTATAGTGCTTTGTGTGCGTGGGTGAGGAGACGGAACGTTATTCTTTTGCTGACGGGGAGCCAGTGGAGGTCTTTTAGATGATTGGAGATGTGAGCTCTGCGGAGGACGTCTAGAATGAGTCTGGCTGAGGCATTTTGGATACGTTGGAGCTTTTTCTGTAGCTTGGTGGTGGTTCCGGCATAAAGGGTGTTTCCGTAATCTAGTCTGCTAGTGACCAGTGCGTGAGTGACTGTTTTTCTTGTTTCGGTGGGGATCCATCAGAAGATCTTTCTGAGCATACGTAGGATGTTGAAGCATGAGGAGGAGACTGCGTCTGGTCATCGATAGGGAGGAGTCTAGGATGAAACCCAGATTAAGTGCGTGGTCCATAGGTTTGGGGGCGTTTCCCAGAGCCAGTGGCCACCATGAGTCATCCCAAGCGGAGGGGGATGATCCTAATATTAGGACTTCCGTTTTGTCCGAGTTCAGTTTAAGGCAACTGTTCCTCATCCATTCGGCCACTTCTTTCATTCCTTCTTGTAGATTGGTTTTGGCGGTGTTTGAGTCTTTGGTGAGGGAGAGGATCAGCTGGGTGTCGTCTGCGTAGGAGATGATGTTGAGGTTGTGTTTGCGAACGATGGATGCGAGGGGGCTCATGTATACGTTGAAGAGTGTGGGACTGAGTGAAGATCCTTGTGGTATGCCGCAAATGACTTTGGTGGCCTCTGATCTAAAAGGAGGGAGGCGGACTCTCTGGGTTCTTCCGGCGAGGAATGAGATGATCCAGTCCAGTGCTTCTCCTTAAATTCTGATGTTTCTGAGGCGGTGTATAAGGGTGCTATGACAGACTGTGTCGAAAGCTGCGGAGAGGTCAAGTAGGATGAGGGCGACTGTTTCTCCATTGTCTAATAGTTTGCGGATGTCGTCTGTTGCTGCAATGAGGGCGGTCTTGGTGCTGTGTTTGGCACGGAATCCGGATTGTGACATGTCGAGGGATTTGTTGGATTCGAGGAAGGCGGCGAGTTGACTGTTGACAGCTTTCTCGATGACTTTGGCAGGGAATGGGAGGAGCGAGATAGGTCGGTAGTTTTTAAGTTCAGTGGGGTCTGCTGTGTGTTTCTTCAAGAGGGCGCTGAGTCCGGCGTGTTTCCAGCTTTCTGCTTAATAAGCCGCCTAGTTGACAATGTAAGGCATAAAGGTATACATTCACAACAACATTACATTTGTGCCACTATTATGGAAAAAGGCACTGACCAGCAATGCATTCATTCCTTTTTCTGAAGAAGATGTTTTAAAGTACAAACATTGGCTAAGTCTGTCAGCCACTCGGTTCGAAAAAGAGTGGCAGGAAATTGAAGGAACCACCACAAGTACTACTGAAGCAGCAGGCCATCCGGCATCAAGGTCCACTTCTGTGGCCGAAGGCAATCACTTTCCCTCAGAGCCATTAAAGACACCAGCAACCGGATCATCACCTGCACCAGGCTCAGCCATAATATTGTCGGAAGCGGATTGGATAACTCATCAAGGGTTTGCTCGTTCCAGTGTTGATGCAAAGGCAACAGATGGTGCGCAAAGTGGAGCACCTCCGTAGGACCTTGAGCGGATGGTGCAGGATATCTGGATGACCCAACAGAGGTCTTCATTGATCATAACCCATTGGTGTATTGGTATGGGAAAAGTCCTCAATGGACACTGATCACCAGGCTGGCTATAAATTATTTGGCTTGCCCATTCGCAAGTGTGTCTTCTGAACGTGTTTTCAGTGCTGCTGGTACTATTGTCACTTCAAAAAGGACCCGTCTCTCGCCCAAAAATGTGGAGAGGTTTAAAATGATCAAGATGAATCAGCACTTCATACCACCAGATTACAAAATACGTGAATCCACGCAGGAAGAAGAGGACACCGACTTAGGTGACGGAAGTTCTTCTCTGTTAGCTGACCTACTCCATGTTCAATTCACAGAGTTTGCGGACGAGCTCGACTTCCCTGACAACTAGGCTTGAAATACTTACTTTTTTTTCTTCCGTCCTTATTGACTTTTATTTCTGTGTGTCTTTCATTGATTTGCAACTTTTAGCACAACAAAAACTTAATCACAACAAATCCATCAGCAGCACTGTCTTTGTCTTAATTCCATATTGAAGGTGCCGCTGTCTGCATTCCTGAAGTTCACAAGTCAGTCATGCTCCTCTATCCTCCTCCTCCAGACTCCCCCTATTCATTTCCCTCAAGGCAGATGGCCGGATTATGCAGAATCAAGAAACTGTCGCTTCGTAGACGAGTCCCCTCAAAAGAAGTGGGACTTGAATGACTGACTATGCTGACTGTTACTTCTGAAATTGACAGGAGAGGCTGCCCTGTGGCCCTTCACTTAAAAATAAGATGCTGACAAGTGGAACAGGTAATGAATGATGAGAAGGCATGCAGTGGACAACACTGGCTGTCTGGCTCTGATGAAAGCAATTGTTGTTTGTTTGTTGTGCATGAAGTGAATCCTATCTATGTGTTCTGTTATTATTATTTAATCTTTAACACACTAAATGTAACTCAAGTGTACCCTGTTTACCTTGTTTAATACAAATTGTACTTCTACTGCAGGGGCCACTACGTTACATTTTTCAATATGGAAAATGTCCTTGGACTCACTGTGTGTAGACTGTGACTGCATGAACAACATTGAGTTTGCCAACACCATGATGATGATGAGTCATGATGACCAAAGTTACATAATATCTTTACAGTCACTCACTGGGATTAATGGATCATCATCGTCGATTTACAGAAGAACTATGGCCATTTCGTGAGTGGCGAACAGGTAAACAAGTCAACAACAACCACAGCAGAACTACATGTCTGTCTAGTCGTGGTATGGAGTGGTCGACCCAGTGTAGTAGTGTTATGCCAGAGTCCAGACAGCGGTTCATGTAAAATTGCGGCTAAGTGACTTGCTGTTTAAAATTAGATCTGCTTTGTCTGTCTGTGTCAAAGAGGTATGCTACATGAAGGTTGGTTCACTCAGTGGTGCCTGCCTTGACTGTCTGCATGGCCCTGTCCTGGCCTGCTGTGTGCTATAATTATCTTGGAAACAGAGACTGTGAGTTTAGAAATGATGCATGTATGTAATACTGTCGCCTCTGAAAGTGAAAGTGTTATTTTTGCACTACACACCGTACCTTATATTATTCCTCCGTGGTGTTTTAATATCCTTTTCTGTTTTTCCATTGACAATTACAGGCCGGCACTTACCCTGTGCGATGGAAAATCATTAACTCAGGCTTACCATAGCAATTCTGCGTCCGCCAGGCAGGCAGTGCACAGTGTGGTCACCAAGATTGATCGACAGAGCACCCGATGGAATGGAGGAGTACCACGAATAGAGGAATAGCTGGATGCATGCAACTTCCCAATTTGACCAGGACAACTACAACAACATACAGTTACAGTATCCACTTTACTTGTCCTTATCTTTTAAATAATGTTATTGTTGTGAACTTCCATGAGGCTTGTATCCAAAGATTTGTTTTTCTTCATTTGTTGTTTTTCCATGATGTAGTTTTTTTTGTCTCTCCCCAAAACTTTCCCAAAACCCCCCATTCCCATCCATTTTTCAAACCCTAACCCTCTTCCCCCGGGCTGTGTGGTTTTCATTGAGGTGTGTGAGTAAATGACTCCAATAATTCCACACGCTTGCTGGGGAGGATAAGGTCAAAGCAACAAAAAATCAATTTAAAGGCAGGTCAAGGAATGCGCGGATATATTCCTATTCTGCTTGACACACACCCATGAGTATTTGCAAATCATTTCAGAATTTCATGTCCGCCATCGAATGGATTCATCAACAACAACATTCTCCTACAAATGACAAAAGCTTATGCTGCTGTGTCCTTCAGTAGTAGTTATTGTAGTAGCCATAATCCACACAACTACTGGTTAACTTTTGATTGAATACTTAGCATTGCTTAGGCTACAATTTAATTTATGGCACTGTTCTTGTGTACTGTACTATCGTACTGTTCTAATGCTCCTCTCAGGCCACTCAATGTCTCATTTCCTTTTTTTTCATATGCTGCTACTGCCAGTGTGTACCACTACTACTACCACCACAAGGGAAACATCCTTTACAACGAAACTTTTACCATGCAGTACCTTTACAACGCAGGAATTACAACGCAAGTCGTTACAACAACTTGCGCAGGAGGGCGCTGTAGGATAGGGAATAGTTTAATTTACTATCCAAAACCTTCTCTACTATCCACGGGGACTGGAGTTGGAATAGTAAATTAAACTATTCACTATCCGGTGCCCCCCAACGCAAGTCGTTGTTACGACTTGCGTTGCAAAACCTGTGTTGTAAAGGCATGCGTGGAAAAAGCATGCGTTGTAACGACATACATCCCCACCACAACAATGCCATTTCATCCGTCCAGGATTCCATAGAAAACCTTAATCGCCATTTGCCATGCAGCCAGCCCTGTGCCTAGCCCAATTCTCAATCACTTATCACTGGTAAGATAAGTATTTTGGGGGAGGAAGAATAATGGAGTAAGAGGAGAGGAGAGACTGACGGTAGTACTAGTAAAGTAGTAGGACAATTGAATTCACCTACTCTGTCAGTGGCCCTTTTGAAGAAATGTGGGCGATTATTACTTAGACAATTTGAATCAAGCAGCCAGTTAAGTTTCAGGAATACAAACGTACAGTTAACCCCCCCTGCCTCCCCCATAAAACATAAAAACGCGTATGCTATGTTTAAGTAGAAAATAAATAGTTATTTTGACCCTAACAAAAATAAACTATCCCGCAAGACCAGACCCACCCCCCTCTCAAACCCCAACCAATATCCATGAAATGTCCAAAAGTCCAAAAACCCCAACGCCCAATTCCCACCCCCCCAAAAGTCTTTAAAAAAGGGGCAAGGGACAGTCTCTACTTTCGCCGGCGGTGTCCTGTGGCCAGGTGGTCGTGCAGCTCTCTACGGAGGGCCTTGAGCAGGGCTTTCTGCCTCGACAGTGTCGCCACCTGCTGCTCAAGGTAGGCCACTCGCAGGGTCAACCGGTGCATCCGAGCCGTGCAGGCACTGTGGGGGCAGCTGTTGTTTTCGCTGCTCAGCGGCGGCGGGTGGCACCGGGACCGCAGCCCTGTACCTCTGGAGGATTGCGCTGACTGTATGACCCAGGGGCAGCGGAGGAGGATGCTGCTGTTGTGGATGTAGTAGTAGACTGCGAGTCATCCTCCTCCTCCTGGGCCACCAGCCGCCGATATTCGGCGACACTTGCCTCCAGCTTCCGGCCCCTGGCCCGGATAGCCAACTCCTTCCTAGATAGTTTAGAAGTATCTATATGAAGAAAGAGAAAAATACTGTAACCAATACTCTTTAAGAATAACACAAAATAATTCAACAGAAAGTTGTGTCACAGTAGCACTAGCAACTTGCAAGCACAGTACATAACATTTGTGGCATGTATCTATCTAACCTCCCACTTCATCGGCCTCTGCTCTAACATTAGTGGGAGTTTCAGGAATTCTACTAGCACTATATGGACTCACTACATTAGGCTCAGACAGTACACCAGTCTTCTTTCTTCTTCTCTCTTGTTTAGCGAAATTAGTACGTAAACTTGTGGAAGCCGGCATAATGCCAGCGCAGTCAGCTTGCACCCAAGAAAAACAGAGGCAAGCCATGATGACGCAGACTTGCGTTACTGTTACCAGTCCAGCACATGCAGGTTGTGATTGGTGAAGCTCTTACTTTTCTATTATGGGTGGCACTGGCCATACTCTGTTACAAGGGCTACTGCTCAATTAATTTAACTTTCACCCTGCCCTGTCCCTGACTACTAGAAAAGGAAAATGAAGAAGATAATATGATCATGTATCCCTTCACAGGATATTTGCTTATATAAGGGATGACTTTAGGTGCTTTGTTTTTATTGATTGAGTGAACACCGATAGGCCACACATGAATGACAGAGTTGAAAAAAAAATATTAACAGAAGTAGTGAGTGGTCCCTGTAATCACCGGAGGAAGTCACTTGTGAGTTGTGACTTGACTTGATAATGTGAATTATGCAATAGATACACAATATATGCTATGCTTGCAAACTACTGTTAGTTAAGGGAGTATTCTGAAAAATTACAAGTTCTACTTTCCTCAGCTTTGCTACTCTGGCACGGACGTGTGGTGTTACATGCTCTTCAAAGTAACACTCTTCAACCAGTGACCGTCTACTCTGTCTACTCTACAATGTACACCTATGCTATCTATGAGGAAGATACCATCCAGGCATCCATCCATTCAAAGTAAATGTCAATCCTTCTTCTTAATGTCTCAACTGGACAAACCTTAATTTTTCTCACCGAAAAACACCCTTTTAATTTTTTTTTGTAAACCGCCAGCCATGCATCCGTACTTGACTTGCATTTGAATTTGAACCAAAGGATATATTGCGCACACATACAGTTTCTGTTTCACACACCCAGGCAGTCCTCTTTTCTTTCTCCTTCCACCCATCCTTGCTTCAGCCTTCAACCGGCCATGCATCAGATTCCCAGCCAACTGGGCCTGCATTCAAAAACACGTATCATTCTTTGACAGTCTTTAATTTAAGTCGCTCGTCCTTCCTTACACCCTTCTTTCCCTTTTCGTTCATCCCATCCATCAAGTTCATCTCTGATCTTACTTGGCTTCTCGATAAAACTTTCACAGCTGAGTTGAAGTCAATTTTAGAGGAGGCCATTGGTTACTCATCAACTCCTGCCACTAATGCTATTTCTAATGCGAAGTCAAGGGTGAATGTCTTCTACCTGGTTGACAAAAACTTAGGTCTAAATTTGTAAGTCTTCTTAACAGTAAAGTGTACTTACTTGTACTGTACAACATATACACCACTGCAGCGAGCCTACTCTGCAATCTCAATAAGGAAGGAATATAATAACTTAAGCTTACCACTGCCCGCCACCACCTTGGCATCCCCCACAGCAGTTCCTGCTGGCACCGTATCCGCCCCTGGAGTGACCACCTTTGCGCTGGCCCTGGCACTGGTGGTGGGCTGTGCCAATGGTGTTACGCCTAGAAAATACATTTATTATTTTTAGATGCCATATACACCACTCCCTATTTTGTCTAGGAATGAAAAAATAATGTGTCACTACATAAACAAATTTAATTATGTGTGACTCTCTAGTCTACACTAAAAAATCCCCTTTCGGAAGGGGAGGGTGTTTTTTATTTATGCTTAGCCATAACATGCTACACTTTTTGGCACAACTGATAAATGCTTGCTTTTTAACATGCACCATTTTTCTCATAACAGACAGAAGCTTCCCTTCTACGAACAAGAGCAAGATGTTACTCGGAGTCATCATCATCACCACCAATACTTTAAGTTCCAAACAGGTGAGGGCTCTCCCACAATTAATGTGTAAAATCAGCCACTGTTCAGTTTTCAAGAGTTCACCGTTTATCTTATATGAATGAAGTTGATTTTAATAAATGTTTTTATACAATGCACGATTGAAATTCAATATACAGAGTACACACAGAGCTAGTTGTTTTACTTTTAAAAAAGCTTTAAAACTTACATAGACTCTGTGGTTTTTGGTCATGAGTATGAGCGAAAGGTTTTGCAATTTGCAAGCATGAGTCCGTGACTCTGAGAGGCCGGGACTCTGACTCCGTAGTCTTATGTTCTGGGTTGTATAATCATTGGGGATCATCGCTGCATTCGGGAGCTAAATAATGACTCTGACACACTAGCTAGTCAGTAAGGAGATTGGGGGTTCAACTTCTGTTATGACTGAGGTATGTGGAAAGTCTAACTGCGCCTATTATCACCAATGCCCTATTTCTTGTCCATAGGTCTGTATGTGCAGAATAGTCCCTGCAACAGTAGTAGTATGTCCTCCTATGCGATCAAAAAGTAAACTAGTATCTTATTCTTGGTGGCCATTGACATTTTATTGTTGGGAATCGTCAAAACATAAACATTAAGAAGACTTCAATAGACATTATGGACAACCCAGAGGACTGCACTCAGTGCCTAGAGCTTTTGCTGAATAGTAGATTTGTTTAACACCTTTTGCCAACTGTGCAAACTTAGCTAGCTACACAGGCAGACTAATAAAATAGTAGTAGCACAGAGAGTCATAGTAGAGGCAGGATAAGAATTTAGAAACAGTCTACAAGAAGATACAAGACGATTTAGACTAATAAAATAGTAGTAGCACAGAGAGTCATAGTAGAGGCAGGATAAGAATTTAGAAACAGTCTACAAGAAGATATAGAACGATTTAGGAAAAAATAGAATTATGATGAACATTTGGAATAAATAGGTGCTGTAAAAGTTAGGGAAGTATAATTATTAATATTAACAGGAAAACGTACTGGGGCTAGCAGAGGAGCCCTCGGCAGACCGATCCTGGCCTTCCTGCTCCACCGGCACCGCCACTGCCACCTCTGTCCTCTTGCCCCTGGGAGGAGCTTATTTACATGAAAGAAAGACACAAACATTGATGATTGTTGTCAACCAAATCAAACATCTCAAAACAACAATAACAAATTATTTCGGGGAAATAGACAACAATTGCACTAAATCTATTGACCTATTTGATGTGTTCTACTAGTATATTAGTATTGCTGGATTCGCGGACTGTCTACTTGGAAAGTTATGTAACTCACTAAACCAACTACAAAAAGGTTCTACTAGGACTGGTAAGCAGCACTCCGCAGCATGCGAAGTGACAGACACAATCCGCCATGATTGCAGACCACTAAAAAGTTTCCTACTAAATAATCAGTCATAATATACTCAAACTATCAATCCACCACCACTATCTCTTCTTAGTGGCAGGAGTACAAAGGAAGGACTGGACTTGAGTCTCTAGTGTCTAGCATTACGCAGTTCTGTAAAGTACACTCATACATAATCACTCAGGCCAAATGAGCACAAAATTGAAAACAAGTAAGCGTAGTAGCACTGCCAGTGAGCAGGCGAGCACCTGCAATCACAGAAGCTTTTGAAACATAATTTACCTGCAATGTAATCTCTAGTGTCTAGCATTACGCAGTTCTGTAAAGTACACTCATACATAATCACTCAGGCCAAATGAGCACAAAATTGAAAACAAGTAAGCATAGTAGCACCGCCAGTGAGCATGCGAGCACCTGCAATCACAGAAACTTTTGAAACATAATTTACCTGCAATGTAATCGGCAGCATTATTGCTCCTTTGAAAAAAAATCTATTTGCAATATCATAACACAGAGCAGAAGACAACAAAGTAGTGATTAAACAGCTACTAGTACTCACCAAGCCCAAGGATCTCCACGCCAAGCAGGTCGAGCAGGTCGTGTTCCCGGTCCATTATGTCCGACCACTGGTGCATCACCTGGTTGTAGGTGCGGCGGGCCCCAGACTCCCGATACATGGCTCGGCACACCTTACCACATAGCTGGCGACGCTCCCGGAGGCCGACCTGCCGCCTGCCGCGACGGTCTTGGGGAGGTGGCGCTGCACGAAGAAGACCAGTGTGGCCACCTCCACTGCGTTGAAGATCTACCTGGGATTTACTGCCTCCCCCTTAAGTGCCCGCAAGGGAGCTGGCTACGGGGTTGGGCCCCTTCCCCTTCAGGTTTTTGCCGGCTCCCTTTGCCATGGTACTGGACAGTTAAAGGAAAAAAAAATAGGATACAATAAAAAAAGTAAATAAAAGAAAAGAGAGTTAGAGAAGAGAAATAGTTTTAAAGTAATGAAAAGTAGAAAAAACACAAAATATAGATGTACAAAAATAGAGTGATAGATAATGAGTAAAATAGATTTTCAAAAAGCTCAAACAAATAAAGGATTACAAAGATTGAAGGAGGATTGAAAAAGCATGCCCAGAACCCTAGCAATGAATAAAAAAGAAGATGGCCGCGCCCATTGCGACCACGTGGGTAAGTTCGCGTGATATTTCCCCCACGAAGGCTCAAAAACGGACGCGAACATGCAATTGCGCCCCACACATAGGAAATGCACAACGCGAGCATGCAACTAGCGCCCGGAAACGGAAATACGCAATGCGAACACTGAAAACAAGATGGCCGCGCCCATGTACGACCGCATGGGCAACTTTGCGGTAGCCGCACTGAAAAAAATCCTGTGAACACGCAAAAATAAAAAAATCCGCAAATTCGCGGATTTTGCCGACCGCGAGTACGCTTTCGCACGAATTCACGTGCCGCAAATTCGCAAAATTCGCCCATACTTAGTGCATTCTCCAAACGACTCCTAGAAGGTTGATGAGTTGCTGGACTGGAGGGAGGGAATGTCAAAAGAAAAGAAGTACCTTTCCCCACGTGGTGGAAATAAACCATTTCCCCAGCATCATCAGCCTCTCCTTGCCTGAAAATCTAATGTTAAAATCCTCTGGACTGCAGGAACTGTCTGCGAAAGCATGATCAGAGATACACTTCACTTGTAGTATATGCTCTGGCCTTCTTTATCAGAGTTTGCTGATAGGGACCAGTGCATATACTGCATGTGCACTAGTATTTCCCTGCCTGTCACAATGGCCCCTTCCCTCCCCTGCAGTGCTATGGGGAATATAGAGCACTGGACCAGCTCTGATCTCCACAGAAGTGACAAAGAAGGTAGGCAGACTCTAATTTCTGAGCTCAAAGGCCAAAAAATTAAATGGTTTAGGAGGATTCCAACTGCACCCCTTAACCTCTCAGCTAAGAGTCCACTAAGAGTGTTTTTTCGGTGTCCCTGGCAAGGACACCATTGCTAGTGGAGGCTACAGTCCTTGGATGGCCCTTTCACAACACAAAATTCTATTACTTGGTTTAGGTCAATATAAACAAGGGGCTTTGGATGGAATGAGCGAGTGAGAGCTAGGCACCACCCCCACTCCCTACAGATCGGACGTCCAAATGAAAGTAAAGGGAGAAATGCTAGCAAGCCTGAAAGAGAATTATTTACAACAGAAATGTTGTTCAGAGAAAATAAAACCTAAGGACCATTAACAGCAAGTAATGCATTCCATTGAGGCCATTAATGTGATGCAATAATACGGTGAAAATGCAGTGGTACTGAAGCAGGATTCCCTCTTATTTTCAGCATGTGAAGAAATCAAAAGCAAGGCAAGAAAGAGTTAAATGAAAGTCTGTTTGAAAGTATAGTCTTTTCTTTTACATAATCTCTCAGGAGCATTTTATTCCCATCAATCAACACACTCCCCTCTCCGCCTTTATGAAACACTCCTACACTAAGCGTTGCCAAACAAAAGGTTGCTTTGGGAACATAATTGACAACATTTAGGGAAGGTGGGAAAGGAGATCCTTTTGTGGATTCAGCTGTCTGACAAGATGGGGGGATCCTTTAATTGCAAGAAATAACACGGTTCTCGTGATGAAGGCTAATTCCGGAACCACGAAAGTAATTATGATTAATGACAAGTCCAGCATCATTTTTTCCATCTCATAATTGATTTTAAAAAAAGAGCTGAGATTAATTAATTCTCTCAAGTGAAGAGGAAACTAATCAAGCTAAAGTCAGTTGGTATTTGGGGCTGCCTTTCGAGTCTGAGAAGAATCTTTCCTCTTATGCAAATGAGACATAATTTTATCTGAACATTAGAGAGTTCGATTCCCTACAAACTACTTGCAAAGATTGTTTGGCAAAGAAAATGGCAGTGATAGACTAATATGGAAAGGGATATCGCCTGTATTTATGAAAGTAATTTTGTAGACAAAATATGTGGGTCACTCTTTCATCTGACATTTACTTCCCCTGGAGGACCGGACCATTGCACCAGAGACGTGGGCAATTTTCCAGTCGGATGAAACAATGAGGACCGGTATTAATGCTGTAGAGAAGTTTTACTCCTGTGTATGTCGGGAGGCCCCAATAAGAAAATGGAACTCCACATTCCAACTTTGCAAAATTGGAGCATGGACAAAAGTCCACTCGTCAAAAAGTCATACAGATGGTTGGATATTGCCCTAGGCTTGCTCGGTGTCTACTGGGTCTGGCTGAGGGGACTGATGTACCCACTCTGGGGATCTGCTACTGACCACATGGTCAACATTTCGAATCCTAGTGGGTCTGTTCAATCTTTCATCCTGTTCTGGTTAATAAACTGGGTAATATTAAACATTCATTACCCACTCTGGGTCGGGCTGGCCTATAGGACAGGCAGGCAGTAACCAAATAGCTGCTCTGATAGGTCAGTGTGTGGGCCGTTTTTTTTTTTACTGTTTGTGGGCCTGTGTTATGGTCCATTGGGCCGGGTTTTACTGTTGATTTCTCTGGTTTTAAAACGAGCATTGCCTGCAGTAAGCTCAGATCCATGCAACTTTCCATACCTTGCAAAACACTCATACAGTATGTCTTTAAAAGGTCAAAGCTGACCCAGTTTGCAAACGGGTCACCTTTTTTAGCTAGCTAGGTCACTAATGGGTTAACTTTTATTGTGGTGCTCAGGACTATTTTCTGTCCCTGTCCAAACCTGGGCCCACTCCCGATCACCCCTCCTCCGTTTTAGCTGAGTTCAAATGAGGTCCCTTGCTCCTGATTTACCACACACCTGAGGGGTTCGAAGCAGAATAAAATTTGGCAAAATATATGCCATATGTAATTTGCATAATGTTGCACATTGCTTTGAACTCGATAATCATTAAACGCAAAAATCCACGTTTCCTGCAATCCCAAGAAAGTACTGTGAACATTAATCTCTGCAAAATAACATAACAATGATTACCAAATAGGACTCTGTATCACGTGCTTTTATTCAAACAGAAATGTTTTACAAACATTAAATAATTTTCTAGCTGGTGAAAGGTTCGGGCCTATAAGTTCTAGGTTCGTTCTAGAGTCACAATCTGATGGTTCTTGTTTCGTGGCATGAAAGCGTAGAGGGGAGAAATCTTTTTATTAAGCTAATCACGTAAACAATGATGTTCGTAGACATGTAGTAACCACAGACAACTAGGAAAGGTTAGTTTAATTTATTACAAGGCCACAAGTAACTGAAGATAAAATAGCCTCAATACGAGAGTATAGTATTACGTCGGAATTAGTACGAAGCCAAATTTGCATATCCAATTGAGACGATGTAAAATGAAAATTACAATTAATTAAAAAAGCAGAATGCAGGGGATCAGAAAGCATGTGTCCAACTTTCCCTGCATCAAGGGTTGATGAGAGAAAAGCAGTAATCTATCCTTACACTAACGCTAAAATGACATCCCTATTTAAGTATCTTCAGGAAAAAGGATACAAGGTTTCAGCATGTGGAGTCTAGGAAGTCTCATCACCATCAATGGGTCATGTAGCATGAAGCTACTGTCACAGATCTTGTTCTAAAATGCTCTCTCTCCGACGGCAAAGAAGAAGTGGGCTCTCTCCCTACCCCCAGCATTACATTATTCGCAGGTTTCTTTCCCAAGATCCATTGCGGGTTACCCCATCTGCTCTGGGCACAATCATAAAGGTTTTTTCCATGGGACAGCGGTTGTCCTTTCTTGTTACAATTTGTCTTGGTTCCCAGGCCTTCTCACGTGTGAAACAAAACGACCTACCTTTATCCACTCAAGCCACACAATTGTAACTTCTTCTTCCTTGCCCGATCAGTAAAACAAAGACCTTATTCTAGCTAACAAGAGCGCTTTTTTCACTTGCAACACAACAGGTGAGAAAGTTACAAAATTCCACAATACACATAAAATTTGACTATTGATTCAAAGTGAGAATTTTCAGGGAACCAGTGGGGTAGCAAAGGGGGGCGGGGTGCACTCCTCCCGCTCGTACCTGCCATCTCGGGGCGGCAATCACCCATGCTCAAATTTTGGGCCAATGGGGCCGCCGTGGGCGGCACACAAGACTTGCTCTGCCACTACAGTGAACTGAAATTTAGGCCTATACAAAACACTAGAACAGGGGTATCGGGCCAAGACAGCTGCACTTTATCCAATGTATTGTGGTATGATACATTTGTTGTGGGTGCTAAGAACCTGAAGTCATATACCCCTAGACTCCCAACATAATTCAAAAACAGCACAGTGGTTCAGCACCCCACACAGTATACAGTTGGCAATGACAGTCAAAACAGTAATCCGGAAGAAAACAATTCAGTAGCTCTTAAAGTTTTCTTTCTTGCTTTTATTGAAAGTCTTCAAGTAAAAAAACGTAGCCAACGCGTTTCGTCTGTATGACTTCTTCAGGGCTACAACAAACAGATATACAAAATACATATATTATACAAACAGCTATTTACAATTAAAACACAAGTTTGTGATACGTCTTGATTATAAGGAAACAATTACATATCACTAAGTCATTTGACATAATGTCCTACTGAGAAGGTTTACTCCTAAACCTATGTTGCTCATTGAGGAGTGAGAGAAGCATACTCTAAAACACACAACTAAAGGTTACATTTTTTACATTTTTACACAAAAGTTTATTGGTTGTTGGCAGTTTGTGGTCATCAGGGGAGGATGGAAGAATCATTTCGTTTTTTAAATAAAGTGTCAATTCACTGCAGGGTAAGGTGAAAAGAGGGGAGAACCATTTCATTTATTAAGATGAAGTCTGAGCTTCACTACAGATTGTCGTAGAGTAGAGTAAAGCTAATAATAAACCTGGGCTGGATCTTACCCAAAGGTATTCATACGTTTTTTTCAAAGGTTTTCTCTCAGGACTTTATATATTTTCAAAGTTTCAGCTGTAAATGGCATTAACGGCCTATTTTAAGAGAAATACAGTATTTTATAATTATGCACCAAGTAAGCACGAGTATTTCACTAATACAATGGGCATGTATGCCACGAACCTTATTGCGTAGAGCTGTAGTCAAATCCTTTTTTCAAAACTTTGAGGTCAGAACTTCAAATGTGCAAGGCATAAATGGCCTAATTTAAAAGGGGGTACAATATTGTATCATTATATTATTACTCTACTCTACGACAATCTGTAGTAAAGCTCAAACTTCATCTTAATAAAGAAAACTATAAGACCTACTGAATTGTTTTCTTCCGGATTACTGTTTTGACTGTCATTGCCAACTGTATACTGTGTGGGGTGCTGAACCACTGTGCTGTTTTTGAAATTTAGTCCTACAAGAAGTAGCTAACATAAGAAAGCTAATCAGACTCCCCAGGATATAGCGGCATGGATTAGCAAATTTAGCGGCAAAAAAATGGAAATTTAGCGGCACAAATATGGAAATTTAGCGGCAATTTTGCTGCATATTATTTCGCCATTTTTCCTACAACAAAGGGTTCAATAGCGTGGAGAGTGAGTAGCTGTCAAGCAGGGCATAGATCGGAGATTAGCAGAATGCCAAAAGGGTAAATAATGATAAGCCCTTAACTGTACAGTTAACATATCTCTCAATGCGCCTCCTGCAGAAAATTCTGGCCTGTAATTGCTAGCGTCTAGGATGCAATTATATTGGGACGCATTAAATAAGGAGAATTAAATTCATCCGATTTTGTACAACTGCCGGCTGAACCTCGGGGCTGCAGAGCACTGTATTCTTATTACACTCTTTACTTACTATCCCTATTCCAGTTTGCGCAACAGTAGGGAAGGTGTTGGAATTCATTTCCAATACCTCAGCGCCCCCTACAGAAAGTTGTTGTGATGACTTGCAATGTAAATGCATCGCATACTAACAACGCAGTCGTTGTAACGACCGTGTTATAATAGTAATGCGATGTAATGACAGCATTGTAAACGCTGTTTCCCTTCTCTGTTGCTCTCTTGTCTTTGTCTCTCTCTCTTTTTTCTTTGTCTTTCTCTCTCATTCTCTCTCTCGTTCTTTCTCTCTCTGTCTCTCTATACCTCCCTCCCTCTCTTTCTCTCTCTCTCTCTCTCTCTCTCTCTCTCTCTCTCTCTCTCTCTGGCTCTCTCTACCTCCCTCTTTCTTTCTCTCTTACTCTCTCTCTCTCTCTCTCTCTCGCTCTCTTTCTTTCTCTCTCTCTCTCTCTCTCTCTCTCTCTTGCCTGCGGAGGTAAATCCATGGAGCTGGAGACAGAGGCTGCAGCCCTGGACCTTGATAAAGCGGCCTCCAGTGACCCCATCCGTCACCCGCCCTTCCTTACACTCTTTCTGCCTCCCAATTCTCCCTCTCTGTTGTGTTTTGCCGCTTTTAGCTCCTCTATCTTCCTTCCTGTTTCACTCTTTCCACTGTCCCATTCAGCTTTCTGTTTCTCATGCCCCCTCCTTTCTGTGCCTCATTCACTCATCCTCTCTCTCACACACACACACACACACATCTTTCTCTCCTTATAGATATCTCTCTCATCAGCCCAGTCTCTTCTCCCCCGTCCCTGTCTCTTTCCATCTTCGGATCTCTCTAGCACCCTGCCTCTCTAGTTTTCTCTAGTTCTCTCTTGTCGCCCTCTCTCCCTTCCTCGCCCTCTCTTCTCTCTCTAACTCTCATACTTTCGTTCTTCCAGACACTGTCTTTCTTCCCCTTCCTCTCTTGCCCTCTTTCTCGCGCATTCACCCTCCCTCTTTCTCTCCTGCTCACTCCTCTCTACTTTTCTCCACCTTTCACGTTCATTCGCCCAGTTTCTCTCACCCCCTACTATCCCTGCCTTCTTTCCCACCTCAATGACTTCTTTGCTCACTCCCTCTCTCTTTCACCCCTTCTTTCTCGTCTCACCTGCCCCATACCCTCAGTTTTCATTCTTGCTCCCCCTCTTTACCTTTGCGCTCCACCTTTCACCTTTATCCTCCCATTTTCTTTCACCCCTACCCTTTCCTTCTACACCCACCACTCTCCCTTGCTTTCACCCCTTTCCTCTCCTCACACATGTGCCCCCAGCCACTCTCCCTTGGTTTCACCCCTTTCCTCTCCTCACACATGTGCCCCCAGCCACTCTCCCTTGCTTTCACCCCTTTCCTCTCCTCACACATGTGCCCCCAGCCACTCTCCCTTGGTTTCACCCCTTTCCTCTCCTCACACATGTGCCCCCAGCCACTCTCCCTTGCTTTCACCCCTTTCCTCCCCTCACACATGTGCCCCCAGCCACTCTCCATTTCTTTCACCCATTTCTTCTCCTCACACGTGCCTCCACCCCCTCTTTCTCTCTCCCTCCGGTCTGTGGTCCTACGTGCACGAAGCCGATGGCAACTGCCACTCGCATCCTCCGGAGAGAAACCCCGGGGTCTCGCAGAAAGACAAAGATCTGACACTAGAGCACGAAAAAAGAAAAGCCCAAAATAAACCAGCTCTAGAAATGAGGCCTGCAGAGACTTAGAGGAGCGGAGCTACCAAGATGGTGTCTGGATTCTCCCACCGGGCCTGGCTGAGTCCCTGCAGCACAACCTCGGTGTGCGGCGGGGACAGACAACTGACCTCGGCACGTGGCTGAATGGGAGTCACTGCTGGTGCAGACCTGATGAGATCGCGGCTGGGTGAGGAAGCTGGAGACCTTGGACTACCCCTGAGAGGGCTCTATCTTCAGGGCCACTACGGTTGAGCTACGCTGTGCTGGGGTGCCTGCAGGAGTTGGGCCCCTGAGCGACTGCTCCGAGGGGTATCCTTCATTAAGGTGCTGTGAGGGGATCGATTCTGAGGCCGAGGATCTAGAGGTTGGAGCCCCTGGGCAGGCAGTAGGCCTCTGCCCTGAGTCAGAGGGCGCACTGTAAAGGAGTGACCGGCACCAATGCAACTACAGCGATTTACCCCTGATGAGTGAAAAGGCAGGTGAGAACTGTGCAGCAATGATGGGCCCCAACTGTGCGCCCATGCTGGGGGGCGTGAATCAGCATGGAGAGGCCTAGAGGCGATGCTGTTGAGCCACCTATATTACTTCAATGCGGTTAGGAGGAGGGCGCCTCGCGCTGAGATCGCTGACAGAGGGGGACTCGGAGTCCATCCCCCACGAGGGGGCGGCAAAACCTGGCAGCCAGTAATGTATTCTGCAAGACAATTGAGCTTGCTAAGTGCTGGAGTCTCCTGCCTGCCGTGGGGGACCAACTGTACGCATAGAGATGTAACTAAGGACCTGTCATGAGAGAGATTTGTGAGAGTGCTAAACTGATGGGGGAACGGTGAGCTACTAAACCACCTATAACCCTCCTGAATTCAAGACAGTCGGGGACTCACTGGGAGATCAGGCTCCCCCACCTTCTATAGACAGACTCCCCAGGATATAGCGGCTTTTGTAAAAATGCCACGCGATTTCTACAAAAGTGCCGATTTCGCGGGCACTTTTGTAAAAATCGCGGCATTTTTACAAAAGTGCCGATTTCGCGGAAAACAGCAAAATCGCGATATCCTGGAGGGTCTGGCTAATAGGTACACTTTAAGAAATTTCATAGAAAATAAAGCACCTTCAATCAATGCGTTTACCGACATGTAAAATAACACGATTTTTAAACACATTTATTACATGAATAATTTCCAGTTTCACAACACAAGTTCTTCACATTAATGTTTTCTGCTAGTTACATTGACATTCTACATTAATTCTCCATGTTACTTTTCAGTGGCCTAAGCACATCACGTTTCAGATTAATGCATTTGAAAATTCTAACACTTCAGGTTAATACAACAAAGGAATATATGTGGGTGGCGCTCTACACGTGCAGTTATAATTCACCCCTACAAATAAAATGTGATTCCCACTACATCAGTTCCCCCCTCTGATGACGTTGAGTCACCACAAACACTTTTAAAATCCCTTTACAAAAGAACGATCTAAACAGATGTCGTAGCTAGTCTAATCTGTCTAAAATCCTCCAATCACTTCAAATTCTCATCATGACTGTCCTGCAGTCTTTCCACCTTTTCCTCTCTTTTCCTTAAAGAGTTCTCCTCTTGCCTCGCCTTATGCCATTTGTATGCCCCTATCATACCTACGAAGATGATAAAATAGACCACAACAATTATGATTGGCTTCAAGATATATCCAAGAACTTCCTTTCCTAGGTTAGCAAACCAACTTCCAGCTGTACCCAATCCCTTT
The DNA here is from genome assembly GCF_964263255.1 of Lissotriton vulgaris. NCBI lineage: Eukaryota > Metazoa > Chordata > Amphibia > Caudata > Salamandridae > Lissotriton > Lissotriton vulgaris. The sequence continues at coordinate 474,524,928 of NC_141693.1, forward strand.
CCAATCTTATCCCAAACTCCCTCAGATGCCTGATTATGTATCTCATGATGGATCTCAGTGATTTTACTTATATATCTCTGCATATCTTTATTTTCATCAGGGATATAAGTACAACAGTGTTGGACCTTCTGTACCAACAGACTCCTTCTTTTGCCTGTAACACATCTAATGCACATGGGTTTTTGCATCACTATTGCTCTTCTCGAACCCGTCTCCCCATCTATAAGTAGGAGTGACTGAGCTGTGTTAATCGACAACTTATCCACAGTAGTAGACAACTTCCTGATCTTGATGTCATTCATAACTACTCCTAAGCTAGGTATCATTGCTCCAAATATATCTCACAAAACTTCACCAGCACTCAGTTCACGTTTTTCTCTATGGTTCAATTTCCCTTCCAAGCCTTCTAAATCTTCCACATGATATATCTTTGGACACACAACTGCCCCATAACAGATACAATACCAATTGTTTGGAAGCCGAATGTGAGAAGCTGGCCTGGTATATGATGTCCACTAATGTAAGTGGGCACCTTGCAACAGTCCAGACAATCCTTATTGTATTGTATTGTATTGTGATTGCATTTATATAGCACCTACTACCCCTGACGAGGCATTGAAGTGCTTTTTCGGCGAGTAGCACGCTACTCCGGGACCCATAAAGGATTAGTGTTGAATTAGTATAATGAAATATGAAAGTATTTTAAATGGTGGTGGATAGGTTAGTCAGTTATTTGGATTCATAAGGATAGCAGAAGGATTGAGGAGGAAAAAAGTTGTGTATTTATATAGCGCTTGTTACACCTGATGGGGTGTTGAAACACTTTTTCTGGCGAGTAGCAAGCTACTCCGGAAACCCATAAAGGATTAGTGGTGAACTAGTATGGTGAAAACTGAAAGTAATTTGAGTGGTGGATATTAGTCAGTTATTTGGAGTGAGTAGGATAGCGGAGGGATAGAAGGGAAGAAAGGTTTGCATTCATATAGCATCTGTTACCCTTGATGGGTGTTGAAGTGCTTTTCTGGTGAGTAGCACGCTACTCCGGAACCCATAAAGGATTAGTTTTAAAAATTAGTACAGTAAAATATGAAGTAATTTGAGTGGTGGATTTGTTATTCAGTTATTTGTATAGAGAAGGGTAAGCGGCGGGATAGAAGAGGGAAAGAGGTTTGTATTTAAATAGCGCTTGCTACCCCTGATGGAGTTTTGAAGCACTTTTTTTGGCGAGTAGCTCGCTACTCTGAAACCCATAAGGATTAGTGTTGATTTAGTTTAGTGAAATATGAAAGTAATTTGAGTGGTGGATATGTTAGTCAGTTATTTGTATTGCGAAGGGTTGGGGAGGGGTTGAAAAGGGTAAAAGGTTTGCATTTATATAGTGCTTGTAACCCTGATGGGTTGTTGAAGTGCTTTATTGGCGAGTAGCACGCTACTCTGGAATGGATTAGTGGTGAATTAGTATAGTGGAATATGAAATTTGAGAAGTGAATATGTTAGTCTGTTATTTTGATTGAAAAGGATAGTGGAGGGATAGAAGAGTGAAGGATTCATATATATATATATCATATTTTTATATATATATATTTTTATTTTTTAGGTCATAGCAGTAGGAGGAGGCTTTTGGATGAGTAAAAAGGGGGTTGTGGAGGGGAAGAGTCAGAGGGAAGAGTTTAGAAAAGTTTGTTTTGGGGATCGGTATAGTAAGAGAGGAGTTAGATGATGCAAGGAGGTGTAAAGTAGGGGAGATTTTAGAAACGGTTATTTTGGGCATCATAGTAGTGGTATGGGTTTGGGGTAAGTGAGAGAGTGGATGTAGAGAATATATTGATAGATGTATAGGATGAGAAATAGGGTAGTGCATTGGAAAAAGTAGTAGAAAGAAGTTTGAGATGATTCAAAAAGTTGGGCTAGAAGATATAGTGAGAGAAGTATAGGCTGAGAAATTGGGTAGTGCATTGGAAATGCTAAATTAGAAGAAAGTGATAAATATATGAATCCGTAAGTAAGTATAGGCTGAGAAATTGGGTAGTGCATTGGAAATGCTAAATTAGAAGAAAGTGATAAATATATGAATCCGTAAGTACATTGAAAGTATATAGATGCATAAAGGAGGTAAGTATATGTAGATTAAGGATATTGATAGAGGTACAGGATGAGAAATAGGGTAGTGCATTGGATATGCTTTTTCAGGAGGAAAGTAACAAACACTCAGATCGAGTACATGGAAGGTACATAGATGCACAATGAAAGCAAGTACAAAGCAATACACTAAGACTGGTACATATCTATAGTGAAAATAAATTCTTATATACAGAGGTATATGCTGTAAATGTCTGTTTGATTATGGTGCCTATGTGGGAAAGAGACAATTCTTAAGTAGTTTTCTGAAGATAAGGTGGCTGTCCATGGATCTTATGTTGGGGGGTAAAGAGTTCCATAGTTTGGCTGCTTGAACAGAGAAGGATGTGCCACCCATGGTCTTTTTCTTGTATCTTGGGATTTTGAGGTGAGGAGCGTCGTTACAGTAGAGGTTCCTTTGTTGAATGTGTTTGGTTATTTTATTCCTGATGAAAAGCTGTCCCATTCCATGTATTGCTTTGTGGGTGATACAAAGCAGCTTGAATTTGGATCTTCTATCAACTGGTAACCAATGCAGGGCTTTCAAGGCAGGTAAGATGTGGTCTTGCGGTTTGATATGCAAGAGTAGTCTGGCAGCTGAGTTCTGAATCCATCTTAGTCTTTTCATGGGTGTTAAAGGTGATCTGTGGAGGAGGCTATTGGCGTAATCGAGTTTGGACAGAACAAGGGAGATGGTAGTTTGGACCTTGTGTGGAAATCCCAAATGAGGGAAAAACAAATTGCAGCGTTTTATAGTGACAAAGCTCGATCTTGCTAGTTTGTCCACTTGAGGATTCATCGATAGCTTGGAGTCCATGGTTATTCCGAGGTTTCTTACTTCCTTCAATACTTTAGGTGGTGATCCCAGTTCATCAGGCAAGGCGGCAAGTGGGCCATAATGTTTCCAATCGCCACACATGAGTATTTCTGCTTTGGAAGCATTTGATTTGAGATTGCTCCAAGTCATCCACTGAGCCATGGCTCTGAGACAACTGAAAATTGGGGATTTTCCATTTTCTTTGGGGCATTCCAGTTGAAGGAGTATTTGCCTGTCAGCTGCAAAGTTATAGCGAACGAGGTGAAAGTGATTGATCAGAACCGGTAATGACTTCATATAGATGTTGAAAAGCATGGGCAAGATGATAGAGCCTCAAAGGACCCCTGCTTTTGTGGAGTACGGTTTGGATGAGAAAGGTGGGGTTCGGATTACATTAGTTCTGTTTTGAAGGTAGGACACGATCGAGTCTAGAGCAGTCCCCTCTATGCCGGCTTAATAGAGTCATTGTTTCAGAGTGTCATGGTCAACCGTGTCAAAGGCAGCCGAGATGTCCAAGAGGAGTAGCACAGCAACCCCGTTGCGGACCACTGTATTCTTCAGGTCATCCCAAATGGCAAGGAGGGCAGATTCAGTGCCTCTTCCTGGACAGAATCCTGTTTGGAAGTCTGAAAGTATGTAATTCTCTTCAATGAATTGTGACATCCTGGTGAACGCTACTCTTTCTATCAGTTTGCCCAGGAAAGGTCCATTTGTAATGGGTCTGTAGTTGTCAGGGTTTAGCGGCTCCAAATTTGTTTTCTTCAGTAAAGGGCATATGTGTGACTTTTTGAGTGCTTCTGGAAATATCCCGGGAGTTAAGGAATCGTTGATGATTCTTCTTAATGGAGTGACAGCAGAGGTTGTTAAAAGAATTGTCTTGAAAGTTTGTGGTGGACACGGGTCAGAAAGGCTGCCTGCAGGCCTGCTTGCTATGACCAGGTCCATAAATCCATTGTGGGAGATGTGTTGGAAGGAACAGAGAGGCTTGGTTAGAGTATTCTTGGATTGCGCTCGAAATTAACAGCGGTCACCGTGAGGGGAACGGCTCTTCAGTTCATCATCCTGCTGTGAGGGAAACGGCTTGTTGTTTGGAATCCTGCCGTGAGGGGAACAGCTTTGGTGCTTGAAATCCTGCCGTGAGGGAAACGGCTTGCACCACTGCACGACCGCCGTGAGGGGAATGGGTACATTCCCCAGCAGCCTCTTTGCGTCGCAGGTCCTCGGCGTCACCGCTGCGCCACAAAAAGCCCCCAAAGCGCTCCTGCTCCCACGCAACGCGGGTCGCGCTCGAAATTACCAGCGGTCGCCGTGAGGGGAATGGCTCTTCAGTTCTTCATCCTGCTGTGAGGGGAACGGCTTGTTGCTTGGAATCCTGCCGTGAGGGGAACAGCTTTGGTGCTTGAAATCCTGCCGTGAGGGGAACGGCTTGCACCACTGCACGACCGCCGTGAGGGGATTGGCCTACATTGGGAAACAACCTTTACAACGCAACTTTTAAAATGCACTACCATTACAACAAAACTTTTACAACGCAACATCCATTACAACGCATGCCATTACAACGCAACCATTACAGCGCATGACACTACAACGCATACCACTACAACGCATGTCATTACAACGCAGTCATTACAACACATACCATTACAACGCATAGCATTACAACACATAGTACCCTTACACTATCCAACACTTACTCTACTGTTGCACCCCCTGGAGTTAGAATAGTAATTTTTACCCCTACACTATCCAACACTTACCCTACTATTGCACCTCCTGGAGTTAGAATAGTTATTTTTACCCCTACACTATCCAACACTTACACTACTGTTGCACCCCTCTGGAGTTAGAATAGTAATTTTTACCCCTACACTATCCAATACTTACCTTACATGCAATGTAATGTTATGCGTTGTAATGGTATGCGTTGTAAAGGTAGTATGCGATGAAATGGAATGCGTTGTAAAGGTAGTTCTCAAAAATTCGTTGTAATGGCATGCATTGTAATGGTATGCGTTGTAATAGATGTTGCGTTGTAAAAAATGCTTTGTAAAGGTATGAGTTGTAAAAGTATGTGTTGTAACCTCATACATCCCCTACATTCCCCAGCAGCCTCTCTGCGGCGCAGGGCCTCGGTGTTACCGCTGTGCCGCAAAAAGCCCCCAAAGCGCTCCTGCTCCCACGCAACGCGGGTCGTGCTCGAACTTACCAGCGGTCGCCGTGAGGGGAACGGCTCTTCAGTTCTTCATCCTGCCGTGAGGGGAACGGCTTGTTGCTTGGAATCCTGCCGTGATGGGAACAGCTTTGGTGCTTGAAATCCTGTCGTGAGGGGAACCGTTTGCACCACTGCTCGACCGCCATGAGGGGAATGGCCTACATTCCCCAGCAGCCTCTCTGCGGCACAGGGCCTCGGCGTCACCGCTGCGCCACAACAAACCCTCAAAGCGCTCCTGCTCCCACGCAATGCGGGACGCGCACGGGTGGCGCCGGGCTGAGCCCGGGCAAAGGGTCGGCCGCCTGTGGCCCTCCGTGGCTGGAAGAGGCTGGGATGGGCCACCCCCCCCTGTGATCCAGACTTGGTTCTCGGCAGGTACAGTACGCATTGGGGCATCCGCGCTATGTGACTTTTCTGAGGATCTGCGGTCCCCTCTTGCAGACAGTGGGCGAGTACAGTGTGCTGGGAAATTGCTTGATCTGAAGTCTAACTATGGGGAAAAGAAAGGCTGTGGATGGTGGGGGAGGGGCTTTAGACTCAGGGGTGGGAACCGGGAAGGGGAAGAAGGTGAGAAAAGTTACCAAGATTCCCCTAAATAATTGTGTCATGGACAGAATTGACAGTATTATTTCTGAGTGTGAGGGAATTCTTTCACCCGATGAATCTACCTTGGCAACTATTATTACATCTCCTGCAACCAAGAATAGAGGCCTAATTTATACTCTATCTATACCCCAAATGTTCCGGAGACTCTCCAATTCACAGGCATTGGGTTCTGTGTCTTCTGCAGACCCTGTTCAGCCGAGTGAAAGGGGGACTAGGGTGAGGAGTCCTCTTGATATTTCCCAGGGGGCGGAAGTGGGTCATCTGGAGCCATCAGTGGTTGTGTGTTCAAACCGCTTTGCCGCCCTTGCTGAGCTTACAGATACACCAAGTGGGGCTGCTGAACATCTTCACTATGGAGGCCCATGTACCGCCCCTGAGGTGACTGAGATTTCTGCAGAACCATGCAATATTGCTCCTATGACACTTAGAGATGTGGTACAGGTGGTAGGTTCTCTTCGTTTAGAAATTGCGGAATTAAAAAGGATGATATTAGATTTACCGGTTGTAATTAAAAGAAAAACAGTGCCCAGTACCCCTCCCCCCTTCCAATAAACCAGAGGTTCCTCTACCAGCTTTAAATGTAGATGGCCAAATGGTTTCCCGTACTAAAAGCAAACCTGCACAAGAAGGTAGTCCCTTGTTTCATCAGGGGCTGGCCCAAATACCAGCAAAACCCCCTACTTCTCTGGGCCTTCTTCCAATAGCCAAACATTCTCAAATAGAGTCACGGATGCCTTATCCTTCGAAAAATCAGGCTCAAGGGCGTATTGACCCGGGGTCTGGTTTGACAAATAGCTCTCCTGCATGTAAAACCGTCCCGGCAGGAGTGCCCATAGGCTCTTCCATGACGAACAAGGTCTATCCACAAAGTCCAGGGACTACTTTTAGGGACAAAGTGATAACTCTTCACCTTCCACCTGTGGATGTGGTGATCCTTTAAAATGTTCCATATTTGGACAATCATCGTAAAGAGACATACCCCGAGCTCAAAAATAAGGTATGCCATTGGCTTTCGAAATCCATACATTTCTCTTCTAGTTATATCGGGGATACTTTGTTTGTGAGAAGAGTTAAGTGGGTTGGTCCCTCTGTGAAACAGGTGGGAGGCGACTGTGTTGTAGTCAACTGTAGATCCCACCTACTTGCAAAATGGCTGATAGAGGAAGGAAGATTCTGGAATAACCAGTGTGGGGCAGGTGGGATTAGTATTCTACCACTTGGTGATTTCTACAAGCACCTAGATATAAACCATGTAGGTATCAATAGATGTGGGACTTGGAGTCGGAGGCCTGCCACTTGGGGAAATGAACCATCGTTAGCAGGGGCTGGCAGCGCTTACTCGCTATCAGGCTTGGACACCCAGGATTGACTTTTATCTGCACCTGGTATAACCTTAGACCCCCCTGGGGCATCAAATGGTGTGGTTCTATCTGGGGCACAGTGCCACCTGTCGATTTTCCCTTGATTTTGACTGATACTATTCCTCCAGATGAATATATGGCAGATTATGCTAGCGACAGAGAGGATTCAAAGGTGAGGGATATCATTAAGGAGGTGGCACGTCCTATGCAAATGTTGGAAATTCTCTCATTGAACGTGGCAGGTATTCAATCCAAACTAAAAGATTTGGGGCCAGATGTAGGTGGCCCAATACCGGTCGGTAACGGCCGAAATTACCAAATTTCGGCCGTTACCGACCGGTATTGGGCATTTGGGATGTAGGGGACCCAAAAACATCCGAATCGGTAAATTTACCGAATCGGTAAAGTTACGAATCAGAAACTTTACCGAATCGGAAACTTTACCGAATCGGTAATTTTTCTGATTCTGTAAAGTTTCCGAACCGGAAACTTTACTGAATGGGTAAATTTACCGAATCGGTAAAGTTTCCGATTCGGAAACTTTACTGAATCGGTAAATTTACCGAATCGGTAATTAAGAAATGGAAAAAATGATTTTCGAGATGTAGGTACCCTTTGAAATACCGAATTTGCATGAAATTCGGTATTTAAGAGTCGGTATTTACCATGGATTGAAATCAGGTGGTAACCAGGTGCAGGCTATAAAAAGGCCCCAAAATGCACCAGTTTCACCAGAATGGTGGCATTCTATGTCATTGCGAGGCGGCTATGGCTACAGGCAGAAGGGGAGAGGGTCTTTAGGAGGAAGGAGCAGCTGTACAGGCAGAGGATCACTCTATTCCAGCTAACTGAGCCTGAGATCCTACAAAGGTACAGGCTGGCCCCCCCAAATTATCCTGGACCTTATCAGGGACCTCCACCCACTGTTGTACCATTCAACCCCAAGTTTGCACGCCATCCCACCCCATGTGCAGGTGCTGTGCAGCCTACACCTGCTTGCATCTGGGAGTTTCCAGAGTGTGGTTGCTGCAGTAGGTGGGGTGTCCCAGAGCTGTCTGTCCCATTTCTTCAAAAAATTCCTGGACGCCATGTTGCAGAGAATGCATCACTACATCAGCTTCCCTGCAATGCATGCAGAATTGCTCAGGCCAAAGACAGACTTTTATCAGATGGCGCATTTCCCAAACATCATTGGCTGTATTTATGGTACCCACATACCAATATGCCCAACTGCTGCCACAGAGTACATTTATCGGAACAGGAAGTCCACCCACACCATAAATGTACAGATGATCTGTGATTCCAAGTACATGATCACTGACATAGTAGCCAAATTTCCGGGAGTACCCACGACTCTTACATCTTCAAAAACAGTGGGATCTACGCACGCCTGACAGCGGGGGAATTTGACGAAGGATACTTGCTAGGTAACACACTTTAAGAAACTCCCATGATACGTACAGCAGATGTATGTGTGTGTGCATGTGAGTAATGTTTTTTCTTTTTGCAATTAGGGGACAGTGCATATGCCCTCCGGTCCTTCATCCTCACACCCTACCTCAACCCTGCAACACCAAGCCAGAGGAGATACAACAGGGCACACAAAACAGCCCAAAACATTGTCGAGCGCACCTTTGGTATGTGGAAGAGCAGGTTTCGCTGCCTCCATAAGAGTGGAGGGGCCCGCCAATACACACCGATCACCAGCTGCAAGATGATTGCAGCCTGTGCAATGCTGCACAACCTTGCGGTTAAGAAGGGCACTGAAGTGGATATCTCTGATTATGAGGACCATGATGACGAGCAAGCACTGCCTGAACCACACACATCTGGAGTTGCAACACCAACTGATGGCAGACACAGACGGGAAGAGATCACACGCAACATCTTTTAAGTAAGTAAAGAGACACAGACAGGTCTGCACCCAATGTAGTTTAATTGTGTCATGACGTAGGTTTCTAAAGCACAAATGTGCAACAAACATTTTTTTACTTAAATGATGTAATTCCTGGTTCACTTCACCATGAACTGTCTTAGTCATTTTCGTCCTCGCTTCCCAGAGCCACTTGTATGATGCTCACTGTGCTCACTTTTTTTCTGGCCTGTGGCCTCAGCGTGGCGCCTGCTGCACTTCCTAGTCTCTGGGACAAGGGAGCTTACCATGCTGCTCCTGCTTGTCCTCTCCTCACTCGCAGGCACATCCAGAGCAGCTGTTTGTGCAGTTTGGGCATTTAACAGCGCCTCAAGAGCACTGGTCATCATGCCCATGCCCCTAGTGACCTCATTGCTGTTTTGGGTCATTGCCTCCTGCATGTAACTGCTTCTCCTGCACAGCAGGGATGTGGCAGTGGCCAGGCGGTTGATTGCTTTATTTTGGCCATGAGCACGCTGCCTTTCCTTGCACCTTGACTCAAAATCAGTGTCTAGTTTGGTTCATAGCAACTGCACCGATTGGCTCATTTCGCGCATCCCTGCTGCCATCTCTTTGTTCACTTCTACAAGCTCCCTGATGCCCTTTCCTATGTCTCCTATGCTATTGTTCAGGGACCTCGATTGGCATTGGCATGACTGGATGGCTCTTCCCTTCATCCTCTGGATTCTCACCATGGACCCCTCCAGGCCACGGAGCACACTTTGACCCTCCACAGTTGCATCTGCACGCCTTTCTAGGACTCTGTGGCGTCTTTCACCAGTATGGCCCACTTCTGCACTGGAGTGCAGTGTGCCAGGACTATCATCCACAGGCAAGTTGTGCGTTTCCTCCCCCGCCATGTCAGCTGCTGCTGACTCAATTTCTAGAAGTGGGGCCACAACATGTCGCCTGCTTGGTTGTGATGCAGGTGTTGTGTCATGCTGTAATGCTGGCATTTCTGGGGATGACAGCAACAGAGGGGATAGAGATCTTAGAGGCAACGCCTGCAACTCTGGAGCCATTTCTGAGTCTTGTGCAGGAGGATGGCTACTTGGTGCACCTGGGTCCTGTGGTACGTTCTGGGTAGTTGGACCTGGCTCCTGACTCTCCTTCCTCTCTGGTGGTGTGCCTTCAGTCTCCTGCGAATGCCTGCGAGACGTTTCACCTGTGGACATATGAGCGTACATTAGCTAAGCGCTAATGTCTCACAGTCACTACAATTAAATATTTCACACTTTAGCTTTATTCTCTGTGCAATCATTTCCCTAACTTGGTGGTTGCTGTGCTGTATGACATATTCTTACATTTCCTGACTACATGTACCATGATGCATTGCTCCTGTATAGTGCTAGTAGTACTGGACTGGGGTTCACTTGGCCATAAAGGGTACAGGTAAGGATGATGGTAGGGGGGAGAATGCTGTGCATGTGTCTTACCTTTTCTGCTTGCAGCTCTGGCAGAGCTGTCTACTTCTCCCAGTCCGCAGACGCTGTCTGGTTCAATGGTTGAGGCCACCATCTCCTCCAGGTCAGTAAGGGGGGGTGTTGGGTTCTTGCCTCTGCCAGTTTTTGTTGCCTGCTTGTGGTGTTCAGCCAATTTTTTCTTAGTTTGGCTCCTGAGGTCGTAGAATCACTTTTTCAGGTCCTCTGCGTCTCTGGTAGTCACCCCAACTGCATTAACCTTGTCCAGTATGTCCAGCCAGAGTTACCTTTTGGCAGATTCTGCCACAGTGAGGGACTGCCTGCCAAACAGTCTTTGGTGCACCTTCACCACCTCCTCAACAAGGACCTGCAGCTCCATGCTGCTGAATTTTAATTTCCTCCTCCTCTCTGTCTGCTCTTTTTCTTTGCTGCTTGCCATTTTGCAATTTTAAAAGTGAATGAATGAATTGTGAATGAATAAAAACTTTATTTGGTTACTCAAAACCATTAAAGAAGATGTCAAACTTTAAGTAAACATTGTTATCATGTCAGAGGTAAAATAATGAAAGATGAAAAGGAAAAAAAGCTTCAAAGTAAATAAAAACATGGTTAAAAAACTAAGTTCATTAGTCCGTTTCTTCATAAGCTGAAATGTCTCATTGATTTAGCAGTTAGCGGCCCCTGTCCTAATTGTGCAGTGCCATCAGCTTCCGGCGTGTCTGTTGAATAAATTTGCTGAACACAGCCATGTCTTTCACTGTTTCCATTGTGAATAGATAGTTTACCGCCTCCTTTATCGTTCTAATTCCTTGTCTGAGTAGAATTGGCTTTAAATAGCGGTTACGCTCAGCGTAAAGCCCCGCGCAGAAAAACAGGATGTGAGCGAAACTCTCTTTTTTATACTTGCATAAGCGGCATTCAGAGTGTGTTGTCTCAAGTCTACTCGTGGGGTAAAGCTCTTTAAGGGGCAGAGGGTGTAATCGGAGCGCTAAAATCCTATTAACTGCCGCCTTGCCCACTGCTTGGATAAGGTGCGGTTTTGAGGTCTGTGCCAGCTGCGGGAGTATTAGCGATACATGGAAGCCTCTAAGTTCCAATGCCTCCAGGTCAGTAATGCGTGAGCAGAGCCGGACGTGTCGTTTCGTTGTTCTTTTAATGGCGGCATAATTGAGTAACTCGGGGTCCCAGTTATCCACAGCAAGGTTCAGAGTTTCTTTAGCGGTGGAGAGAATATTTGTCCACGGATTCTTTTCTTCCAGGAAAATGCTCTTTATGCTAGATTTCAGCGAGTTTTCTGAGGCCACGGTTGTGAGATAAAAGTATTTGCTAACTGCGGCCAATTCCTCAAGCTTTTGTTGTGTCAAGCCGAATTCGAGCCTCACCAGAGTGTTTCTGGTGCTAGAGGGTAGGTGGAATAGTTTTTTATAGGTCGAGCAGTGGATTTTTTCCAGGGTGCTTGATAGTTTACCTGGAAAGGCCTGCTAAGCGTAATTTAATGATGGTATTAGCTTCGCCCTTAATACCCGTTGAATTGCTGTTGTCGTAGGGCTGTGTAGAGTTGCATGCAGCTTCCCCAGGGCATACAAGATACTTTTCCCATTTGCCCGTATTTTCTCTAGATGTGTTCCAGGCTGCCCTGTCTCGCAAAATCAAACTCCCAAGTAATTATATTGTCGTGTGCGCTCTAACGTCAGTTGTCCTATCTTCCATTTTATTGGGTTTTTTTCGGAAAAGGACCTAATATTATTATTTCTGATTTGGCTGCATTTACGGTCAGTTTGTTTTTTGCATTGTAGATGCCCAAGGCCGTTAAGGCTTTTTGAAGCCCAATTTTAGTATGGTCTAGTAGTACCAGATCATCAGCGTACTGCAGTAATTGAATCTTGGTATGCCCAAGACGGGGAGTTGCTAGTGATGCTCCCATCAAGGTTTTGCCCATGTCTGCGGTATATAAGTTAAATAACATCCGGGCCAGTACGCATCCTTGCTTCAAGCCGCAATTGGTGTCAATTTTCTCTGAGGCTGACGTAGTTGACAGTTTAATTCTGACCCATGTGCTTGAATATAGGGATATAATTGATTTTAGTAAATGTGGGTCAATATTCCAGGTAGCCAGTTTCTGACAAAGTTTTAAAAGTGCTCAAAACTTTGTATGCTGCTCAGGGACTCAGCTCAGCTCCAACTGCCTTTCCAGAAGCTTCTAATTAGTTACAGCTGCCTGTGTAGCCACTTCCTGGTAGGGAGGGGGAGGGTGGTAGCACCTGATTGGCTGCTTACTTATGTTTCACTTTTGTTTGCTTTCCGATTCGGAAATGACCAAAAGGCCCATAGTAATGAATGGGGAATACCGAATCGGTAAATACCGATTCAGTAAATACCAATTCGGTAATTTCCGAATGTCCGATTCCGAATTTTATCGATTCAGTATTTGTTACAATTTTTTTTTCTACATACCATTTACCGATTCTAAAATACCGAATCGGTAAAATTCGGTATTTTAGAATTAGTAAAATCGGATTACCTACATCTGGCCCTTGGACTGGTGCACCTTCATGGAGAAATTTCATATATGTATTCTACAGGAAACGTGGGCAGTGGAAAAAGTTTATAGAGTAGGTTATACTACTTATAGCCTGGAGGCTAAAAAGGGAGCGCTAGGCCGAGCTGCTGGTGGTCTTTTGATATGGGTTAAGAACTCCTTGGTTGGCAGATTTCAGGTTCTTAGCCTTACATCAGATGAATTATTAGGCCTGGAAGTGTGTTTCCTTAATGGGAAAACTCCTCTGAAGATCTTTAACATTTATAATCTTTCTAGCAGCCCCCATAGACCCTCAAACACAATAATCACGCTGTTAGATCATTTAGATGCTTCCAGAGGGGATTACTATCTGATGGTCGCCGGTGATTTTAATATTTCTTTTGAACTGGTAAACTATATACAGGATTTGACGGTATCGAAAGATGAAGCAAGAGGGATAGCGAGATTAAATATTCCCTGTCTAAAAAAAAGCTCTAAGGCTGTAGAACAGATTTTATTATTTACCAGTAATTATGGGTTGCGTTCATGCAATGGCAGAACGGAATCAGATAGAGAGGCATCTTATACCTTTAAGAGAGGGCTATTTAAATCAAGACTAGATTATATTTTGGTAGACCTAGATCTCTGGACAAACGTTAAAGATATGAAGGTCCTAGAAAGAAGCGATAGTGACCATAATGCACTAGCTCTTTCTATGTGTGATGTGATCGATTGGCTTGGCCCCTCTAAGTATAAATGCCCCCCCTATAATAGTTAGTGAGGAGGGAAGAAGAGTTAAGTGGGCAAATATTCTGGCTGAACAGAATGTGTTATCCCAGGTACGGGAAGACTATTATGGGCAGCTTTTTGCATACTCTGAGGGAACAGTAGGCCCCGTTTTACGTCCATCGACCACCGATGACCCTGAAAAGGATTTTTATGAGATCAATGTTGGCGAAACTACCAGGGTTTAAAAAACCCTAAAGAAGGGGAAGGCCCCTGGTCTTGACAGACTCCCAGGCGACCTTTTTAGATCAGAGCTGGCTGTATGGGGCCCTGTTCTGACTGAGGTCTTTAATGCTATCCTTACGGGAGGCACTCTGCCGCCCACATTGTTGGGCGCAGAAACTATTCCCATCCATAAGGAGGGGGACAAAGGATTACCAGAGAATTATAGGCCAATCAGTTTAATTGACTTCCCCCAAAATATTTTCGGCAAAGTAATCCTAAACCGAATCCAAGATTGGATGGATGACACAAACATTCTGTCGGACCTCCAAGCAGGATATAGGGAATCCAAGAGCACAACAGACCAGGTCCTCTGGTTCATGATGGTGATCTGGAAAGAGGTCAACATCAACAGGGGTCAACTGTATGTTGTGTTCGTGGACCTGAAGACTGCTTTTGATTCTATAAATCGGGAACAGCCGTGGGCCACCCTGAGGGACATGGGGATGCCGCTTTATTTGGTTAACATCCTGATCCATATGCACTATGAAACCTATGCAAAGGTGAGATGGAGTAGTGAGGCCGCCTTTTCTGGGAAAATATCTATACAGAAAAGGGTACGTCAGGGGTGCGTCCTGGCACCCACTCTTTTTACCCTCTTCATAAATAGTATTATGGGGAGCTTTTTAATTGTGGTGGGGACCCCCCAAAACTGGCTGGTCAACAGATCCATTGTTTATTATTCGCTGACGACACGCTACTTATTGCAAAAACTCCTTGTGGCATCCAAAATTTGCTAAATAGATTTGAAAAGGCTTGCCAGCGTAGAGGATTAATGATAAACTGTTGCAAAACAAAATACATGTTTTTCAACCCTTATAAGAAAAGCACAGGGTCTTTGTTTCTGGACTCCCAGGCCCTAGAGAAAGTAAAAGCCTTTGATAATTTGGCAATCAGAATAAGTGAAGATGTATCCTGGTCAAATCAGATTTGAAAGAGTATTTTGACTCTTCAACATGTTGATAGAGCGCTATTGTGCAAGATTAGAACTTCCCCCTATAGACCACTATCTCCTATATTAGAAATTCATAAGGCAAACAGCTTAGGAGCGGCCCTCTATGAGGCAGAGCTGTGGGGTCTGGATAATGTAAAAGAGTTGACCAGGGCTGAAAATAAGTTCACAAGGGCAATTGTCAACCTCCCAGGATGCACACCTTTAATACCCAAGTTTAGATGGTAGTCGTGCACAGCTCCGTAGTAATCTTTAGGTTTAAGGCGTGAATCGTGCTCCTTCGTTTACTCCCTGCTTTGGAGTATGTATTATGAACTAAGGAAAGCACTAGCACTAACCAGTGCTAGTGTCACAAAGGGCACTGATTTTCGGTGTGCTGGATCCACCAGCAAATGTTAATCAATAAAGTTTTCCAAACTTGAAGTTGCTTTTCATTGCCGTATTTTATTCATACTTATGAAGATGTATTCATGAAAATATTCGATAGTTCACTCAATTTTACAACAATCCGTATGTTCCCAACAATTCATTCCAATGCATTTCGGCCCACTGGCCTTCATCTGGGAAATCTATGAAACAAGGAGTGGTATCTGTCACTGATCATTCTTCAAAACAAACAATGTTTAAATCATTAAATCTTGTTACATATTATCTGACTCCTTCAACTGATGTACATACTTTGCTACATTCGACTATTAAAGTAACCCTTTGTATTTACGCGTGCAGATTAATAATCCGATGTTCAAGTCATATACATACATGTTGTGTTTGCTGTTCACTCATACCTAGTAACATAGTGAATTAGTCTCGCTAACAGTTTAGCTGGCGTAGCGCATTAGCTAACAAACATTTGTTGACGCTTTAAACCAATATTCGCGGTTCTAATGCTAAAATATTTCAACCGGCCTCGGGTGGGCTACACGCCTTCGGTGTAACATAGTGACGTTACTGTTAGAACTTATGACCAAGTTAAGTGGCATGATGCATTAGCCTGCTAGTGTTTGTAAGCGCTTAAAACAAACGCTCGCGTTTCCGATATTAAATGAAAGCGAACTATTACGAGTGGGCAAAACAGTATTGATTGAAATGAACTGTTATTATTTTTTAATTGTAATTGCTGCTACTTGGAAAATAATGTTCCTATCCAATTTTATTAAATTGTTTTATATTGTATTATGATGGTTTTTATTTCTGTAAATGATCAATTTCTTTTTTGATCGAATAAATTTACTTACTATTCTTGGATTGTTGTTTTGTACAAGGGTTAGTGCTGGTGCTCTGTTTCTGTTTTAAGTATGAGTCCAATGTGTCTGCTTTGTCGGTGCAGAGATTTGCCAGTTTGTCTGTAAAATACTGAGTAACAGGATGGAGATTTAAGTTATGGTGATTTAGGAGGTCTTAGACAACCTTAGAGTGGTAACGTCAAAGCTGTGGATTGCAACCTTCAGGCTTGGTCCAGAAGGAGAGAAAAGCAGCTTGTTTCACCAGAATGCAATCTTATAGTTTAGATTAAGTGCAGAGAACCACACCAAGTATTTAAACAAATATGTATTTATTATATATTACTCTCTAGTACGTTCAAATATCTCCTACATGGAGATAAACACAATGCACACAATACTTTAGCAAAGAAACACAGTGAAGAGCATGAAATACACAGTGGATCCCAGGGGGACCAAACCATATACTAAGAAAGTGGTATAAGGCACAGGACTCTGATCAAGACAGGGTCAAGAGGATGTAGAAGTGCTGGGGACCCAAGGAACCATCCAAGGTGAGTAGATAGGGACCCCACGGAGAGTGCGTGCAGTGTAGAAAAACAAATGAGTGCTCCGTACAACTCTACGTGTAAGTTGTGGTTGGTGTTTTAAAGATTAAGGACCTTTCCCAGTGGAAGGGTGCCTCATGGGAACAGTCCAGCCCGAACTGCCAAGCCATGTCTTTCTTGGACCGGAATCAAGAAGCCTAGAATCCTAGGACCGTTTTCTGTCTATCAGCCGTCTTCAGCCAGGATAGCTTGAGTCCAGTGGCTTAGTGAGCAAGGGACCCACGTCTGAGCATACCCATCCCACATAGGGTGAACAGCAAAACACACAAGATGATGGACGGAATGTTGCACAATGACAAAACAATCACCCCCAGTCACAGATCTGGGTTTAATCCATCGTTATTTCGCTCACCAAGCCACCCCAGTTCGGACATAGCTATATGCAAATCAGTCTTGACCCTGTGCCTCATGGGAACAGTCAAGCCGGAACTGCCAAGCCATGTCTTTCCTGGACCGGAATCAAGCATCCTAGGACCGGTTTCTGGCTATCAGCCGTCTTCAGCCAGGATAGCTTGACTCCAGTGGCTTAGTGAGCAAGGGGCCCACGTCTGGGCATACCCTTCCCACATTGGGTGAACAGCAAAACAGACAAGATGATGGACAGAATGTTGCACAATGGCAAAACAATCACCCCCAGTCACAGATCTGGGTTTAATCCATCGTTTTTTTGCTCACCAAGCCACCCCAGTTCAGACATAGCTATATGCAAATCAGTCTTGACCCTGTGCCTCATGGGAACAGTTCAGCCCGAACTGCCAAGCCATGTCTTTCCTGGACCGGAATCAAGCATCCTAGGACCGGTTTCTAGCTATCCCCTTCCCACATAGGGTGAACAGAAAAACACACAAGACTATGCCAAGCATAGAGTCTTCCTCCCCTCTCATGCCCCATCATAAGGACGGGTCCTGATTAAATGCATCCAATGCTTCCATTAGGGGTATCTGGTGATAGGTTCGATTACCCTGTGAGATTCTTGGAGGTTTGGGCCCTTGCACTAACTGATTCTGATTCCCTACCTCATTAAGAGATCTCTGCCTAGTCCCTGTAGGAAACTGATTTACTCCATCTGCCACCTGTACGATTTAGACAACACTTGCGCTTCCAATGCTTGATTTTGTGACAATAATGATAAGCAGTGTTCTTTTTCAGGGTCGCAACATCTATCTTTGTCTTAGGATCTATAGGGACACTTCTTCCTCTTCCCTGTCCCGTCAGACCTGCGACTGATGTAATTTGGACACCTCCTGGAACATTCCCTTGATAGCGAACTACTGTTCCTCCTGTTGCCTGTAGCTGCTCTCCCTTCTGTGCATATTGTTTTGAACCAGCATCAACTTCTCTTTTATCCTCCTACGTTTGGAATCCACCTCATTACTGTAATACTTGGCATACCTTAACATTTCTTCCATGGATTTCTTTTGCCAGCAGATTAATTGTTGCTGGATCATGAGGCTAACCTCTGGCCCCAGTCCTGTCACAAACTTTGAGACAAATTGGCCCATGTCTTTATGGTCTAGTGAGTCTAACCTGCTGTACTGCTTAAAGGCTTGTAACATCCTTACATAATTCTCTAATGACTGTTTAGGTCAAAGGGTCATTCGATATATCTTAACCCAATCTATGTCTCAAGGTGCAATTTTGGACTGCAACCGTTTGATCACCTGATCGTACTTCTTCATAACCAAAGGTGAAGGCCATGAGTTACCAAATACCTCTCTGCCTCAGCAGCAGGCCACTCAATACCTATTTTACGAGCAGGTCACAGATTGCTGGGAACCACAATTTGAACAAGGTATTTAAGTCAATCCACAACACATTCGAGATCTTAACAAAATGATCGACTTGCTTAAACTATTCAGCAGGTTTCTTTCTCAAACCGGGAAAAAATTTGATAAATTCAGCTAGACCACCTTTACTCCAAGGAATATAAACACCCCCTCGACTAGCCACCTCCCTTAATTGGTATGCCTCGTTGCCCTGTGTTCCCACTCCTGGAGGTGGGGTTTCTCCAGTCACCTTTCCCACACTCTTCTTCTTTGACCATCTATGCTCCTATTTATCCAGCTTACTCCAAGTCCTTAGCCCTATAACTAGCTCTTGAATATGCATCTTCAACCCAGTCACCCTTTCTCCTCCAGTTCCTGATCGCTGTAAGTGAGTCTGTGATTTCCCTCTAAGGTTTTCATTCAAGACAAATCCACTACATACCTCTGAGCTAATTCTGACAACTTTTCATGTGCCTGTTGTGCCCTTCGGGCAACATCCTTCGCTACAAACAGCAGGTCATCAGGCTCATAGGTTTCTATCCTATCCAAAGATAACTTCCCCCTGATGATCTTGTCTACCTCAGCCTTGAGCCTCACCACATCCAATAGCTTCCCCTTCACTGCATCCTTCATGGTACCCTGACTCGATGTATTACTCTAACTCTTACTGCTGTTATCATCTCTCAGCCATGATTCCAAGTCTGAAACATCCAAGATATTTTTACTTCAAGAAGTTCTTTGACTTGCACTGGCTTCTAAAGGTGCACCACTTGGTCCTCTCACTTGGGGTTTTCCACATCTCTGGATCTGAACTAGTGCCTGCCATAGGTATAGACCATATAGCACTAGAGCCAATGTGTACTCCTAAAGGATCGTCAGTAGCAAAAAACGGGCTGCTAGAGTCCATGGGCACTAAAGATGGACAATTCCCATTTGTGTTTCCTGTTCTGCCGAATCTGTTGCCTTCAACCTATATGGACTATCGCTGACTAAGGCTTCCCACAGAGCTCGAGTCGTACACAGGGAAAGCAGGACCAATAGTTACCGGTACTGTAAGAGCTTCTAGGTAACCGTAAAGCAGCTTTAACTCTGTTCTATACCTCCCATTGAGGACACTCCTGTCTCCCCTATTCCCGTAGAAATCCTTCCCACAACTTTTGTACGGAGACCCATTTGAGCTGGTGCACTTCCCATGTTTTATGCTCTTCCAGAGTCTTGCCTTCATCCCTGATTGTGGACTGTAATGTGGAGGATGCACAGATAACAACCCATCCAACAAGCTGTCTTCATTGTCACTGATGTCACTCCCATTTACCTTTTTACTCCCGTACCTTGTATTCTTCCTCTTCGACCAGCACCACCTTTCTCCTTCTATGATATGCACTCCCCATTTATTAAGCCTTGCATCCCACTGTGTGTTTCTATATGACCTTACATTTTTCTTCACTCTTCCTTGATATTTCTGTATGTATAGGCATTTATATAGCGCACTACTTACCCGGAGGGTCCCAAGGCGCTTCGACCGCTGCGAAACCCTTCCTGGCTTCCCTGAGAGATGGTCCCTTAATGGGTATCTCCAGGGTGAGACCAGGCATCCCCGGCGGTCTGGTGGGGCCGTTAGTGAAGATGAGGCAAGCTAATGCCCAGAGTTGCCGAGTGTGATCGCTGATCAGAGTGGGCACCGAGGCGAGAGAATTATCGAGTCCGCTGACCCTGGTCCAGAAACCTGCCGCGCCGGGAATCGAACCCTGGTCCCGGGCCGTCCTCTGCTCTCGGGTCTGCCGCCTCTAACCAGTGAGCCACACTACTTCACTATTTCTCACTGTTTAGCATGTGCTTCAGGCATCCAGGCATCTAACACTTCAAACTGTGTTGGGCCAGGCAAAGGTCGCAACACAAACATTGCCCCTCTTAACTGGTGCAATACATCTAGCCGAAACAAACCAAAGCATGGAAATGACAATTCCCCCTCCTTTTCAGGGATCTTATGCCAATTTTAAAGCCAAATTATGGCATGGATCCCAACTTTTGTCACCATGGAGTGTGCTGGAGTATCTTTAGGTGGCGCCTCTTCACCCACTCAAATTCAAGCCGTTTATCACCACTATACAGAACTCGCAACACCCTAAAACATTGCTTGATTTCAATTGCAATTTGTTTTTTGGTTTTTAATCTTGTAATTGCATTTTCAAACAACAAAATGTTTTGCAGCAGTGCATCATATAGCATTTATGTGCGCCAACTCTGGTGAGGACACCTTACAAGTGAGATATGTACAATATCTTAGCAGGAAGAAATTGAGTGGTGCTCATACTCTGTATGAATTTTTCCCAATGTTAAGGGGAGCTCTGATTATGACCACCATGGTCTGAGCTGGGGTCAGTGTTTAGGCCTCGGTGGGAGCGCCATCCGGCCTAAACTGGCTCCCATTTGCTTCATCAACCCCTTCCCAGATAAATTGACTTTTCATTTGTCATACACCAATGCATGTCCCGTTCCCACTCCACCACCGTAGAAGCTTCTCCAGCAGCCCATAAGCGTGCAATGTTTTGTTTGGTGACCACAAGACCTAGCGAAAGCCACAGCTTGTTATATCTTGGTAGTCGGTTGTTAGACCTGGGGGTCGCAAGTTGGCTGAGGTAGGTACCTTAGGCCAAATAGGGACCCTTGCTTCCACATCGGGGAAAGGAAGGACACCTTCTCAGATAACCCCTGCTCACCCGCTTGTTAGCTTGGCACGAGCAGCCAGGCTTATCTTCAAGGCAAGTGTGTAAAATATTTGCAACCGCGCTCTCAGTAACCCAATGATTACACCACGAATGGAATCCACAAGAGTTTCAAAAAAACAAGTATACATTTATATAAAAAGATATACGATGAGACCACACGATATAAATCCAACATATACGTGTTCGTAGTATTTCTCCTGCTTGGTTATTAGGCTAGCCAGCCATTATAAGTTCTGGCCATATTAATGGGCACTTCTAAATGATTTACTGCAGTCCTAACACAATGCTATGCAGTTCGTAATGCAAAAATCTACCACTTTGCAATGTAAGAAAAATGCAGTTCATTATGCAACAACCAAGCAGTTCATAATGCCAAAATAGTGCAATGCGTAAAGCAACAATCAGGTAGTTCGTTATATAAAATTAGGGCAATGCTTAATGCAACAATCAGGCAGTTCGTAATGCAGAAATAATGCAATGCGTAATGCAATTATCAGGTAGTTCATAATGCAAAAATAGGGCAATGCGTAATGCAACATTAAGGCAGTTCATAATGCAGAAATAATGCAATGCATAGTGCAATAATCAGGTAGTTCGTAAAGCAGAGATAATGAAATGCGTAATGCACTTCAGGTAGTTCATAATGCAGAAATAATGCAAAGCATAATGCACTTCAGGTAGTTCATAATGCAGAAATAATGCAAAGCGGAATACATTCCAGCACCAATCACAGTGCCTTAAGCGGTTTCTCCACCCCTCGTACTGACTCGTGGTCAGCTTCCTTCACAGATGCCCCCACACGGGTATCATGTAGACCAACAGTGCAACTCCGCACTCCGGCCCGAGTATTGCCACTCCTTGGCAAGCACGGGCCGCGATATGAGCCGAAGCAGAGGCTCGAGCTGCAAGTTTTCGAGAGGCCGAGAGCGTCTCCCTCCGAGCCCGCACCCCGCCCCAGGCAGCGACACACATTACCTGGGGGGGTGCGACCTCACTCTCCTCTCCTCCTCCTGCAACTTGGGCCTCCGATGCAACTTGTGGATTCTGGGTGGTGGAACTCGTTCCCTCCCTCTACGGGGTTGGTTCGAGGTCCCGCTCTGGCAACGGCGGGCTCAGGCAGGCGGCTCAGTTCCTCTGGGGCGGCCGGTCCAGGCTGCTGGTACTACGAAGATCTCAGGCTGCAACAAGGCACCCACACACATTGTCACTGAGATTCACTTGGGCTTTGGGTGTGTACGATCACAGGGCACACCTCCCGAAGGTCTCAGGCTGCATGAAGCACATGCACACAGTGACGCTGAGACTCACTTGAACTCCGGTGCACGATAACAGGGCAATCCTCACAAAGGTCTCAAGCTTCACAAAGCACACGCGCACAGAGTCACTGAGACTCAATTGGACTCCGGGTGTGCACAGTAACAGGGCACTCCTGACGAAGGTCTCTCGCTGCACAAATCACACGCACACAGCGTCGCTGAGACTCACTTGGACTCCGGGTTCACGATATTAGGACAATACTCACGAAGGGCTCAGGCTGCAAAAAGCACACGCACACAGCGTCACTGAGACTCGCATGGACTCCAGGTGCCCATGATCACAGGGCAATTCTTACTAGGGTCTCAGGCTGCAAAAAGGACACGCACACAGCGTCGCTGAGACTCTCCTGGAAACTTTTGTGTTTCTGAGTTTCCGCAACAGGGAGCCAGTTCACCTTGGGCCCTTGGGGATAAGTTACTTCCGGACACAGCACACAGCAAAGTCCTTTCACCTTTCAAGCAGGGGGACATAGCACACGGCAAAGTCCCTTTAGCCTCTCCTTGGTTAAAGCAGCAAACTGCAGGCCAGCCAAAAACACACAGCAAGGGTCAGTCCTTTCCTTCAGTCTCTTCAGCTGTTTCTTCCTTGACAGAGGTTCCTCTTGACCACAAAGTGGTTCAATCCTTTACAGTCTTGATCACTCCATTTCTCCATTTCATTCCAATGTTCAGGGGCATCAGCTCTCCTAGTTATACCCCTAAATGTCTTTGAAGTCTTTGTGTTCAGGGTGCACTGACCCCTGTTCAAACCAGTTCTGGGTGCCTCCCTGCTAGTGACACCTTGTTCCTTTGATTAGTGGGGGTCTGGATTCTCAATCACTCAGCAGGAGATGGGACCATTGTTTTATGGCAGCAACCCAGGCCTCTTCCCCTCTAGGGGCTACTCCTTCCCCCTACACTCCAGATGCGGGTTAGCCTGTTGCTGTCTCACCTCCTCCCCGGGTCAAGACATTCCCCAGATCCTATTACTTTCAAATCCTGACGGTAAACCCACAAACAGGCAGAGACACACAGAAATGTTAGAGCACAAAAACCCAGCCACTTCTAAACGAGTGGTTTTTAAACACACAATGCAAAAGCCACCTTCATAAAAAGATATGTTATTAGATTGTGAGTTCAAGCATACTAAACTTCACCTCTCCATCTTAAGCCTTTGCGAAGAAAGACTGGAAAACATATTACACAGCCTCCCCATTCTATCCTATGGACAAGATGGCCCTTTCAACAGTGAAAAACTAAATGAAGAGCATTTCACTGTCAGGACATGGTACACACCTTAGTACATGTCCTACCTTTCACATGCACTGCACCCTGCCCAGGGGGTAACTTGGACCTACCATAGTGGTGTCTGATGTGCATAGAGAGAGAAGGGTATGGCCTGGCAAGTGGGTGCACTTGTCAGGACAACATGGCAGTTTAACAAACTGTGTGCAGGCACTGCAGTGTCAGGCCTGAGTTCTCTCTTTTAGGCTACTGGTGTGGGTGGCACAATTAGTGCTGCAGGCCCACTAGTAGCATTTGCATTACTAGCCCTGGCACATATAGTGCACTTTACTAGGGACTTTACTTGTAAGGCAACATACCAATCATGGACAACCAATTACCATTACACTTTACACAGGGAGCACTTGCACTTAAACACTGATCAGCAGTGGCAAAGTGCCCAAAGCATCTAAATTGGCAACATTATGTCTGAAAAAAGGTCTAGGGGGAAAGCAAAAAGTTTAGGGAATTTTAGCCAACAAGGGCCAAGTCCAACATGGGTCATCCTCCTCCCCGTAAATGCAAAAGACATATTTTTGCCATGTCTGGGGGTGCCACTCCTATGACCTCCCCCATAATCCTCTGTAGCTCTATCCAAAAAGTTTGCACAACCGAACATGACCATAACATATGGAAGAAGGTGCCCCTTTCACCGCAGCCCCAAAGACAGAGATCCATCTGACAGCGGCCCATGGCCTAGACCGTGGTGCTTGAGTAATATGAGCGGTGCAGGATGCATAGATGGATCAAGCGGAACCGTTTATTAATGGTCACCTGATGAAAGTCTCCTAACGCCGCCTCCCACTCCCCATCATAACAATATCCAATATCTCCCTCCCATTTAGTCCCGAGTGCAGTGAGGGTGTTTGCAGAATTATTAATTAGCATCTTGTAGATGAGCAAGACAGTTTTTTGGGGTAGTGCCTTCGAGAGGACTCTGTCCTCTGGAGGCGAGGAGTCTGGGACAGGAGTGCCATTTGGGCTGTGCATCCTGAGGGTCTGTTGGAGCTGCATCGGAAGGCCTCATGCTGTCGTCTCTCCACACATCGCCCACCTTGGATATACCTATAAGGTCCCATGGCTTAAATCCCTGTAGGCTGCACACTTGATTAAGGGAATCACTGCACCATAATGGGGCCATTTCAGTGGGCCTCTCCCTCCACTCCAGGAATGATTTAGCTGTCTTCCACATCTGTCCTCTGCAAGCATTTGAGGCAAGAGGATCATGGCTCAAATTGAGCTATAGAGCACCCCATCGAAAACCTCTCCAATCTGAAGGCGGGATTGTCCCAGGAGGTGAATGTCATTCGCTACTGCTAATTATGTAGCCAATCGCATTTCTTAACGTCAATCCATCGTACACCCCCGCCTCAACTTGGAGAGGGCTGTGCGTGGTGGGGCTGTGTTTCACAAAAGAAGGTGGAGAAGGGATTCTGATTTACAAGAGAATTTATCAGGAAGTCGGTAAGGAGTGTTCTGCAGTGCATAGAGCATACATGGCAATGTCATCATCGTAAACATTGAAAGAAGTGTCGGCGGGCACAGCCTCCTCGGTTTCTTACTAACTATTGGTTTTAATTTTATTTGTCAATTTTTTGGGTGCTCCTTAGGTGGCGTTAACCATCCTGGAAACGTCGTTTAAATCTCATGCAGTGCTTCCAATCTAAACTGGTCGCATCCCCCAGGGCACACCTGTGTTACTTTTATATTGGACTCCAATAAAGTTTTATCACTCCAATTCTTTTCACAACGGATTTATTATGTTCAATTATTTGTTAATCAAAAATTTTCTTCATTTCATTTTTCAACTAATTTTGTAGATGCGTTTTTTTCCTTTTTTAAATTGCCTTTTGAGCCCCTATGCATTTCGGGCTGAAAGGCCTTCTTCAGGGAGCATCGCTGTAAAATAGATCATAGCATTCAAATTGTTTGATACCAAATAAACATATGTTATATTCATAATGCATTCTGTTATTCAGACTTTATAATGCTCTAATCTTGTGGTTATATGGTTTAAACACAGTGTATATTTAATGACATGGTTTGTTTGTGTTGATGTTCCTATGAGTTCACAAATGACATGCATGTGTGGTGAAACTTGAAAAGTGACCTGCATTTCCCCATACTTTATATTGCATGCATGTGAGGATTAAAAAACACTTACAGCGTACTCGCCATTCTAATCGCTTTGTCCCCTTGCGGAGGAAGAAACAAAAGTGACCGGTATTAGGTTACATAGCTCACTATTGCATGAACACGAGTAAAGAAAGATAACTATCACAGCTCGCAAATCTACTTACTGTAGATTATCTACGGGTTCTCCACGCGTCATCTCAATGTTGAAAGTTTCGAGTGCTGACACCATCAAGCACTTCCGTATAAATCACGTCTTTCACATCATTGGTTGAAACGCTCAGCACGTGATATCCATGCTTCTTAATCACGATCGGATAATGAAGACAGACTATCATCTTAAACATTGCCACTCGTCCTTATAGAGAGAGTGGGACAGCCCTCTAGTGTTACACATGAGATTCAAAATGCTCCAGGATGGAATCAGGTTTAGTCAATAGAAGAGAAGGGAGCCCATGGTAACATGGATTCCCAAATATTTAAAGC
The DNA here is from genome assembly GCF_964263255.1 of Lissotriton vulgaris. Classification (NCBI taxonomy): domain Eukaryota; kingdom Metazoa; phylum Chordata; class Amphibia; order Caudata; family Salamandridae; genus Lissotriton; species Lissotriton vulgaris. The sequence goes on from NC_141693.1 coordinate 474,551,377, forward strand.
TTCCAGTGGACAGAGGGAGACAGACTCATCTGGGTAGTGCGGGCATGGGACCCGTTTTCGAATTCAGAAGGGATTTGTCCCTATTGATGGTGTATCCGGATGTTGGCCAAAGATCCTTAGAATGTGGGTAGGTCAGGTAATTGTCATGGGGGCTTGTTACACAGAAGAGGATGTCAACAGCATATAGGGATATACTCTCCTCCCACGATTACCCCCAGCTAATGCCCCTCATGAGTGGGTCCTACCGAACCCATGCCATCAGCGGTTCCAGGGTGAGTGCGAATATCAGCAGGGAGATAGGGCACCCCTGTCTAGTCCCCCTGCCTAATTTAAAATTGCATAAAATGGTGCCATTGACCTTGACATGGGCGGTCAGGTCTTTGTACAGTAGACACATCCAGTCCACAAACTTGGGACCAAATCCCATTCATTTGAGCACTCCGAACATGTAGGTCTACTCAAGGGTGTTGAACACCATAGAGGCATCCATAGATAATTCCACTGTGGATACATCCTTGTTTTGTGAACCTGCCGTAACCCTGTAAAGCCTAAGCAGATTCAAGGAGGCGTGGTATAATATATACACAAATCAAAAATTATTTTACATACACACTGAATGGATCCACACTGTTTAATTCACAATGGGATAAGGTATACTGAATATACAGAACAAATTATCAAAAGTTGTAGGCGGTTGTACAGTGCCCCAGGGTGGGGGAGGGGGAGGGGAGTGATGATCAAGTGAGGATGTGAAGATGGAAGGAGTTGGTGACCGTAAAATCAGTCAATAGGCAAAACTATATTGACAAATTGAATACAAAAAAGACCAAAAGTTCGGTGTTTGAATCAAAACGGCATACTTCACATAATACAATCAATGTTACAATGGTGGCGTGAAGTTTATACAGGAAAAGGTGGTTGTCGACGTTTCGACCCTCAAATAAGCGCAGGGATTAGTCGTGCCCTTGCTGTGGGGTCCTCTTCAGGACCAAAGAGGGGGGCAGGCAACCTAATTAGAGTGTATAAAGGGAAAATTTTATTCAAGGAGATGGGACAAGTGACGTTGTTCCCTAGTTGAAACCAATATATGCGCACAATGGTCAATCAGAGAATTATCGTTCTTAATAAGGATATATGGCTCCACAAGCGTGGACGTGTAGTGACGCGGGAGACCATAGAAAGATTGGCACCTTAGTATAATTAAAAGATGGATTCACACCAAGATGGCGCTATGGACATATTTATGTCAATTGGAGCGTTTAGGGTCAGAGAACTGGCACATTGGGAGGTGCGGGTCACCCTCTAGAACAAGAGATAAAGTAGTAGGTTAAGGGTACCTGAGTTTTTAGAGCGGCAAAAGGTCAAAAGATGACATCACGTAGGGTCCTTTCATATAGTGCGTGTCTGCAACAAAACACGTAAGATGAGTACTACAAGGACAATCTGCAATTTAATGATCGCTTCGGCTAGAAGTAAAACAGGCTTACCAATTAGGTGAATTCTCAGAGACACGAGTTATGAAGGTTGATATGGTGTCGGTCAAACAATTGGGCCTGAAAATAAACGGGTGAATTGATCATTGTGGGATATTGATGGAAAAATGAAGAAAGCAGAGTGAATGGCCCAACTTCACATGATTACATGTAGCCAAGGGCTTACCGTCAGTATTGCGGAAACAGGACGTCTCCGTCTATGATCCTCGGGTGGTGAGACTTCCGTGGTATCTAATGAGGAGAAGTGCGGGGAAGAAATTAAAGACGCCCGTGTGTGAAAAACGGGTAATGTTCTATATGGGTAGAGGAGGTAAGAGGACTACTTACATGCGCTGAATGAATCGGAACTGGGAACGCCGCTCGCGGTGGCGAGCCTGGTTTCCTATTAGTAAAATCACTATGGTAACAGTACCATGGGACGCTCGATGGGCGTACAGAACTAGAGAAAAGACTGCGGTAGTTCTATGCTGTAAGTGCAGATATTAAAATGGTTCATATTAATCCCAGATTAAATTACAGTCTGGAATAATTGTTAGTGAAAGTCAAATGCAGACACACTGGATGTTGTTAAAGCCCGGGTGGAAGCGGGCGCGGTTTGGGTGAAAAAATACACTGAGGTGTGCGGGCATATTGAGACGCAGACCATGGGTAAATGCCATGTACACTTGGTCTAAATCGTGGACAAGTCAATGTATGGTACAACATAATAGGGGCAATACACTATCAATATTGCGATGCAGATCATAGGTAAAAGCCAAGTGAGAGTGGTGTATATCATGAACCAGTTGATAAAGGGTTACACATAATTGGGACAATACATTGTCAGTATATAACGCTGTCGTATTATACAAGACAAAATGTATGGCGTACCTCCCGAACATGGGGGTAAAGGCCATATCACTAGTTATCACACAGTTGTAGTTGCCGTGGCGTACCTCTCATATGAGGGTAAAGGCCAGTTTGGTTAGTGCTGATAGATGTATGAAACCAAAGTGTTATCTATAAAAGGACAGCCTTTTCAATTACCACCCATCTAAGGCTATCTGGGGAATGTGATGCCAACTTAAAATGGTCCACTAAGGGTGCGCCCTGTACCTCACATCTGATCCTGCTCATGTGCTGTAGAATCCTTCGCTTTGGCTTTTTGTTGAGTTTGCCCAATATAGATCTTCTGGCATGGGCAGATTATAGCATAGATAATGTTGATGGATCACATTCCCCAGATAGCCTTAGATGGGTGGTAATTGAAAAGGCTGTCCTGGGACCCCGTGGGGGCAACATCTCCAGTATCCTTAACACACGCGAACTTAAGTGGATGTACTTTTTTGATTCCATCGATACAGGCCTCAATGAGCATGATAGTTCTTTTTCACAACTTGCAACATTACCTTGAGGCTCTCTTGTATCCAACACGCAATGTATACTGCATTTTGATTGGCCTTACCCGTTTGGGAGCAATACGCCGTATTAGATAACACTTTGGTTTCATACATCTATCAGCACTAACCAAACTGGCCTTTACCCTCATATGAGAGGTACGCCACGGCAACTACAACTGTGTGATAACTAGTGATATGGCCTTTACCCCCATGTTCGGGAGGTACGCCATACATTTTGTCTTTTTATATATCTTGTATAATACGACGGCATTATATACTGACAATGTATTGTCCCAATTATGTGTAACCCTATATCAACTGGTTCATGATATACACCACTCTCACTTGGCTTTTACCTATAATCTGCATCGCAATATTGATAGTGTATTGCCCCTATTATGTTGTACCCTACATTGACTTGTCCACGATTTAGACCAAGTGTACATGGCATTTACCCATGGTCTGCGTCTCAATATGCCCGCACACCAGAGTGTATTTTTTCACCCAAACCATGCCCGTTTCCACCCGGGCTTTAACAACATCCAGTGTGTCTGCATTTGACTTTCACTAACAATTATTCCAGACTGTAATTTAATCTGGGATTAATATGAACCATTTTAATATTTGCACTTACAGCACAGAACTACTGCAGTCTTTTCTCTAGTTCTATACGCCCATCGAGCGTCACATGGTACTGTTACCATGGTGATTTTACTAATAGGAAAGCAGGCTCGCCACCGCGAGCGGCGTTCCCAGTTCCGATTCATTCGGCGCATGTAAGTAGTCCTCTTACCTCCTCTACCCATCTAGAACATTACCCGTTTTTCACACACGGGCGTCTTTAATTTCTTCCCCGCACTTCTCATTAGATACCACGGAAGTCTCACCACCCGAGGATCATAGACGGAGACGTCCTGTTTCCGCAATACTGACGGTAAGCCCTTGGCTACATGTAATCATGTGAAGTTGGGCCGTTCACTCTGCTTTCTTCATTTTTCCATCAATATCCCACAGTGATCAATTCGCCCGTTTATTTTCAGGCCCAATTGTTTGACCGACACCATATCAACCTTCATAACTCGTGTCTCTGAGAATTCACCTAATTGGTAAGCCTGTTTTACTTCTAGCCGAAGCGATCATTAAATTGCAGATGGTCCCTGTAGTACTCATCTTGCGTGTTTTGTTGCAGACACGCACTATATGAAAGGACCCTACGTGATGTCATCTTTTGACCTTTTGCCGCTCTAAAAATTCAGGTACCCTTAACTTACTACTTTATCTCTTGTTCTAGAGGGTGACCCCCACCTCCCTATGTGCCAGTTCTCTGACCCTAAACGCTCCAATTGACATAAATAAGTCCATAGTGCCATCTTGGTGTGAATCCATCTTTTAATTATACTAAGGTGCCAATCTTTCTATGGTCTCCCGCGTCACTACACGACCATGCTTGTGGAGCCATATATCCATATTAAGGACAATAATTCTCTGATTGACCATTGTGCTCATATATTGGTTTCAACTAGGGAACAACGTCACTTGTCCCATCTCCTTGAATAACATTTTCCCTTTATACACTCTAATTAGGTTGCCTGCCCCCCTCTTTGGTCCTGAAGAAGACCCCACTGCAAGGGCACGACTAATCCCTGCGCTTATTTGAGGGTCGAAACGTCGACAACCACCTTTTTCTGTATCAACTTCACGCCACCATTGTAACATTGATTGTATTATGTGAAGTATGCCGTTTTGATTCAAACACCGAACTTTTGGTCTTTTTTTGTATTCAATTTGTCAATATAGTTTTGCCTATTGACTGATTTTACTGTCACCAACTCCTTCCATCTTCACATCCTCACTTGATCATCACTCCCCTCCCCCTCTCCCACCCTGGGGCACTGTACAACCGCCTACAACTTTTGATAATTTGTTCTATATATTCAGTATACCTTATCCCATTGTGAATTAAACAGTGTGGATCCATTCAGTGTGTATGTAGAATAATTTTTGATTTGTGTATATTATACCACGCCTACACTGGGACCCCCTCCTCCTGGTACCTTTAGAACCCAGGTCCCAGTGACTATGTTTGGGTAAACCCCCTTATTTATACACTACGCAGATTCAGGCATGTCTCTCTGTTTGGCATGAAGCCGGATTGATATGGGTGGATCAGGAAGGTGATCACTTGTCTGAGTCTATTGGCCAGAAGCTTGGCAAGGACTTTTATCTTAACATTGAGAAGGGAAATGGGACGATACGAGCTGTGTAGCTCTGGGAGTTTCCTGGCCTTATGCATTACAACTATTGTCACAAGGTGCTGGCCTTCCGGGAGCACGCACACCCCGTGCCTCCCTCCACATTTTAATTATTTGAGGTTCCACCTTGGAGGTAAGACTTTTATAGAGTTTGAACGGGAGGCCGTTACGCCCTATTGCCTTGCCCAAGCTCGGTGATCTCAACGCATCTTCCTGTGGATCTATTTCTGCCTCCAAGAAATGTCGGTGTTCTTCTAACAGACTGAGAAGCTTGATGCCCCTCAGGAAATCCCCAATATCCAATTGTGAACAGTTTGTTTTGGGAGCGTGAGGTGAGCGTAGTATTGTGCGAATGCATCTGCAATACCCTCGGGTCGAAGATGGTGTCACCTGAGTTGAGGTCAATATGTAAGACCCATCCCCTTATTTGATCTGTCTTCTCCAGCCGTGCCAGTAGCATACCAGTTTTATTGTCCACTTCATCACTTCATAACGGAGTCGTTGAGACAGAGTGTGGGAGACTATCAAGTCCCTATATTTCTTCAGTTTAAGATGGAGGGCATGCAAATTATCCTTGCTCACCTCTTGTTGCCCCAGACACTCAAAGGCCATAATTTTATTCTCCAGTGCCCGGAGTTGTGCCTGCCTGTCTCTTTTCCGCCCAACTATCAAGGAGTACGCTCAACGCCAGATGATTGCCTTGTTGGCCTTGCATAGTGTCAAGGAAGAGTCAATAAAACCCTTATTTAGCTCAAAGTAAGTAGACCTGGCTTCGGCCTAGTCATTAATGAGTTTGGCGACCCTATGATGCCAGGCATTGATAGGTTGCATGCCACGTGCCGTGCTAGAACTCCCCTACACTGGTGGACCTCAGATAGAAAGGTATATTGATGCTTTGCCGGATGTCACATACGCCAAATGTCGGTCAGGCTCAGGGCAGTGACAAAGTCAGACAGCGATGGGGGTCCCAGTGGGCAGTACGAGCCCCGTAGTGTCTGTCCAGATCGGGTGAGAGGAGGGCATTGGGTCACTACCGAGGAGCAGGATGACTCCAGTAACTGGAGGATGATCTCACTCAACCTCAGCAGCGTGAGACGATGATGTTGGGGCAGGATATAAACTGAACACAGGTTGATTAGGACACCAACCCAGCTACCCGTCTGTGCCAATTTATTCCCTTGTGGGTCAACCCATGACTTGTGCGAGTTATAGAGAATCAAATTCTTGATGAGGATGCTCACCCATATGCGTCAGTTGTGCGACCAGAGTGTGTCACCATGGTGTAGCCCCTCTGGAAATTGCTTTACAAGTATTGCCTAGTAGGTGTGTTTCTTGTAGCAGCACCACACCAGGCGAATACTTACAAATAAATTAGTGGAGCAGTCCCCTCTTAATCTTGTTGCTGAGCCGTTTACGTTCTATGACAGTATCATTAAACATGCTCAGGGACTAGGGGTCAGTGACATGATTTGTGTAGAAAGTCAAGGAATACACCTCTCACTGGAAAGGGGGACCCCAGGAGGCGTCATCAAACAATGCACTGTTTCTGCTCTGTAATATAACTATAACTACCCCATATAAACTAGAGAATCCCCCACCCTGCTTCACTGCCTAGTGGAAACTAATCAGCCCACCCAACCCCAACTGGCAAGGCGCTTGTTGCCCCTGAAAAAAAGAAGCATGTTAGTTACTTTATAACTGGGGTGATGAAGTGACCAAGACAGCCCGCGTCGCCATAGCCCTCATGTTGTCTTCATGTGGAGGGACTGCTTCTTTCATGCTTTACAGGATGTAGTGAAACCTAGGCACTTCTCAGTGCGCCTCAGTCTTGGATGTCAGTGTCCCCATAGGTTGGCCCTTGTCCCTGGTAAATTAAGCTATTTCCGCATACAGCAGGATGTCACAAATATTATAGATATTTAAGCTGCTTTGACTGCCGCCAGTAGGCCTGAGGGGCCCACGGCTCACCTCAGAGTCCCGGCCTCCGCGAGCGCAACCCCGTCCAGCCGCATATCCATGTTGTACATGCTTTCTCTGCCACTCCGAGGGAATTGGCCGTCAGTGTGCCCCCCTCCTCCATCACTACATTTCTGTCGCTGATTCCTTTGTCTTCTACCCCGACCTGCAGTGCGCCAGTCCTCCAACCATACCAGTGCTGCCTCCAGAAAGTCTAAAAAACATGTTTTCCCCTCTGCTATTACTCTAGGTTTGGCTGGAAAAAGCATCATGCATTTGATGTCGCTGTTGCGCAGCTCTCTGTGAAACTCCTCTGTAACTGTCAGACCCTGAGGGTGAAGTCAGGGGAGAGACTGACCAATGCCCCTTCGAATTTCAGGTCTTGAGCGTGCATCGCAGCTTGCAGAATTGCATCTCTGTCTCTGTGACTGAAGATGCACACAATAATGGTGCAAAGGGCATGCCCAGCCTATGGGCATTAGCTGGCACTCTGTGCACTCTCTCAACGGAGAAGAATTTTGATAGATCCCTGGGTTGAAGCACAGTGGTAATGAAGATTTCAACAAAGAGTTTAGTGCAGGGTTCCTCTGCTCTTTCCAGAATACCCAATAGGCGGATATTATTTTGCCTGGACTTCTTTCCATGTCCTCCAGACACATCTGCATGGTGGCGTTGTCCTTAAGTAGGGAAGTAACCTGTTTCTGGAGCTGCTCAGAGGCCTCACCAATATCTGCAAATGTCTGGCTTGTGTCACTGGGTCAGTCTTTTCCTTATTGAGCTCTACCCTCATAAGCAACATCTATGCAACTACAAAGTCCAGATTTGGTTCTAGAGTTCCCTTGATGCTTTGGATGGCTGCCCTGATCTCTTGAAGCGACAGTTCCTGGGCTTCTTCATCCGACCATTGTTCCCTTGGCTTGACCCCGCTGTCAGCATGTATGGGCTCAGGGAGGGCATATCGCTCTATCTTACCCTGCTGCATTTTCTTCCTCTCCTTGCCTCATGCCATGGTGGACAGATGTGTCCTTGAGGCCACTTGTCTTCTTGCTAAGGCCCGGAACCACTCTGCAATGCCACGCAGCGCCGACAGCTGGACTGGGGACCGACAGAGTGAAAAAGGAGGGCGCTGGACCTTGTGTCCCCACATATGACCCTGCAGCCTGTAGGTGAAGCTGGTTAGTGTGAGGCCCCCCAGACTTCGCCGTTAATTATTGAGCCCCACATGTGCCTGATTTATAGGTGGCACGTTATCAGTTCCAACAAATAGTCCACAGCTGAGGAGTGCTTGGGCACAGCACGAGTCTCTAATATTTCCACAAAGTGGGGGGGTCAAACTGTACTCACTTGCTGCCCCCCAGGCAGCCACCCAGAATTGAATCATGGCCACCGTCTCTCACCTCAACTAGCCTCAGTTTCACAGGCGTCTGTCCCACGTTGCATCTGCGAGGCCAGCAGCTGGTCTCTGTCTAAGTCCGCCGATCAAGGGAAATGCCATTCTTTAGCATGGCCAGGAAGGCAGGCGGTCCACAACAATGGGCATGTCTGCCCCTCACAGGATCCTCTCTCTCCCTCGTCAGCCACAATCCTGGTGGTGTCTGCCCCACAGCATGTCTCCACGGCTGGCAGCCTCCTCCTTCTTTACTAGCCAACAGAGGAATATGTTGCACTTTAGGTGAGCCCGATAGGCAGGCGGACCCCAGAAATGGGCGTGCCCACTTCTTGCAGGATCACCTACCGCTTGTGAAGTGGTCACTGCACCACCAAGATGGGGCACCAGCCAGTACTCCCTGCCATCCTCTAGCGCCACCAAAGCCCCTGCCGATCCAGGAAGGTTGTGCCATCAAGGCAGGCTGCGCCCTCAGGTTTTCGATCTGACATGGCTCAAGCCCGGTCTGGAAATTTACATGGGCACATTCTGCTTCGGGAAGATGCCTGGAGTGTGGGGACGGGTTCCCTCTCCAAGTAAAACAGATCATGGTGGATGGTAACAGGAGAAGGCGACCCAGGCTCAGGTGCCCTTTCAAGGTACGTCCTCCATGTTTGGCCGTTAGCCACGCCCCCCCCTCAATTGCAATTTGTTATTAAAAATATTACGACGGAACAGTCTCTTTCAACCACAACTTCCCGATGACTACCAACCAATCCCAGCACAGCATTACGCCAACTGACCTATTGCAGCGCAACACTCTCTGACATTACCTTCACTCCTCACAGTAGCTCAACCTGCACTGGTCACCCAATTCAGTATAGCTCACCTCCATACACAAGGTCCATTAAATGATTCCCATGTGACCCATTCGCACAAAGTTCCCTGTCTTAAGTGGAACTGCAGATGATGTCTCACGATAACTCCTAATTTCTTCGGTCAGACAATCACAATCTCAATCTCGGTGTCTTCTACACCTTTCATATATCCCAGTATCCTAGGCCACTTTGGGACCTGAAACTCAAATCTCAATCCTTGGACCACATCTGGCCCCAAACCACATTCACTCAACTCTCACGCCAACTCCACAAAACATCCCACAATCAAATCATTCCCGCAATCTAACACAAAACATACACCCTATTAATAATCCCTCCTCCATGAGTCTCTGCCATTCTCCGTCATTGGGCTCTATTTCGGGGCAATGGGGTTCTGGGTTTCACTTGGTTTAGATTCTCCCCTCGCCTCATGTGCAAACCATTCTACACTGCTACCAAATGAAGGGACCGCGACCAAAAGTTCTAGATTCATTTCAGAGTCACAACCTGATGTTTCTTTTTCACAGCATGAAAGCATAGAGGGGAGAAAATGTGTTATTAAGCCAATCAATTAAACAATGATCTTCCTGGATGTATAGTAACCACAGACAACTATTTAAGGTTAGTTGAATCTATTACAAGGCCAGAAATAACTGAACATAAAGACAGCCTGATGCAAGAGTGTAGACATAAATCGGAATTAGCATGTAGCCATATCTGAGTATCTAATTGAGTCAATGTAATATGAATACAATTAATTCAAGAAGCAGAATGCAGAGGATCAGAAAGCATGAGTCCAAGTTTCCCTGCATCGAGGGTTGTTGAGTGAAAAGTATTAATCTATTCCTACACGAACGCTAAGATGACTACCCTATTTAACCATCTTCCGGAAGAAGAATAAAAGGTGTCTGCTTGTGTAGTCTTCCTAGGAAGTCTCTCCACCATCAATGGGTCATATAGCATAAAGCTTGTTCTAAAATGCTCTTTTTACGAAGGCAAAGAAGAAGTGAGTTCTCTCCATATTCCCAACAACACATTATTCGTAGGTAACTTTCCCAAAATCCATTGCGGGTCACGCCATCTGCTCTGGGCACAATTCTAAAGGTGTTATTTCATTGGACAGCGGTGTTCTTTTCTTGTTTAAATTTGTCCGTGGTTCCCAGGCCTTCTGTGTGAAAAATAATGAACTTCCTTTATGGACTCAAGCCACATGATTGTAACTTCTTCTCTCCTTGCCTAACCAGTAAAACAAAGACATTATTCTAACTAGTAAGAGCGCTTCTTTCGCCTGCAACACAAAACATGAGAAAGTGAAAATTCCACAATGCACATGAAATTCGACTATTAAATTCTAAAGCGAGAGTTTTCAGGGCACTGCAATTTAGGCCTACACGATTTAGTTAACATAAGAAAGCATCATAGGAAGATTTTGAAATTGCATAGGAAAAAAAGCACCTTCAATTAACCTCTTCCGTGCTCCTGTCTAATCATGGGCGGAAAATCCGTTCCGCTCGCGATTTTGCGGATTTTCGGTATATTCGCAATCCGCGAGATTCGCGAATTTCCCGCAAAATCCGCAGATCCGCGAGCAGCGGATTTTATGGCTTGCTCGCACTGTTCGCGTGAGTTCGCGGCTTCCCAGTTCAACTTCGCGCCCCGCGAATAAGCGCTAAATTGCAGAAATACGATCTTAGCAAAACTGAAACTACTTACCAGGTTCAAAAGTTCAAGCTCATCATTAGTAGCCATTTCCTGTAGTGCTTCCTGAGGGGCCCCTCCAGAGTTCAGTTGCCTACTTGCAACTATTATGTGACCCTGCTCTGACCCTCAGAATAGTTACACAAAGGTCCTGAATTACAGCTAAGGCAGACAAGCAGGAGCCAGGCTGGAAGTTCAAATCCAGTGACACATTAATCAGCCCCTAATTCATTATTGTCAGTTGGGGCAGGGCAGGTGTTGTAACTAATTTTGCAACAATGAAAGCACTTAGCAAGTGCAAAAGATCACTAATCAGGAAGCACTAAGGAAGCAGGTGCCAGCTAAAAAAATATTCTGTGACACATTAATCAGCCCCAAATTAATTCAGGTCACTTGAGGCAGGGAAGGTGTGCTTTGCTTTGCCACAATAATGTACACTGGACAACCAGAGGGTGCTGTGATGAAACAGAGGGTGGCATGGGTGGGCCAGAGGGTGGCATGAGTAGTCAGAGAGTGGCAGTTGTGACAGAGAGTGGCAGTGATGAAGAAGACTGTCCCAAACAGGCTGGACACGTAGAAACAACAAGTTCGCAAAACTTGCGACCCGACAGGTAAGTTCGCGTTTGCGAAATTGTACAAAACCCTTGCGAACTGGCAGAAACCCGCGCGAACACAAAAAAAATCCGCAAATTCGCGAGAATTCGCGGATTTTGCGGATTGCTAGTTCGCAAATCCGCAAAATTCGCGAACGCGAGATTCGCAAAATTCGCCCATGCTTACTCCTGTCTGCCAACGGCGGACGGGAGCACTCCCTCCCTGGTGCTGCAAACGGCCAACGGCCATCGCAGCCCCACCCACCTTTTAGAACGCCTGCACCGTGGCGGAATTCCTCCTGCGGTTAAGGCGTTAATGCATTTACCTATGTGTAAAACAACACAATTTATAAACAAATTTAGTACATGAATAATTTTCAGTTTCACAACACAAGTTCTTCAGGTTAATGTTTTTTGCTAGTTACAGTCACTTTCTACATTCATTCTCCATGTTACTTTTCAATGACCTAAGCATGTCACATTTAAGATTAATACATTTCAAAATTGTAACACTTCATGTTAATACCTCAAAGAATTATATGCAGGTGTGCTCTACAAGTGTGATTATAGTGCACCATTACAAATAAAATGTGATTTCTTTAAATTAGTGTTCAAAATGTAAATATTTTATAATGTCTTCAATTTTCAATCTCCTTATTTGAAGAATCATTGATAATTGAAAGGTTCTAGGAGAAAAGGTTTTGGTGGGGTTTTATATTTAGGAATTGTTTTGTTTTCATTGGTATTGATCTGGTGCACACACTGCTGGAATGGATTCAGCTTTCAAATATACTAATCATATGTTAGGTGGGCTTTCAGTGAAAAGGTAGGAAACCATGTAAATCATTACAGAGGAGAGACCTGCAGCTTTAAAACGATGCAGACTCCTGACCTGGACTAAACACAGGTTTTTGAAAAATTAATCAGAAACGTTTGTGGGATAGCCAAACCCACACATATGCCTCTTGTTTTGCTCACCTAAGGTTGAATGAAATATTTCAGCATTCATGAACTGTTTTTATCAATAGGAAAGTATCCTGGCGATTGGCCAAATATTAGCTAAATACAAAGACAGTTGACCACATTTTGAATCTTTAGAAGTTTAACAAAGGTTTCAGTTGAATTATATCTCACTTGAAGATGGGCTGAAAGATTGGAGATACTAAAACTTCAATACCATTCAAAGGTACAGAAATATTTTCACAGATCAATCTCTCTTACAAACATTACCTCTTTGAACCCACCTTGTTCGGGTCATTTCTTTTGCTGTGAATGCTTTTTGTTTTCTACAGAAGATTGAGCTTGTAGACCTATCTGGGTGAGGCATAAACACCTGCAAAAGTAGTAATCAGAGTACAATAAGGTTTTATTTGGGGACTTGGGTTTATACAACTACAAAGGAAAGCCTGCGTTTGGTAACACAATATGCATAACGCAGGATATATCAGGACAAAAGCATTAGTTTTCTGTCATATATTTAAAGTTGCCTGCAGAGTTTCGGATAAAATTGTTGATGCTACTGTTTTGGTTACTGAGGACCCTCTGCCGCTGTGTTTTTTTTTTTAATTCGGCAGGAGTCGCGTTGGATCCACGAATCCCGCTAATAATGAAAAAAATGAAGCGCAGGCTCTCACGCTGTTTAATTTAGGTCCCTGGTGGGCCAAGTCCCGGGGGCAATGAAAAATTAAAATGCAGGGCCTTCGCTGCGGGGCCCGCCAACTCCCCGGGACTGATTGAAATGCAGGGAGCCACCTGGCCCCCCACAGCACTGGGGACCACCACCTCCCCAGGGCTAGTTCTAATTATAGTGCATGGGGGGTCTCTGCCCCCCACACAGCCCCAGGGACCACCACCTCCCTGGGGCTAATTGTTTGAAATGTGGGGGCCACGCGGCTCCCCGCAGACCAGGGGTCCACCACTTTCGTGGGACTATATGTAGATAAGATCCGTGGGGGCTCTGGTCCCCCCATGCAGCCTTGGGGTCTGCCACTTTCCTGGGGCTACTATACCTAAATGCAGGGGGCATGCACCCCCCATTGCCCCGGGGTCCATCACCTCCCCGAGGCTATTTTCAAGATGGGAGGGGGCAGTACGCCCCCCTCCTGTATCTGTAAATGGCCCTGGGGAATGCCAGCCCCAAGCGCTGACTCAAGCAATGTCCGGAGGTGCCCACCCCCAGATCATTGCCGTATCCAGTGCTCCAGCCAACCCACAGCAAACAAATGTGCTCAGCTTTAAACTAGTGTGAGCATTTTGCACCCAAGGAGCTGCATGTTAGCAGCTTCTTGAATGTAAAAAGCAATGCCAGCTCCCACAGGACCGGGGCTCCAGGCTCCCCGTGGTCCCCAATGAGATGGCCATGCCCATGGGGATGGGGTACCTGGGTTGAAAGTGGCCTGGGGGGGAGCCTCTTGGCCCCCTCCCTTGAAAGGAACACAAAAGAAATGGCCGGTTAAGGGTCAAGGGAAGGGGGCCACACAGCCCCCTCTTTCTAAAATGAGTAAAAAATCAGAAGCAGCGACTTGCCGGAGGCCCGCCCCCTTTCTCCACTACTCTGCTAACGCTACCCCTGGTGCGCTCTTGGTTGGGGATGACGTCCCCTTTGCTGCTGAGGGACTTTAGGGGTCAACTAGTCCACCAGTCACATCCAGTAAGACCCACACAGTGGGATTGCTGAGAGATGGGCATAGGCCATGCCCCCTTTCTCCACCGTTCTGCAAACAGAACTCACAGGGACCACCAATTTCCGGGAGCAAAACTTCCAAAAGTACATAGGAGGCCTCATGGGCCCCAGGGACCACCACCAACCTAGGGAAAATAGCTCTGAAAGTATAAGGACCACCAGCTTCCTGGAGCCTGACCATGCACATCCTGGAAGCATTAATGGGCCTGGGGACCGCAAATCCCCAGGGCCATCTCCTGCTATGTCCTGGTGTTCACACCAGGACTTCACTGTTTTCTTGGTGGGAGCTTTGACAGCTCCTGCCAAGCAAAAGCAAACCCTCTGGTTCCAGCTGGTGGGACCTGTCAAAGTGCTCCTGCCCACTAAAGGCAGAGGTTTAATCTCTTTCCCCGCCCGCAGATATGCAGGCAGTGAAATAGATTAAATGATTGCTCCTGAATGGAGGGAGCTGCCTTTTCAGTGGCTCCCTCCGTGAAGCAGCAATGCCGGCTCCCACAGGAGTTGGCGAGCCAGCAGGGGCCGCGGGGTCCTAAAACTCCCACTGCAGTCTAAGGCACCCAGAAGACATGACCAGACCTCGGGGGAATGCTGTCTCAAGGGCCTAAATAAGCCTAGGGAGTGGTTCTGCCCAGCCTCCCTCTCTCATTTGTTTTATTTCAGGCCCAGGGGGATGAGGCCCCCGGGGGAAAAAATGGCCCTGGAAGAGGGGTTGCACGTCCCCCTCCTGAAAACACCTCCTCTTTCGATGAACACCTCTCTAACCTGATAACTCAATGTTCACTCCGTGACTCCAACAACATTATTCTAGGTGCCCTCAATCTTCACTGGAATAAGGAAAATAACTTGTTATTCAAAACCTTAAACGACCTCCCAAGCAACAATAACCTCACCCAACACAGCACAGAGAAAACCCACAACAGAGGCTCAATCCTCGATGCCATTATCACTCAAGCAGACATAGTCTCCATCGAACATACCTTGCCTATTGACTGGTTCTGACCACCATATCATTCTGTTCCACATGAACCAAAGGATCCCCACACGCAGGACCACCCTGCTGGATGAAAATCTAAATAAGATTCCCCTTGCAGACCTGGAGGCAAGGGTAAGCTCCCTCCTCTCCAACCGCACTGGTGAGCTCTCAACAGAACTCACCTCCCACTACAACACTACTATGACTTTCATTATGGACCAAATATCCCCCCTGAAACTAAAAAGAGTCAGGAAAATACCATCTAGATAGGGGTTCAACACAGACATAAACACCCAAAGAAGAGAACTAAGAGCGGCAGAAATACTCTGGAAAAAAAAGTCCTCAATCCTACGAGCTAGACTCAAATCAGTACGAGAAATAAAAAAATCACATAAAGAATGAAAAATCTTCCTTCTTTTGTAATGCCTTTGGCAATGCTAAAACAGACCTTGAGAACTCCTCAATCTCATCAAACAACAAACTTCCAAGCACCCTTTGACTCATGTTGTAGCCTCCAAAGACCAGTGTGACAACTTTGCCAATGTTTCCAATGACAAAATCACCAAGATAGAACTCTCCTTGGGTGTGCAAAGCAGTCCCCCAGACATCAATTCGCCCCTAGGGACAGAAGATGATACCACACTCAAGCACTCCACTAACTTCTGGAAATCTTTCATTCCCATCTCCGAAGCAGAGGTCATCAAAATTATTTCCACCACCAAACACTCAGCACACGTCCTGGATCCCATACCTGCCCAATAGGCCAAAAAGCTCAAACTCTCCCTAGCCCCGCACTGGACCAAGATCATAAACAGCTCCTTGAGTACTGGAGTCATGCTGGACTGTCTCAAAAGCGGCCAAGTCACACCTCTACTGAAAAAACGGGCGCTGCCACAAATGATCTGAATAACTTCAGACCGTCTCCAACCTCCCTCTCCTAGCGAATATCATGAAAAGATGTATTCTCCTTCAACTTACTCAACACCTAGACAGCACCAACCTCCTAGACCCACACCAATCAGGCTTAAGAAAAGGAGGCAGTACAGAGACAGCGGTACTATATGTAATAGATCATATGCCCAAATCTCTTGATACTGGCCAATGCTGCCTGCTCATTCTCCTAGACCTATCTGGAGCCTTCAACACGGTTGACCCCAAAATTCTCATTAGGACACTTCAAGAAAGGGCTGGAGCAGAAGAGATGGTATTACAGTGGTTCACCTCTTTTCTACAGAACCGCACCCAAAGTATTAAAATCAAAAACGTCTCGTCGGACCTACTCCCCTTTAGCAGGGGTGTTTCTCAAGGATCAATACTCTCCCCGCAACTTTTCAACATCTACATGGAACCCCTTACCACCATACTCAAAAAATGCCACATTCCCTTCCACCTCTATACAGACGATACCCAGATCTATCTGGAAATCTCCTCCATTGAAGACATTCAGAGACTGAACAGCTCTCTAAGAGAAGTCCAACACTGCCTATCATGAAACCACCTAAAACTCAATCAAGGCAAGGCAGAAATCCTACTAATCTCCAACGATGAGAAAACCCCCAAATCACAGAATGGCTAGAAATGATTAATGCGCTCAACTACAACCCCACTTTAGCCGACTCTGCAAAATCACTGGGAATCACCCTGGACCCTAAATTAGACAAAGCAAACACATCAAGAAGACTGCAAAGAACGCCTTCCTCAACCTTAAACTACTCGACAAAATAAAAACATTCCTCCAAATTACCTCAAACAAGTTACTCAAATACTGGTGTTGTCCAGACTGGACTACGGGATTGCAACCCTCACAGGATCAGATAAATCTCACCTAGCTACGCTCAGATCAATTTTGAACACAGCAGCCAGAATGGTCACCGGAGTAAAGAAATATGAACGCATCTCCCCTGCACTCAGTGAGCTAAAATCGCTCCCCATCGAAATGCGGGCCAATTTTAGAACTGCCTGCCTCACGCACAAGGCGCTGCACACAGGGAAAGCCGCCTACCCACCCTCCAAACTCCAGAAGGCCGGTCAGACAAGAAGCCTGAGGAGTACCAACACCCTACTCCTCATGCCTCCGAGAACTCGTAAACAAAAAAACTCATCTCGATCCTTCGCAGGAAATGTACCCAAAATCTGTAACTCCATACCAGTCCATATCAGGACTAACCCCTCCTTCTTGCTATTCAAAAGACAGCTCAAAGACCTCCTCCTCAACCAATCTTTCCCAAATGGATCAATACAACCTAACCACCGAAGCCTGCCCACAGCAGCACACAGACACTTTGACATCAAGCCCTCTTCCTCACTCTCCTCATGACTCTCCAAATCCCCCCCTTACTGGTCTAATCTCGCCATGAGTCATTGTGCTCTCTTTGATGACAAGTCTTTGTACATACTATTGTGATAACATTCCCTACGAGTGACACTGTGCTCTCTACGATGAAATTATGCAATACGTCTTGAGTCATTGTACATACTAATATGTTCATGTATCTTTCGAGTGATCATACTGTAAAGTGCTCCGATACCTTCGGGTCTGGCTTGCGCTATATAAAACTCAAGTAAATACTTATTTATGGCCAGGCCCTTATTAAAAAATGATATCATTTAAGGCTGGGCTCTGGTGGATGGGGTCCCGTACCCAAGATCGTCCTCTTCCCCCATTTATTTAAAGCACTACAGAGTTCTGTGTCTGTAACCAAAGCGCCTGTAGCTGTATGGGTGAGTAAGTGGGGTTGTTAGAGTCTCTATGGATGAGTGAGTGTAAGTGTACATTTTTGTATGGTTCTCTGAATGGGTATGTGAGTGGTTGTGAGGGTGTGTGAGTGGGTGTATGAGAGGTTCTATGGGGGTGTGAGTGGGTCTGAGTAGTTCTGTGGATGATGCCATAAGTGATGTCATTAGTGATTGTCACTGATCTTGTCATGAGTAATGTAATCGGTGAGGTAATAAGCAGTGCATTGCGAGGGCATACGTTATAGCTAGCCCGGATAACTATCACTGCTGAATTTCACTCGTTTTATACAAGTGAAATCTGAGCATTTGTTTTTTTCAGTGAATATAATATATTACTGAGTGATGATAGCCACTCTGTAGTTATAGCTAGGATTCCGAGTGACAAGAATTCCTTGGATATTTGTTTGTTAATAACTTAGCCTTCATTTGCTCTCAATCACCACAAAACTTTGCACACCTATTCCTTTTTCTACATTGGCTGATGATAGAAAGTTTCATGGTGATTAGTTAAGTGGTGCAAAGAAAAAAGAGGGGTCCCAAAACATGTTTTTCCACCAATGCATTTTACATAGACTTTTAAGACAGACGTAGCAGCAAATAGGCTGAATGTATTATCATTAAATTTGGTGTGGAAAGGGTCCTTTTTGTTATTTGATCTAAATATCTGTTCAGCAGTTTTTAAATAATAAGGGACACACATTTAGTGATATATTGGGCTGTGGTATACCTCGGAACCTTCGCGGTGTACCCTGGCCCCTGGAGTTGACGAAACACAATATGATTGGTAAAGGAAAGCCCTTGCAAAGTAAAAATCTGCCATATTGTATAGACCAGGCCTGGGCGTAGTTCGCAGAGTTTCGCTACGCGGAACTCCACAAAGTGACAAAAGTGGCAGTGTGCAGTGTGAATTGCCATTTGCGTTGGTCTTCCTGCTGCTCAGGTAGAAATTCTACCCGAGTGGCAGCTCGCGCTGGTGCACTTATCGTTCGCGAGCGCAAGAGGGGAAAACACTCTACTGCACTATGCAGAGCCAAGTTTTCTGCACTTTGCAAGCTCCGTGGAGCACGAAATGCAGACACCTCCACAAACTCTGCGAAAGGAGCGGAGTTCACCACCCAGGCCTAGTTTAGACCACTTTCAATACAGATGGTTCAGCACCAATTATCACCAATGCATATCTTTTTGAACTCAGAATAGTTCAGCACAAAAAAAGTTATACTTTTTGACAGTAATTTTTCAAGTATTGTGTCAGTCTATACACACGTTATATGAAATTTCAGAGACGGCAATGAATATAGTTTGAAGCAAGTTATTCATTCATGTCTTCGTCTAAAGTCTCCTTAAAAACAGTAGCCAACGCCCTTCATCCTCATGGACTTTTTCAGGGCTACAGAATATACATAATTACAAACATTTCTTTAATACAAATCATTATCTTCTTAAAATAGAAAAAAATCGAATTTCCCAAATTGTGGAGCATGTTTGGGGGAAATAAACAATCATATATTATGCACACATAATTGACAAATATTCTTTTATATATGGTCCAATCCTCTTGTGACTGAATATAAATGATGTACCACGTAATTAAAGAAACTCCATAGCATATATCAATCACATTATGACTGTCAATTTATATTAAACGTCATGACTGTTCTTGTGCTGAATTGAGACCCGATATTTCTACATTTCATTTCAATAGAATATCATTGTTCACATGTAGACTTCATCTCTGGGTTTCTTATTAAACACAACACCCTTTACCCTACCTATTCCAAAGCACTTTTTAGATCTATCCTTTATTTACTTTTAAGCCTGGTCAAAAACGAGCTGACGGATGGCTTGTTTTAAATTAAGAAAATTACAAATATTTATAACATATGCTCGATACCTTTTTTCAAGTCTTTCCTTTCGAGACTTGATGTAAATGTTTTCTAGCGTTAGTAGTGTATTGAAATCCCATTTGGCGCTCTGTCTTGTGTGTGCTAAAATACATTATTGGATCAAATGTTACAGATCGCTAGTGATGTTATGATTTTTTGGGGGAGGGGTTATTTTTTTATTTATACAAGCAAGGGAAAAGTTGATATACGAATTACATAAAGTGAGGCAATCAAAATTTCATTATATTAAAGCCTTACATTTTTACTTGAAAACGTCAGTTCGTGCAAAGAACGAATATCTTGTGGGTTTTCGGATTTCACTTGACCCTTTCAGGGCTGGCCAGTATTAATTAACTCGATCCTGTTAAAAAAAAACACATTTACTTTAGGGGCTTGTTAAGGATTGTGCCCTTCAAGTTGTGTTATATTATAGTAAGCGCACAACGTGACATTCCCTTCTCCCCAAATTACAAATTACATCACCTTACCACCTCCTACGCCCAAGAACTCTCAGAATCAAGGTATTTGGTCACGGCGTAGCCTTTTATTCACATCAAACCAAGTAATTCAGCACATGCCATTACCAGAGAAAAGTATCCTTCTTGGAAATATAACAATTATTCACAGCTTCACTTTTTCTCAGCATCAACATGTCAACTGCAGTAAGGAAGATAGGTACAACATTACACTTTAACTTTTAACTCGGCCGTACACTAGAACTTGGCCGTACATTTGAACTTGGCCGTCTCAGCCCACATCTTCCACTCCGCTGCGCACGTTGCGCCGGCAGGCTCCAACGCCCTACAGTGGCATAACTTGACAACCTGGGCACCGCATACCGCACCATCCCACCGGGGTACATGAACACAGCCATCCTCCCCAGAATTCTACTCAGTCCATACATTGTGGGTTAGGGCAGTAGAGTCCAGGACCACCGGCAAGTCTGTCCATCCTCTCCGCCTAACCAGTGCACACGTGGAATCCACCCCTTCCTGGGGTCCATTGAATGGCTGCTCCTCCATTGCTGTGCATCCCCCTTTGTTATTAACTGTCAGCTGTCCGCGCTCTGCCTCCGCTTCTGTTATGCCGGGTGGGTGGATGGTCGACAACGCTCCTGTGGCCATGCTGTGGTCAGAGCAGACGAAGAGAACGAAACTGCCAGAGCCCACCCTTAAATAATCTGCTGTTTTGTTTCTTCCAGATGACATCAATTGGGCCATCCCTTCTTTATCCAGCCCCTCTTCTGAGGATCAGACCCCCGGGAGAGGCTCCGCCCCAAGGTGCTACTAAGGGCACCCCTCCTCTAGGGGCGGGGCGCCTGCTCATTATCCTCCTTCTATAGCATTCCTTTTTTGTAGAACACAAATTGTTAATTTTTAATTAAACTCTAATAAAGTAAAACCGTAAAATCATGCGACAGTCTGTACCCAGTATATATAATATGAATCGGGTCAGCAGATGACGTGATTAATAAAACAAATGTGTTTGTTTGAAGTTCTAATACATCCAAAGCAGGAGCCCATGCGATCATCTGCGTCTGGCCTATAAAGCAGGTCAGGTCCCCAGACAGCATGTTTGCATCTCTTTTGGTATTGACTTCACTTTAAAAGAACGAGACGTAAACAGGGACATCTTAAGGATTTTGGGGGCCCTGGGCCAAACATATTTGGGGGCCCCCTGTTCAGAACAGCTTTGAATGTATGATACAATTTCATCTCTTTAATGCCCTCTTTAGCTAGGTTACTGACTCCTCCAAATTGTAGATGTTTTGTACATCTAATATTCAGGGTTAGTGAGAACACAGCAGTACTTCCCTAATATTACTGCAAATTATTACTGCAAATAACCTCTGTTATGCCCTCCCATTTCACATATGTGAGTTCCTGTTTTGATCTCGCTAACGGAAAACGGGATGTATTTAAAAAAAGAAAATTAAACGTTTTCATTACATTTTTTAAGGGCAGGAAGTGGTCCATGGGACCACTGACTGCCATTAAAAAGTATTTTCCCCTGCGTTTACAAAGGGAAGGGGTCCCCTGGGGAACCCTTCCTTTTAACAAGCCCATTACCACCCTCTTGAAGAGGGTGATAATTTGCAATTGTTTTGCGAGCGCAATTGCGGTTGCAAAACATTTGTACATAGGGTGGCGCTCGCTATTAGGAAGGGAATGCCCCTTCCTAATAGCGCCTCGCAATTCCAAAATAGTGAGTCGCAAATAAATTACGACTCTCTTGTTTGGTATGGTACATAACCCTATTGGTTTTTGCTTGCGCAAACGGGTTTGAAACCCGTTCGCACATGCAAAAACCGTTGTACATCTGGTCCCAAATGTAGTGTCAGCAGGATGGATGTATTTGATATATATGTGTGGCTAAAGGATATTTCTAATTTTTTTTTAGCCTCCTTGGCTTAAAACCGCGCTCCGCCACTTCAGAAATGCAGGGCTGCACCATATTTA
The DNA here is from genome assembly GCF_964263255.1 of Lissotriton vulgaris. Lineage (NCBI taxonomy): Eukaryota > Metazoa > Chordata > Amphibia > Caudata > Salamandridae > Lissotriton > Lissotriton vulgaris. The sequence goes on from NC_141693.1 coordinate 474,573,726, forward strand.
CAACAATATGGTGTAGCCCTGCATTTCCCCCTTGCATTAGTGCTACATTTATCAGCCTAGCGCCAACACAGGCACCCTTGCACCATAGCATAAGGGTGTCTGTGTTGAGGGGAAGATTGTTTATGTGCAGGAAGGTGTGCCTTCCTGCACATAAACATCTTTAGATGGCGTTTTGTAACGTTTATGTGTGCTGCTTAATGCAGCACACATAAATGTTGCAAAACAGCATTTTTTCTTGATTATGTGCAGGAAAGGCCACCTTCCTGTGAATGAACAATAGCACAGCCTTTTGCTGTTTCTGTGTGAGTTACACAATGCAGCACACATGGAAACAGCAAAAGCAAGGAGAAATAAAGCATTTCTCCTTGTTGTACCTGTTTAAGACCAGGTTTTCCCTGGTCTTAAATTTGGTGCTCCCTCCTATTTATGCCACCCTTGTAAATAGGGGCAGAGTCAAAATCAATGACCCATTGCCCTCCCCTTTTACGCTAAGTACAGCATGAAAGGGTGTCTTATTTACAAGGCAGGGTTAAGCTATGTTAAGTACCTTAACACTGCCTTGTACATAAGGCGAAGCCCCTATCCCCACCACAATGTCACTAAAAGTTTATGGAGGTCTGCGAGTTATAGTAAGCTTTGGGGAGTGTACAAATTATAACTTTAAGTTATAACTATACATTTTGAATATCTAATGTTTGTGTAGTTAACGTTTTTGCATAGAAATAATAAATAGTGTTTTCCTAATAACATATCTTCGACCCTTATTGTTTTATTATACAAATATATGTATATATATATATATATATATATATATATATATATATATATATACTAGCAGCCCGTCCCGACGTTGTCCGGGTATGAATTGCTGCCGGCCAGTAGTATATTGTTTTGTAGGATTTCGTTTTGATAGCATTTCTTATCTGTGACAGGCCTGTGAAACGCTCCGATTCACAGTGCACTGCTGATGCACTGAAGAGTGTGCGTTCAGTAGTGTGTGAACTCGAGTTTCCCTACTTTATTTTTCCTTGCAATATTATATAGCCCGAACTCGACAACATGGCATGAGCACAATTTAAATTACAGAAGAACACTTTCATTTGTGGTAGGAACGGGGAGACAAAGTGATTTGCCTGGAATCACAGGATGTTGAGCTGATGCCGAGATTCGAAATTTAGCTCCCCAGCTCTAAAGTTCGCAATTCTAGAACTTGTGGCGGGAGGTGTGTCTATAAGTGTATGTCGGTGCTGGCCATCAATGAGAGAGACCTGTGTATTTTTCAAATGGGTGGTGAAAAAATATGAGTATGTTGCTGGAGATGTGGGCCGCCGTGCCACCAAGGTACATACCGGTGGAGGGTAAACACCCATTATTCCACTACTTTCTTTCCGCATACCATCACTCCGCATACTTTCATTACAAAAGTACCATGACTCCGCAATGCCATTATAGCGCATGGCATTACATTTTATATGCTTTTACCACGCATACATTTGCAACGAAATTCGTTGTAAATGCATGAATGGTAAAAGCATGTTTTTTTAAATGTTTGGATAAGGTAAGTATGGGTATAGGGGTATATGTTTTGGGGTACTGAGGTATATGTTTTGGGGTGTTTGGGTATTTTAAGGGTTCAGATATAGTTTTGGGTTATGGGGTACGGGGTAGTTTTAGGGTTTAGGGATAGGTATGGGTTTTGAGGTATATGGGTATTTTTAGCGTTCAGGGCTAGGTTTGGGTTTTGGGGTATAGGGGTATTTTTAGGGTTCAGGGGTAGGTTTGGGTTTTGGGGTACAGGGGTATTTTAAGGGTTCAGGGCTAGGTTTGGGTTTTGGGGTACAGGGGTATTTTTAGGGTTCAGGGGTAGGTTTGGGTTTTGTGGTACAGGGTATATTTATAGGGTTCAGGGCTAGCTTTGGGTTTTGGGGTACAGGGATATTTTTAGGGTTCAGAGGTAGGTTTGGATTTAGGGTACAGAGGTATTTTAGGGTTCAGGGGTAGGTTTGGGTTTTGGGGTACAGGGTTATTTTTAGGGTTCAGGGCTATGTTTGGGTTTTGGGGTACAGGGATATTTTTAGGGTTCAGGGGTAGGTTTGGGTTTTGGGGTACAGGGGTATTTTAAGGGTGCAGGGCTAGGTTTAGGGTTTTGGGGTACAGGGGTATTTTTAGGGTTCAGGGCTAGGTTTGGGTTTTGAGATACAGGGGTATTTATAGGGTTCAGGGCTAGGTTTGGGGTTTGGGGTACAGGGGTATTTTTAAGGTTTAGGGATAGGTTTGGGTTTTGGGGTGCAGGGTATATTTATAGGGCTAAGATGGGTTAGTGTTTAAGGGTGTTGGGGTATTTTAAGGAGTAAGGGTGGGTTATGATTATGGGGTGCAGGGGTTTTTAAAGGGAGCAGGGTGGGATTAGCACACGATATGAGACATTGCAGACACGACCACAAGGGACTACTTTGCTGGCACATTTCTTTTACCTTTTAAGTGTATATGGTGGGCGTCTGCATAGCCTATGTCCTTCTGCTGCAACTGCCCTTTCCAACGCTGTATTGGGTGTTGTGATTGGTGCTGTGGTTCCTGAGATTACCCGCCTCAAAGGTTTGGGCTCTCTCTTTATTATATTAGTATGGATATATATATTCTCTATCTTCTCTCTCGTTTATCTCTTTCTCTGTCACTCTTGCTTTCTCTCCTCTCTACCTCTCCCTCTTTCCTGCTATTATTTCTCTCCTTTTGCTTGCTCATCCTTTTCTTTTTCCCCATTGTCATGTCTGGTACTAAAAGGTAAAGGCAATGTAAACCTGAGGGAAACAATAAACCTCAAAATGCATTCTTCATACTGTTTTCAGCCAATCTGTTGTGATTAGAATTGTATTTTGATCAGTATAGAACTGTTACAGAACAATAGGTCACCATGGTATGAGCCAGCTAGAGCCAATTTAACCTATGTGAAAGGACATCTTTTGACTTGGTACTCAAGCCAGTTAGTTAAAGAGCGGTGCAACATGTTTTAACTAATGATAACAATTTTTTCTGATGTTTCATACAATGATTTGAGCTGAAAAGCTAAACCTTACCCAGCCCTGGTTTGCACCAGTGACTTCTTAAGGATTGTTGAGGCCCCAGGCAATACATACTTTGGGGCCCGCTGTTGGGAATAACTGTTAATTTATTTCACATATTTAACTAATTCAAGCCCTCATAATGCCAAATAATATTAAACTATATGTTAAACTTTCAGAAATGAGGATACTGAAGAAGAGCCAAAACTCAAGCTGGCAGGTGCCACTATCCAAAAAGAAAGCATGAACAAACATTAATAAAGCCATTCCTTTATGCACTTGCATCTACATTGTCATGGCATTTGTCAGCATTTTACATGAAATCCAGCCTGTTCTTCTCTTTGTAGGTAAGAATCTGTAAGGATAGATTCTTAGAAGACCAGTGCATACTAATACATTACTCTGAGGATTTTTACTATCACATCTATTAAAATCTGAAATGTTCTCCTTGTTTCTCTTTCCCTGCTTTGTCGCTCTTCTCCTCTTTCTATGCATGTACTCTTCTCTTTAGACAGTTACCTTCATCTCAACTGAGTTAGAAAATGTGGAAGGGGCAAGTGACATAACTCCCTTTACTACTGTTTTGATTTTCCTTGTCTGTGGTAACTATACAAGTGCAGTTTGTGCATATCAATGTGTGTTGCTCCCTAAGCCCCTCCCCATCAATCCCGGGGTGATAAGCCACACTTTATAAATACTGATGGATTAAATGATTGGTTGGTCCCTTAACCCCTCCTCACTCCTTCCTAAACCTCTCTCCTTAGTAGTAAGCATTCCCAATTTTCAAGCAATTCCCCTCCCACATTTACTACTAAAACGCAGCTATACGTGTGCAGTGATTTTGGCAGTTAGGTTGGAGATGTATGCACATAAAAGATAAGAGAGATGGAGGTGGAAATCTCCACATGTAGGATTTTAAATAGCATTTTGTAGTACGTAAGTAGTACTACTGCAGTACTAATAAACTCACAAAAAAGTGCTGCTTTGAATGTGCCCCACAGTGAGGAACATGTAGAAAGGCAGAGAGGCATGAAGTAGTAAGAGACACAAAGGGGCATATTTACAAGCGCTTGCGCCCCCGGAAACGTCACATTTTCCCATTTTAAAAGAGATGGACCCGTGGCGCAAGGGACGTGAAAATAAGCCCCAAAGTGTGTCGCAAACTAGAGGGATCTTTGAGGTAGTGAGGGATCTTTGAGGTAGTGCGGGCGTAAGGAGAAGTATACACTAGCATAACAAATAGAAAGTAATAAGACAGCAATACAGGTAGAAAGAGAAATGAGGTGTACAATGGAAAGAGGTGAAGTAGGGAGACATTGGTAAAGTAGAATAAAAGATGAAGTTGATACTTCTGTAGCACGTTGGTGAGGTAAAAGTTGTGAGGTAAATGAATGCATAAAGAAAGGGAGAATCATAAGTGTGGTAGACCAGATGCCTTGAAACTGAGAAGGGTGTGCAGAGAGATGTGTGTGATGGAGATAGAGGGAGTGACTATAAATAGAGATAAGGAGAAAAAGTAGATACATACAGAAAGAAAGGAATAAGGTATAAGGAATGAGGTAATGATGGGAGAGTGATAGAGGAAACAGATGTAGATATAGAGAAAGGACAAGTTAAGACATGAGATAGAAAACAAATGGTGAGGTAAATTGAGAGGCTAGGTAGTGGGAAAAAAGGGAGTTAAGATACAGAGAGATAAGATAGTGAAAGATTTGTTGTGGCGAAAGAAATGAGAAGCGAGAGACAGTGATGTTAATGTTATTGGGACTTACATAGCGCTAACTGTTAACCGGAGGTGGCAGAAGAATTGAGAGAGATGTGGAGGTAGTGTTTAGATAGATGGAGAGCTAGTTAAATGAGGGGAGAAAAGAGATGAGATTGAGAGCGTTTCAAGTAGATGGAAAAGAGATACTGGGAGGTGGGATGGAAATAGCAAGTGCGTAACGTGGGAGTGGATAATGTGGAAGAGATATAGAGGTGAAAACAAGGAGTGGTAAAGAGAGAGAAACAAAATCAATAAAATAATCAGAGAGAGGTGGAGAAAAGAGTCATAATGTGGGGGAGCTGTGGTAGACGTGGGTGAGATAGCGAGAGATGAGCTAGAGCGGGAAAGTGTTGGTACTTGAAGATGGAGACTTAGGGAGAGAGACAAAAGAGAAGGTGAATTAAAAAGGGATGCAATATACTGAAAAATTATTTTTTAATTGAATTGCTCTCAGCTGCAAGAGACTGTGAGGGATAAGGTGGGACAGACCAAGCATACACACTAAGAGCCATACATATCAACACCAGTTTCATCAAACATGACACAAACCGGAACATTGTTGATTTTGTTTTTATTTTCTAGAGCTGAACTTGTTTTGCGTTGGAAAGTAGCCCCAAGTATCCCAAAGTTGCACGATGCTCTGCTTTGTGCTACTTTGTGTCAACGGGGCAACCCAAGGGTGATACATGAGTGTGCTGGATGAACCACCCATAGCTTTTGACACACAGGCACATCTACTTACATTTGCAAATTAGTTTGTGCCAAGAATGTATGCCTCCTGGAGGCAGGCATGTTATGTTATGTTATCTGGAATTTATAGAGTGCGCAGCTACTCCCAAGAGTGTCCCGGCGCTGAGAAAAAGACCACCATAACAGCTGACAGAAATTCACCCTAACCACAGAACCGGAAAAGCCTAGAGCTGGAAAAGCCACGTCTTCAGATTCCGGCTAAAGGCCAGGAGGTCCGGGATCTGTCGCAAAGGGGGAGGAAGGCTGTTCCAAAGTTGAGATGCTAATACTTGAAAAGATCTTCCCCCCACCCAGGAAAGCATGATCTTCGGAATCAAGATCAGGCACTGAGTAGAGAACCTTAGAGAACGCTGAGGCATGTAAGGCTGAAATCCTTCCCTTAGATATGGGGCCTCAATCTTATGAAAAGCTTTGAAGACCAGTACTAAGGCTTTTAAGTGGATTCTTTTCCGCACTGGAAGCCAATGAAGTGCGGACAAGAGATGAGAGGTATGCGTCCTGGGTTTGGTTAAGAAGATGGCCCTAGATTCCATATTCTGAATGATCTGCGGACGGCCAAGTAGGTACTCTGGAAGTCCCAAATAGAAGGAATTGTCGTAATCCAGTCACAACATCACTAGGGCATGGACAACTGTTTTATGATGGGAGACTGGTAGTTAGGGAAGAAAGTTTTTCAGCATTTTCAACATCCCAAAACAGGCGCCTGCCAGATTGGATTTGCACCTTCATAGAAAGTGCAGAATCCAATTTGACCCCAGGATTTTTCACCGTAGTGACCTCAGACGAGGGGGGGGGGGCGCATGTCTTGCTGCCATCAGGAATACCAGGGTTCGTGTGGACAAGGCCCAAAGAAAATAATCTCTGATTTGTCCGAGTTGCATTTTAGTTGGTTACAACCAAACCATAAGAAAACTTCAGAGATGCAGTTATTTATCCGGGTCCCATTGAAGTCAAAGCTCTTTTCGCGACATGCTTCTCGGCGAGAAGGGCAAGGGGGTGCCATATACAAATTACATAATGAGGGGTTCAGAATAGATCCCTACGGGACACCCACGTTCAAGGGCGGGATTTCTGCGGAAAAAGGAGGTGCCCAGACTGTTTGAGAGCGGTTGCTGAGAAAGGATGTAAACCATTTCAATACCGTGCCTCCAAACCTGCCCCCCTCAAGTCTTTGCAGAAGTCTCTTGTGAGGGACGGTATCGAAGGACGCAGAGAGATCCAGCAACACCAAAACCACGTTGCCTCCTCTATCTAACGTGGCTTTAATAGTCTCAGCAACTTCTAGCAAGGCATAAAGTTAGACAAAGGGTATTTTTCCCAATCTTCATTGCATGTGCGCTGTACTTTACAGTAAACATGCTAGACGTCACGCTGCCACTCTTGCTCTCTGGTGCAAGGCTTTGCATGTTGCGCAAAGAAGACTGATGAATGCCACTGTTAGGGAAGACAGCAATAGCGCCATATCAGAGTAGGCATAGTGCTGTCATGCTCTCTCCCTTTCACGCAGCACAGAGTAGCACCATTGGTTGCTGCACTTCTTTGCCTGACTTTTAAGTTCATTCTTCTTTCTTTTAAGCATCCTTAGCTATCATTTTTATTAAAAAAAGAAAAAAAACATTCTATGCACACCATTATCATAGGGAGACTTTAAACTATCCCGATCAGTATATAGGGGAGGCTGCTGGCTTGGAAGGTAGAGGCCCTAGACACTGCTCACTTTGCCCATGCCTTAAAGCGTCTCCGGATTGGATAGCTGTAATGTAAAATACATAGCCAGTAAAGGACTGATTGCATAACAGCCAAAATGATTTGATGGGAAGCTGTGAAAATCTAATGGATGAATAATTTGAATGACGCCAGTGAGTACCCTCCTCTGCAGGGGGATGTGGAAGGTCAGATTAAATACAAGTCTACAACAAAAGTGAGTCTGTTCGCTCAGGGCTGTTTACGAGGCTAGATAACATTTGATCCGCCTAGCTACACCTCCTAACAGTTGTCCCCGGGCCTTTAGTCTAGCTAAGGTTTACCAGTGTCCCATATGGCCACTCCAGCCCCAAGAATCACCCCCAGCAAACTCCTTAATGTTATCTCCTATCCACAAAATGATACAAGCAGATCACGACAAACGAACAAAGGTACAAGTGGATAGTCAAAGTGCAATTATTCCCAAAGCTTCAAAGAGCAGGGAAGCACATGGAATGAAACTCGTACTGGTCACAAAGCAGCATACTGAAGGTGACTAGCACCGCCGTTTCAAACCCAAACCAGTAATAATCTAGGGCAAGCTGAAAAAGGGAAAACCAACTATCACCTCAAAGGATATACAGTGGCTGAGGCAAAACTTATAACATACAACCTTTTTACATTTACATATCTTATATTGTAAGCTCATATTAACACTTGTAAAGACAGTTCACTCTTGAACTTTTGAAGTAACTAATGACCACTGCTGAAGGTCAACGTCTCTGTCTTTGTTATTAATTATATACTTATTACCAGTTGCATCTCATTAATTTCCGTGCGAAGGTTCCGTCAATAACAAAAAGGCCTTTTTATATCTCTCTAAATCTTCCGGCATTCTCCAGGGGAACACGCAAATGCTCAGAACACCTCATTAAAATGGACACACACACGCACACACACACACTCACAGACACACCTCTTAATCTGACAGCTCGTAATGTAAAGCACACCCCAACAATCACACACATCAAAACACCTCTTTATCCGTGATTGGTTGATAGGGGAATCAGACATGCAAGATTATTCAAACATGCTGAGTCTTATAGACTATTTTTTATAAGGAAACCATTGAAACCACTCGTCCCAGAATGCATAGTACTGTAGGTGGAAACCAGTTACTGCTTTTGATTCGTTGTTTCATAAAATACCAATGATCATGTAGAGCAGAAGAGCATTAAATAAAGCAGTACACTGTTAACACTGTTATAAATAAAAGGCGTCCACATCTAAAGTACACCAAAAACATTGACATGTACCACTCCCTGGTATACTTCTATTCACTTGGTTAGTAATTATATCTGGGCTCATTCCTATATGAAGGGATTCAGTATTGAATGCATGCTCTCCATGTGGAAGAAAAATATAGCTTTTTAAGTACAAATATTTAAATGCCAATGATAACTACTATTGCTTTCTGTATATGACTGGTATGTGTTAGTCAATCCCTAGAGACTCTCTAAATGTTGGACACTAAGGTCGTGATTAGAATTATAGGTGCTACTTATCACACCTATAAATAACGATACTGTAATGGACGAGCTAGGCCCATGAGTGTGTGCAGCGCCGTGCGAAAAGAACGGACACAGACACAGAAGATATCTGGTCGGCGAAGGCCATAAGCGACCTCACGCCCCTTTATTTATATCCTCGAGGCCGTGCCCGGCCAAGGAGGGATAGGTGGGTGTTGTGTGGGGGTAGGGGCCGGATGGCTCGCTACATCCCTCCCATTCTTTATAAAGATCCAGAGTGACTCCTTATTGCTGCATTAAGCAAACAAAGTCTTGCATCCTCTGGCTTGGAGCTGGGTTTGGCCAGAGACCATACTTCTGGCTCTCTGGGATGTTTCTGGACCCCACTTCTGCCTAGCTGTCTCTCATGTATACCCAGCTAGGTTTTATTTTGAGCAGCGACTATTCTCTAGGAAATATCTCCTTACAGATGATGTTGCATGTCCAACTTCCTTCCTCAAGAGAGCGGTTGGCAGAAAATATTAGGTGTTCCAATGCTCTCATCAGCTCCTTCTTCCTTGTCCTCTTGGGTATTGGCACCTTCTTTGAACCATGAAATATTTCAAGTGACGGTGCTGTGACCTCTTTGAGCAGTCCACATGGTACCATTAATCTTGACCACTGTTCAGATATCAGGTTCATAAGGGATTCTGAATTTCGAGCCAGGGTATTGGTGTTTGATGATAAATGCGCCCCTCAGTAGAGTGAAGGGCTCCACACTCTCTGAATGATGCTAGATTTGTAGTTGGAAACCACTAGCTTAACTTGTGTGGCCTCTATATCCATGTCCGCTTGACCCACTCAGGATTGACCAGGAGGCTGTCTCTGGCAGATTTCTTGAATAGGAGTTGAGCGGGAGCATAGCTAGTTGTGCTGTGTAGAGTATGTCTGTAGGCATTTAAGAATCGGTGGAGACATTCTTCCGCATCTTCCCCTTGGTCTACTCCAATCCAGAGAGTTCGATTTAAAGTCCTCATTAACCTCTCTTCTTCCCCATTGGCTTGAGGCCACTGTGGGGTTATTTTCCTGTGTTTTGTGCGGAGCAAGCTTGGATATTTGGGTATTTGTGAAACTCGCGCCCCTGGATAGGGGGATCTTTTATCAAACTTCGCTTCATTCAAGATTCCCAGCATTGCCAAGGTTTTGTCCAGCATTGTTTTGAGATTGCTGTGGACGGCATCACTTCTACTACAGGGAACTTGGTGTTGATGTCCATCAGCACCACAGTAATCTACTCGTCTAGGAAGCTCACAAAGTCAATGCTGATTTTAGATCAGGGTTCCAGATTCAGATCTTCGGTCATTACTGCTATGCCAGTGGCTCCCCATTTGGTATTGCAAGTGAGCGGCAGTTTCACACAGCCTCATCCACAAGAGCATCCATTCCCGGGAATCACACCTTGTTTGTGTTTACTGTTCCTTGATGCCCCTGGTGTGTGAGATCAATAACCCTTTTCGTGACGCAGCGGTGGTGTAAATAATGTGCCATTTTGTACCATATTTACGGAGTGACGCATCCAGGCAGATGTGTCACTTCGTAAACCCCTGCACTACATTATACCTGCTTCAGGTATAATGCATACAGGGTGGGCATTCCCCCACAAGTAAGGGTCGTAGGAGTGGCACAGTGAAATCTATAAGATTTCACTGCGCCACTTCTAGGACGCCAATGCGTCAAAACCTTACGCCTGCCTCATGGCAAAGGGTGGTGCAGGCCCTTGCAAGAGTTGCATCATGCTTCCGACACAACTCCAGAAATGCATCAGTTTTGCGCTGACAGATATGTCTGTATTACTGACGTATCTGTCAGTCCTTGCAACATGATGCGTCATACAGTAAATATGACACATTGATGGTGTTGCAAGGAGGATGCACAGAGAAGGGGCAATCCTGGACGTCTTCATCGTCCAACAGGACACAGTCACTATAGACCACATCCTTCCAGTCAACTGGTCGGATCATCACCTAAGCCTATTCCACCTATCGCAACCAATCACATGTCAGCCCTCCACCAGAGACCCCCCTACAAGGTCTAGGAACCTATCGCAGGTCAACATTGTCGACTTAGAAGAAAAAATATCCTCCCTCCTACCCATCTCCCCGGATGGTCTCTCTACTGCAGAACTCACAGCACACAATAACACAACGATGTCCTCCATCTTAGACCAACTCGCCCCTGTGAAACTGAAAAAAACCAGGATCATCCCCTCAAGAACATGGTTCAACAAGCACATCAACGAGGAAAGGAGGCAACTCAGAGCCACAGAACGGCTCTGGAGAAAGAACCCCTCCTCTAGCCACGGCAAAAAGCTCAAATCAGCTAGAAGAAAGTATAAAAAGCATATCAACAATGAAAGAAACAACTTCTTCTGTACTATGCTCGATAAGGCAAAAAACAGACCAAGAGAACTATTTGACATCATTAAAAAACAAACCTCCAAACCGTCGAATTCCCTTATGCGATAACTTCGCCAACTTTTTTAACGACAAATCGACAAGATTGAACTTTCCCTTGTCATCAACCCACATCCTCAAGACAACAACCTCTCAAAAACCGAAACCACCTCGAGAAGACGACCCGCAATCACCTGGTTCTGCCTTCGACCCGTCACCGAAACGGAGATTCTCAATTTAATCGCCACATCCAAACCCTCTTCCCACAACTTGGACCCTATACCATCCCAACTGGCCAAAGATCTAAAACTCTCCCTTGCCCCACTCTAGTGGGAAATCATAAAAAGCTCCCTAAAAACAGGCACCATACCCGACTGCCTCAGGGTTGTACAAGTAACACCCCTCCTGAAAAAAACAGGCCTAGACTCTAACGACCTGAATAACTTCAGACCGGTCTCCAATCTTCCCTTCTTGGCCAAAATTCTGGAAAAATGTGTTCCCCGTTAACTGAACAAACATATCAACACTATCAACCTGCTAGACCAGCATCAATCAGGTTTTAGAAAAGGTTGTAGCACCGAAACTGCAATCCTTAACATTGTGGATGACATTCGGCAATCCCTTGACTCAGACTATTGCTGTCTACTTGTCCTCCTTGACCTGTCAGCTGCCTTCGACACGGTAGATCATAGTCTTCTCATCAAGGCCCTCAAAGAAAGAGTTGGTGTAGAGGAACAGGTTTTGCAATGGTTCTCATCCTTCTTCCAGAATCGCTCCCAGAGAGTCAAAATCAAAGCCTTTACTTCTGACCTTCTCCCCGTGAACAGAGGCGTCCCCCATGGTTCCGGTCTCTCCCCTCAATTGTTCAACATAAACATGGTACCCCTCGCCGCCATTCTGAATAAAGCCAACATCCCCTTACATCTATACGCAGACGACACCCAGATTTACCTAGAATACTCCTCCGTCAATGACATTTTAAGACTCAATAATACTTTCAAAGAAGTCCAATCAATGAACCACCTTAAACTCAATCAAGGTAAAACTGAGATCCTCCTCATCTCCAACAAGGAAGAAAACCCGCAAATGACGGAGTGGGTGAAAGCCAATGATACTCTCAACACGAATCTCACTCTGACAAACTCAGTTAAATCACTGGGAATCACCCTAGACCACAAACTATCCATGACTAACCACATCAAGAACTCTTCTAAGAGCGCCTTCTTCAATCTGAAGCTACTCAACAAAATCAAACCCTACATGCCACCTACGGATCTCAAGAAAGCCACCCAATCTCTGGTGTTAACCAGACTGGACTACGGGAACGCGATCTTCTCTGGTACGCCTCTCTCCCACCTAGCACCCTTAAAAACCACCCTCAAAGCAGCGGCCAGAATGGTCTAAATTCGACCACATTTCTCCAGCACTCAAAGATCTAAATTGGCTCCCAGTGGAAATGCGGGCCAACTTCAGAATGGCCTGCCTGACACACAAAGCCTTGCACACAGGGAAACCAGAATACCTAGCCTCGAAACTCAAGAAAGCCGGTAAAGCTAGAAGTCTCAGAAGCTCAAACTCCCTCCTTCTCATCCCCTGAAAACAAGCAAACAGAAAACGGCGAAACGCTCCTTTGCAGGGAATGCTCCAAAGATCTGGAACACCATCCCCGTGGACATCAGAACTGTTCCCTCCTTTCTAAAGTTTAAAAGCCGCCTAAAAGACCTCTACCTCAACCGGGCCTTCCCGAACCCAACTACGCAATGCTCAACCGCTAATCATGTCAATCTTCAGACCGCACGCACCGGCAACTGACCTCACCCCCTATATCCTCCCCATCACATGGGGTCTACACCGCTAGGGGAATCTCTCAGGTTAATACCTTGCCGAGGCAGCAAGAACTCTCCCTGACCGTTCTACCTCAACGAGGACCTCCGATCCCCTGAACCCTAGTCCTCAGCTGCACACCTCAGCCCTCATCACCTGTGGTCGGTCTGAACACGTATCTTTGTGTTTATTTTACCTGCGGACTATCTGAATGCTTATCTTTGTCTGTTTTTTACTCGTTGACTCTGTGGGCCCGATTCACAGAATGAACTTAAGACTCAATCCTAAACTTACTACTGTTTTGGTATTCACAGAATGAACTTACTACTTTTGGCATTCACAGAATGAACTTACTCATTTCGGTATTCACAGAAGTTAGGACTCCTAACTTTAGGACTCCTAAATGCCTTCTGTGAATACCGAAAGTCCTAAAATTGGGATTTTTCATAATTTTGTAGTAGTAAAGTTAGTACTCCTAACTTTAGGACTCCTAAATACCTTCTGTGAATACCGAAAGCCTTAAAATTAGGATTTTCTCAGTTTAGGAGTCCTAAAGTTAGGAGTCCTAACTTTACTACTACTAAATTGAGAAAAATCCTAATTTACATAAAGATATTTCAAATTTTATGGTATGGACCTGTTGACCCATGAGGTGGGAACAGGGAATTAAGATTGAGGAGGCAAGAGGCACGATGGATCATGCGCTTAAGGGCGGTAGAGGAAGGACTAAATTTTGATCAGGAGCTTCAGTTTTTCCTGGGTGATTAACTATGAGCTTCAAAAAGATCGGTTTTAAAGAACAAAGGTAAAATCATTAATATGCGACTATGAATCAAGATGGAAGATGCACAAAATAGATGATGATACTGTCAAAAAAACGAATTCATTGAATAAATAAGTATTAATGTAAAACTAATACCTAATCTGCGTTCAATTGCGCAGACAGGTTTTAAGAACAAGGGTAAAATCATTAATGTACGACTATGGATTAAGGTGGGAGATGCACATAATAGATGTACTGTCTGTAAAAATGAATCTAATTAATAGATAAGTATTAATGTAAAACTAGTACCCAATCTGCGTTTAATTTGCGCAGACTGACGAATGATTTATTAAATAACCGGTTGCGAAACATAAGTAAACAATAAGGGAATCAAACCGTTCCAAAATGGCGGCCGCGAAAAACCTACGCGACTACCAGCTTCAAAGGGGTAGTCCGTTATTGTTGTTCAATAGAGGCTGTATAATCGGAAATGGGAGGAAGCGTGGTGTTTCCTGTACTCGGGAAGCGACCGAAGTTACCAAACAAGGTAAGCCATATGCGAGTGGAAGCTACTTTATTTGTCAAATTCGATTAAGAACCAATTATTAACAAAAACATATAACCATGCAGGCGTAACCGTAGGATATAACAGGTGATGGTGTGAAACTGACAGAATCGGCGATTTATAAGGTACGAATTCTGTCTTGTATTTAAATAGAACACGAGCAGTGCAGGATCAGTAGTAATTGTATAGTAAGACTACTATTGATTTTTTAGGTTGATTAACCACCATACTGACGGAAAGTGAAACACCTAGAGAATTAGTGATAACGCTGTATCAACCTGTATTAAAACAGGTAAGAAGTGGCAATTTAATTAGAATTACCAAGAAAACGTGATCATTAGACTAAACAAGTAGTAAGATTTGAATATGCCTCTATCTATTTTAGGATAACGGATATAGCTTTGGATATGGTATTGATAGGATCTGAAGAATTAATGAAGGTTACTGGAGAAAAGAGAGTGGTAGAAGAGCAGGAGGTAGGTTATAATCCCAAAAGTCATGAAATATCTTTATGTAAATACAGCGCATTGATTCGAAGTGCAGCCCTTGCTCCTAGTGGGTAGAGATTGAGGATGTATTTTCTCTATCCCAAATAGGTAGCACTGTAAAGCCAAGTTGAGGCAAATACCATTTATGATAACTACATAGCACACATTGGAGTGCAGTGAACATATCACAAGTGGTCTCAGTAGTAATGAACCATTTTCCTTTCACTTTAATGCAACGCATGAAATGATTATGGCACCGTTTAAATGTATTACGATAAGAATTGTATATTGTTATTTATCCAACCTTTGAGACTATTGTTTTCTGTAAAGCGGTAAGCATTGCACGGTACACCACATGAGATAATGTGTATTATGTGCATGACGTATATCACCATGAAGAGGTTTCTATTGAGCACATGGTTGTTGTCGGGGGTCTTAAAGAGCTCTGCAAACAAGAATTGTTAAATTGAATGGAAGTGGGGATGGTAAAAAACGTATTTTGTATTATTTCCAGCCCTGATGAAGCCGATTGGTTACCTCTAACCTCGGCGAAACGCGTTGGCATGGGATTGGAATCAGATTTGTAAATAAAAGAAGAGGTTTTGAAGAGCCTTGGGACTATTTGATATTACTGGAGTGCTGAGTCAATAACTAAGAGACTTTATATATTGTGATAAGTGGAGTGCTGCAGTATCGCATCTTTGTCAATTGTGCCTAATCGGCTGATTAGGTGGTGGGAAGTGAGGTGCTATCTTCCCCAAATTTATTGCAGGCACCCGTACGTTGTATGGTAACAGCAAATTGTATGTATAGTGTATTCCTTCTAGAGCGCTGTAAAACTCCTTAGCACCTAAAGTTCACAGATTCTATATTGGAGGGCAGCTCATTAGGCACTAACACTCCCAGGTAGTGGGCTTGTATATACGGAGTATAAAAAAATGAGTGATAACACTGAAAGGGATAAAATGGCGGCAGAACTTTTTGACAACCTGTGCAAAGGGAGTACAGTCACGCAGGCAGTCAAGAGTGTGACGCAGCAAAAAGATGAGGGACTATGAAGTAAATTCATAAAATTGGAAAGACTTAAGAAGTCGGAGATGTCCAAATGGTGGGACGGGGCCACCCTTAAACAATATGCTAAACTGAATAGGATACCAAGAGGACTCCGCTCACAAATCATGCCTACATATGATGACCTCGATGAAGACCTGTTGGCGATTTGGGAGATGGAGTTAACCTCAAGTTCAATGAAGTTAATGGATTTGCTTATTGAGAATTCGGAAAGGAAAGTGGCAAAGTTTCAAGCTGAGATCTCACAGTTGGAAGCAGAGATTACCGACCTTAACCTGCCTGACCCAACGGCTAAAAACTATGATATTTTGAAGGGAATTCTAGTGAATCATCAGAATGATATTAAGCAGAGAAAAGCGCGTAAGCTTAAAAGAGATGAGATAGATTACACCAGTGGTAGGGTGTTTACATTCTCTAGGAAATATGATCATCTAATGCAAACAGATAAAAATAAGCAGCAGCAAGAGTCCATATCTGCAAGTTCTAGCAATACCTCTCTTAGTAGCATTCCTACCAGTGGCAGCGAATCAGAAGGGGCTTCTGGCTCATCAGTCAGGCAACTACCCGCTTTAGGGAACTCATCATTCTCACTAGAGGTGAGCAGGATAAAAAGAGGAAATCGAGGGCAAGCAAGGCGCCCGGGGCCCCTAAACAAACCAGAAGAGGTCAGAAAAGAGGTAGCCGGAGGAGGGCGGGGAGGGATGAAACTGAGATCATGGGACAAGAAGGTTTGACAAGAGACACAAATAATGAGGTGGAGGTGGTGAACTTATCTAAAATGGTACTTACGGAGCATATGAATGAGCTACTTAAGAAGGTTTTGAGCTTTTGCCCGGCTGTAAGAGGCAATATTTGTGACACAAAGATTGATTTGTTCAGGTATATCAGAAGACTCAAATTGGTTAAGCATTTTGCTTTAAATCCGATGAAGAATAAAGATAAAACTCTGCAAACAAAGAGCATAGTGTCTGATTCAATCACAATAAACAATATACAGGATACAGTATTTCTTCTTTCCTTTATAGAGATGGAGGAAGATCCTATGACAATGGCAAAAGTCTTAGATGATCTTGAAATCCGGCCTGATCTATCAATATCTAGTGGTCTAAGGAATAAGTCCAAATGGTCTCCTAATCTAACGAGTGGTAATAACATAGAAATTTTCCATAAAATGGTTATTGCTGATTTAGATGCAAATGAGAGAAAAGCAGATCCAGGGGGTTACTTAAAAGATAACCTAACACGAGATGAAAGGACTTCTCTGAATGAACTAGTGAACAATACTGAGGTCATTATCAGAAAAGCGGACAAAGGGGGGAACATAGTGGTAATGGATAGAGATGATTATGAGAAAGAGATCTACTCCCAACTTGACAACAAGACATGTTATGAAAGAGTGAGTCATAATCCAATGTTCTCTCTGATTGCTGTGATAAATACTCATCTTAAGCAATGGTCTGACGAGGGTCTACTAGATGAGGACGAATATATTTTTCTTAAGGTAAATTGCCCCAGGTACCCGTGTCTCTATACACTGCTAAAAATTCACAAGGGCCTACCATTTCCACCGGGTAGGCCGATAGTATCGGGTATTGGGGGACCAACAGAGCATTTGTCCCAATTTGTTGATGTCTTTCTTCAACCGATAATGTCCAATTTACCATCTTATATAAAAGATACACGCCATATTTTGAACATTTTGGGTGATATCAAATGGGAAACCGGAATGATACTGGTTACTCTTGATGTGATCTCGTTATATACGAGTATCAGGAATGAATTGGGGCTGAAAGCCTTAGACCACTTTTTGTCTAGAAGACCTGCCAGTCACTGGCAACATACTCAAATGACCCTGGCTATGACTGAATTGATTTTGGAGAATAATTATTTTTTGTTTAAAGGTGATTGGTTTAAGCAAAAACAGGGTGTGGCTATGGCCTCCAAATTTTCCCCAGCTTATGCGAACATCTTTATGGGGTGGTTGGAAGAGAAGTATGTTTGGGGCCCTGGAGCCAATGAGTGGAATGGATCTATCCTTTATTGGGGTAGATTCATTGATGACTGCATCATGATTTGGACGGGATCCGTACAATCCTTAGAGGGGTTTTTCAAGTATCTCAATAACAATGACATTAATATTAGGTTCACCACTAGCCGTAGCACAACTAATATTACCTTCTTAGATGTTGAACTGTATGTGAAGAATGATCGCATTGAAAGTAAAATGTACCGGAAACCGACTTCATGTAATACAATTTTGCATGCGAAGAGTGCTCACCCACGTCACCAAGTTAGAGCAATTCCTTTTGGTGAAATGCTAAGAGCTAGACGAAATTGTAGTGAAACTGGTAATTTTAATGATTGCATATGTGATATGGAAAGAAGATTTATAATAAGAGGATATAACAAACAAAATGTAAAATTGGCTAAACAGAGGGCTGTGAAAGTGGGGCGTAGTGAGACACTTAGACCCTCAGTTAAACACAATAAGGAAGAACTGCCTATCAGACTGATCACAACTTATACCCCAGTAAGCAATACACTGTTGCAAAGCATGAACAAGCATTGGGATATTCTCAGGTTGGATAAAACACTGAGAAAACCTATAGGGGGCAGACCACAGGTATCCTACAGGAGAGGTCAGACTTTGGGTTCTCTTCTAAGCCCCAGCTATCCATTATCAGAACGAAATGTCACCTGGCTACACCAACATTCTAAAGGGTTTTATAAATGTGGCAATTGTGGTATGTGCAGATGTGCAAAGGACAAAACTAAATGTTTTAAAATCAAGGATGGGAAAAAATATGATATTAGAATGAACATTACATGCAGCACTAAGTATGTCATCTATATCATTGAATGTAAATGTTTGAGGGTGTATGTGGGCAGCACAATCCGTAAGCTCAAGGAAATAATGAGTGAACATTTAAGAGCTGTAAAAAATAATGATGTGAGGTATCCGATAGCGGAACATATACATAATTGTGAGAAACAGGACCACAGCAGAAGCTTCAAATTTTATGGTATTGATCATATACCTGTTGACCCACGAGGTGGGAACAGGGAATTAGGAATGAGGAGGCAAGAGGCACGATGGATCATGCGCTTAAGGACGGTAGAGAAAAGACTACATTTTGATCAGGAGCTTCAGTTTTTCCTGGGTGATTAACTTTGAGCTTCAAAAAGATCGGTTTTAAAGAACAAAGGTAAAATCATTAATATGCGACTATGAATCAAGATGGGAGATGCACAAAATAGATGATAATACTGTCAAAAAAACGAATTCATTGAATAAATAAGTATTAATGTAAAACTAATACCTAATCTGCGTTCAATTGCGCAGACAGGTTTTAAGAACAAGGGTAAAATCATTAATGTACGACTATGGATTAAGGTGGGAGATGCACATAATAGATGTACTATCTGTAAAAATGAATCTAATGAATAGATAAGTATTAATGTAAAACTAGTACCCAATCTGCATTTAATTTGCGCAGACTGATGAATGATTTATTAACTAACCGGTTGCGAAACATAAGTAAACAATAAAGGAATCAAACCGTTCCAAAATGGCGGCCGCAAAAAACCTACGCGACTACCAGCTTCAAAGGGGTAGTCCGTTATTGTTGTTCAATAGAGGCTGTATAATCGGAAATGGGAGGAAGCATGGTGGTTCCTGTACTCGGGAAGCGACCGAAGTTACCGAGCAAGGTAAGCCATATGCGAGTGGAAGCTACTTTATTTGTCAAATTCGATTAAGAACCAATTATTAACAAAAACATATAACCTTGCAGGCGTAACCGTAGGATATAACGGGTGATGGTGTGAAACTGACAGAATCGGCGATTTATAAGGTACAAATTCTGTCTTGTATTTAAATAGAACACGAGCAATGCAGGATCGGTAGTAATTGTATAGTAAGACTTCTATTGATTTTTTAGGTTGTTTAACCACCATACTGAAGGAAAGTGAAACACCTAGAGAATTAGTGATAACGCTGTATCAACCTGTATTAAAACAGGTAAGAAGTGGCAATTTAATTAGAATTACCAAGAAAACGTGATCATTAGACTAAACAAGTAGTAAGATTTGAATATGCCTCTATCTATTTTAGGATAACGGATATAGCTTTGGATATGGTATTGATAGGATCTGAAGAATTAATGAAGGTTACTGGATAAAAGAGAGTAGTAGAAGAGCAGGAGGTAGGTTATAATCCCAAAAGTCATGAAATATCTTTATGTAAATACAGCGCATTGATTCGAAGTGCAGCCCTTGCTCCTAGTGGGTAGAGATTGAGGATGCGTTTTCTCTATCCCAAATAGGTAGCACTGTAAAGCCAAGTTGAGGTAAATACCATTTATGATAACTACATAGCACGCATGGGAGTGCAGTGAACATATCACGAGTGATCTCAGTAGTAATGAAACATTTTCCTTTCACTTTAATGCAACGCATGAAATGATTATGGCACTGTTTAAATGTATTACGATAAGAATTGTATAATGTTATTTATCCAACCTTTGAGACTATTGTTTACTGTAAAGCGGTAAGCATTGCACGGTGCACCACATGAGATAATGTGTATTATGTGCATGATGTATATCACCATGGAGAGGTTTCTATTGAGCACATGGTTGTTGTCGGGGGTCTTAAAGAGCTCTGCAAACAAGAATTGTTAAATTGAATGGAAGTGGGGATGGTAAAAAACGTATTTTGTATTATTTCCAGCCCTGATGAAGCCGATTGGTTACCTCTAACCTCGGCGAAACGCGTTGGCATGGGATTGGAATCGGATTTGTAAATAAAAGAAGAAGTTTTGAAGAGCCTTGGGACTATTTGATATTACTGGAGTGCTGAGTCAATAACTAAGAGACTTTATATATTGTGATAAGTGGAGTGCCGCAGTATCGCATCTTTGTCAAAAGTAGTAAGTTCATTCTGTGAATACCAAAAATAGTAAGTGCAATCTGTGAATACCAAAACAGTAGTAAGTTTAGTATTGAGTCTTAAGTTCATTCTGTGAATCGGGCCCTGTATTTGACTTATTCATATCATCATGTGAAGCGCTGCGATACCCTCTGGCCTGGCCAGCGCTATAGAAAACTCCTAAAATAAAATAAAATAATAAATAAAAGTGTTACATTGCTGCTTTCACACAGCAATGCAACACTTCTCATAAACGAGGCCTTTTGTCTGTGTCATGGCTCCAATCTCAGGAGACACTGGAGTGTGTGAGGACACTCAGAGGCTCTGACATAGTGGCTAATTTGTGGATTAACCAACCACAGTAGGTAGCCATACCAAGGAAGATGCAGACTTTAGTTGGATTTCACAGAACTGGTGCGTTCTTGATGGCTTCTGTTTTCCATGGATCCTCGCGTAGACCCTCTATTGAGAAGATGTATCCAAAGAATTCTAGAATCCTGATGGAAGTAGCTTTTACTTTTGTTGCACGTTAACCCATTGTCTGCTATGAGTTAGAGGGGGTTCCATAGACGCACTGATGTTCCTCTAGGCTATCCGAGTTAATCTGTAGGTTGTTGCACAAATTAATGATGCCAAGCAGCCTTCATAGTTTCAATCTGATTGTATTTTGTAAAACCTTCACCACAGAGGAGACGCCAAAACTCAGTCTCTTGTGGCATCGAAGGTCGAAGTGTGTGGAAATGTTGTTATTTACTGACTTTCCGGGGCAAGCTCTAACTGGCGATACCCAAATTTGAGATCCAGCTTCGAGAACCACTTCCTTCCGATCAAATGAGCAACAATGTTATACATTGGAATGATTGGGGAGTCTCGTGTCTATACATAGGTGTATGGCACCTGGCTGCATCAACTTTAGTGCGATCACCAGCGGCAACACCCATGGCATGGGGCCAGTCACTCTCTCAATGACACCTCGTTTTTCCATCACCTCCAGTTCTATCTCGACGTGGGGCCTTATGTGTAAAGAGACATCCTATGTCTTAACGCTGCAGGCTTGATTAAGTTGTCAATGTGCCGTTCGATTAGTTTGCCTCTGAGTTCTCCCAGGTCCTGTAACAGCTGTGGAAACTCTGCTAGTATGGGATCGACATTAGGCTTGTGCACTTGGTTGGTAATTAACACAAGTTCTAAGTTTTCCACCATATGACAACTTAGCAGGATGCCTTTTTCTTTTCCGTGACCTAGAACTTTGTACGTGTGGCGTGCCCATTGCTTGCAACATCCACTTTGATGACTCCTCCGAGTGGCAACAGGTCTGTATCTCTGTATGTATAAATCTTTGCCTTGTTGAGGAAAAGTTGGAGGTTTGTTGAGAGGCTTTCATATTGTTCTGAGTCCATGACATTTACAGATGTCCCCATTTCAATAAGCACTCTCACTGCAGTGTTAGCAATATTGACCATACACATTGGGCTAGTCTCCTTTTACGTTCTGCTCGATCTGAGAAGGAAACCAAAAAGATCTTGTCACCTTCCTCTTCTGCCACATTGGTGTGTCCGTAGCAGCCCGATTCTTCCTCTGCTGGAATGCATGGCCTGGGATTCATTGTATAACGTCAAACCTCTCGACTTTGATGTTGGAGGTCCAGAAAGGACAGGCGTACCTGGAGGTTTGCTGAGTGCCACCTCTATTTCCTTTACCCGTGAATTTGACAGTTCATGGCATCTGGATAGCACCAGGATATCATCGAGTGGGATTCCTGGTTGTCTTAATATTAGCCATTGGAACACTGTGGATGGACACCCTTGAGTGATATGTGCCCTGATTTCCTCCTGCTGATCGTGAAATGTGCACCTGTTCACCAGCTTCCTCAGCTGTGCAAAGAACATGTTGACAGGCTTGGTGTCTGATTGCATGGCTTGACGTAGTTTGAATATTTCAAAATCAGGGTTAATTTGTGGTCAAATTGTCCTTTTAGCACTCTGACTGCAGCATCAAAGTCTGCATCATCCCCTGCGCCTGGTAGAATCTCAAAAAGTGTGCATAATTCAGCACCTCCAAAGTGCTTTTGACTGCAATGTCTGTTTCTTTGGTACCACGAAAAAAGTGATTTAAGTGCCCCAACCATGAACACCATTTTGGTGCCACTGTGGCTGGATAAGACAGTTCGCTGAATGATTTTATACACTATCTTGCCTACAGCACTGGGACTGGTGTTTAGGACAGTCAGGGGGCTATGACTGTGTCCCAACATGGTACCTTTTAATGGCTGGTGTGCACTGTCTCTTATGCTCATGCGTTCAGGCGGTGTGTGTTCATGCAGGATTGTACATAATGTATGTATTCAGTTCTCCATGCCTTGTTTAGTTTTCCACATTTCTTTATTATATTTCTTTCTTCTTCAGTTCCATTGTTTTCACACAGTCACCTCCTGGCAGTCAGCCCCACAGTTATTGCACTGGTGAATACTGTTCATGGGATTTGATGAACACTTACAACAATCCAGCCAAAAGTGTATAAACTTATACAACGAAAACAAATGACTTTACTCCACTTGCAAGATCACCTATTGTCTCTTCCCCTTATGTTTGTAGATGAAGCAGGAAGAAGGATCGATGAGTTGCATGCAGGTCATGAAGTGAAGGTCGCACAGGAATGCCAGTAGAACTTCTGCTGTTTCATTCTTGCAACAACAGTTGTAAATCAAAATAGACACGGATCTTGAATAACAACTTAAAAATATTGAGTGACTGTAATACCATAGTCATAATATCGTGACTCCCAAAATATAGAGGAAGGATACATGGAAGGTTAGTATATATTTTTACTGATTTGATCAATGATATTGAAAGTTTAAGCTTTGTATTTTGTTATATGTGGGAAATAATTTCATTTAGAAGTATAGAATGTATTACTGTTTTTCAGGTTGTATGGTTTATTGGAGTATTTGGTGCGGAGAGTTCTTTTTAAGCATATGTTTAGTAAATTGTTTGCTTTTTATGCTCTTTTATTTCTTGATAATTTTTATATTTATAGATTAAATTATATATTTAGTTATCCTACTTTTTAATGTGTTCGGATTGTGAAGTTTGGTGGGGAATTCAGCGGATAGTGATTGTTTAGAAGGTATATTATTTACCAATATTTCTTGGCTTCATTACTGGAGAAAAATGTAAAATTATACTTATGTTTTTATTTCTTTAGTTAATTTACATTTTGTTAAAATGTATTTGTTATTTTATACTGGTGAATATTTGATTACAAAAAGTATATTTCTGCTAATAATCAATCATTACATTTGTATCTATTTAAAACATTTATTGATCACTTTCACATTTGTTTTACATTATTTTATATATTTGAATATATAGGGGGCACCTCATGTTTTTAAGAGGTTTAGGTGGCTAGTGTGTTATACAAAAGGAGTAGTAGTGATTATGACATGTGTAATATTAATTTGATCGTTTGATACATTTAAATAATTGATTGAGTTATAAAACATATGCATTTCCAAATTGTTTCAATGACTGGAGTTAGAGTATTAAATATATAATCCACAAAATCTCTTCAACACTGAAAAAGAGAGTGTGTCTAATATTTGGGGACTAGCCAGCCTGACTGTGGGCATTTTGAGGCTACCCGATGATTGATTGCTATCAGTGTGCAGGTGCCCTATCAAGGCAGAAGCACCTGTGGTGCCCAAGCGGCGAGGCATCACCAACTAGCTTGGAGACTAAAAGGAGTGCGATTGTCCTTATGCTCCACAAAGAGCTCGCCTGCAGTGTTTTCTATACGTATTGCCACTTGGGAGAACACACTTAATATTTCAGCGTACCCAAAGTTGGAGCTTTATGGATACCTGTTGTTTGCTTTTGTTAGATGTCAGGTTAAAATAGATCATGAGGCAATACAAATTGTTGAAGTCAGTAATTTCTTTTAAGAGCTTATTGTTTTTACAAATATTAGTTTTTACTTTTCTATTTTGAACAGCTACAGCTATTGGTTTAGAATCCATACGTTGCAGCATTGACAATATTCAATGGAAGACCTTTTTGTGTTTTTTTATATATGGCAATTTAGGCAGAAACGGAAATACATGTATGCTATGTATCTACATGTATAAATCAATCAAAACAGAACATAGTTTCCCTTACGTATGATGAAAAAATGCATCCGTCCCACGCTCTTAGCAACTCTAAGTGCAATTCACAACTTCATGCCTGCATGTGCCACACATTTACAGATCGCTTTGAGGCTCACCTTAGTTTTAGAAGTTTCACATTCATTCTGTGCATGCCAACTTCACATTCTCCACCTTCCAACGTGTTACGCCTTCTCTTACTTTTCCGGTGCATTCTCCCTTATGCAGAATAGTGCTGCTACTCCCCCAGAGACACAGATAGCAAGACACGATCTTATGCAGCACAAATAAGTATTTATTGTACAGTGAAACTTTGTCATAAGCAGCTCCCATAAGGATAAGCAGCCCTGATCAAATATGACTGTTTCTTAAAAGATGTTGATGTTAGATATTCAACTCAGCAATTAAGTCCTTTGAGACTGAACTGCCTATGTATTTCCTACTTTTTTCTGTCATCCACATGCCAGTTATTATTTCAAAGCAACCATCCTCTGTCCACATTTATCTGGGTAATGTAAAAGGAGCTGCCTTTTTTTAACATGTAGCGTGAATGTCCTTAGCTAGTGCTAAAGGATAATCATTTGGTCTATAATCTCTCCAATCTCTTAAGGAGTAAGAATATATATTGGATACTGGTGAATAAACTGTCAAATAATATTGCAAAGTTGTATTTGTGCTCCTTGTTTGCCTATCTGACCATAGAAAGGTTAGTTGATGGAAAGTGTAATTCTATTTCCAAAACCTGGCCACTGCTGTCCAAAACATGAACGTAATCTGCGCCACTTGAGCACTGACCTTATGAGGTGGTATCCCATGAAGACACTGAAGCACATGGAAACTGGTTCAGTGTCAATTCCTGCTCCTAGTTCTGTGTCCTGGAAGGCGGGGAGAGGAGGAGTGATGGATCCTCCATCCATGCTTGTAATCAGACAGGTAGGAGAAAGTGAACAAAGCAGGCTTCCCGCCAGCACTGAAAAATACTGTGTTGTGAGTCTGCAAAATTGGCCTGACCATGCTGGCTTTGGAGCTCCCACACAGTAGGCTGCTGTCAGTGCTTGAGTGCACACTAAAGGCAGATATTCATGCTCGGGTAAACTGCTCAAGCTTTTTATTAAATTTTGCAACATGAACAACTGTAATGCATGATGTCTATGCCAGATAGAGGCAAGCATTTAATCACATTTGACAAGTAGCTATGTGGGATATTCATGAGTGTTTGTAAGATTCCCCCAGCCTGGAGCATTGAACACAGTTGATCTACGTTGGCAAGCATCGCTGTGGTGTAACTGGGGATAAACAAAGAGGTATTGGTGAAGGGTGGTGGGCGGGTTGGTGTCCGTGACAGAATGTATAGGGTGATGGGGACAATTGGGCATAGGGCCGATGGGTGGGTCTCCCAGCAGGGTGGAGGTGTGTAGATGTGAGCAATGGCGTAGTGTGGGTGCTTGCCAACATGTGTAACCGTCTTCAGGGTGGTGTATGCTGCATGTGTGGAGGGGCCTGGTGCTTCATGGGGTAGATCGTTGTTTCCAAGCTCCTGCAGGAAGGGAGCCAGAATGATCGCCCTCTGAGGGGATGGAAATAGTCTGCACAGCCGAAAAAAAATCCTTGTTTTGGAGGGCATCCTCTGCTTCTGCGCCCCCACTTATGCACCACTTCATCCAGGCCCCCACCGGGAGACTCACAGGAGAGCGTCAGTGAAGTGTAAGCATGCACTTGGATAGCAGTAGTGACAGGTCTGCGAAGTGGGTCCATGCTTTCAGTCGCTTCGTACTCAATAATGTTTCAAGGGAGCATGCTTGCCATGTGTCAATGTCTGGTAACTCTATGACCTCATGTAGAATGGTGTGAATTTAGTGCCATTACCTATGGAGAGCAGGGCAGAACCCTAGCATGTGCATGAGGTTCTCATCGGGAGCTCAACAGCGAGGACACTAGAACCGTGTCTCATGGAAATAGCGGTGGAGTTGAGCTGAAGTCTGGTAGATCCCTGTGTAGGATGAAGAACTGTATATCTTGGAAGATCAAGTTGCGAGAGATCTTTTTTGGGAACTCTAGCGCCAGCTCCCATTCCTTATCTTGCAGTACCCTCCCAAATTTATCCACCCACTTTTGACGCAATGCTTTGATGGGAGTGGCCATAAGGTAGAGCATGGCTTTGTAGAGCCAGGTAATCAAGTGCCGACTGGTACCCATAGCCACAACGGTCTGGAGAGGTCCCAGGGGGTGTGGCATGTATAACTGAGCTGCCATGTGAGGGGAACTGCCCGAGGAAAAGATCATTCTCCTCGGATAGGTGGCCAAAAGGGAGAAAATGGCCCTCAGCAAATAGGTTGCCCACAATGAGCACTGAGTGGTCAGTCCAGACCCTCAGCTCGCCCACCATATAGAAACTTTGGCTGCGAAGTAGGCCTACTAGAGGCAGATTTGAGACATAAGGTGGTATCTTCTGGGAGAGTTGATCTATCCTAGCCGTGCATGTCTTTGCTACCATTACTTAAAGGGACCAGGGAACTGCCTGTTGCGCCGTCAGTAGGAGTAAGCGTCGGATCACATAGATTGGGAAGGGTCCATATTCAATTCTGGTTTCATCCAAGTAGAGCCCAGCTATCCAACGGTACAACCATTGTAGCTGTGCTGCAAGGAAGTATGCCTCAAAGCATGGGGTTCCCAAGTGTCCCTGGGATAGTGGCAACTGCAGCTTAGCGAGAGCAACATGTCTGTGCCTCGAACCCCATATGAGTGTGCACAGTATAGAGTCTAGTTCCCTGAAGAAGGAGCTTTACCCAGGGGTTTATCACCATATCCCTGTACCATCCTAGTGGGAGGGCTTCCATCAATCTTTGGGCATGGGCAGGGTGACACGGTGGGATGCTTCGACTAGAACCCTGCTCCCCTGGGGCTGTCAGTTGCATCATCTGCACATCACAATGGCCTACAATGACATACACTTCCTCAGTTTGAGCATCTGCAGCATGCACACCACCAGAAAATGGTAAGCTGTCTATTCGTATATCAAACATCAGCGAGCACAAATTGTCTTTTTGCAAGAGACCTATATCACAGTGGGAGGCTAGGCCATCTGTAAAGGCATTGTAGGTACCTCCTCTGTGCTCCCACCTATTTGGCGTATGCAATAGGCATCTTGGTCTGGGTGTGACCTGCAGTACCCAATCAGGACACAAACGTGACCATTGATAGGGAAGGCCGCTATGCACTCTTCGAGTGTAATTCTCACCTGTTGTTTCCGCAGGGACAAGATGCAAGATCTGCAGCAAGGTCCCAACTTCCCACACCCACCAATGTCACCCCAACAGTGTCAAAGCTAACACAGTAGATTTGGTGGAAGAGGGGAAACAAAACAAGAAAAGTGAGAAGGGAAGACACAGCATCAACATGCATCAGGTATGGTTATTCTTGTTGGATGGTCATTATGTGATTCCTGTAGTGGATATACGGTTATATGTATTACAATGAGAATATAAGAGGAAAATAACGCTGAGGCTCAAGTAATGATGCTATGGGATAACTACCCGTAGAATTCCCTCTTCCGCTTAGGTATATCAATATTAGAAAACAGGGTCAGTGGTATATATCTATATGGAAGAGATATGAAATTATGAGCTTACTACTTAGGACATCAAGACACAGTAACCTAAGAGTTGTTCAACATGGAATCCAAGCAGGCCCCAACTTATTCATATCCAATAATACCAGAAGTAAACCAAGAAACATATTATCCCGGAAAGGATAATAAAAAAAAGATACACAAAAAAGTGCAGGGCTAATCACTAATATTATGTACAGCCCCTTCAATCTCAGGAGACTAATTTGATATTTTTCTTACTTATGGCCATCAAGGAATGTCAGCAAGGGAGCATGATCCCCATACATGAGGAGACTATCTCAGATAAGTACTGTGTTTGATTCATGCAAAGTAAAATAAATGTTACCACTTAGAAGAGCGTGGATTCTTTGTGAGTAATCAGTCTCTTTTGTTTCTTTTTCCAGGAAAAAGCTGAAGGCCCTGGGGCGTCAGGTGAACCGCCGTAATTAGGGAAGGATCTGAAGGTAAACAAAGTGTTCCAATAATGGGAGCCTACCACAACTGGTGGTATGCCAAAACAAGTCATGTTCGTGGTGCCCTAATGTAGTGTGAGGGTAAGGCTAGCCACCAGTGTGCAGTGGTGTAGTGATAGTGCCCTTTGAAGGTCAGATAAAGTGGTAGGCCGGTGTTGACGATGGGTCATGGTGATGCCCAAGAGGGGAGACTGGGGGTTGTGCAGCGTGCAACAATATGCGAGCGTGGTATCCTCCTATGGATAGAATCCCCAAGGTGGGAGTAGGTTGCTTGGTGTTGTAAATGAACCGAACAATCCCACTATGGGACAATCAGATTTGAGAGTCAAATTGAAAAAGTTCAAATAAGGGTGTCTTCTTCCAGTGGTGTCATCAGAGGGGGGACCGCGATCCATCAGAAGAGTTTACGGTCTGATAAATGTCTTTTTCAGCATGGTGCTATGTATACATTGAAAAGTGCCAATATGAAATATGACAATTATTTTGAGTGTCTATGGGAAAATAGTCAAATGAGATTTTCTGCTGTCTCTGGTGTCACCAGCAGGGAAGCAGACTGTGATCTAGCACAAGACTCATCGTAATGAAGAGTGTCTTCTTCGAAACAGCAGATATGTGGACCCTTCTCATCTGTAGCCATGGAGGTAGGCCCAAGATTTGTTGCAGACTGAATGGCCTACCTGCGATCCACAATGATTTGTTCCAAGTTGAGGGAGCTGGCTGAGGATATCCAAGATGGGGTCTCACCCATGGCGTCCTCTGCACTCTGCTCCATGGCCCACTGGGGTCAGATGTAGGCTTAGTGCGCTCTGCCTCTGGTTCTCCCTGATGTTGATCAGTTCAGTCCCAAGACTCCTTAGGATGAGTGAAGAAAACAGTGGTGCCACTTGACATTTTTTTGAGTTGAGCTAGGAACAGTAGTTAGTCCTGGACCCCTGCTGGCAGAGGCTCCACTCGATTTCCTGGAAGGAGGAGCGCTGGCGCTGAACCCCTTGGGTATAGTCAGGAAACAGCATAGTATTTTTGTCTTCCACCCAAAGGGGACCCACCCGTCTTGCTGTGTAGAGTATGGCATCACAATCCTTGAAGTGCAGAAGTTTTGCCAGCATGGGGCAGGGAGCTCGTCAGTTGGAACCTAGCCTAGACACTATGTGCTCTCTCCAGGGAGTAGAAGGGAGTAAGGTCCTAGGCCAGGGTGAAGGTCTTGAACCAGGTTTCCAGGTAGACGAGCCGGTCAGTTCCCTAAATCCCCTCTGGGACCCCCTAAAACATGGATGTTGATTCTTTGGGAGCACCCCTCCAAGTCCTCTGCCCTGCTCTCAAGATGCGCCACCCAGCCCTGCAGCTCCCAGATCGCTGACAGATTGTCCTGTGTGAGTGGCTGCAAGACGGACATGGTCTTTTCCATGTCCGAGACCCTGTCTGCAAGCTTATGATGTCCATCTCGTAGAAAGTTAAGGTTTATAGCTAGGTGGTTGAGTGCGGTCTCCATGGAGACCTGGTAATGTTCTACCACCACCAGGATCCGGTCCAGTTTGCCTGACATTGAGAGGGACGGTGTGTCCTCCAGCAGTATGGTGTCAGGGACTGTGGAGAGCGGATTTGTGTTGGCCGATTGCTGGGACGTGGTGGCAGATCGTAGTCTACCCATGGCATAAGGGCCCTCCCCAGTATGTGGAAGTGTCATTTAAGGGATTCACAGGTGGTCTTTCTGTCGCTTGTTGAGGGAGGCCCGTGTATTTTAGCAGTAGTTGCCTGAGAGGGACACTGTCTTTGTTACCTCCAACTGTGTATACGGATGTGTTGTGGCCAGCTGAGTGAGGCCTAGGCCTGGTTGGGATTGGTGCATAGTGTTAAGACTGGGCCACCAACAATTTGTCTTGCATCTCTATGGTGATGCCGATACGTAGCTGATATTAGGCAGGATAGAATAGTCTTGCAGGCTTCTTCTGTTCTGGTACTTTCTGGCCTACCTCAGGCATGATGAGGCCTCGTGGTCTCTCCGGCTTCAACCTTGACCTCCATGCAGCCCGGCAACTGCCTCCATGCTGGCTTGGGACTCCACGGGGGCAATCACCAGGTGCCATTGCCAGTCTATATCACCCCTCACCAGTTGACACATCCGCCTCGGGCAAGACACAGCAGACCAACAACTCTGGAGTCTAATAGAGTTGGCACGCTGCCGCCCTGAGGGCCTCCGCCTCCTACAATGGGCCCATGGTTGCTGTCCCCATTTCCTAGGGCCTGACTTTGTCTGGGACCCCCGGGCCGACAAGCCAGGAATCAGAGGGCCGAGCACAGGGAGTCCAGCAATGATGTTGGATGCCAAGGAGGAGAGATGCAGAGTGGGGGAAGGCTCTCCTCAGCTACAATTCAGCCCCCCATGCACTGCAATTATGGCACTGACTGGGGCCAACTCCAGTGCAGTCAGCGTCAGTCTTCACCCTGCATTGTGCATGTCATGGTTATGGCACTGACTACGTTGAGGAGGGTGGTAGAGTGAGGGCACCTTTGCAGTAGCGTTAGTGCCAGGGTTTTGTCAATGCCCGGCCAGGTGATAAGACAGCCCCCCAATGTGCCACAGCGAAGGCCCCGCCACGCAGCAATACAGCGTCACACCATCTGGGACCCCCGGTATGCCTGGCAGAGGGCCTAGAGGGGTGGGGCCCACAATAAAGGCGATTGTTTGGAGAGTATCTAGGGTGTGTGAATATGGCCCCCCTCAGGCCACTGCCTCACTTCATGCACTTTGATTATGGCACCGACCTGGGGTGAAGCGTGGAGGCCTCAGCCACCAGATGCCCCCGGTCACTGGTTCGCCTTTCATCTGCTACCTGGGCGGGTGTCCCAATGCAGCCACAGATCGGCAACCTACGGCTGCAGAGCACTGTCAGGTATGGGTTCTCTGTATTACATCATCACAACTGGCCCAATGAGGGTCAGCCTGTTCCCATGTGCCCCGATGATGGCACAGAGGTGGGTGAGTCGGCCCTCTGCAAAACATGGGTGCAAGGGGGCCCTCCTCCAATCACATGACAAAAAAGATGTGCTCTTAGAATATTATCCTCATTCCAAGATGCCGAACTGAAAACATTCAGTCATTTTGCACTAGTATCAGTATTCATTGGATGTACAATTATCACCTGGGATTGTGGAGCACTTGTAATTAAGATTTAAGCGTGCCCACTTGTAATGTAGCTTAGACTGCTAAGGTTCCCTTTGCAGAAATCAGTGTTTAAACTGCAGGTCACTGTAATGATAAAAAACTGAAAGGGCTAATGTGCATGCCTCCGAGAAAAGTAACCTGATGGTTACAAACTTTAATCATGGATGGATAGTTCAGTGGTTAAAGTTTCTGCTGCAAATTACTGTATGTGACCCGAGGTCCTGAAGTGCTAACTCAAACTTTTCTCTTTTGAGGTGGATAAAATAGGTACCACTGGGATCTGTAGTATTTAAGAACAGTGTTCAATGCTAAATAAATGGTTGCATTTAACTTAATTGAACCCACAGCTATATACACATTGCACATAAGGTGCAGTGGGTAGCCATGTTATGTTCCCTGTTCAAAGTGAATATGCTAATTAGCCATATCTTTGAGATATTAATCCTGTCTGTCCTATTGAGAATTTTTTTTCTTTTGAAGCATGTTCCTTTTTTGCAAAAACTATATAACTGAGCAATGTCATAGCTATTTCAATCAATTTTCTAACCCATTTTTGGGTGAGACTGCAGAGTTCTTCAAGTGTAGGTATATGTAGGTTTATACTGCCCATGTGGGTTTCATTGTAAGGATAATCATCAGTGATTTTCACACCAATAAAATATTTGTCATATTTGTAGCAATTTAATCGAACAGAATTATTTGCAAATTACTACCTCGTTTTTGGACTTTTTACTGTGAGTGATTCTCACTACCCGGGTCCCATTTACAGTAAATTCACTGTAACTGGCCTGAGCGTGTTTACCGCCAGCATATTAAATGAGGCTTCTGCTTTGCAGATAGGGTAAAGGCCACTGGACTGGTTACACATAAACATGTGCGCCCAGGTTTGTGCACACCTTTACGCATGTGTGCGGGTTACACATGTGAGACTACCATCATGCATAGCCTGACAACTACGCATAGGTAGTCCAACACAGAAGAAACACTGCAAGGATTGGTGCTGACCTGGGGTAAGCATTATAATATGAGTGGCAATTTCTAGTGTAGGTCTGTAGGGCTTAATGGAACATGTATTGTGCTTTCACTGTTTTACACATATAATCGATAATCACTCCATCATTATTATTGCTTGAGAAATTAACCTCTTTCCTTAAATGTCTCATGGGGGTTGAGGAATCTATGCGGTTGCTTACAGTAAGGATTCTGGGGGCATATTATCAAGATTCGCGATAAAATTATGGCCGCTTTAGCGGCAGAAAACTGCTGCTAAAGCGGTGATAATGGGCTTGATAATATGCCATGGAGAATTCCAATAGAAGCCCATGTTCACACCAGAACATGGACTTCTATTGGAATTGTCAAGGGCATATTATCAAGCCCAATATCACCGCTTTAGCTGCAGTTTTCTGCCGCTAAAGCGACAATAATTTTTTATGCGGTTCTTGATAATATGCCCCTTAGTTCTTTTATAATGCTCCCCAAGAATGCGCACCAATGTGTTTCGAACCCTTTATTGCTTTTAGTTCTCTTCAGGACCCTGACTGTTTATGTTCTCTTTTTTCTTCAAGTTCAACGGTTTTGTTAGACTTTGTAGGGCATCTCCTACCACGTTTAGTGAAGTTTTGTTGATTCCTTCTGTCTTTTTAAGCACTTCGCTTTTTCTAAATCAGGTGTTGCGTGCCTCCAGCAACTGCTCCTGCTGATCCCCAAGAGACATTTAAAACAAAAGGTTAATTCCTTAAGCAATAATAATGGTTATAACCTCTGCATAACGTTTATTATAAGACGGGTTTCAAGTCTCTAATGTCGTGCTTATTCATGTTTGTCTGATACAATAATGTGCTCGATGTTTGAAATGTGGTCTGAAAGACATGTCAAAGTGGAGATGAAATATTTGCAGTACAAGAAGGAATAAATGTCGATAAAAACACACAGGCCAAAGAAATGTGTTTACTTGTCCCTGAATACAAAATGTTGTTTAAATAATTTGTTCTTACATACTTTCTAGGAGAGGCATTTCTAAGTTAGTAATGGCAAAAGCCACCTTTTCCACAGAAACGGGTTTGTCATTGTGAATTCAATGATAGGAAACATGATGCGGTTGCTCCCCTGCAGTCCATGATTGCAGCTTGTAATAATTCCCGCCGTTTTCTCGTGTTATCCTATTGGAAAAAGCAAACCTCATAGGTAAGGAATACACACATGGGTATTTCTCATTACCTGGGAAAGGAATACATGCATGTACCTGCCTGACCTTTCATCTACCACTCACTTCACCCCTTAAGACATACCCTGAGGCTTCTCTAGCGGTAGTGAGAGGTCCTCTCAGGATGGCCAGGGATATAAAAAGGACAATCTGAGCAGATGTACAATTGCTCACACACAGACCTGCAATGACAGGCTGGACACATGTTTTGAAACATAGGTGCAAGTGCGCACACCGGCCTGCATTGGTAGGCTCAACACATGTTTAAGCACATCATTGGTGTGAGTGTGCAGACCAGCCTGCAATGGCAGGCTGGACATAAGTTGCAAAACATCGTAGATTTAAGTGAGCCCACAGGCCTGCAATGGCTGGTTGGGCACATGTTTAAGTGCCTATAGCTGGAGTGAACAGGATTCCAACCCACAACACAACAACAGTGGAAAAAAGAGTCTGTTTCCCGTTGTCCATGGATAGTGATTGTTACGAGTTGTTGGGATAAGTATGAATGTGACAAGTGATTGACTGTGTACGGATGTAAAGAGACAGTGGTGTTTGAAATACATGTGGGTATGTCTATGAGTATGAGAATGGTAAGAGGTATTAATTTTTTACTAGAATAATTGTTTCTGTATAGAGATATGTATTTGTGTTTTTGTATGTTTTTAAATACAAGGGTTCTTGATACATACCATCTCTGAATATGAAATGAAAAGAAAAAATCAAAGAATCAATTGTTCGTTTCCTATGAAAGTATTCTGTGTTGTACATATTGTATGCATTTATATCATGTTTTATGCATAATATAATTGAGATCTGTAAAATGTATAAAGAAACATACTAAATTAAGAAAAGAAAAGAAAGAAAATAGTTAGACAAAAATACTAAATGCATAATCTCAATGGATAATACACACAGGGCCAGCTATAGGAGCTATTTGTAGCCCCATATTGAGAATTACAGGTCGTGTGGGACGGCGTATCACCGTATATTGTCTTGTTTTTTCCCTTTTGTCACGGACCTCAACTAATTTATTTTTAGGGGGTACCTTTTTCTCATATAGAGCACATGTTTAAGGGCATCATTGGTGAAAGGGCGCTGACCAGCCTGCAATGGCAGACTGAACACGTGTTTAAGCTCATCATATGTGCCAGTGCGCACACCAGCCTGCAAACATCAGGCAAGCACCCCTTCCTAAAATTGGGAAAGTGCCCCTAGTCCTAAGGCCATAGCAGGAGAATCAGCAAAACCCAGGAGGTGTCCCATGGTGAGAGCCGACCCACTAGGCAGGGACAACCCGCATGAGATTTCCTCCATACATAGCCACTCCCCTACCCAAGCTTCATTCCTTAAGATTTACCTGAGTGCCAATCTGATGGTAGTGAAAGGCCCCTCCCAGGTTGGCTAATGAGTGAAAAAGGCTAACCTGTGCATGATACAGGTTTGACAGGCTATTCCAGTGATAGCACAATCAGTGCTGCATCCCACTACTGACCAGTTCAATACCCCTCCTGGGTTTGTATAGTACCTTTTTACAGGCCATCACAGCTACAACACCTAAACGAATCAAGTAAGCAACCCTTCTGGCATGTGTAGGAAGGGCCCATTCACTTTCCCACTCCAGTACAGTCAGAAAGTGTCCAGAGTCCTAAGTTCATGGAAAGAGACTCAGCAAACACCTGGAGGACAAATAGAAAAACATTTTAGGGACATCCCACTAAGAAGGACCTTGTCTAACAGCGTGGGTGGCTGCAGGAGGTGAAGCAGCAGCCCCCAGATGGACCCAAAAGGTTGCCCTAAGTCTTAGTGCATAGTGAGCTTATGTGCTCAAGAAAGGTTTATGTTGTTTTGAAGCACTTCCCAAACTAAACCTTTTTGTCCTGGGCTCTAGAGTGTGAGGATCCCTTGAAGTTGGCCTATGGCTGCATTATGTGGTCTGTAGCCAGTAAAGAAAGACTCTGACATAGATGTTTCTGGTTGATTTGAATTGAAATGCTTGATTTAAAATGCTTTGTTGACAAACTCTCTGATGAGCATTGTAATGCTAATGCTTAGAATGAGTGCATCTGTATATAATTATTGTTCTCATTGGTTTCAACGGTCGTACGAGGTTCAAAAATGACATGTGCCTGTTAATATTGTGACATCCTGACAAAACGAGTAGGCCTGTGTTATAAATAATAACATTCCCTTGTAGTGTGATGTTACATCTTGTGCAGGTTTTGGGGTATTGTGATTAGGAGGTTCAGGACCCGCTAGAGGTGTAATGTGATATGAGGGTTTCCCCAAAGGTACTTCCATTTACCTGAATGTATATATGTCTAATTTAATATATACTTGTATTACTGTGTGTGTAATAATAGTACTTTTACTTTTTTTTTTAAAGCAGTGACTGGACAATAATTTATTGAGTGCTGTTGTTGCATGGCAGTTAATTGAGATTGCTAGGCCATACTACATCTCTTGAGTAGGCCTTGATAGTTTTAACAATGGCTCCGTCGGGTATGAACACAATTGCTTTAAATCATGTATTTATCTTTAACTCAAGTATGGGCATAACATTTCGACTTATTATGCCGCCTCTGTTAGGCCATAACGTGCAAAAACCAAACACTGAAGAGGGTCAGTATGATTTTTTAATCATTGAATCATTTTTCATTCATGGTTTTTGTTTTTTCTTATCGACTGACACCTTTGAATATGCAATAAAATTTACAAAAAGCGGCGCAACAATTCAGTTTAGTGGGCAAAGTGACATAATGTGAGATAAATGTGACACAGTGACATCAAGTGATCTATATACACGTGCGTGAAGAAAGTCTTTAGAAAGGGAAAAAGGAATGGGAAAAGGCAGATTCTCATTTAGCTGACACTCAAGACCAACAAACTATATTCAATAGATGTGTTATGTTGGACATGGTTGACTGGTCCTTTCTGTGAGTTTGTCGACGTTTCGACCCTGGGACACCTTATTTATGGGTCTCTAGCGGGTCTTCTTCAGGACGGGGGCAGATAAGGGTGGTTGCGCCAGTTCTTCAAGAGTTAGACATCCTGATGTTCAATTCAATCAGTCGGTCTTCTTACATATTTGATGAATATCTATTTAAAAGGCATTAGTCCTTGTATAGTCCTATTCACTGGCAATTGTTATTAATTATCAGGATCCCTTTGTGTTGGTTTCCAATATCCAATAGTTGGCTCTAGTGATGTCTCCGTTAAACTAGTTTGAGCCACGATGTCTTGTAACCTCCTACGTGGTTATCCGTATATCATCCGGTGATTTATGCAATCATCACGAAGGAGTTAAACATTTCAAAACGGGTTCCCAAAGCGCGTCTGCTCTGCTAGGCGGCTGCTGTCTCTGAAAGCGAGCGCGCTCGCTTTCAGAGACAGAAGCCGCCTAGCAGAGCAGACGGGTGTAACACGCAAAATACTATCCTGGAACAATGTCCC
The DNA here is from genome assembly GCF_964263255.1 of Lissotriton vulgaris. NCBI lineage: Eukaryota > Metazoa > Chordata > Amphibia > Caudata > Salamandridae > Lissotriton > Lissotriton vulgaris. The sequence continues at coordinate 474,611,624 of NC_141693.1, forward strand.
TTGTCAGATGGGCAGTGCTGTCCTCAACTCTAAAGACAGCAGGAGAACCATGAGTCTTGTATGACAGGAGCCACGCCACCCCCTCCCTCATTCGCTATGGCACTCTCACTTCAACAAACTATAAATAACTCAATTAGTCTTTTTCCTTTGCTCTTTGTAGAGCTATAATCCTGGTTCTGCTGGAGTATGGATGATAGAGGAGCAAATTCTGCAGAATGGATGGCTAAATTACATAGCAACAAAACACAAATTATGTGACATAATGTGACACATTTTGTGGCAGTATTATTTTTCTATTTTGCACTTACAACACACAATCTGGCAAGGGAAGACGGCACCTCATTAGTACAAATTTTAACCACCGAATACTTCAACCAGCAATTCAAAGGCAGAAAGTTAACCTAAGGGCTTGTCCTTGCGAATCACCAAGTGCCCTATTTTTGAGGCATTACAGCACTTTTGCTTTTGCCGCTGTTGCTTCACTTTTTGTGACGCGCCAACAGTGGAAAAAATGTGCCATGGTGCGCCCTATTTACAAAGTGCCGGATCGAGGCAAATGCGTCAATTTGTAAAGCCCTGCGCCACATTATATCTGCGCCAGGTGTAATGTATGCAGGGTGGGTGTTACCCTGCAAAAAACGTTGTAGAAGTGGGGCAATGAAATCTGTAAGATTTTAGGGCGCCACTTCTAGAACGCTACTGCGTCAATACCTTACACCTGCCTCACAGCAGGCGTTAGACTGATGCCGGCCCTTTCACATGGGGCAGGACACAGTGCTGGGATTGCGCCTGTTTTTAGACACACCTCAGCAATGCGCAACTTTTCTGCCCACAGATACGTCAGAAATACTGACATATCTGTAACTCCTTGCGACATGGAGTGCCGTGTATTAAATATGGCGCATCCGTCCTTTAGCAAGGAGGGCGCAGTAAAAACTGTTGCACTGCTGTTTTCACGCAGCTATGCGACAATTTTCATAAATGAGTGTGGTGGATTTTTAGTGACTTTTGATCCATTTGAGCTAGACAATTTCCATAATTAGATAGAAATTGTAGCTGCTGGAGAATTGCATATTTCCAATGGCCCTGCATATACTTTTCTTGCATCATATGTAAATATATTAATCATGTGGTAGGCTTATTGTTTCAACACATGAGTTTTCAATGTGATAAAATATGATCTCGTCTGAAAACGATAAAGTGGCCTAAACAGTATCTGCTTGTCTACTAACTACAATTGCCACTATGCTTGCACATTTTCTACACTTGCATTCAAATTACTGAATACGTGGGAACAAACATGAGAATAAGATTGGCGGAATTCATTTAATTAATCTAGGAAGATATTTACCTCTCGGTTGCCGGAATTCATTTAATTAATTTAGGAAGATATTTACCTCTGGAGGAAGTTCCTATTCTTCAGAAAAAACGCTACCGATGGAAAAATAATTCAGAAATTAATGTTGCTGTAACATTTTGTGCAATTGGTTCAGTGGTGAGTATAAAGCACTCTGAACTCCTTTGGTTAGACGTCCTGTGCGCCGCAACAATCTCCTGTAAACGCTGCCTGGCCAGAATGACCTCCTGCCAGAAATAATGAAAATCTTCTCTACCGAAGAATAAGAGGCCGTATCTAATTTGTAGTTGGGCGGCTTAAAAATAAATCTCTCCGTCAACAGAAACAGCATGTTCGGCAGGTGAACCAGGAACCGGTATCCTTTAAAGTGGGGCAAGGCATGGCATTAACTATAATAAGCCATAAAAACAAGGGATTAAAGCTCCTGATGTAAAATGGGTCAAGGCCTTCTTCCTTTCGTTTCTTATGTTCAGTTCGTGGAGTATGTAATAGCTTCGTCCCTGGGAAACAGAATACGATTATTGTATCATTTATAATTGATTTTTAAAAACTCCTGACTGTGAGGAGACGAGAAATGGAAGCAAACACCGGTCAGATAAGAACCTTTTTTCGCAGCTTTGAGTTTCGTTTGAAACATTGCAGTGCACACTTCTTTCCATCTTGCTTTTTCACGTTTCTACTTTTCTATAACCTGGTTACTCTTTCCTAAAACTCATTTCCTTTTTCCTTTATCTCTTCTTCTATCATTCCAATCATTTACTTCATGAACGCCTAATCCTACGTTTTAGATCATGATTTTCTCAATTTTTCACTTCAATCTTATTCAGCCTCTTTTCTTCTACATTTTTATGTCCTTTCTTTCCTTGCTTCCATCCTTAATTCCTTTCTTACTTTTGCTTTCCTTTGTTTTTTAGATTTCCCCTGCACAGTGCTTGAACTGTGCTTGTGAAATCTCTTGTATGTAATATATCTTAAAAGGGAGCTCTTGTCACTTCCAAACCGAATTATTGTGTTCATTCGCTTTTGAGTGGACCTTTCTTTTTCATTTGTTAACTTCTACTAAAGCCATTTACACTGTTTAAGCCCCCATTCACTGTCAAGATAAGATCTCTTCCCACGGAAAAGGCGGACAGCTTCTAAAAGTATGCTGGAATGCTTGCTTTTTATTACTTATTTGTGTAAAGCAGATGTTTGTGGCATTTCCTATTCATGCCTCAGTGCCTTTCTTTGCACTATTGGATTGATTTTTTCAACTTAAGCGATTTGGTCATTATAATCAATAATAAACATGTAAAAAATAATGTAAATATACAAGAGCTATGCTACTAAACAGGCAGTCACAATTGCAGTTAAAAAGGGACTTGACCAGGAGACTCGCGAGCACAGGATACAAGATGGCCGCCGCGCGTCGGACCCGTTTTTCTGGAAAAAAACGCCGACATTTTGTCAGAAATGCGGCGAAAATGTGGTTGCTTATGTTTTTAAGGCAGTACCTGTGAAGTCTGGTGTTTTTTGACAATTTCTGTAGCGGTGAGCAGCGTTCTACCTCCATTCTGCTTCTGCCTTCAGCGATGCTCCCAGGAACAGCCAGGTTAGTCAGTCATGGGTCGGAGCAACTCTTAAGGAAAGGGCCTGGCTTGGGCCTAGCCACTCCTATAGCCCATCATAGCTGCTGCACCAGGTTTACTAAGGATTTCTTCTTGCTGCCTTATAACTTTGCTCCTATTATCTATTTTCTCACAATTTGTTTTTAACTTTTGGCACATAAATAAAATGGAAAATAGGAATTCTTTTCATACCAAAAGAAGGCAGCAAGTTTCAACTCCACCAATTAAATCAAAGGCGGTTGAATCATCAGAACCTTCATTATCCCTAATTTTAGGGACGCACGCTCGGACAGCGCCCGGACGAAGCCCAGACCAAGGGTGGGCCCATCTGAGCCCGTCCGAGACTGGTAGAGGCTGGGCTGGTCCAGACCCCTACGAACTGGGTTTTAAGACTTAAGGAGACGCTTCGTGGGAAACTGCGAACAGCTCTGGGGATACCTACAGTGGGAACAGGCACCAGGAGGCTCTGGGATACCTGCAGTGGGAGCAGGCATCGGGACTCGGTGTCCCAGCAGCGAACGGAGCCGCGAGCAGGAGTGGCAGCCCCTCCCCCCTGGGGTTATTTAGCCACATCCGGTGTCCCGCAACGCGGGACACACGCGGGACGCGCGCGGGACGGCGCCGGGCTAAGCCCGGGCACAGGGCGGGACATCTGCGGCCATCAAAGGCCAGAGGAGGCCAGGACGGGGCACCCCCCTTGGCACTGAACTAAGAAAGGAAGAAAAAAGACAAAAACATAAAAGGTACAGATACCAATTGACAATCCCCAGTTTCTTACAGGTTCTTCCCAAGCGTCACCATAGTGGAACTGTTGAACTATTTTGTGGTAGTTGATGCTGATTCAGTGCTAACCCATATAAGCTATTACGCAATGACCTGCAAGGGGGGTACCAGAAATATTTCCCCCCAGAGTGACATGCTTAGGGGAACGATGGACTTTTTTATATAGAGGGCAACATTTCCCATTGCCAGTGAACTAGAGAGAATAGAACGATCCCCAGCCATGGATAGTTCTCCCAGTATGTGTTCTCCTTCACAGACTGCTGATGCAGCTCCAGTTATATCACTACTGGAGGAACTAAACAAAATGTGTAAATCCACGTACGCTCCTGTGGAATCAGGAAATGTGCAAACTAGTGCTCCTATATGCGCTATAGCTACGACTAGTCCTCGGTCCAGTAGTCAATTTCAACTAACTCAAAGTCTACAGGGTACTCCCCTTATAACACAACCAAAAGTAAACTCACAATCTGCAGTGTCCCCCCAGGTCTTTTCTGCTAAAAGGAAGAGAGATGGGGTCAAACAAATGGGGAGTCAGGCCAAGCAACAAAAACTAAACCCAAATCCCCCATTGCCCAAAACTCCCAGCACTGCCACCTCGAAAGCACCTATCCAGGCTTCTTTATTGGCCTCGATCGAAAACATGATGAAGTCAATAATATCCCCGCTGATTGAAAAAATTACTACCTTAGGGGATAGGCTCACAGTTGTCGAGGAAGCAATTAAGGCCAATTCGTTACTTATAAAAACTATGGCAGGACCCTCTCTACCACAGCGTCCAGCCTCCACAGAAATGCCTAAAACCACCACACAAAGTAAGACCACCCGTAATCAACTAGTAACCCCAACTATGAAAACCTTAAACCTTTTGAAAGCTGCCACAACATTACGGAGTTCTTACCCCAGAGTAGGGCCAAACAAAGAAACAACATTACATAAGGGAACATCGGTTAATCATGACAATATGTCATATAAAACCAACCATCTGCATTTGCCACCAGAGGCCGCTCCTATTGTGTGCGTCCTCTCGGGAGTACCAGAACTTACAAAGGGGAAACATGAAAGACATCAGGACCTAAGAAACAAGGTTGTGTTCTGGCTAACCAAAAATAGACCTCTGCCACCCAACATCGATGGTACCATACTAAGTGTTAGAAGGGTGGGCTGGCTAGGACCTCTTCCAAAAGATATTGCGGGCGATTTGGTACTTGTAAAATTCAGGAATAATATGTTGTCCCATACCTCCAATCTTGGCAGCCACAAATAGGGGATGGCCCCATATCTACCTGGAGCCTAAGTGAATTCTACCCTAGAACATTATATGTCCCGTCGCAATGTCAATAAGCACAGAGAAACCACCTGATGGGCAGAAGTGGTCTTGTATCGAGTGGTCACATCAGCCCTATGTTTAACTAATGTGACCTATTTACTCGCTCTTCAATGATTAGCTGATTTATTTTATTGATTTAATCCCATTTTAACAGATGTTAATATTTTTTATGAAATGAAATGCATTGGTGTAAATTTATGTACTGTTGTTGCTTTTATGATTTTTAAATTGAAATCGAATAAAGCTAGTCAAACAAACACTAATTTTAGAGGAAAGTCAAGCTCTTCGCATTAACACAGGCTCTATTGCTTCAGAAATTAAAAATGTTTGAAAAGAAATAGCGAGTTTATCAATGAAAATCTCTGATAATGCCATTAAAATTCAGGATAATAAGACTAAGCTTGACTCTTTTAACCCACTTGTTGCAAAAATAACACCAATGTCTACACAACTTTTGGACATGGAAAATCGCAACAGGCATTACAACTTACTCATTTTTAATTTGCCAGAAGAGGTTGAGGGTAACAACTGCAGACTGTATTTAGAAAATTTGATTCCAGGCCTTCTACAAATTAAATTTCCATAAAAATTTGAGATTGATAAGGCCCACAGGATTCCTTCACATCGCAATCCTAAGCATACTAAACCTCGTCAAATGATTTTCAAGGTTCTTCGACTTCACCATCTGGTTTTGATTCGAAAAGCTGCGCGGGAGATTCCTTCCTTGATGGTAAATGGGAATAAAATTTTCATTCATCAGGATTTTGCAAAAGAAACTGTTCCAACTTGCAAACAATGGCGGTTTCTCCCCGAGGGCGTTGGGGCTCAGCCCCCACTCAATGCTCAACATATTTTATTTTTTAATAAAAGAAAATCTGTCTTTTTGTTTAACCTCTTTATGTCTTCTATCTTACTGCTCTTCTAAAATAGATGATAGTCAGTCTACATATTATTGCCACGGCGCCGTAAATGATCGTTCCTCGCTGAAGGCATGTCACGTGACTTTCTTGTATGCTCTCCCTTGCGGGCCCAAAGAAGCCTAAGTGTTTGCCGGTTGAGAACCTCACAGCCATGAAGGCTGTGATGTCATCAGCTCGGTAAAAACCTAGCTTCAGGGCCAAGTCTCCACCCCCTGATAGCGTGGAGGTTAAGTTAGCCCCGGGGGTTTTAAATCCAACCCAGCGATCGCTAACCCTCCACGTCAATCAGAGAGTGGAGAGCTTTCCCAACTCATTACAGGGCATGGTGAGACCAACCCCACCCTTTGACGAGTTGGGAAAGGGGTGTGGCAGGCGGGAAGCCAAGGATTTGAGCCACTCTTCTGCACAGACTCGACCCTTACCACGCCTGTCTGCCCTCTCTAATACAAACAAGGGGGAACCCGGTAAGCCATAGGCATCTGGGTGAATAACATATTAATCCAAAAACAAGGGATGCCTTAGGTCTAGTTATAACAGTCTATTTCTGAAAGAGCAACATAAATTGTCTCCTCCTAAACGAAGCAAATCATATTGACAAAGCAAATTCTGACTTATTTATAAACCTCCAAACTTGATCCAGCACATAGCACAAAATTCAAAATGGTATTTAATTTTTACCTCAATTAGAATTTTTTTTTACCACAAAAGGTTGTTATTTTATAACCCCACCCTGTGACGAGTTGGGAAAGGGGTGTGGCAGGCGGGAAGCCGAGGATTTGAGTCACTCTTCTGCACAGACTCGACCCTTACCACGCCTGTCTGCCCTCTCTGGCACTGCTCACGGTGGAACTTTCTGGAAGCAAGGAGCCAGAACTTTGCCCCTGCACATGGCAGTTCACCAGCAGCCCAGGTGGCAGGAAAGGCCCAGGCGGGCATTTTTTAAATTAGCGCTTCCACTCGTGACAATCGGGCCCCTGCTCACATGATCGCGGGGGCCCGAGTGCTCAGCTGGAGATGTACCTCGGCAATCTTGGCTGGATGTTTTCCACCCTGGCTGATGATCTGCCAAAAGGATTTTGGTTTGATTTTCACAGGCTGCCCAAAAACTAAGAAATTGAATTGTTTTAAATATCTGTCATAAGGTGAAGGCACCGTCCAAAAGCTGGAACAGAAGCGACTGGGATGCAGTATGCAAACTAATTAGTAAAGAGATTTTTAGTCCGATTAGTGGAACAGCGAGCGACAAGGCACACAAACAAAGTTGCCTCTAAGCATGCTCTCAAGTAGTGACGTATAGACACGGTGCGCTGTTGTTTCCTGTTCATGTTCACTATAATAAGTTGACATATTTAAGCTCTGCTATTGGCTGATTAATACGAAGTGGTGCGCTTTGTATGACTTTAACCAGTAATCAAGAATTTATATTTTGTTCTTATACTTTTTTTATGCAGATGTTGTTTTCAACCTTTGTTATTGTAATTGAAGCACCATTGTGGCTTGGTCGCGTGGTGTTCAAAACAGAAAATGGTTGTTTCATGTCTCTTCTTATCATAGAGATCAGGAATTAAAAATGCAATATTAGGCACACCAAGTAACTCTTGTTTGTTGTAGGCGGATAGGCTAATACTTGCGGTGCTGATCTTTGTGCAGAAGGCCTACCACAGACACAGTAGTAGGTGTGCGGTTAACTTCGCTGCCATAAGGGCAGTTGGTGATCTAAAGGTGGTACTCGGAGTGGACATGGTAAGTGTGTGTGTGTTTTATGAAGTATTTGATGCTTTCAACAAAGGCAAAAACACTGCACATACCGAGTGACACTACGGGTGATACATTATTGTAGCCCTGCAAGGGAAGCACATGCTAGGTGCTGTTCACTATCATGAGTGACAATGGAAGGTGCTGTTGCCTATCATGTGGCAGGTGATGTTCCCTATCAGGTGTTGTTGCCTACCACAAGTGCCAATGTTAGGTGCTTTTGCATTTCATGATTGTCAAAGGCAGGTGCTTCTGCCTATCATGAGTTACATCTGTGACTATGGATTGGTACCCAGTTGATGAATGGGATGGAATATATTGCCACTGGACTAGCAATCGTACCAATTTCACTGTGTGGAGATGATATGAACATCAGTACAGGTCTAGGTGAAGGTGGTTTTGGTGATGTCACTGAAATAGGCGGTTGTCAGTGAAGATGAGACCACTGGAAAACATTGGGCTTGTGCCATGAATAATTGTGCCATTGCCACTGATTATTGTGGCAATGAAATTTGTGTTCAGGTCAGTGGGATTGTGAATGATGGTGCAGGTTAAAGAGGGCCCGTGTAATGGTGAGCTTAACAGAGGTGTGGTCAGTGTCACCAGCAGAGCAATTGATGGTGGCCTGGCATGAATGATGGAGAAGACCTTAGTTCCAATTGGGATGCCAATGCTGCCTGTGCTGACAGTGGCAGTGAGGTCGGTAGACATAGCCAATGATCAAAGTGTCTGTGACGGTTGGGGCACTGGGTGAAGAAAGCACAGCTTCATCTGGCATGATGGTGGAAATGATGCCTGCTTGTGGGAGTATCAGCAGTGCTAGCAGAGATGCTGTGAAATTTTATGCAGCAGTAATGGCAGTGGGCATGTAACTGGTAGTGAGACCATGTTCAGTGGGGTGTGGACTTGATGCTTTTGGTAGCCACAATGGCATTGCAGGTGTTAACACTGATGGTAAAGACACATGAAGTGATACTGGAGGGCGAGGTGGTAATACTGGAGGGTGGTGGCAGTTATGCCAGTGATTGCTGGAAGCCCTGGGAGTGATGATATTCTATGTGGAAAAAGTAGGCATTTGACTCTGTTGGGCCATGTTGAATGCCACTTTGTCTCATGTAGGCACTAGCTTGAAAATGCACCATTTGTCCACTCATTTTTCAAAATTTTCTCGGTGGGGCAACCCCCCCCCCGACCCCTCCCTAGGTCGTTCGGGTCGCTCCCCATGCTTGCTTGCCACGGTGTGCGCCACCACTAATTTTACGCCCTGCTACTTTCAAATGTCACCAGCCGCCACTACTTGCAAAGAGTTTTCAGCTCTGCATTCCCGAATGCGAAGTCTTGGGTTCAAATATGGTCTTTTTGACCGTTCTACTATGTGTATCTGGAAGGACAATTTTTCAAAATCTTTTCAACGTCCTGATGATTTACGTCGCTTTTTGGACCAACATTCACACCATTCCATGGATACTCATGACTCTAATACTTGATTTCAACTACATTCTTATGTCCTGACAAGATAATTGCTTATGTCTACTTTGGGCTCCAACGGTTCCGGTCATAATTGTAGAACGTAGGTGCGTTTCTTTTTTGATATTAATGTACTTTGTTTGTCCTTTTCTCCCTGTTTTCTTTGCTTCCTGTCCTTTTACTAAGTCTAGAGTTACTGTTTTCTTCTATTTCTTATCTATTTTTTCTTCGCCTCTTCTTGCTTCCTTACTTTTATTTATTTTTCCTTCTCTTACTTATGGCTAATGTTCATAATATTAAAGTTGTTTCTCTTAACGTTAAAAGTTTACATCACCCAGTTAAACGTACCAACATTTTAGATTATTTAGGTAGTTGTAAGGCAGATATTTATTTCATTCAAGAGACTCATATTGATGATAAAATATTAAATGATATGAGAAAAAGTAGGTAGATACTATTGTTTCGTCTCCTGTTAATGGTAAGAAAAACGGTGTAGCTATCTTCTTTGCAAAAAAATTACATTGTCAAGTTTTAAGTAACACCTCAGATCCAGATGGTAGATACATAATTGTTAAAATTATAATTCATGATGCAATCTTATTTTTACTTAATATTTATGGTCTGACTGCAGACAACCCTGCTTTTTGGTCTAATATTACCACAGAAGTCTTAAAGTTGGGCAAAGTTCCTTTGATTATTGGAGGTGATTTTAATGTTATTGCTGACCCATTATTAGATAGATTATCTTGTACTAAATTTTGTCCTCCTAAGGTTTTTCATGCTTTTAAATCCTTTATTCATACCACCAAGTTAGCTGACATTTGACGTTTGCTCCCTACTGACAACTGCTTTACATTTTTTTCCAATCCCCATATTTCACATTCCTGGATTGATTATTTTTTAATTTATACACAACTTATCCAATCTGCAACTAATCCTCTGATTGGAAATATCGATATATCTGTCTGATCATGCCTTGATTTCTTTTGTTATAAATCTAACTTCCACTTTCGCAAAACAAACTAGATGGCGTATGAATACTAGCATTGTCCTTAATGAACATAAAAGACCAAAAATCTTAAAGGCCATTCAAGATTATTTTTTGCTTAACTCTTAAGACTCCACTTCTATGGTCAATAGATGGGACGCCTTTAACGCCTATATTAGGGGTGTTACTATTTCTATTATGGCCTATGAGAATAAAACTTTCAATGCTCATATCAAACACGTGGAAAAACAAATAGAGAAATTTGAAAGACGTTTTAATATGTCCATTGATTTTCAATTCCGAGTCAAGCTGCAAAAGCTTCGAAATGAATTTAACTCGATCCTCAGTAAAAGAGCTGGCATCCAAATCTCCAAATCTAATGCTAAATTTTGTTTTAATGTCAATCGATCTGGTAAGCTCCTAGCGAATAATTTGTGTTTTAAAAAATGGCGAAATTGCACTATCCCACAATGATATTGTTAAAGAATTTTTAGATTTTTACTTTACTCTATATAATAAGCCGATTTTCATGATGTTTTATTAATTGACTCTTTCTTAAATACTTGTGATTTGCCCAAAATTTCACACTCAGATAGGCTTGGACTAGATTTACCCATTACTACTGATGAAATTTTAACAGTCATAAAATCTCTTAAAAAAAATAAGTCCCCCGGCCCTGATGGTATTCCAGCTGAATTTTATAAAGAATTCCAATCCCAACTTTTACCTTATCTATCTCAACTTTTTACTTTTTTTGGTTCTTCTGGAACTATCTCAGGTTCTTTTACTAATGCTTTAATTATTGTACTTCCCAAACCTGATGAAGACCCTACCCTTGTTTTAAATTATCGTCCTATATCTTTAATTAATCAAGACTGTAAATTATATGCTAAAATTCTTGCCTCTATTATTCACCCAGATCAATCAGGCTTTATGAAGAACAGATATTCTGCGAATAACACAAGAACCTTATTGCATGTAATGGAACAGAGTTCTACTTTAATTGCACCTCAGTAATTATGGCTTTAGATGCAGAAAAAGCCTTTGATAAAATCCATTGGCAATTTTTATTTCGGACCTTACTATCATTTAATTTTGGTCCCTTGTTTATTCGTATGATTTCTGCCTTGTATTTTGCTCCCACTGCTCGGTTATTTATCACTGGCCAAATATCTAGTCAATTTTCCATTTTTAGAGGCACAAGACAAGGCTGTCCCCTTTCTCCACTTTTATTTCTAATTGGAATTGAACCTTTCTATAATCATAAAAGAAAATTTGATAATATTAAAGCCATTACGATGAAGAATGTTACTATAAAAACCTTAGCTTATGCTGATGATGTGTTATTATTTATTAGTGATCCTATCTCCTCAATCCCTTACTTATTAGAAATGATTACAAAATATTCCATGGTTTCTGGTTACAAACTTAATATTAATAAAACAGAATTCTTCCCCTTAAACATTTTCTGTTCTCCTGATGTGTTACCTGTGACTGATATTATTTGGCAAAAAAATGAATTGAAATATATTGGTATTTTGTTTTTGTCCTTCATCAAAGCAACATTAACATTGAATAGTAACTTTATCCTAAATTATCTTAAAGATAGAACTTCTAAATGGTGCTCACTTCCTCTATCTTCGTGGGGTAGAATGGAATCCATTAAAATGAATATTGCTCCTAAAATCTTTTATACCCTTTCCATGATTCCTACTCAGTTTCCGTTAAAATTTTATAAAGATGTTGATAAAATATTAACCAAATTTCTCTGGAATAATAAATCTCCTCAAACTGGTTATAAAAAACAAACCATATCTAAATGTAATGCTGGTTTTGGCTTACCTGACTTTTTTCTATATCATAACTCATTTATATTGAAACAAAGTTCTATATGGCTTATTTTGTCCTCTGTAATTAACCCTCCTATCTGGTTCAATATAGAGAAATATCTTGTTAACCCTTTTCCATTACCCACCTTGCTAACAATGCCTAACAAGTCTACAGTCCTACACCCTTCAGTTATTATCAAATCCTCAAAACTAATTTTTAATGACTTAGATAAAAAAATGTATCTCCTATAGGTCATACTGCAGATTTATCATTATGGCATAGTAATGTTATTAAATTGAATAGAAATGTGAATTTCTGGAATTGTTGGATTAAGGCTGGTATCTTCTATCTTAAAGATATATATTGTAATAATGCCTTCATTCCCTTCAAAACTTTACAATTGAAATTTAAGTTACCTAAATCTGATTTTATTAAATTTGAGTTTCTATGTAATTATATTTTAGATTCCTTCCCTCATGGTATCCCATCTAATGTTACAACAGATTTAGTAATTTATATCCAAGCGGTCTCCACGTCCTCTTATACAGTTTCTATTTTGTACAAAAAATTAGCTACCTCTATAGGTAATAATTTAAATATGATTTTGATATTTTGGAATAATGATTTTTACCTTTCTTTATCTAATGACATTTGTAAAACTATTTGGCTTAGTAGTATTTCAGGATGGCTACCTGTGTCGCTTTACCAGACCAACTCTTACATCTTATTCAATTGTTTATGGACCCCAATACGCTTTTTCCGTGCTAAACTGCTACAATCTGAAACATGTTGGCATTGTAAAATGCACCCAGGATCCTTACAACATATGCTATTTGATTGCCCTTTAATTTCTACATTTTGGTCTGATGTTTGGGATATTATACTAAAGATATTACCTATTCAAGATGTTCTTTCTGATAAATTATTAATTTGTAAATCAGTTGGTCTTGTGCATAACCTAACTGATTTAGAAGAAAAACTGTTTAATTTCTTAATGTCAGCTGCTTTTAAATCCATTACTTTTTGTTGGAAAAATATTTCAGATCTAACGGTTCATGCTTGGTGGTCATCGGTCATTTTTACAAGAAGAGGAGCGCAATCATAGATACATATTTGTCATCATAAATGTATTCTTGCGCCTGTTATATAATCTAATATCATTATATTACATTATTTATATGTTAATAGTAACTCTACTTTATAAAAGATGATATAGTATGTACTCATATTCCCCTTCCCCCTTTTCCCTTCCTTTTAGTTATTCTCCTTTCCCTTTTATTGAGTATTGAAATTTAGATACCTATTACATTCTACTGTTGTTTATATATTTCTTCATATTTTGATTAGGTATTTTTGCTCATGTATAATTTTTCTGTAATGCCTGTTTATGTTATTTATTCTGAAAATTTAATAAAATTATTTTGAACACAAAAAAATAGGGGTTTGATCAGAATGCAGCAGCAGGTGCAGTGGCATTGAGGCCAAAATCTCTAGGAACCCCACTAAACCCAGATTATTGCTAAAATCTAAAACTATGATTTCGATGGTACAGCAGGTGCAGAGACACTCGGACCAAAAGCTCCAGGCACCCCTCTAAACACCGATTATTGCTATATTTTACAAATAAACAGGCAGTCACAAATGCAGTTATTTTGCAGACACTAGTGGACTGATTGGAATGGTGCAACAGGTCTACTGGCACCAGGCCCAAAAGTTGTCAGTACACATCTAAATGCATAATATTATGATTACGTCAATTAATTCTTTTATTTCCCTCTTTCATTTCAGTTTTTCAAAATGCTGCTATTATTTACCTGTATGTTCATCAAGATTGGAGGGATGAGGAAAAAATAGTGTCCGTTTCTTTCCCCTAGGTACTAGACGAGATTAATCAAAAAAGTAAAAGGACACTTGTTGCACCTTTTAACCTTCGGTTTCAAAGGATGAAGAGTACCCTCAAAAACTCAATGCAATTGGAAGTGCGGTATATATGTTTTATCCGCCCCGCATTGTAGTTGTGGCAGTTATCATCGGGTTATCTTCTGTGCGTAAACTGCCAGCCTCAACCCGAGGCACCTCTGGGTTATTTGGTGCAGTCTCCAGAGATATGAGGGTTTCCCCACTATACACAGTGCAAAAAAGAAAAAGAGACAAAAAAGTGATATGCAGAAAATTGATTTTAAAAAGGAGAAATAGCCCCAGAGATTTATTGAGGGGTGTATTTCTACTGTATTAAAAAAGAAATGTACTTTATGTAGACCGAGTTACTGGGTCTATAAGTATATATTAGAAATCGTCGACATGTTTCAGCTCCTTGGGCCCTAGGGGTCTATGGAGCTTTCGTCAGGACATGTACAAACAGAAAAACACATAGATTATACTCACACTATTTGTGTAGTATCAGTTTAGCATTTTTCGGTTTCTGAAAAAGAGTTGCATGTTAGTATACATATTTGTAATCACACTGCAATTTCTTCGTATTGGGGGAACATAAATGGACATTGTCATATTCTAGAACAATGTTAAGTCATGCTCTTCTTAAAAAGCAAGGTAACAAGGTGGAGGGGGGGGGATTCAGTTATAGCAAATGGCAGGGAGGTTAAGAAATACTCGGCAGGTGTTGTGAGTATGTATATCTTAATTAGGTAATGCATCCAACCAACAGGTAATTTTGTACATATGTTAAAATAGAGAAAACTCACTAAGGATGATTTTAATAAATCCTATGGGTGCAAAAAATATCATTAGTATTGAAAAATGGGGGAAGCTCCCGCAGAGTGCAATTATATGTTTAATTGTATTTGGGCAGCTTAAATTAGGCATGATGTATTTAGCCCTCCAATTATATACTTAAATATAGCATTGTAACTAACCATGGCGGCGGGACGCGGAGAGAACTAGCCTCGTGATTTATTTACCAAAAAGGTGTCCCACAGGGTATTGGACATTGCAAATAATGCATTACGCGCACACTTGTACGTTTAAATTGTTCGAGCGTTTGTGCCAAGAAAACATACATGCTGCCTGGTGTATTATTTACCCCCATCACCACTAGTAACAGGACAATATATTGCCTTTGTGTACATAAACAAATCATAACACATCATTACAAAAAAAATTGATTATCATTAATCACATAGGCAAAACCAAATGCATTTACCACTGCTTGTTGTTTTTTTGTTTTGTCTGCTTCTCTGGATTCTGGCCACCTAGTGTATCAGATTTGGTCAGCAAAAAACACAAAAAGGTGATGCGAAGAATGCAACTAGTCTGAACACTCGCACTGTCCACCTTGCCATCTCAGATTAAATCCAGCCAATGCCGAAGAAGCCCAAATAGGCTGAAACTTGTCTTCGGTTGGTTTGTGGTCCAGCTACCAAAGGACCAGACTTGGCAGTTTGAGCTGGACAGATCCTATTAGAGCAGAACCATGACTGACTTGCATATGACTAGGTCTACTTTGAGATGGCACGGTGAGCAAAAAACAGTGAGCTGAAATGCTACCCTGAGGAATTGTCAGTGGTTAGACTACATGAAAGTATTGCCTCTCACCTTTTGTGTACTTGATGTTGAAAGGGCCGGGTCCATAAGTTCTAGACCTGTTCTAGAATCATAACCTGATGGTTCTATGTAGCAGCATGTAAGCATAGGGGGGAGAACCCACGGAAATCAACTGCGGAGTACCCCAGAGATCTTTACTCAGCCCCACACTCCTTAACATCTACATGGCCCCCCTCACTGCCATCGTCAGACAGCACGGGCTCAGCATCATATCCTACGCCGACGACACCCAGCTCACCCTCTCACTCACAAAGACTCCTGAAGGCAACAGACTCTGTTTCCAGGAAGGCATGAAGAACGTGGCAGCCTGGATGAAAGACAGCTGTCTGAAGCTAAACTCAGAGAAGACCGAGGTCCTCATTTACTGTCCCTGTACCTCCGCTTGGGACAACACCTGGTGTCCCTCCACCCTCGGGAGCCCACCCACCCCTACAGACCATGCTCAGAATCTCGGCATCATCCCTGACTCCTCCCTCTGCATGAACCGCCAGATCAATGCCGTCACTTTCACTAGTTTCAATTGCCTTT
Source organism: Lissotriton vulgaris (assembly GCF_964263255.1). Lineage (NCBI taxonomy): Eukaryota > Metazoa > Chordata > Amphibia > Caudata > Salamandridae > Lissotriton > Lissotriton vulgaris. The sequence goes on from NC_141693.1 coordinate 474,627,747, forward strand.
GCATCCTCTGAAAGACCTTCAAGTGGATCCCCTCCGACTGCAGATGGACCGTCACCCACAAAGTCATTACCAGAAGACTGGACTACGGCAACGCCATCTATGCCGGAATCAACAAACCTCTCCTGCATAGACTCCAGACCATCCAAAACGCTGCTGCCAGACTCGTCCTCAGGACACTGTGCCATGAGCACATGACCCAACACCTACGGGGCCTCCACTGGCTCCTCGTCGAGAAGAGGGTCACTTTCAAACTCCTCACCCACGCCTACAAAACCCTCCACAAAATCGGACCCAAATACCTAAACAAGAGAGCATCCTTCCACGTACCCAAGAGGAACATCCGCTCCGTTGACCTTACCCTGGAAGAGGTCCCCTGCATCTGCAGACACAGAACCGGCGGGAGAGCCTTCTTCTACATCGCAGCCAAAACCTGGAACGAGCTCCCTTTGAATATCAGGTGCTCCCCGACCCTGCACTCGTTCAGGAAGGATCTCAAGACCTGGCTCTTCGACTGATCCAGAGATACCCCCTCCCCCGGGGCCTTGAGACCCTCACGAGTGAGTAGAGTGCTTTATAAGCCCCTGACTGATTGATTGATTGATTAAAAGTCGTTAATAATGCCAATCAATTCCACAGGAATTTCTCTGGGCACATTGTAACCACAGACAACTACGTAAAATAGTTAATTTATTACAAAGCTAAAAATAACTGGACATAAAGACACCTCAAAATGATGGTGTAGAAATACATTAGGATCCGCATAAAGCTAAATCTACGAATCAAGTTGAGGTGATGCAACATGCACAAAATAATTAACTCAAGAAATAGGATGGAGAGGATCAGAAAGCATGAGTCCTAATTTCCCTGCATTGACGGTTGGTGATTATAAAGCATTAATCTATCCCTACCCTAGCGCTAAAATGGCATTTCTATCCTTGCATCTTCCTAGACAAGAGATAAAAGGTATCAGCAGATGGAATCTTCCTAAGAAGTCTCTCCACCATTGATAGGTCTAATAGCATAGATCCATTAAAACAGAGGTTGTTCTAAGATGCTCTCTTTCCAAAGGCAGAAGGAGAAGTGGGTGCTTTCTCTACTTTCCACATTGCTTTATAACAGGCATATTTCCCATGAGTCCCTGCGGGTCACGCCATCTGCTCTGGGCATCATCCCAAAGGTAATTTTCCATGGGAGCGTGATGTTCTTCTTCTCACCAATTCTGTCCTTGGTTTCCAAACCTTCCCCAGTGCGAAGGACAACAGCCTTCTCTTACAGATTCAGAATGTACCATGTAACTTTTCCTCTCTCCTTGCCTGACTAGTAAAACAAATACGTTATCCTAGCTAACAAGAGCGCTTCTTTCACATGCAACACAAAACGCGAGAAAGAACAAATTCCACACATGAAATTTAGCTATTAAGCAAAAGTTTCCAGCAGAACTCATTTCAGGCCTACAAGGTTCGGCTAACATAAGAAAATAGCAAGTGAGCTTTACGAAATTGCATAGGAAATAAGGCACATTCAATTAATACATTTACCTACATGTAAAATTACACATAAAAAAACACATTTAATAAATGAATGGTGGTCAGTTACACAGCAAGAGTTCTTCATGTTAATGTTTTCTTCTAGTTACATCCACTTTCTACATTCATTCTCCACGTTACTTTGAATGGTCTAACCACATCACGTTTCCTGTTATTACATTTCAAATTCTAACACTTCACACTAAAACAACAAAGGCCTATATGCAGGTGCGCTCTACACATGTGATTATTATGCACCCCTACTAATAAAATGCGTTTTCCACTACATCAATGTAATGTCCTAAGTGGCCACCAAGCTGTACCCAACTGAACATGCCCAAATATGATGAAATAGATCTTTGGTTGCTTGTGTTCTTGTTCAGAGAATAACTGGCTTGGCAGTTTGGGCTGGGCTGAGCTGTTCCTATTGGAACAGAACCTAGAACTTGTGGCTGTGTCCAATCTGAGGTGACTTTGTGGGCAAATAAAGCAATGGGTTGGAATGCTAACCAGATCGATTTTCAGTGGTTAGACGCCTTCTAAGTATTCCTCCCATTACCTTTTGTGTGAACTATCTGGGTGAGGCTTAGCTTTTTGATGCATTTTCTACAATCTTTCTATTTGAGAAGAGCCTATTGTCTGATGATGTACTTCTTTCGAAGGGTTTATATCTGAAGTGTTTTATTTTATTCAAGATTTTCCTGAGCATGAGCCCAACTTGGATTGCCTCCAAGCACTATTAAGATCTCTAATATCTCAAAATAACAGAAGAAAATTCGAGCTACGATCATGTACACGATTATACTCAGAACTACTCCATTGAATGTAGCCCGGATTACACATGTTTGCATTAAATTAATTAATTTGAATGCAAAACCATTAGTTAAATATAAATATATGGTAGGAAGACTTAACGTTAAAACTCCTGCATGAACTTGCGGGTTAGGTAAATAATAAAAAACATTAATACTATATCCTTCCATATAAAGGTCTGTATTCCAGTAATAAATTCTTAACTCAGTGGGATACGGATAAAACGTGTAGGGATTCGTACTTAATTTAAGTAGAAAACAATAAATAGATAAACATCTACTTCTGGGTTAACTACGACAGAGCCAGCATAAATACGACAACCACGTCTGAGGTAATATTATCCATGACGATACAGACGCGGAGGAGCAGGGAGGCCGAATTCATCTAATCAGGTATGTGACCGCTTGGCACAATCGAGCCTCTGCGAAGCTTTAAATAGGGTAAACAGCTTAAGTACTCCAATAGTCGCTACTATTTACAGCGCGGCAGACTGGTCATGATCTAATGGGGATCTGGCCGGTTTATATACCGCTTAATTGAAACTAGTATCACGAATATACAGGCGGCCGGGACTCTCTGTACCGAGACTGTAACAGCCGATGCCAGAGTTACCACTTATATAAGGAACAATTAGGTAGTAGACATACCCTTTTAAAACTGAATTCTTATAGGAGGACAACTCTTCGATAATAGACGCCCGATATCTACCCGCATTTTAAACAACCTTTGTGAACATGTAGAATGTAAAGAATCCCTCTTTGGCAGCCTAACTAACCGGCAATAGACCTGACGACCTAATAATGCACTGTGACCAACGGCCTTGTGCCGAACTTAAAATTTATAAAAAATGTTAAAAATTATATTTTTTATGTGCAGATATAACTGAGAAACATCCGCCATAATAGTGCTTTGACTGCATATATATAATTATATCTATAGGCTGGCGAACCAGAGGAAGGGAACCAAATCCCTCATATCGGATAATCCACCTACGATCAAGTAAAAACGAGCACTCTAATTGGTAAGTGTGCTTCCAAAACGGGAAATGGATAGTGAGGTGGTAGCAATCTATAGAGATAGAGACCACTATAGAGACCATAGAGACCACTATACCATGTATATTTTTATTAGCAGTGATTCCAATGTGAAGAAAGGATCCGACAATTTTAATTGACAAAGGCCGCAAAGTAAACTACGGTGGCTCCTCCATGCCGATTTACAAGCACAGATAAAATTATGAAGGTAACAAAACATCTGACAACACAAACTAAAACCATGGGTACTAGAATGAGTGGTGTTAACCTGTAGAAATCTGTTTTTTTCTATCTCCAGAAAGGTATTGTTACCACCAGATGAAATATAATCGCATAAGACCCCAATCGACTTAGAATTCTTCGATTATCAAAGCCTTCGATTTGAGGTACTGGTTTACACAATTTAAGTTAAGATGAGGGCATGTTCATTTTTTAGTAGATGCCTGAATATTCATTTTAGAAAAATAGTGTGGTGGGTAGGAACATATGCTTCTCCAAAAAAAATTCATCAAAAAATGCCATCATAAGGAATGTACGGGGCAAAAGGAATTAGGAATAGCTAAGTCTGTGTCACTACGGAAAGAATAGGTATCTAAAACATTGTTTTTTAATTTTTAGAGTACAAGTCAAATATTGCCAAATGTCCTGATGAAGGTGCAACGGTTGTAAAGCCACCGAAACGCCGCGTCGAATCTTGCTTTTTACTGTCGTTTTTATTCAATGTCTATGTTGTGTTTTTGCTAAAATGATGATAATTGTTTTTAACTAGTGTTTTTAATTTAGAGGGTAACCCTATAGGGAGGTATCACAGGGTCTCTACTTTTTGTTGTATTTGCTCCCCTCCCTGTGTACATAACCAGGGGAACCTTCCAAATATTTTCTTTGTGGTAAATGAAGTTAGTCACCCAGCAATGAAACATGGAGAATTGATGGTATTAACATTTATCAGTACAACATGGAGGGTGGATGGAGGTTTCAGCAATGAGTTGACTGTTAGGGTCCTATGTATCATTCCCTTTTGCTAACCAGGAATGTACAACCTGTAATCAGACTCCTAATCAATGTCATATGCAAACTATTTAGTAAAAGGTCACATCAAAAACTGTCTATTCGGAATATGACCCACATAATGAATATTAATTAGACAGGTTACAATGTGCAACCCCCTGTAATGGCTGCAAATGCAAATGCTAAATGCGCATATACTGTTTAAAACAAATTAAAAAAATTATTCCAATTTTGGAAGACATTGCGGGAGCAGTCAGAGGTCCAATGGACAAGTGCCTGCCAACCACAAGGCTGTTGACATGATGCACACAGAGGAAGGTGACCCAAGAGGAAACCTTACTGTTTGTGATTTAGTTATCACCGCAACTCTAAGGTTGGTAACTCACCAATGGTTTGTGACTGCAGTTGCAGTTAAAAACGATGGATACATTCCTTTCCAAATTGCAAACAGAAGGAGGGGTGCCCCTTTCATGTCCTTACCTATTCCTGATTTGGAAAGAATAGCAACATCCCTTTAACAAGTTAGAAATACATTTCTTTTTCATTAATGGGCTTTTATGCATAAAGGAAAGCTGTTTTGTTGTCTCAAACATTGTGATTTTAAAAATCCCAGGCTTTGCAACCACAAAATGGCTTTGTACATCAGGCCCTTGATGTAGCAGACTTTGGAGAAACGAATGGCCTCATTTTAATGTCAGGCTGAAAGCTATCCAACAGCTCGTTGAAGGTTTTCTGTCCGACATCAGAGGTTTCCATCCAACCGCCGTATTACAATACTGACGGTCAGAGGGAAACCTGCAGGGGAATTCCACTCCACTTTGGACGGGATCCCGGAGCCCGTTGGAGCGGCGGTCGGAAATGTAATCCTCAATGTCAGTGGAGCCGGCCTCGGCTCCACTATTGGGATTCCAATTTTGCTTTCCATCTGCCCTTTTATGGTGGTCGTCCCCATTGGGCCTCTGCTATAGGACCTGGGGAGGCACCTGTTGTGCCCCCCCAAACATCCATGCATTATGTGGCAGGCCCCACATGGTGCCTGACACAAGGTTTGAAAACATCAATTTTTCTATTGCAGCTTGTGCTGCGGGTCGCTGCACAAGCTGCCATGGAAAAATTTACATTTACGACCATCGATAGGGCAGTCGCATCTTAATGCGGCTGGTGTAACGGCCGACTTATAGCCTGGCAGATTACATCTCGCTGCGGTGTCAGCGAACGTTTGTCTGACGGTTATCGTAATAGGCTCCTTGGTTGATGATATTCCAAACATAGTTGTATCTTTTATAGTACTAGTGTCTAGCACTTAAATATCTGATTGAAAGGATATTTTTAGGTAAAGCTGAATCTCATCTGCATACCGATAAAACACTATTCTAGCTTTTCAGAAAAGTTCATCTATTGGTTTTAAAGAGATGAAAAAAGTGGGAGTACGGGTGAAATTTAGGGGAACACCATTAGGCAATTGTGAGTGGACAGAGAGTGAGTCTTGAATCTAAATTTATCAGAAGTGTTTTTCCTGGTTGGAAGAAATCCAGCAGATTACATTATCACTTAGGCCCAGGCATTTCTCTACCATTCCAAAAAGTGTGTTGCAGTCCACAATATTGAAGACTGCAAATAGACCGAGGAGAATTAGTAATCAACCACATTAACGACATGGAAAACATTATCAACAATTCTTACAATGGTTGTGACTGTGCTGCAGCCAATCATGACACCCTATTGTTAATTGTTATACAGATTGCTTTCAGAAAAGCAGGATTTTAGATGTGATAACATGCAGCTCTTGATAACTTTGGACAAGAAAGGCAGACTTGTTATCAGCTGAGATTTATTTAACTCTTCTGTATCAAAAGCAGTTTCTATTCAAATAAATTTGACTTGGGAGTTGTTCAGCTTTCAGAGAAAAAAAACCTTGAGAAAGTGAGTTTGATAGTAGTCCAGTGGAGTCCAGTTGAATGGCATAATGATGTTGACATGGGTACCGGAATGTAATAAGCCAAGTACTTTGAATATTTCACTGTATTTGACGTTAGAATTGGTGCAATTTCAATCTGCTATCTGAGTTATTTGTTTTATTAGACTGGGATGGTGATAAAAGAGGTTAGAGAAATATTTGTACTGAGGTTTTGTTTGAGAGGGAGTTAGGAAATATCTCATTTTCCAGCGCTCATTAGACCTTGCTAGTGGCTTGCCAACCCACAAGGTAGGTGGATGCTTGGACTAACAGCCTGATTTAAATTTCGACGGACGGGTTCTCCATCACAATAGTGACGGATAAACCGTACGCCGAAATATTAATCCCATTATATCCTATGGGATTTATATTCTGGGGTACAGAATATCCGTCACCATTGTGATGGAGTAACATGTCTGCTGAGATCGATCTCTGGCCAAAAATTTAATTAAAATATCATTTTTTTATTTATATGAATGTATTTTAGCTGATATATTCATTTTATTTTGTTATTATTTATTTAAAGGTTTTTTTAATATAGATTATATTTGTAAGTGATTTAGAATTTTGTATGTAATTGTATTAGCAATTTATTAATTATTCAATATATTTTATTTAAGTATATGATTGATATTTACTTTTGGCAATTTGGTATTTCTGGATCATTAGGTTTGTAGGGGCATAGAATGGGAAGTTAATTAAGAAATAATTAATTAACAATGAGTTATTAATTGGTAAATACATATTTACTTATTTTTATTTAAGTATTTTATAGAATTCTTATTTATTTTACTTATATATTAGTTGTTGGCTGCTAGGTTTGTAGGGGTCTAGGGAGGGAAGCTAATTAGGGAATAACCAATTAATAATGTATTAACAATTTTAAATAATTGTTTAATACATTCTTAGTTATATAAAATATGGAATACTGATTTATTTGACTGATATTTTAGTTTCAAGATGCTAGGTTTGTAGGGTTATGTGGAAGTTAATGAATTAATGATTAAATATTTGTTATTTGTGATATTAGTTGAATTTAAAAAAAAATAACTCATGGAATACTTATTTATTTTAATTATATTTTGGCTGTGAGCTGCTAAGTTCATAGGGGTCTAGGCAAGGAATTTAATTAAGTAATACATAGATAACTAATAATTAATTGTTAATTATTTAATAACTTTTCTATCTGCACATCATGTAATACTTATTTTTTAACCGCATCGCTGCTGCGGCGATTTTTGCGCTGCACGGCTTTTTTCTCTTTTCTGCGTTACATGACGAGCTCAGCTCGTCATCAGCACACGCCACCCGTGGCTGATGACGAGCTGAGCTCGTCATCAGCATCGAAGGGGTTAAGATATAATTTAGAGTTGGAGTTGTTAGATTTGTAGGGGTATAGTGTGAGAAGTTAGTTAATTATTAATTGAATGATAATTGTTTATAAATTCATTACAACCTTTATACTGAATAGTAATTATGTGGATTGACTAAGTGCTTTTTAATTTTTGTTCCATATATACATGTATATATATATATATATATATGTATATATATATATATATATATACACACACACACACGAATTCCGCCCCCAAAACTCTAATTTTGATGAAAGGATGGTACGGACCCAAAGCTTAGCGCAAAGTTTTTTATTTCTTAACCCAACACTGCCACCATGGCGCGTTTCTGCGAGTTTCGGCCCTATATATATATATATATATATATATATATATATATATATATATATATATATATATATATATATATATATATATATATATATATATATATTACCTACTGGCGATAGCCAGTAGGTATATATAGTTAGGATTTTTTCTCTATGGAACTTTTGAAAATTCTATGTCTAATAACTTTGGCGTTTGTGGACGGAATTGGCTGAAATTTTCATGAAAATGGCACATTTTGTTTCTGAGCAGCCCCTGAAAATTTGGGGGGGGTCGTCAAGGGGGGGCCGAGAAAAAAGGGGGGTCCCAAAACGCGTTTTTCCCATTCATTTTTCCATAGGGCGGTTGGCCTCACTTTTAGCTTGAACGGCTGAATGGATTTGCACGAAACTTGGCAAAATTGTAGGGACTGTTAGCCCGATGTGCCTTTGCTAGGTCTCAATATATGTGCTTCAGTGGATTTTAAGAAATTAACGTTCAAAAAAAGATATATATCTGTAACAGCGCTCCGGGCAGCGCTCCGGTTCGCGTACTTTTCGCGTAACGGAACTTTGCGATGCGAAGCTGATTGGCTCTCCAGTGTCTGTCAACATTCTAAACAGTCCGGAGCGGCCGCCATCTTGTCTCTCGGTAGGATCGAGAGACAAGAGGAGGCCAAAACAAAGGGGGAAATGAAGGAAAGGGGGCAAGGTAGACCCCTTCTGACCCCCTAGGATTGATGAGGGGGATATTATAGAGCCACGCGGGGCCCAAAAAAAAAAAAAATTCAGATTTTTTCGCCGTAGAGACGCGTCTTGGTACGCGAACCGGGCAGCTAACCGGGCAGCTAACCGGGAAGCTAACCGGCAGTGTAACAGGAGTCTGAGGAGTAGCTGATTGGCTGTCAACATTGTAAACAGTCCGGAGCGGCCGCCATCTTGTCTCTCGGTAGGATCGAGAGACAAGAGGAGGCCAAAACAAAGGGGGAAATGAAGGAAAGAGGGCAAGGTAGACCCCTTCTGACCCCCTAGGATTGATGAGGGGGATATTATAGAGCCATGCAGGGCCCAAAGAGAAAAAGAAAAAAATCCGATTTTTTCGCCGTAGAGACGCGTCTTGGTACGCGAACCGGGCAGCTAACCGGGCAGCTAACCGGGAAGCTAACCGGCAGCGTAAAGGGAGTCCGACATATTGTGTTTTTTGAACGTTTGTTTTTTGAACGTGTGGATTTTGTCTAATTAAGGTTAAAAAAATATATATATATCTTTAAGCGTGCTCTGGCGCGCTTACGTTTTGGGTTTGGTTTGCGCTGCAGAGACGATACGTCACGGTTATGCGATGCATCATGAGGCGTCTCACGGGCTACGTGATACGTCACGTAATAAAGAATATATTTTACAGCTATAGATATTAGCTTTTAAAAAACCATTGAAATTCACTGAAAAAACCATAGGTTATAGACCATATATAGTTAGGAATTTGCATTTACAAAACCTTGAAAATTCACTGAAAAAAACATAGGTTATAGACCATATATAGTTAGGGATTAGCATTTACAAAACCTTATTTTATTCGCACAAAACCATTGAATTCCATATATAGTTAGTTGCACTAACTATATATCGCGGACCCGCAATCCACTGCTAATGATGTCACATATTACATCATTCATGACATGGTCAGTGACATCACTGATGACATCACTGATGACATCTCAAATGGCATCACTGATGACATCACTGATGACATCACTGATGACAACACCCAGTGACTGTATGTTTCTGTAAAGTTAAAATATGTCTTACATATTGAAGAATGAGTGGATGTATAAGTGTCTGGATGAAGGATTTAGTAGGTGCATGACTGACTGTATGAGAGAATGATTAAATGTGTCTCACTGAGTGCATGGGTTAGTGATTAAAGTGTCTTAATTTGGCAATCATTATATATGTTGTTCTGTAAACTGCTGCATGTTTAAATCAGTAGCTATATCAGTAACTATATGGGTTATTGAATGGTTGCCCAAGTATTTGTATGGGAGACTGAGTATGTGTGTGGGTGGCTGGGAGGTGTATGACTCTGTGCATAGATGTGTGAGCAGTTGATTCCCTAGGTGTATGGGTTCAAAAGTGCATGTAGAAACAGCTGTATGGACAGTTGACTGTGTGCATGAGTGTATTGGTGAGTGAATGGATATCTCAGTGCTACATGTCAAAGTAAGTACATATGTAAAATACAGTCCATGTGAGAGTTGACATATATAAATAACTGAACATAAGAGCCAGTGAATGTGAGAGTGGCTGTATGAATCATTGCGAACTTGTATCAGGGATTGTATAAGAGAGTAAATATGTGTTAGTATATGTTTGAATAAGTAAGGTGTGTATAACTGTATAGTTGAGGAAATGGAGATGTGATTGATTCTTTGCATGACTGACTAGGTGTGTGAGCAACTCCATGGATGTGTGACAGTCTGTGAGTGCCTGTTTACACTGAGTGTATCTAAGGTTATATTAGAGTCTGAAGATGTATTATCACATAAATGATATCATCAGTGATGTAATCAGTAATGTCAAATGAGATGTCAGTGATGTCATCAGTGATGTCATTTGAGATGTCATCAGTGATGTCATCAGTGATGTCATCAGTGATGTCATCAGTGATGTCACTGACCATGTCATGAATGATGTAATATGTGACATCATTAGCAGTGGATTGCGGGTCCGCGATATATAGTTAGTGCAACTAACTATATATGGAATTTCAATGGTTTTGTGCGAATAAAATAAGGTTTTGTAAATGCTAATCCCTAACTATATATGGTCTATAACCTATGGTTTTTTCAGTGAATATATATATATATATATATATATATATATATATATATATATATATATATATATATATATATATATATTCACTTACAAAACCATAGTCACTGACCATGTCATGAATGATGTAACATGTGACATCATCAGCAGTGGATTGCGGGTGCACGAAATATAGTTAGTACAACTAACTATATAGGAGCAATTTCAATGGTTTTTTAAATGCTAATTCCTATCTATATAAGGCCTGAAACCTATGGTTTTTTAAGTGAATTTGCAAGGTTTTTTAAATGCTAATTCCTAACAATATAAGTCCTGAAACCTATGGTTTTTTTAAGTGAATTTGCAAGGTTTTTGAAAATGCTAATTCCTAACTATATAAGGCTTGAAACCTATGGTTTTTTCAGTGAATTTGCAAGGTTTTTTAAATGCTAATTCCTAACTATATCAGGCGTGAAACCTATATTTTTTTCAATAAATTTCAAAGGTTTTGTAAATGCTAATTCTATTAGTGGATAACGTTTATATATGTTATTATCCTTCTGGGACCACCTGAGCAGCCATCTTGTTTCTCAGGAGAAGTGAGGCACAAGAGAGCACAACACAAGAGTGGAAAATGCGAAAAGGGGGCATGGTTGAGACCCCCTGACCCCTAGCCCTTCTCAGGGAGTCCCAGAAGGACCACCAAGTGCAAAAAATCTTTTTTTTTTTTAAATTGCGGGGTATGCGCACGGTACGCGTACCCTACGAGTACGGTGTGCGTGCTTTTGGGGGTCCTTTTGTGACCCCCTGAGAAGGGCTAGAGGGTTGGGGGTCTCTACCCTGCCCCCTTTTCGTGTTTTCCACTCTTGTTTTGGGCTCTCTTGTGCCTCAGTTCTCCTGAAAAACAAGATGGTGGCTAACACTTCCTGGTTTGGGCAGTTTGGAATGTTGACAGTCGAGTGCCAGCCAATCAGAAACTCGCTCGCGCACGTAAGGGTACGCGGACGGTACACGTACCGTACGTGTACGGTGCGCATACGGTGAGCGCATATATATATACAATTTGATCAAATTCAATTTTCTCAACAACTACTGGAGGGATTTTCACCAAATATAGAAAAAGCACTACTGCATACCAGGCCCTACCATTTTCCCAAGTTTGGTGTACTTCTATTCAGCCGTTCGGGCTGCAGCCGTGTCTAAAGGTCCCTATGGAAATTAACATGGGGAAAACACGTTTTGGGACCCCCCTTTCGGCCCCCGCTTGATGAATCCCCCCGAAACTTTCAGGGAAAGAGCAGAGCGGAGCTGGCCAAAATTCTGGAAAATTACACACAGATTCCTCAATCGGCGAAAAGTTATTTGTAATAGAATGTTGAGCGCATATAGATATATAATTTGTTCAAATTCATTTTCTCAACAACTACTGGAGGGATTTTCACCAAATATAGAAAAGGCACTACTGCATACCTGTCCCTACCATTTTGCCAAGTTTGGTGTAATTCCGTTCAGCCGTTCGGGCTGTAGCCGTGTCTAAAGGTCCCATAGAAAATGCCATTTGAAACATTTCAAATTCGATTTTCTCAAGAACTACTGGAGGGATTTACACCAAACATACAAAAGGCACTGCTGCATACCAGTCCCTACCATTTTGCCAAATCTGGTATAATTCCGTTCAGCCGTTCGAGCTGTAGCCTTGTCAGAATGTCCCTTTGGAAATTAACATGGGGAAAACACGTTTTGGGACCCCCCTTTTTTCTCAGCCCCCACTTGACGAATCCCCCCGAAACTTTCAGGGAAGAAGCGGAGCGCAACAAGGCGAATTTAAGGAGAATTACAGGCAGATCCCTCAATCGGCGCCAAAGTTATTCCCAATAGAATGTTCGGAATTTCCTATGGTAACTAGATCCTATATGTATATATTTATATATGTATATTATATATATATATATATATATATATATATATATATATATATATATATATATATATATATATATATATATATATATATTCCGCTCAGTGGGGTTGTCCAGGTAGCGGGTAGCACCCGAGCCTGCGTGCGCCTTCCCCAAGGCGTTAGTTGGTATTGTGCTTATGGGAGACCCGCTATCCAAGGAGTCTCGTAAGTGGAGCTGCGTGACGGATGAGGACAGGAGTGATGTTTGGGGGCTCATGTTAGAGCCTTTGGAACGAGCAGTAACTTGTAAGTGCATCCATCCAGGATATAAGGACTACATCTCCCATAAGCACTATACGTGTTTTTATACAGGGAGATGGTAGACGTCGTGCACTTTACTGCTGGCCCCTGATGAGGAAAAAAATTTCCGAAACGCGTCGGGCCTATTACAAGCACGCAACTGCCCATACCAACTAACGCCTTGGGGAAGGCGCACGCAGGCTCGGGTGCTACCCGCTAGTTGGACAACCCCACTGAGCGGAATACATTAGCGGCGGTCCTGCCGCTGGGTAGCACCACCCCGAAGAAACGGGGGCCACGAGACCCGCTATCCAAGGAGTCTCGTAAGTGGAGCTGCGTGACGGATGAGGACAGGAGTGATGTTTGGGGGCTCATGTTAGAGCCTTTGGAACGAGCAGTAACTTGTAAGTGCATCCATCCAGGATATAAGGACTACATCTCCCATAAGCACTATACGTGTTTTTATACAGGGAGATGGTAGACGTCGTGCACTTTACTGCTGGCCCCTGATGAGGAAAAAAATTTCCGAAACGCGTCGGGCCTATTACAAGCACGCAACTGCCCATACCAACTAACGCCTTGGGGAAGGCGCACGCAGGCTCGGGTGCTACCCGCTAGTTGGACAACCCCACTGAGCGGAATACATTAGCGGCGGTCCTGCCGCTGGGTAGCACCACCCCGAAGAAACGGGGGCCACGAGACCCGCTATCCAAGGAGTCTCGTAAGTGGAGCTGCGTGACGGATGAGGACAGGAGTGATGTTTGGGGGCTCATGTTAGAGCCTTTGGAACGAGCAGTAACTTGTAAGTGCATCCATCCAGGATATAAGGACTACATCTCCCATAAGCACTATACGTGTTTTTATACAGGGAGATGGTAGACGTCGTGCACTTTACTGCTGGCCCCTGATGAGGAAAAAAATTTCCGAAACGCGTCGGGCCTATTACAAGCACGCAACTGCCCATACCAACTAACGCCTTGGGGAAGGCGCACGCAGGCTCGGGTGCTACCCGCTAGTTGGACAACCCCACTGAGCGGAATACATTAGCGGCGGTCCTGCCGCTGGGTAGCACCACCCCGAAGAAACGGGGGCCACGAGACCCGCTATCCAAGGAGTCTCGTAAGTGGAGCTGCGTGACGGATGAGGACAGGAGTGATGTTTGGGGGCTCATGTTAGAGCCTTTGGAACGAGCAGTAACTTGTAAGTGCATCCATCCAGGATATAAGGACTACATCTCCCATAAGCACTATACGTGTTTTTATACAGGGAGATGGTAGACGTCGTGCACTTTACTGCTGGCCCCTGATGAGGAAAAAAATTTCCGAAACGCGTCGGGCCTATTACAAGCACGCAACTGCCCATACCAACTAACGCCTTGGGGAAGGCGCACGCAGGCTCGGGTGCTACCCGCTAGTTGGACAACCCCACTGAGCGGAATACATTAGCGGCGGTCCTGCCGCTGGGTAGCACCACCCCGAAGAAACGGGGGCCACGAGACCCGCTATCCAAGGAGTCTCGTAAGTGGAGCTGCGTGACGGATGAGGACAGGAGTGATGTTTGGGGGCTCATGTTAGAGCCTTTGGAACGAGCAGTAACTTGTAAGTGCATCCATCCAGGATATAAGGACTACATCTCCCATAAGCACTATACGTGTTTTTATACAGGGAGATGGTAGACGTCGTGCACTTTACTGCTGGCCCCTGATGAGGAAAAAAAATTCCGAAACGCGTCGGGCCTATTACAAGCACGCAACTGCCCATACCAACTAACGCCTTGGGGAAGGCGCACGCAGGCTCGGGTGCTACCCGCTAGTTGGACAACCCCACTGAGCGGAATACATTAGCGGCGGTCCTGCCGCTGGGTAGCACCACCCCGAAGAAACGGGGGCCACGAGACCCGCTATCCAAGGAGTCTCGTAAGTGGAGCTGCGTGACGGATGAGGACAGGAGTGATGTTTGGGGGCTCATGTTAGAGCCTTTGGAACGAGCAGTAACTTGTAAGTGCATCCATCCAGGATATAAGGACTACATCTCCCATAAGCACTATACGTGTTTTTATACAGGGAGATGGTAGACGTCGTGCACTTTACTGCTGGCCCCTGATGAGGAAAAAAATTTCCGAAACGCGTCGGGCCTATTACAAGCACGCAACTGCCCATACCAACTAACGCCTTGGGGAAGGCGCACGCAGGCTCGGGTGCTACCCGCTAGTTGGACAACCCCACTGAGCGGAATACATTAGCGGCGGTCCTGCCGCTGGGTAGCACCACCCCGAAGAAACGGGGGCCACGAGACCTGCTATCCAAGGAGTCTCGTAAGTGGAGCTGCGTGACGGATGAGGACAGGAGTGATGTTTGGGGGCTCATGTTAGAGCCTTTGGAACGAGCAGTAACTTGTAAGTGCATCCATCCAGGATATAAGGACTACATCTCCCATAAGCACTATACGTGTTTTTATACAGGGAGATGGTAGACGTCGTGCACTTTACTGCTGGCCCCTGATGAGGAAAAAAATTTCCGAAACGCGTCGGGCCTATTACAAGCACGCAACTGCCCATACCAACTAACGCCTTGGGGAAGGCGCACGCAGGCTCGGGTGCTACCCGCTAGTTGGACAACCCCACTGAGCGGAATACATTAGCGGCGGTCCTGCCGCTGGGTAGCACCACCCCGAAGAAACGGGGGCCACGAGACCCGCTATCCAAGGAGTCTCGTAAGTGGAGCTGCGTGACGGATGAGGACAGGAGTGATGTTTGGGGGCTCATGTTAGAGCCTTTGGAACGAGCAGTAACTTGTAAGTGCATCCATCCAGGATATAAGGACTACATCTCCCATAAGCACTATACGTGTTTTTATACAGGGAGATGGTAGACGTCGTGCACTTTACTGCTGGCCCCTGATGAGGAAAAAAATTTCCGAAACGCGTCGGGCCTATTACAAGCACGCAACTGCCCATACCAACTAACGCCTTGGGGAAGGCGCACGCAGGCTCGGGTGCTACCCGCTAGTTGGACAACCCCACTGAGCGGAATATATATATATATATCCATATATATATCTTTATGTATATGTATATATATATATATATATATATATATATATATATATATATATATATATATATATATATATATATATATATATATATATATATATATATATATATATATATATATATATATATATAAGGATACCAAAAGAAGAAAAGAGGTGGAAGGGGACGGGGATCTGTCACCCAACAGGAGTAACGAACGCAACTAGTCGAACAATTGTTAATTTGACATCATTGAAATTAACAATAAAAGAAGAGGAAATTCTTAAATTGGGACTCACCTATGCGGCACCTTGTAATTTTAATTATCCAGCAACAAGATGCGATATTTACAAAGTAGTGAGGAAACTGAAACTTCTCAAATTCTATACTATGAAGGAAAAATCTGGAGACATACAATATACTGCATCCACAACCAGTAATGCTAATACAAATGCATCTCAAGGTACACAAATTATCACAGAACTCTGGGAGACTGATGGAGAGGGTTATGAGGAGTCATGCAATACAATTGAAGAAACTAAGGAGATTGATCAATGGGGGAATAGAGTCTCATTGAATACCCAATTCAGGCCACCCTCAACCTTTTACCCCATCCTACCACGTGATAACCTTGATATATTTTATGAAAATGTGGTTGCAGACTTAAAAGAACTTCAAGTTTATATTGGCAAAAATACAAGAAAATTTGATGGTCAATCACAGCAATTTACAGCACTCACCATCAGATTGAGCAAGGAAAAGGATCTAGTGGTGAGAAACAGTGATAAAGGCGGCAATGTTGTCCTAATGACTAAAACTGACTATGATAAGGAAGCATATATTCAGCTAAATGACTGAACCTGCTATGAACGCATACATACTCGAGTATTGATGACTATTAAAGGAGAATATGATCGCAAACTGTCAAAGTGGAGATCATCCAAATTAATCACTGAGGCTGAATTTAAATATCTTAAAAATGATAATCCCATTACACCTATAATGTACTTTATCCCCAAGATACATAAAGACCCTTTGCATCCACCAGGAAGACCTATCATCTTTGCCAGAGGCAGTCTCCTGGAACACACCTCTGTTTATATAGATTACTTTTTACAGGGGTATGTGCAAAAACTTGGGTCATATGTTCAAGACACTGGGGATTTTTTAATGAAAATCAAAGATGTGGAATGGGTTACTGGTGATTGGCTTATTGCACTGGATGTTTCATCACTTTACACGAGTATAGCTCACAGTGACGGTTTAAATGCAGTTGAACATTATTTATCTAGAAGGGGCCCTGATTGTAATGAACACAACACAATGCTTCTAGAAATGTTACAATTCTGCTTGGTCAATAATGTTTTTCTTTTTAACCAGCAACTATACCGCCAACTACAGGGAGTAGCAATGGGGGCCAGCTTCTCTCCAAGCTTTGCATGTTTGCACATGGGGGCTTGGGAGGAGCTGGTCCTTGGCTATGAATACCAGCACAATATTCGTAATAACTTGGTGGCATGGTTTCGTTTTATCAACGATTTGCTGGTGATTTGGAGGGGTAGTCAGGATGAGGCATTGAAATTCATTCATGACATCAATGACAATAATTAAAATTTGAAATTTACAGCTACCCTCAGTCAGGAGAAGGTCACATTCCTAGACACTGAATTGTATATCAATAACGGACATCTTGAATCCAGAATTTTCCGTAAAGCGACTGCTGGTAATAGCATTCTACATGCTGCAAGTGCACATCCGGCACATTTGGTTTCCAGCATCCCCTATGGGGAAATTCTACGACTACGACGAGTTTGTGGCAATTCTGTTGATTTAGAGAGGGCTCAAGGAGAAAGCAAGATGCGCTTTCTTGAGCGAGGATATTCAAGCCAATTAATTGAGAGGGCCAAACAGAAATCCATGGCATTATCTAGGGAAGAACTTTTGGTGAAGAAATCTGACCGACAGGCAATGTCTACTAGTAACACACAGAATGTAGGGAAGAAGGGAGCTAGTTGTTTCCGGATAATAACAGGATACAACAAACAGCACCATCAAGGGCGTAGAATTATTGATAAACACTGGCCGTTGGTGATGAAGGATAATATTATTGGTAACAAACCCTGAACCCTTTGTGAAATCTTCATGGTGGCAGGAAAACAAAGGCTTTTACAGATGCAAGACCTGTAAAGCCTGCCTCCACGGAGAGAACACCAAAACTTACAAAGATGGTTTTTCAGAAATTCAACATCCGATTACACAGGTCCTTACCTGCAAAACGGAATTTGCGGTTTATATTCTACAATGTCCCTGTCAACTCAGGTAAGTGGGCAGCACCAAACATGCTGTTCACAAACGTATCCTCCAGCACCTGCGTGCAATCCCAAATGGCGACAACACCTACCCAGTGGCGCGCCATTTTAGGGATTTCCATCAGAGTGATAACACCAGCCTAAAATATTGGGTGATTGACGCAGTTATGAATAGCAGAAGAGGAGGGGACAGGGACGCCAGATTAAGAAGGCTCAAAACTAAATATATCATTTTGCTCAATACAAAGACCCCTGTAGGCCTTAATGTTACAGGAGACTTATACACATGCTTGCCATAAGATTTCATCTATTTGTTAAAGGTCTCCTTCCTGTGGGTTGCACGTGTAGGAATCACCCGGCTGGGTGATACCACATGTGCACCAAGGGAAGGCTGCGACTAGATATACATCAGAAAATAGAACTGAACTTTGCTGCTACTTATATTGAAATGGAATTTGATTTTAATTTCACCACTGAAGGGCACTTTATACAGATAGGGACTGTGTGGACCCTTATATCCAATCAGTCCTCTGTGATTTAATTTTAGGGATTTTTTATTGTTATCACAGTGTATGGACTATGAAATCTGTTTTTGCCTATATTATTTATGGTAAGATTGTGAATTATGTGGGTTGTTGAAATGTCTTAATGATTATAATAGGTTTTTATGGGATACAAACTCAATAGGTTTTGTATTAATTGACTATACCAGGCGTATATTTTATATCTAAGATTTGCTGGTTAAATTATTAACATTGCGTATGAATTTGGACTCAGGTTTTGGATTGACGATAGTAGCGTATTTTGCACATGAAGATGGGAGATATTATGCCCAACTTGCTATATTTTGCACAGTTTGCGATATTTGCACAAGAAGTGAGCACTGAAAGCAATATTTGCACATCTTTAGTAAAGCATATGCACTTTAAATTATTCCCTTACCATGAGTTCAGTCAATTGACCATTTTATGCAATGTTTTAGAGCAGAAGGTCTTTTTATCAAAAAAAAGAAAGATATGTTTTATGAGACAAAACTGCTTTTTAAAGTCATGTAGCATATAAAAACCTGAAACGTAATCTTTTAGAGAAAATGTATTTTACTGACATTCTTTTCTCTACCAACCCACAAGGATTTACACCTTTTTATGTCATGTTAACAAATGAATTAAATTATGGTATTTTACAGAAATTTACATGTAGTAACTGATTTCGGTTGCTGTATTTCAATTATGAAACTGACGTAGTATGTCTTTCATGTCCATACTTAAAATTCACAGGTGGTGTAAATTTTTGTTAATACTGGCACTTTAAAACGGCTGTCCGTTCAAAGAAACGTTGTCATGTGAACAAGGCTCCGATGAGCCGAAACGTCTTTGACTTTTTCTGCAATAAATTTCAGCACCTAACTGGTCCGTGTCCGTGTGCTTCTTGCTGGCTGGTGAGATTCCAGAGCGCATCAGGAAAGCGGAACAAATGATACATATATATATATATATATATATATATATATATATATATATATATATATATATATATATATATATATATATATGGGTTGATTAATCATCTTTATATTAAAGGTTTAATATGTTACCCTACTCTTGTGTTTAGACTGCAGTAGGAATAGTAAAAGTAACCCCTTTGCCACCCACAAAAGTTCCTCCTGCACATAGATTATTTCCTAACACAGACAGGGTCACTGGGCCAATTTCAAAACCCTCGGACACTCGCAAGGGGCATTTCGGATCACTACCCAGTGACAGTGGAATTCACACTTCATGAGTGCCAACTGTGCACTACACTGACTCTCAGTCCCTGGTTGCTGATGATCCCTGACTTCAAAGAGGAATTGCTCAAACACCCCAAAAATTACTTCACAGAGAGTGTAGGTTCGGTGGACTCAGCGCAGACGTATGGGAGGCATACAAAGTAGTGGTAAAAGGTCAAGCCCTGGCTCTGAGGGTTGGGTACACCAAAAAACTGCAACACCACATTGTGCAGGTTGAGGGCGGCTTACAAAGATTGGAAGATGAATATATTATGGCCCCCTCAGAAGACAATAGACACCGCCTGGAGCTCAAGCAGGAGGAGTATAAGATCCTAGTTAGGGAAACAATACAGGCAAAACTCCTTCATACGACACATAGGTTATAAGAATTGGGGGAGAGAGCACGGGAAACTCTTCACGTGGCTGGAAAGGAGGGAGCGGGGGAGAGATGGGTACCCCAGTTAACTCTTAGGGGTGAGGTGCAAGTCACTCACCCAAGGGATATCGCCAATGCATTCGCAGATTACTTGGAACAAGTTTACACCCCATCCACATCATACACAATGGAAGACTCCCACCAACTCCTCGAGGATAGTGACATACCGGTACTATCGGACTGCGACAGAGATACACTGGAGGGAGACTTGACAGATCTAGGCAAGGTGATGGGACCCTGTGCCTCATGGGAACAGTCCAGCCCGAACTGCCCAGCAATGTCTTCCCTGGACCGGAATCAAGCATCCTAGGACCGGTTTCTGGCTATCAGCAGTCTTCAGCCAGGATAGCTGGACTCCAGTGGCTTAGTGACGTTGAGCGAAATTAGAACACTGCTGTGGGATGGTGGATCTCCTCCAATAGCCATGAAAAGGTGACTAAAGGGTGGTATGATAGCCCTTCCAGATCTCCATCTTTATTATTGGGCAACACACTTGGTGGTGGTGAACCACTGGATCAACAGATCCCCGTGGGACCCGGCATACATGCTGGGTAGATATCAGATGGGAAGGGCGGGTTACTTGGAGGCATTGTACTCCAAGGATCAAAAGGGTCGTTACGGTGGCCCCACAGCCCACACAGTGCTGATATGGCACCTTGCGAACTCCCGTCTAGGTTGGATAAAGACCCTCACCAAGGCCACGTCCCTGTAGTGTACTCAGAGATTGGAGCTTCTAGGCAATCATCCCGGATTTGACAAATGGGACTTTTTTTTTAAACCTTTATTAGTTGCGTTCAGCACGAAAACATGACAGTGACAGCATCTGCAATTCATAAAAGCAATAATCATGGTACATTCCATAGAGAGGTAGCAGCTTCACTCGGTCCAATACAACATATGCACAGCTTTATATGTACATCAATGTGATGCCAGTATACCAGGATCCCCCCCCCCCCTCAACAGTCAAGGGCGTAAGGAGGATGATACCCTTCGCCCCTCCGCTTTCAGGCATGAGGACAGGCCAGCAGGGGCGGCATCGCCACAACCCACCAACCCTTAATCGTCTGTGATCTGTCCAGTCAGCCGGCTATGTCATTATGTGCAGCAGTGCTCCATACGTACGGCAAGCGTGTGCATCCTCGCCAAGCAGCGCAGCCAACATCTAGTGTAGGGATATTCAGGTCATACCATAGAGCGAAGTCATGCACAACGCTCCCCTTCTCAAGTGTCACCTGCATCGACAAGTATGTGTGGCCATCAGTGTGTGCGTCCACCATCACTATCCCAGGGTATGGATGAGTAAGAGAGGTCCCTCCCTTAAACAGTGTCACAAGGCCTTCGGGTATCCCCAGTCCCCTCAACATCAGTTTTAACCAACTGTCACGACTACCCGTCTTAATGTAGGCGGTGCAAATTACCTTCCACCATGTGTGAAGTAGTATGGTGAATGCAATACATAGCAACTATACGCTCACTGGCCCGGGATCGGTTCGTCATCTCCAGAGGAGTCGCTGTGTGTCGCCTGAGATAGCCAGTACACCTGTAAGGGGGACCAAAAATCGCTAGGCGTGCACCGGGCGGGCAGCAGTTCCGCATAAACGCCATGCTGGTCCTGGCAGTATGTGAGGTCGTCTAGCCATTCCTTAAATTTTGGTGCTCTCCCTCTCCCCCATCTGCAAGCTATTCTCCGCTTAGCGAGGAGCAACGCAATGTCAACAAATTTGCGGTCCAGCTTGGGCACATGTTTGGTATAACCCAGCAGCATCACTATTGGCTCCATGGGCAGTGGGCCAGCAATCATTATCTGGAGTGCGGCGTGTACCTGTTCCCAATAAGTTTGTATGGCTCCACATTCCCAGGCCAGATGAAGGAAATCCGCGCCAGCCGCCCGGCACCTAGCACACCTATCATCCTCCGAGAGATGAAACCGAAGTTTCCTGACTGGGGTATAATAGTAGCGTTGCACAAACTTATAGTGAATAATTTTCAACCGACAGCTGGAGGAAACCCTAGCCGTGACCGTGCAGCAATAGCTCCATTGCTCATCCGTGAGTGCAGAAGGCAGTTCAGAGTCCCAGTTAGTCCGGGCTTTCGGCAGTATCATTGGGCATTGCCCACGTACAGCGGCATACAGTTTAGACACTAAGTGCTTGCCATCTGATACGAGCATGACATGCAATGGCAGTACCGTCCCAGGTTCTTCCGGGAAGTTGGGGAGTATGTCACGCATACCCTGCCGGAGTCTGATATAGTAAAACACCTCCATGGGTGTCGGAGGAGTAGTCTGGAACATCTGTTCTTTGGTACGGAACGTTCCTTCCTGAAATAGGTCGCCCCATGTATTAAGGTGTATGCGTTTACACATGGACCGAAATCCGTTTTCCGTTAAAAGAGAAAGTTTCGGGTGATATGCAAGGGGCAGTGCCGGGGAATAAAGCATGGGGGCGTCCAGCAGTTTAGTTACTCTCCGCCAGGCATCAATAGTACAGGTGACAGTGGTAGCAGGCGTCTCAACATCCCCAATCAGTCCCATCAGCATGCCCTTAAGCGGGAGCGGATGAACGATCCAGTCCTCAGCAGCGACCTGTGGCATAAAGGGAGCGGGGTTAACCCAGTGATAGGAGTGTTGAGCCTGAGCACTGAGATAGTATATTTCCATGTCGGGCACATCGAATCCTCCCCTATCGTATGGCTGCGTTAAGACCCTCCAGCTAAGGCGTGGTTGCTTACCACCCCAGAAAAGGCGCAGTAGCTCAGAACGGAGCCGTTTAAAAAATAGGCCCCCGGGTAGTAGGGAATGTTTTGGAATAGATATAAGAACCGCGGGAGGACGACCATCTTGATCAGGGAAGCTCTTCCTGCCATCGAGATCGGCAGGGCCCGCCAGCGGGACACATTATCAGTCAACTGCGAGATAGCCACCCCGTAATTTGACCGGATAGTGTCGTCTTTATCGAGCGACACCTCAATGCCCAGGTACCTTAAGTCAGAGCTGCACCATTCCAGGGGGTAATCCAGCGGGAACCGGGTTACCGATGCCGTGAGGGGGAAGAATTGCGACTTCTTCCAGTTTATATGTACCCCGGATATGCCACCGAACACCACGAATTCCCTCAGTAGCGAATTAAGGTGATCTTGTGGGTGACGCACGTACAAAGTAACGTCATCTGCGTAGAGGGAAATACTTATCTGCCGCTGAAGACAGTTAAAGGCACTGGCCTTGTGCAACTGTCGGACTCTGCAAGCCAATGGCTCTATCGCCAAGGCGAAAAGTAGGGGTGACAGGGGGCAACCCTGCCTAGTCCCTCTCGTGATCGGCATCTGTGTCGAAGGTACCCCATTGACGACGACCCTGGCGACCGGTGAGGTGTAGAGCAGTTGCACCCAGGCTATGAAGATCCGGGGGAACCCCATTCTGCTCATAATAGCTATTAGGTAACCCCACTCCACCGAATCGAACGCCTTGGTGGCGTCCAGAAACACGGCAGCGATCGGCAAGTCGGGCGAAATGGTGGGTATCAGGGAGAACAGTGTACGCAAGTTATGGGATGTAGCTCTCCCCGGGACAAAGCCAGATTGGTCCGGCAGCACCAGGGTATTCATAAGTAGGGACAGCCTAGTCACCAGCACTTTCGCAAGGATCTTTGCGTCGCAGTTAGGCATCTGTGTCCTTCGGATCCTTCCCCGGCTTCAAAAGTGACGTGATCGCTACCTCTCTCATGGAGCCCGGCAGTATCCCTACCTCGAGCGAGTCCTCGAAGACCTCCTTCAGTACCGGCGCCATAATGTCGATGTAGCATTTATAAAATTTGGCCGGTAGGCCGTCCAGCCCCGCCGCTTTGCCATTGCTAAGGGACATGATCGCCTCCCTGATCTCGTCCAGTTCGAACGGGCATCCCAAGAACGCCCTGTCGCTATCACTAAGCCAGCAGAGTGCGATGTCATCCAGGAAATGACCGAACTCCACCTCACCCACCTGCTGCGTGGAGTATAAACGCTGGTAGTGCTGTAGGAAGGTGTTTTGAATTCCTTGGGAATCCTGGTAAGTCCTACCCTCCCCATCAGAGATTTCCAGGATATGAGTGGCGAAGCGCTGGTGCCTCGTGAGAGCAGCCAGCACCTTTCCCGGACGGTCCCCCTCACAGTAGCGCCTAGCTGTCCAGTATTTGCCCCGGATTTTCGTTTCCCTGGCCGCTTCCTCCTCATAGGTCGACAGAAGAGCCCTGAATTTCCCCGCTAGGTCAGGGCAGGGGTTACTGATCATCTCTGCCTCCAGCGCCTTAAGCTCTGCTTCAATTTTAGTTAATGTGCGCACAATGTCCCTCAGTATTCCGCAACTTTTAGAGATCGTGATCCCCCTCACTGTCACCTTAAAGGCTTCCCAGATCGTTTCGACCTTGTCGACCGATCCCTTGTTCCTCGGAAAGAAGGCTTCAATCTCCTCTCCCAGTTCTTGTCTAAAGACAGGGTCCAGCAAGGCTGAGGGAAAGAGCCGCAACGGCGGTCGCACCCTAGCATACCCCGGCATCCCCAGGACTGTCAAGACAGGACAATGGTCCGAGTAGGTACGAGGCAGATGTTTCACCCGAACCACACCCCCAGCGAGGCCTCGCGAGACAAAACAGTAATCGATCCTTGCCCATGAGCGTGCATGTGCCGTAAAATGTGTGCCTTCCCTAACCCTCGGGTGTGTGTGCCTCCAGCTATCCACTAGACCAGCCTCTGTTAGTATGCCCTGAAGTGTATCTCTGGCGTTAGTGTTGTATTGTACACTACCGTCCGATCTATCCGCTATGGGACATAACGATAGGTTGAAGTCCCCCCCCCACAGAATGTGAGTGGCTTCAATTTCCAGTACATGGCCCCACAGCGACAAAAAGAAACCAGGAGTGTCAACATTAGGCGCATAACTATTCACAAGTATTATTACATCAGTGCCCAATCTCCCCCAAAGGATGACGTATCTCCCCTCCCTATCCGCTCGCACTCCCAGCTTTTGAAACAGTAGTTGCTTGTTGACTAAAATAACAGTCCCCCTAGAGTACGTGGAATAGGAGGAAAACTCTCTCACACTCGCCCATCTACTCGCAAACTTAGGAATACCATTCGGGTTAAGGTGGGTTTCCTGGAGCATAGCTATCTGCACATGGTGCCGATCTAAATAAGCAATCACATTCCTGCATTTGCGGGAGTTATTAAGGCCACGGACATTCCAGGACATTATTGAGACAGTATTCGACGTATCATCACCTGTGTTGGTCACCGTATCCCTGAAAGAAGCGTTTGGTCAATGCTGCAGCCCTCAATCTAGACGCACCTGATGCAAATCTTTCCGCTGTCCAGAACATTCTCTGCATACAAACAGCCATACTTTCATACACCCGAACTCCAGTACCTGCACACTTGTCATTAAAGTCTTCCGCAACACCAGTTCTGCTTTCAACAACTCGCAACCCAACAGCCAAGTCCCACCCCTCCCTCCATGCACAACAATCCCCCCCCTGATCTCCAGCTCCCCCCCCACCCACTGAAGCAACCCAATCTTGCCAGTACCACATCCCCCCCCCTCCACCCCGACCCCAACACTCAAGAACCATAGAAAAACCTGTTGGGGAATCCCCTCCTAAGGACACTAGAGGAATGCACCCAATCACCCCTACACTCCCCTCTCGACCCACGTGCGCCATACGGGGAAGACAGAGAAGGTGGGGTGGTGCCTGGCATGTGTTATCCCTGCAGGCTAGAGCCCACATTTCAAGTCAGCTCCTTCCAACACCTCCCCCCATACCGGAAAAATCACCAAAAAGGGTTCATGAGGTCCATCCCAGGAGCAACCGCCGTTCATCGCTGTCTCTGCTCCGCTGTCGGATTGCCCGGTCCTAGACCACCACCAGCAGAGGGGCAAAAATGTACAAAAGCAGTTGTCGCTCACCAGTAATCAACAATACAGCAAACCCACCATCCATGTTTCTACCGGCAGGGCCGGGCTACCCCGACGGTAGCAGGCATCACAGCTCTAGGTCCAGCCGCCGTACCATCCGTCGGAGTCAGTGGTCGAATGTTCACAAGGACACAGTTAGGACTCCTCGTGCTCGGCAGGGTTCACGTCTGCCTCATCCTCCCCCTCATTTTGTCTGCCCCTTCTGGCAGCGCGTAGCTTCCGAACATAGTCCTCGGCCTGCTGCGGGTTCACGAAGAAGTGTTGTTTGCCCTGGTGGGTCACCCTGAGCCGCGCCGGGTACAGAAGCGCGTAGTCCACTTGCATGTCCCTCAGCTTCTTCTTCACGTCCAAGAATTTCCTTCGCTGGTCCTGCACCATGGGCGTAAAGTCCAGATATAGGGAGAACTGTACGCCGTCACAAGTTAGGTTCCGATTTGTGCGGGCTGCGCAAAGTGCCGTATCGCGGTCCCGGTAGTTAAGCAACCGGGCGATGATGGGTCGCGGCTGCACCCCCGGCTTGGGGACCGGACCCAAGGAGCGATGCGCCCGCTCTACAATAAATTGGCTGGAGAAGGCCTCCTTACCCACTGCCGTGATGAGGATTCGCTCCACATAATCCTCCATGCGCCCAGTGTTGGTGGACTCCGGAACCCCCGTGACGCGAATGTTGTTGCGTCTGCTCCTCGCCTCCAACTCCTCGTTCTTCGCCGCTATAACTCTCAGGATATTGTCCATTCTAGTTAGGCGCGTATTGTGGGCAGCGGCCGTGTCCTCTGATGTAGAGATGCGCCTCTCCGCCTCCCCCAAGCGCTCCTTATGGACCTCCAGTTTCTGCGCAACCCCATCCATTCTGGATGATAAGCGGTCAAACTTGTCGGCTATCGTGGCGAAGCCCTGCCGCATCTCCTCCATCATCAGTCTCAGCTCCGGGGCTAAGGGGGCAGAGGGGGGCTCAGTGCCCGACGGTCCCGAGGCTCCACTGGTCCCCGCCATGCTGCGTAACGGTTTTTTGGCAGCCGCAGGTTCGAAAGAGAGCTTGGGTTGTTTATTGTCATTTTTGCCCATCGTGCCTCAACTGTGAGCACCCACCGGGTCCTGCGACTGATGCCAATGTCTGTGCCCACTGCTCCGAACCCAGTCAGCGTGACCTGATGGCCCCCCTTGCGGCAATCGCGTATATGGCGGTATCTTCTCCTCGAGGGCAGGGGTATCACAGGCGATCTCTCTCTCACCCCCAGAGCCCCCGCACCGGTGATGCAGCTGCAGGTGACGTGGTGAGGCGCTGCGTTAAGCCCCGCAGTCCGGAGTCCAGGGTGAGGTAGCGGGGGGTGGCGGTAGGCCGCAGGGCGTAGTGGGAGGCCAGAGCGCCAATTGCAGCAAGCAGGGTCCGCAGGCTGGACAATACCTATGCCCTCCGGGGGTTCGCTGTTGCCTCGCAGGTTCCCGCTCCCAGGACGCAGCAGGAGACAGGGGCAGCTGCGGGGCTGTAAGGCGCGAGGTCGGGAAGATGTCCGCCCCCTTCGGCAGATCAAGGCAGGCGCCGCGATGTTCACCCGGTCCTGCAGCGGTCCGCCGGGGCAGTGAGCAGCACCTCAGCGCACCGCAGTGGCTTCGCAGGGGGAGTGACTCACCTCCGGCGCCGCACTAAGGCCTCCAGCAGAATTCTCCATCAGTGATACAGGCCTCTCAACACCGAGGCCCAGCCGCCTCGTGGAGAGCCGCCGCCTTGCGTGGTCCGGTGTCTGGATGCCTCAGCAGTGCGACTCAGCAGCGTTCACCGGTCAGGACTCTCAGCCGCGTAACTCCGGCATCCGATGTCGGATTTCTTCCAAAGTCGGACCGGAGCTGTGGCTCGGGTAGGTGCACCTGCGCTGCAATTCCTGGGCGTCCACCCGCAGTTCGAAAGGATAAATCAAGGATCTTTCTGGCCAGGCAGCCAGAGCCTCACTAGAGTGCGGCCATTAGCTAGTGCGCCCTCTAGCGCCCCCGACAAATGGGACTTACTTGGAATCTCAACAATAGGAGACTTGGTAAAAAAGGGGGTACTCGTCAAATTGGAAGACTTGCAAAAGATGTACGATCTGGCTGAGGGGGAGGTTTTCCGATATTTACAAGTAAGACACACCCTCACCACAGCTATCCCAGAGATGACGGACATCCCAGACTCATCCGCTCTGGAAGATAGGCTTCTTGACGGACCACTGCTTACCAAGGCCATATAACTCACATATAATAAACTATGCAATAATCTGCCAGACACTTTTCAAATTCTCCCGGAGAAATGGCAACAGGACATAGGTCCAATTGATGACGAAGAATGGCAGGCGGCATTGATGTCCCCTCTCGAGGCAGCCATAGCACTTCGATATAGACTCATTTAACAAAAAATCTTACATAGATCTTACTTAACTGAAAAAACCCTTGCAAGGATAGGCTCGAGGTCAGATACATTCTGCCTTAGAGAGTGTCAGCAAGATGCCTCTTTTTACCATATGATATGGACTGCCCAGGGGTGAGACCTCTGTGGGAGGGGGCCACGGAGCACATCTTGGAGGCATTGGGGAAAGTACACACCCTTACACCTCAGCTGGGTCTCTTAAACGTATGGGAGCTGACTGACCTTACGGATTTGAACAACAATTTGTTACATTAGGCTACACATTGATCAAGAGGGAGATAGCGAGGAAGTGGGGAGTGGCAGACAGGCCCTTGCTCCAGATGTGGCAGAGGGAATACGACAAATGCATGATTGTGCAAAAAAGACATGTTCAATACTAGAGGGTGCCTGAAAAAGTGGGATAAAAAGTGGGGCAAGTGGGAATGCTCATCAAGGAGATCTATGTGTGTCCCCAACAATAGAACTTGAATCACAACGTAAGGAATAGAGAAGTCATAATGCGCCCTGATTGTAAGACTATATTAAATTGGTGACTGCTATGTATGATGAAATATGCCAAACATCTTTCGAGTATATAATTGAGTTACAATTGTTCAAATTCAATAAAAATATATATTTTTTTTTAATGAACCGCTTTGCTATTCAACACTTTCCCTACTGTTGCTCTGTTTGGAGTGGGAATAGTATATTTTACCTCTCCGAAATCCAACCCATATCCTACTGTTTCAGAGATTGGTGTGGGAATAGTAAATGTGCCCATCCAAAGTCCAACACTCTCCCTACTATTGCAGTGGCTGCAGTTGGAATGGCACATTTTACCCCTCCAAAGTCAAACACTTTCCCTACTGTTGCACTGACTGTAGTGGGAACAGTAAATTCCACCCCTCCGAAGTCCAAAGCTTTCACTAATGTTGCACAGATTGGAGTGGGAATAGTACATTTTAAGCCTCTTAAGTCCAACTCTTCGAGTTACACTCTTTGTAGTGGGAATAGTAAATGTTATCCCTTCACAATCTAGCGCTTTCCCTATCATTGCACAGACTGGAGTGGGAGTAGTCAATGTTAGCCCACTGAAGTCCAACACTTTCCCTACCGGTGCATAAACTAGAGTGGAAATAGCATATTTCATATTCTTAGACTCCAACAGTTTCCAGAATGTTGTTTATCAAGAGTTTATAACATTAATTGTTTCATTTTTATATTTTACAGTATTTGTTTAATTTTATATTTTGTTTAATATTCATAGTATTTTTGTCGATGTGTCGATTTTTTTCATGTTGATATTTTTTCACTGTCTACATTAAGGAATATTTTTCTTCTTATTAATTTTTTATATTTGTTATGGTTTTATTGTGATTGTATATTTTATACACATAAGGTAACATAATTAATGCAAATGTTTCTTTTACATTATATTAATTGTAATTTATTGTAACAATATTTAAAATGTACATTTATCTGAATACATAACTATAGCGAGATACATATATTTTCATATTGATACATAAAAAAAAAAATTTATAGTGTAAAATAAATAAAATCCAGTTCAAATATAAATAAAATCATGTAAAATAAATATTTTTATCAATTACACTACTGACCTCATTATAATGTTGATTGGAAAACTTTGAGATCAACTGGGTTTCGGAATGGTTTCTGACCAAATCGGTTGTGGGTTGTCTGACCTACTGATTACGATGTTTCCAAACACCATTCCGTCAGACTCCAATTGACTTCCAATTGCCCATGTGCAAATTTGCGGATTTTTTATTTTTGCGTGTTCGCGGGGCGCTTTTCGTGTTCGCGGGTGTTCGCGGGGCGCTTTGCCTGTTCCCCCCTTTTTTTTTTTTGCCTGATTAATCACTGCCACCCTCTCGTTTATTATGCCCTTCTGCCCTCTGTACCACTCGTTTCTGTGCCCTTCTGCCCTCTGTCCCACTCATTTTTTGTCCCCTTCTGCCCTCTGTCCCACTTTTGTGCCCTTCTGCCCTCAGCCCCACTTAGAATGGCGCCGGCAAGCTGCCAGCGCCATTCTAAAATAGCTACAAAGAGCGTCAACAGGAAGCACTAATAGATAAAGAAAAGCAGGTGCTCGAGTTGCAGGTCAAATTAAGTTACATAATCATTAATCACCCCAAGTTTGGGGTGATTAATGATTGTGTAACTGAATTTGAGCTTCAACTCGAGCACCTGCTTTACTTTATCTATTAGAGCTTCCTGTTGAAGCTGACTTTTGTAACTATATTAGAATGGCTCTGGCAGCTTGCCGGCGCCATTCTAAAAGAGTTACACAAGTCAGCTTGAACGTTTGACCCAGTCCGTTCCGCTCGCAGATTTTGCGGGAAATTTGCGAATCTCGCGGATTGTGAATTTACCGAAAATCCGCAAAATCCACGAGCGGAACGGATTTTCCACCCATGCTTAAAAAAAAGGGGGGTGTGGAAAACCTTGCACCCTGTGGCAGGAACCCGAAGGGTACCTGCCCCCTGTGCATGGTTGGAAAGGGGGATCCCTTGTGTACCCCCATGGGCCCCAACCGGAGGCCTCTGGGTGAAGGGCGGCCTAGCAAGGCCCGCCAAAGTCAGAGTCCGACAACCGACCGTGTCTGACAGACAGATTTTGAAAGCCTGTCTGAATTCAACAGCGGAATCGCTCGCCCGGAAAGCGGTCCGTACAGACGAATGAGTCGGTTCCAACAGACTCAGTGTCTCCGAACGCCGTTTTGACACAAGTCAGAACCGAGTTGAACAGTCCAAATGGTTTCCAACCATCGTAAGCGGTCTGAAAAGTTTCTGAGTGGGTCGGAAAACAAGGGTTCCGACATAGATTCGGACTAACTGAATTCTGTTCAGAGCCATTCCGACCGACATCTTAACATGTATATATAAATAGTTGGTTTGACAAAGACCGCGGTTGAAACGCATTACGTGTGTGTTGTAGCCACAATAAATCCTTTTTATGTGAGCCCGAGCTTACTGGTATCTGTTCTTATTTGTGAGCAGGCACTTTGAGGAGATATACATTTTTATATGGATATATACACACACACATATTTGTATGTGTGTTTATATAAGTATATATATTCAAATATAGTATTAAATATTAGTGGAATGTATTTAATTTACAGGATATTTAAATGATATATCAAAATATGTAACATTTTGTACTTATATTTATTTATATTTTTGGACTATATTAGTGTCAACAATAGTTTTAAAGGGATATTTTTGCACTTACAATTCTAAGTATATAGTTGTGATATTGTGGTAACTGATTTTTTGACACAATATTTTTGCCAACAATTTCTTTACCACTATATTGTGTTAGTGACCCCTTTGGCAGGCTCCCATACTGTTGGAGAATTACTCACCACATGTAAAGATCTGCCACGTGGATGCATGCCAGTCAGTCAAATAACTTTATTTGATCTTAAGATAAGATCATAAAAGTACAGTACATAAATAAGGTGCATTCTCACAAAAGGTCAATGCATATAGTTGACTTTTACAAAACATACCCTATCAAAGATAACATAAAAAGGTAGTGCACAAATGATAATTATAAAGAGAATAAGAATGCAGCTATTTAATTGGAAGCTACAATCATCCATAAAAAACACCAGAATACTCCAAAATTCATCTGTCAATATACATAGTTCCACATGAAATAGACCTGAAAACCTTAACATATATAATCAATTAAATTAATAATTATTATTATTACAAATAATTTGACCTTCTATTCTTTATTGACAAACAGAGGTAGGATGCAAGACAGTGGCACACAAAGTGGTCAGACAGCATTTGTAGGAGATTTAAAGCAGGGCACGATTGTGTGAATTTGTATTCCCGCATGAGAGTAAAGATATACTTCTTGTGTTGGGCCAAATAAAATTTACAGGAAAAATGAAGTGTAAATTAGTTTGTGAGGAAGTTCCATCACACAGAAAAACTGGCAACCCATCATACACTTAATAAGGTTTAACCAAATTCTTACTAGTATAAAGCAATGTTGGATGTTAGTGACAAACGCTAAGTAAGAATTTACATCAAAATCAGTAGAGGGTATCTTTGAATATGATATTGCCATACATTTATTACGATTACTTTCTTGCCTATTGTTCTATCTTTTTGTTAAAAAGAGTTTTTTGATTTCGACTTTAGAGATCTTTTGACAATTTACTGGACTCCTATACAGAGATTGCAGTCCCAGAGCAGTCAATGTATCTTTAACATATTTGATCCAGGGAACTTTCTGTACGCGATAGAGGTCTACGGGGGCTCCATCCGGGCCAGGGGCCTTTGCACTGCTACATTGCAGGAGCCCACATCTCACCTCTGCCATAGAGAATGTTAACAGAGTTTGATGTCGTTAGGTTTACCATTGCAAGGAATGTTTTCCCCTTCAGGAGCTGTCTAAAATATATTAGAATAGTGGTTAACCCAAGAGTCCTCACCCACATGTTCATCTAAATTTGGACCTGCGTCTTGTTTCAAAAAGGGAGAATTAATTACCCCCAAAACTATATTGGATTTTTAGAAAGTGCAGCGTGTTGAAGATTTTCCGAGACCTCCTCCTTCAGGGCTCTTCATCTAACCTTCCTAGTTTCCTTATACTGGTAACAGTGGTATGTAACCATAGCCTTTTCTCTTGGTTTATTTATCAGTGCCATATGTAAATTGCTCAGTGCCTTAGTACAAATAGCATCGAACCAGCAAGGCTCCAAGGGTTTAAAAAAAACCTCATAGGGATCAATAGCTCACTTCTCCAGTCACTGAGTTATGTCTCAAAGGACTGCCAGCATACTAGAAGGATTGGGGCACGGTCAAGGCAAATCATTATGTCTTTCTGAGTAGTCCAAACTACCCTAGGTATCAGTTCATTTCTTTTTATCTTGGCTCATTTAAAGACTATACCATTCTTTCTTTCTCTGCAGGGTGCGGGAATTATCCTACCCGGAGGGCTAAAACTTTCTTCCCATTTAAATTGTGAGGTTATAGCAGATTGATCACTAAAAGATGTAATAAGGATTTTAATCTTGCTAAAGAAGGAATTTAGGGGATCCCGGACCACCAAATAATTGATAGTAGAGCCCTGTGAGGTAGTCCCAAATGTTTTTTCAGGGATACCAGTGAATTCATCAATCGAGTTAATTATAACCATATTCCTTATGGTCAGAAGTCTATTCAACGAATTTCCATAGGAATTATGTAGGAAATTAGGTGGTACGTCCCCCTCTTCATTAGTTAGGCCACACGTTGTGTTCTACATCCTACTACAACTATGAGCGTTAGAGTTGCCCATCCATACCATATTAAGGGGCTGATGATGGTTAATCATGGCCATATCAATCACCTTCCCGAGTGAATCAGTCACCTGTGTCATATCACCCTTGAAGTTGTTGTTATAAAAGTTTATTAGCAGCATATCCTCACCTCAAGGTCCTTCTACCACTAAGAGATCATAACAAGGGGATTCCTCATTGGTGCCAAGGATTTTTAAACGTAATGTATTTCTAATTAATGTAAGTTAACCCCCTCTAGCTCTACCTGACCTAGTGGGAATCGCCGGAGTATGTAATACACAAATAGGTAGGACCAGTTTCCCAAGATTCTTGTAGGGATACTAAATAAAAGGAGTTTCCAAGCCTTGTCCATGCCAAATTACCCATCTTTGGTCTGAGCCCAGCTACATTCCAGGTTAATGTTCTTATCATATCTTTTCTAGGTTCTGGTGGGTCACTACCCATTAGGGAGTTGTCTACAGAGTGAATAAGTGTTTGTTGCGCCACCCTATCTACCTCCTGCCAATCACATGCATCAAGACCTTCCAATATTGCAAATTTGTTATTTAAGGATATGGCCCAGCATGGTGATTTTTATCTTGGGCATGGGGAAAGGGGGAATGGAGATGGTACCATAACCTGATCCAAGTAAATTAGATCCAGATGGTATATAAAAGATTCCTAATGGTAATGCATGAATCTGTGAGGCAGTCGAGGGGCGATTGGGGAGTATATTCAGTAAATATTTCACAAGCCGTTGGTCATTAAAATCTATTACTATACAGTCCCCTCTAAGCGTTTTGGCTGAATTACCCACCCATTGGACTCTTCTGGGCATAATGATGTAATTTGATAGATCTGGACCACCACATGCATACTTTGACATCCAATGTAAAACTTTGTTCATCAATTGCTGTGTAGACTCTAAATGGGTTTAATTCAATTCTGGGGTATTTACCAAGATAATTGAAAAAGGAAAGCCGGCAGGAGGGAGATTTAAATTTGAGTAATTCTTCTGTCGATTTATTCCTTCCTAACTTTTACCAGACCGGGGCTGCCTCCCTCTAGACGTAGCTTGTGTTCTAGGTAATGGAGGGGCCTCCCGCACCCACATAAGAAGTTCAGGTTGCAGGGCCTGGCTTCTGAAAAGGCGGGATGTAGAATCTTTGTGACTATGAGTGTACAGTTGGGGTGACAACAATCTTACAAAATTCACTGGTACAGTCTGCGAGGGGTGACCTCTACAATCATCCCCTCCCACAAGATCATCCAAACCACCCTTCCTCTGGTAATGGGTGCTAGGGATTCATGCCTAGCCACCAGTTGTCATTACAACTTAAACCCTGCGTGACCTCTGGTGCCTTGGGTACTCTCTCATATAAACCAAAACCTTGTGTGCTGAGTAAGAATAAACTATCTTCAATTCATTTTAGTCTATCTAATAAGGGTTGCAGAAGTCGGGAGATAGTTTGTTCTAACTTAGCATAGTAGGGCTCAGTCTCAGGTGGGATATCTGAAGCAGGTTCTCTCCCAGCACGTGTCCACTTTCGGGGATTTGCACAACCTCCCACCCCCTCTTTTCTTTTTCACAAGTGGTTCCGTAGGAGACCCCCGGTCTCCTCCAATGATGTCTGAAAGGATGAGAGAATGAGATAATGCTCCTGCAGTAGGGGGGAAGGTCTTACATCCATTAAAGACGATATACCATTGTCCACTCTGTCCATAAGTTGTGCTGGGGGTCTCACCTTTCCTCAAGACATCCACCTTTCAGTCAACTCAGTCTTATTTGATAAGGCATCCGCAGCTCTTGTAAGAAAAGAGTCTAGAGATTTGATGTTCTCTGCCCCTTGGTCGCTAGATTTAGCTTTCAATTTGCCAATTATAACAATATAATGTAATAAAAAGGATAAAAATCAAAGTCAGAGGGGAGCCCAGCACAGCCTCCTCTGGGCTCCGACGGACATGGACGGCCTGCCCTTGGCTTGGGCTTTGCCTGGCGTCGAGCTATTAAGCAAGAGAGACAGGTGCATGGTCTAGCAGAAGAAGAAATCCCCAGCGGAGCCTCCAAGATGCAGGGACGGCTTTCCCCGCAGTGAAACAGGTTTGCTGGTGGCTACAAATGCCGCGGGCCGACACCACCCTTTTAAGCGCAAGAGACAGGTGCAATCAATCAATCAATCAAGAAATTTGTATAGCGCGCTACACACCCGGAGGGTCTCAAGGGGCTTGGGGGAGGGGGGTCCGCTACTGCTCGAACAGCCAGGTCTTGAGTTGCTTCCTGAAGGGGAGGTGGTCTTGGGTAAGACGGAGGTGGATGGGGAGGGCGTTCCAAGTTTTGGCTGCCAGGTAGGAGCAGGATCTTCCTCCCATGGTGGCCCTTCGAATGAGTGGAACGGCGGCAAGGGCGTGGCTGGTTGATCGTAGCTCGCGGGTGGGAGTGTAGAAGGTCAGGGGGTTGTAGAGGTACCTGGGGCCCAGGTCGTGGAGGTCCTTGTGTGTGTGGGTGAGGAGTCGGAATGTGATTCTCTTGCTGACGGGGAGCCAGTGCAGGTCTCTCAGGTGTCTGGAGATGTGGCTGTGTCGGGTGATGTCCAGGATGAGTCGAGCGGGGTGTTCTGGATGCATTGGAGTCTCTTCTGCAGTTTGACTGTGGTTCCGGTGTACAGGGTGTTTCCGTATTCCAGCTGGTGACTTGTGCCTGGGTGACTGTCTTCCTGGTTTCGGTGGGGATCCATCGGAAGATCTTTCGGAGCATGCGTAGGATGTTGAAGCATGATGATGAGACGGCGTTGACTTGTCTGGTCATCGAGAGGGAGGAGTCCAGGATGAAGCCCAGGTTGTGTGTGTGGTTCGTTGGTTTGGGTGCGCTGCCCAGGGCAGGGGGCCACCAGGAGTCGTCCCAGGCAGAGGGTGAAGATCCAAGGATGAGGACTTCCGTCTTGTCTCAGTTCAGTTTCAGGCGGCTGTTCATCATCCACTCGGCTACGTCTTTCATCCCTTCGTGTAGGTTGGTTATGGCAGTGGCTGGGTCGTTGGTGAGGGAGAGGATCAGCTGGGTGTCGTCGGCGTAGGAGATGATGTTGAGGTTGTGTTGGCGTGCGATGGCTGCGAGGGGGCTAATGTAGACGTTGAAGAGGGTGGGGCTGAGTGATGATCCTTGTGGTACTCCACAGATGACTTTGGTGGCCTCGGATCTGAACGGGGGGAGGCGAACTCTCTGGGTTCTTTCGGCGAGGAACGAGATGATCCACTCCAGTGCCTTCCCTTGGATTCCGATGTTGCTGAGGCGCTGGACTAGGGTGCGGTGGCAGACCGTATCGAACGCTTCGGAGAGGTCCAGGAGGATGAGGGCCGCTGTTTTCCCGTTGTCGAGCAGGGCTCGGATGTCGTCAGTTGCTGCGATGAGGGTGGCCTCGGTGCGGTGGTTGGCTCGGAAGCCGGACTGCGAGTGGTTGAGGGATCCGTTCGTCTCGAGGAAGGCGCAAGCTGTCTGTTGACGGTCTTCTTGATGACTTTGGCAGGAAATGGGAGGAGCGAGATGGGGCGGTAGTTCTTGAGGTCGGTGGGGTCTGCTGATGATTTCTTCAGGAGGGCGCTGAGTTTGGCATGCTTCCAGCTCTCCGGGAAGGTGGCGGTGTTGAAGGAGCAGTTGATGATGTCCCGGAGTTGGGGTGCGATGACGGAGTCGGCCTTGTTGAAGACGTGGTGGGGGCTTGGGTCGGTTGGTGATCCGAAGTGGATGGTGTTCATCGTGTGGATGGGGTCTTCGGTGCTGACCGGGGTCCAGGCGCGGAGGGTGGTGGTGGGGGGCGTTGGTTCGGTGGTGGGGTGCGTGGTCTGTGCGCTGAAGCTAGTGTGTATGTCTGCGATCTTGCTGTGGAAGAACTAGGCGAGTGAGTCGCAGAGGTCTTGTGAGGGAGTGATGTCGTTTCCGGCGCTGGGGTTGGAGAGCTCTCTGACGATACTGAAGAGTTCCTTGCTGTTGTGTGCGTTGTTGTTTAGTCGTTCCTCTAATGCTGTCTTCTTGGTGGTGTGGATCAGCTGGTGGTGTTTGCGGGTGGCGTGCTTGAGGCTGGTCATGTTGTCTGTAGTCGGGTTTTTTCGCCAGGCTTTCTCGAGGGTAAGGCAGTTCTTGAGGCCGTCGTTGAACCAGGAGGCTTTCTTGTTGGCGGGCCTGCTGGGATGGCTTTTCAGAGGTGGGAGGTCGTTAGCGCAGTTGGTGATCCACTGTGTGAGGTTGTTGGCTGCTTGGATGGGGTCCGTTGTGCTGGCGGGAAGGTTCTGGTTCAGTGATGTGGTGAGATGGTCGGTGGTGATCTTGTTCCAGCTCCTGCAGGGAACCTGTTGCGGGTGGTGGTGAGTCGTGGTCTTTCTGAAGCTGAAGTGGACGCAGCTGTGGTCTGTCAAGTGGAGTCCAGTGGAGTGGCTGAAGGAGATGTACTTGCTGGAGGAGAAGACTGGGTCAAGCGTGTGTCCGGGGTGTTCACCAGTTGCTTGAGTCTGAGGTTGGCGAGGTTGTCCAGCAGGGTGGTGGTGTTGTGGTCGTTGTTGTTCTCCAGGTGGAAGTTGAGGTCCCCTAGGAGGATGTAGTCAGCGGAGGGGAGGGCGTGTGGGCTGATGAAGTCTGCGATGTCTTCGCTGAATTGTGTGCGGGGTCCTGGGGGTCTGTAGATGAGGGTGCCTCTGAGTGTGGTCTTGGGGTCGGTGTGAATCTGGATGTGAAGATGTTCGGCGGCTGTGAGGGTGTCGTCGGAGTTGGTTGTGATGCGGATGGTGTTCTTTTGGACGATGGTGATGCCTCCTCATGTCTTGTTGATGCGGTCCCTCCGGGTGATCTTGTATCCCTCCAGGATGGCGATGGCGATGTCGGGCGCTGAGGAGGCGTTCATCCAAGTTTCTGTGAGGAAGGCCACATCTGGAGATGGGGTGTCGAGCAGGTTCCATAGTTCCACGGCGTGTCTGTGGACGGAGCGGGTGTTGAGCAGGATACACTTCAGGTGGTTGCTGCTGGTGCTCGGCTTGGCGGGTGCGGTGCTGGTCCGGATGCAGGAGAACTTGCAGGATTGGCAGGTGAAGGATCCGTGGGTGCGTCTTGGGGTGGCTCGGTAGCAACCGGGGATCCGGCCGGTGTTGAGTGCGTTGAGGGCGGCAGTGTCGTAAGTCCGGCGGGTGGGCTGGCATCTGCAGGGGCCAGGGGGTCTGGCACTGGGCGCGGTCCAGGCGTGGATGGGCGTAGACGGGCTTGACTTTGGCGCACCATTGGCGCGCCCACTGCGCGTGAACGCTGCGCGTACGTGCAGACTCTACCATAAATGGAGAGTGGGGGGGCGGAGCGAGGGAGGAGCAGCTGGGAGGCGAGAGCGGGGTGGCGAGTGGGGAGGAGAGCAGTGTGGTGATGCTGGAGGGGACTGGGGTGGGGCCGCGGGGGAGCAGCGGCAGGGAGCGGGGAGCGGGGTGGAGCAGCGGGAGAAAGATGGCGGTAGAGTCACAGAAACAATCAGGGGCACAACAGTGGATGATAAAAAACAATACCAGCACAACAGTGGAGAGCGAGATTAGCGGTACAACAGTGGACGATAAAAACAATAACAGCACAACAGTGGAGAGCGAGATCAGGGGCACAACAGTTGACAATAAAAACAATTACTGGCGCAACACAGGAGAACGAGATCAGGGGCACAACAATGAGGCAGTTACAATACTGGCAGCGGCGGCGGCAAGCGGAGCGGGTGGAGCGACCGGCTCTGACCAGGTCAGGTCAGGTCACAGCTCCCGCCTCGTGGACACAACCTTATGTATCCAGTGGGAGGGAGGAGCAGCTGGGAGGCGGGAGCGGGGTGGCGAGTGGGGAGGGGAGCGGTGCGGTGATGCTGGAGGGAATGGGGATGGGGCCACAGGAGAAGACGGCGGTAGAGTCACAGAAACAATCAGGGGCACAACAGTGGACGATAAAAAACAATAACAGCACAACAGCGGAGAGCGAGATCAGGGGCACAACAGTGGACGATAAAAACAATAACAGCACAACTGCACAACAGCACAACGGTGCAGGGGCTGGCGGGAATAGAAGTCGGCAGGGACGGCTTCCCCCGCAGTGAAACAGGTTTATTGGCGGTATTGATACATGCATTTTTGTAATAGTTCAGAATAAAGTTGATAACTCAACATTTAATTTCATTTTTAGAAATAAACTCCTAAAACAGAGAGTTATGAAAATCAAAAGAACACTGCCCTGAAGCATCAGGACTTTTATGACTGTGCTTCAGTTCATTAGTTGTTTTACACCCCAGGATCTGGTATTTCCTGAATGGCAGA
Organism: Lissotriton vulgaris; assembly: GCF_964263255.1. Taxonomy (NCBI): domain Eukaryota; kingdom Metazoa; phylum Chordata; class Amphibia; order Caudata; family Salamandridae; genus Lissotriton; species Lissotriton vulgaris. The sequence goes on from NC_141693.1 coordinate 474,668,242, forward strand.
GGATGGCAGGGAACATCTATCACTATGACCCAGCTTTTAAATAGAGGTGAACCCAACCATCGTGCCGTAACATTCTTGTGGCTGAGGAGCTGCTGGTTGAAGGATTTCTCATGCTGGTGGTTCCCCAACCTGCAAAGTGACATGAAGCAGCACAAGGACTTGGTATGATGTTGATTTGTCAGTGCAAAATGTTTTGTTGTGCTGGTAAAACACAATAAATTAGTGCTAGTAGTGCCATGAGCTGTTCTGACCTACTTTGTATCAAGGGGTGTTCAGGGCGCAAGTTGGCCAACGTCTCACAGCGCGGTACCTAGACATTCAAATGCTAGAACACATGGTTTTTGATGGAAAGCAAATCTGTAAAATTTCTCAGACCTGGCTCTGCATGAAAAACAACACCTTCATGAGGCAGGTACAAAGTTGAAGAAATGTTTTTATTTCTTCTTACTTTTCACACATACCATGAGTGCTGACTGCACAGCACACATGCAATGTGTGAAATGCTTTATACAAAAAGATGCAGTACAGGATTTTGTACTGGAAGGGTACTATTCAAGTTCAAAACCTATTCAGGACAGCAGGTACACACCTTTGCACTATGGTGCAAAGGTGTGTGTGACACTACACAACCTCGAAGAGCTCCATCCCATGGCAAAGAGCGGCGGCAGGCCATATTTAGTGAATAGTTTAGTTAATAATGCTCTGCACTGCTCTTTTCCCATAGCGCAATGCAGTGGAGGGCTATTTTTTAACAAATTGTTAGGGAAGAACAAGACTTATGACCTTAATCAACAAGCACTCAAATGAAATACATGCTTTAGTAATTGTATCTTTCCCTGTTACTGAAAATTCTCCAGGTTGACAGTGATACTGTTTCTTAAGAAGATTAATGATAGATAAATTGGTGTTGAAGAACTGGATGACTAAAAGAAATGTGTCCATAGATTTGTTTTTATAGGAGATGGCGAGTTTGCCTGATGTGTGAAATAAACCTCAGGGTCCGGTTCGAGTTTTCAATGGCATTTGGGGGACCTGTTGGGGACCCCTTTGTAATTTTGCTGGGATGATTATGTGTATTTTTTGGGAGTCTCTATATATGGGTTTCTTAGAGATTCAGGGGCATATTTACAAGCCCCAATTGCCACCGGAGCATCACTTTTTTATGCTCTGGTGGCAAAGGGCCATTTCCCATATTTACAAGGTGGTGCTAAGCCACTTAAAGTGGCTTAATGCCACCTTGTGAATATGCCCCTTCCAGCCACAGACCTCTGTGGAAAAGGGGCATGCCATGGGTGTTGCTGTGGGTATTTCACCGCAACACTCATTGCTTTTTGACGCTGCCTCAGATTTGCAAGGCTGAGGCAGCACCAAAAACAGACCTATTCTAACACTATGGATTATCAGGCGTTAGAATGGCGATTCGAAGATAAAGCATTTATTTCTCCTTGTTTTTTGTTCTTTCCATGTGTGCTGCAGATAGAAAGAGCAAATCACCATGAACTATTGTTTATGTGCAGGAAGGTGTTCCTTCCTGCACATAAACAATCACCACTGCTGCACAGGCATCCTTGCAACATGGCAGCAGGGTGCCTGCTGGGGCTAGGCAGCTTTTTTTGCACCTGCGCTAGGAGAAACACAGGGCTGCGCCATATTCTTGTGGATATGGCGCATTCCGTTGTTTTAAAAAGGTTGGAGAGCAGCGCTGCTGTTTTTGGTGCAGCTTCACGCCCGGACATTTTTTTTAAACACTTCCCTCAATGTACTATGAATTTAATTACATATGTATATATATTTTACTGAAAAAAACAAAGGTTACCGGGACGTTATAGTTAGGCTTAGATTTCACTAGTAAAAAACTATAGAAATTCAGCAATTAGGTTACCTGAGTTAACTATAACTTATGCCCCCGCAATGCACTGTTTATGACCTCACATATTACATCACTCATGACATGGTCAGTGAACTCGTAATAAGCCTCTAATCTTCAATTAAGAGACAGAAATCCCTAAATTATCTGGAAAGACTATTATATGAGAAACAGTATTAAAAGGGATTTTCCCACATGCTCATTATATCAATTTCCTATAGCAATTATTTTACTCATGAAGTTAATCGTGCAAAGACATTCATTATAAAACCAAAAGCATTCTGTAAAACAAATAAGCTATGTATAACAGAAGTTTGCAGGAAAGGATTATGATGTCTTTACATACCGACCATAGCTTTTCTTTTAATTGTGAGTGTCTGTTTACAAAAATGTTCTGAGTTTTTTATGAAAGATTTTATCCAAAATGAATAAAGACTTGCCTTAAAATGATGAGTGTCCATTTTCACAATGTGGATGGTTTAATCTATGAGAGTGTCCATTTACTAAACGTTTGTCAACCTTTTATGAGATTTTTGTGAAATTTTGAATTGATAAATATACTCTTGTCCTATACTTGAGTGCTTGTTTACAAAATACTACTGACTCTATTTATGAGAATTTTAAAGTTTTAAATACCTGTCATGTCTTCTGTGTCACACAATGGAGTATCTGTCGTATAAAGTTGCTGATTTCATTCGTGTATAAAAATATGATGTAAAGAATGTATTTTAAATGCTTTCACTCTTTTATGGATTTCTTCTTTGAATGCTGAGGGTTCTCATTAAAATTCCCACGTTTATTCCGTTTGATTTACAGAAAGTGGTGATGATGGCTCTCATCTCCTCGAAGATGGATTATTGCAAAGCCCACTATCTAGTCACCTCCAAATATCTGATTAAAAAACTATGGGGCATATTATCAAGGGGGTTTATCTCCGCTTTTTTGGCTTTAAAAGCCAAGAAAGCGGAGATAAAATTATCCCCCTATTACCTAGCTGTCGCTAACACCAGTTAGCGACAGCTAGTAGGAGATAGCGACCATATTGGGCCCCACTTTGCATGTCAGTGATATTTATCACTAATGACATGCAAAGTGGGCATGCCAAGATGTTAGCGACTGGAAACAGTCGCTAACATCGCTATCTCCTATTGCCAACTTATGGAGATATTCGCGCTAAGCGCAAATATCTCCAAAAGCTAACACCTGCCCTGAGCAGTTCTTAGCCATGTTATCCAATGGGAGGTGGATAACATGGCTAAGAGCTTTAGCTCAGTAATGCATGTATATCGCTGACTTTTCAGCGATATTCATGCATTGTGGCCGATTTTTATCGCATTTGCGATAAACCTTGGTGATACCAAGGTTTATCTGCGACGAAAATCGCCGCAGCTCAGCAGTAAATTTTTGTCTCTAACCAAGCAATAGCGATAATCATCGCTATTGCTTGGTAATATGCCCCCCATTGTTCTTGCAGAACGCTGTAGCAAGAACGGTACTGAAGGTCCCCAAATTCAAACCAATCTCTTATCTATATATTCCTGGTAGGAACCTCAGATCGAGCTCCACGCGACTGATCACGGTCCCAAGAATTAGTAAAGCAAAATGGGGTGGAAGAATACTCTTGTACTGTGGAGGGAAGCTAAGGAACTCCATGCCTCTTGCCATATGTTCACAACCCATCATGCAGCAATTCAGAAAACAGTTGAAGACCTGGTTATTTTTGCAATAGGTCACTGAGCCTCACCAATGGTATGACCTTAGGTTGAAGGCCTTCCTGGTTTTGATCCGTCATGCGCTAAGACACCTTCGGGTTTTGCACTCTCTATAAAATTATTTAATTCATTCAAATCAAAATACATTAAAAAAAAATATTTGTCAAGTAAATTCCATGTCGCTCCTTGCCATTTGTTTCAGTGGGTTATTAACAGGTTTTTTTTAAATGGGATTTTTTGTTAGTCATGCACTCATCACGAATTAACACAACACATATATTCCGGTTCTGCTGAAAAGTCGTCAAGATTGCGTGTTTATGAAAACATGTAAAACACATATATATATAATAATGTAATTAATGTTTGACAACAGCTGTCTACTAATATATTGTTTAAAATTGTATTTCTGTTATTAATATTAATGGATAGCATTTTTTTTTAATTTCTCGTCGTCATGACAACATCAGTCTTCACGATGACTTCGGCGTTTGTGAAGATCATGTGACCTGGTAAAAAAGAGATATGATTGGAGAAGACACTTTTCATTAACCTTCAAAGGAAGTTCCCATCACTTTCGTCCTTCTTGGTTCCAATTTGTATTTGGTTCTTTCTTAGAGGTGTGGTGTACTACTTGTGCAGAACTCTGCTTAGGGCCTTTTTTGTTACTTTTTTCATCAAAAATGGCAAAAAGATGCAGTGAACAGCAGGCAATGCCACAGCAACCAGAGAAAATGGAGGTAGAGCAACATCTAAAATTATTGCCTGGGATTTCTTCATGATTCCATCTGGGTAAGCCAACACTGTTGCTAAATTTGTATAATGCAGCTTGTGCAATAAGACCCTTTAAGGGGGCACTGCCAAACAATATTCTTGTGGTACAACAAGTATGTAGTACCACCTTAAAACCTACCACAAGAATAATATGATGAGGGAAAAGAAGGAGAGAGCTGGAGACGGGATATCCACCTCCAGGGCGGCACCACCTGCTCTCAGAGCTGTGGAGAGGTGTGGCTCACTGGTTAGAGCAGCAGACTCTGAAGCAGAGATCAGGCCCGGGACCAGGGTCCAAGTCCCGACGCGGCAGGGTCTTGGGCTCA